>NC_092771.1:50416877-51016877 GCF_047496795.1 Chiloscyllium punctatum | reverse complement strand
TATCTGACACTAACTTTACGAACAAGCATTTCAAGATAAAGCACTGCAAATTTGAAACAGTATTCAAATGACAGGTAAATAACATTCAACCCAAGCTTCATACTGTGATTTATTTTTCTCCATGTTATGATACTAAGGCAGCAGGAAACTGTTACGAGTACCAATAAGAGGTCAAACACCTGAATTGCTTTGTCCAAATGGGGTGATTATCTCTACAGTGAAAGCGCATCACTGGCCTGAACCATATAAGAAGGGGAATTTTTGTACCACATGGTCAGCGTGCAGTTGCCTTTAGCAGAGTGAGATGAAGGCTGAGTATACTTTTTGAAATTTGGATCACAGTGTGAATTCAGTGCAAAGGGGGAGAGGTCTTTTCAATATGCTTTACTCAAAGAAGGAAACTTTCCGGAGTGAGATGTGAGTGGGAGGTGTAAAACAGCATGAATGGAGAGGCCAAGCCACACTGAGACCAGAGGCAAAGTGGCAGCACTAAACACAGCTTGATGCTCGTGCAGAGTAGGTAGCCTTGATCAAAGAGTTTCAGGTGAAGTGGGGAGGGACCATAATGTAACATAATGTACTCTGTAATTTGAGAGGGAGAACCGGGAATCAGGAAGGGGACACGAGCAGGGAAGAGGATGGAGCAGCAATGGCAGCAGTTTCTGGGGGGACTTCAGGAAGCACAGCTGAAATTCATGCCTAGCATCTGCTTCTGGTCCCTGAAATAAACATCCTAAATCTGTCCCTCCACTAATGCTTATCAATAGTATCCTTGAGAGCCTTTTTCAACCATGGGTGCTTCACCTGCTTATCGAGTGCAACTCTTTGAACAGAAACAATAATTACTGAGGGGTTTGGGATATCTGCTTGAATGTCTGCTCACGTATACTCACTGACCTTCCACTGGGTCTATTTTCACATTGTGCTTCAGACCAGATTTGAGGCAGATATCCTCAAATTAGATGCCTGGTTCTTTTCAATCATTCAGAAGGAACTTCTGCCTGTGGCTGAGCACAAGATCAGCGGAGGCTGACTCCATTCTCCAAGTTTCTCCATCTGTGTTGTTTCTGTTTGACGATGCCACATTCCTGTGAGCTGCGTCTAACGTGACCTCCTTTTCCATCTAACCAGAAATTCACGAATTCTGGTGGACAGGGCCTTCAGCTATGACTGTCCCATCTCCCACAATGTTGCCCTCAATCCGTCCCTTCCACCCCAGAACAATGATAGATTTCTCCTTGTCCACACTTCCTCCTGCACGAGAATCCACATTCACATATTCATCCTACGCCATTTCCACCATCTCCAGCAGGACAGCATCATCAAACACATCTTCCCCTCCTGTCCTCGGTCAGTATTTCACAGTGACCGTTCCCTCTGTGTCACCGTCCATCACCCCGAACATTTCCCCACTCCTCCATCGCACCATCCCATGCAATTACAGAAGCTGCAACACTTGTCCATTCATCTCTTCCCTCCTCACTGTCCAATGCCCCAAGCATAGCTTCCAGGTGAAGCGGCATTTCACTTGTAAACTTTCAATCTGATCTACTGTCATTGCTGCTCATAATGCAGTCTCTTTATATTGGCGAGAACAAATAGAGATTGCTTTGAGGAACACACCCACTCTGTCTGTAGAAATAACCCTGACCTTCTCATTGCTTCCCATTGCAATAACCTACCTTGCTCTCATGCTAACATTTCAGCCCTGGGTTGCTGCAATGTTCCAAGGCAGCACAACCCAAGCTCGAGTAACAACTCACTTTACACTTTCATACATTACAGCCTTTAGAAATTAATGTGCAATTTCATAATTTTACAGTCTGACCCCATTATAACTGTTCTCCAATTTCCGTACAATCTCCCTCCTGGCCTCCCTATGACCTTGTGCGGTTGTATCTTATTTACACTACAGAGAAACCCTTTTCCCTATTCACATCTTAATTTAAAGCTATTTTACATGGTCTTCTCGTTCACCCCTACTAAAAGCATGTTTATCTTTTGCCACACCCTCTTTTACCTGTCAACCCACTCTCCACATCTGTCAAGGGATTATAAAGCTCATTTTCCAATCCTTTTTCAGTTCTGAAGAAGTGTCATACTGGACTTGAAACAGTAACTCTGTTTCTGCAGATGATGCCAGACCTGTTGAGTTTCTCTAGAAATGAATAGACTCAGAACAAGTTTTCAATTAAACAAATAACTATGGATACTGGAATTGAAAATGCATAAATTGCTGGAGAAAATGGGAGCTTTGTAGAATGGTCACTGGTCCTGAAAGATTAACTCTGCTTTCACTCCACAAGATGCTGCCAGACCTGCTGAGTTTCATCAGCAATTTCTGTTTTTGAACAAGTTCCATAGACGTGTGTTAAAGCTGCTCAAACTCTCTGTCTCACACAGAATGCACTGGGATGTAACCGATAATGCAAGGTGCACAAATTCCTTGATCTGAAACTACATAAAGCTGGCATCACTGACACTGCAGGACTCTTAATCTTGGTCAGGGAGAGAAACAGAGGGGAACACATTCACATCAAACACAGAAGATGGCATTGGGGGGGGGTGCGGGGGGGAATGGAAAAGATTCAGATGCATATGTTAAGTGGTTTGAGTCAAGTAACAAATTGGAGTCGTGACACCAGAAAGAGACCCTCAGCACAATGAGAATAGGAAAATGGAAGTGTTACCACATCAAACACCAGGTTAAGACACTGGGTACATGGCTGATGGGTGAATGGGTCTTGGTGTAATCTGGGGGAGAGTCAGTAGAATTGAATTGAACGTATTGGACCTCAAAGTGGGCATTCATGTGGTGCGGTAGAATCACAGCTGCAGCAGAATTGTATTCAACTACATTTTCACCAGGATAATCCCTCAGCCTACCATTACCATCAAGCTGATCTATCGTTCAGCGATGAGTGCGGGTGAACATGACAGGGTCGGAACCATGTGTACCTAAATCTGATGACAATCCATTAAAGCTACCGCACTTGACTGGTTATATTCGCAACAGCAGGACTTACATCTGATACAGAGGAAGAAATGATCCCAAGACAAACAGATCAAATCGAAGTTGTGCAGTGCTGCCACATCCAGACATAAATGGCGATGGACTATTAAACAACTCACTGGAGGAGAGGACTCCAAAAATATCGCCAACCTAAATAACGGGACAGCCTTGTACATCAGTGTAAAATACATGGTTGTATTATCTGCACCGTCCTCAGCCAGAAGTGTTGAGTTAATGATCTACCTCACCCTCGCCATGCTGCCCGCAGAATCACAGATGTCAGTCTGTAATCGATCTTATTCACTGCACGTGACATGAAGAAACAGCTGAACGCAGTAGATACGACAAAGGCAATGGGTCCTGACACCATTCCTGCAATAGGACTGAAGACTTGTGCTGCACAACAAGCCGTGTCCCTGGAGAAGCTGTTTCATTCCAGATCCAACTCTGACATCTCCCTAGCAATGTGGAAATTTACTCAGCTATGTCCAGTCCCATAACAAGGGAATAACTACAGTCTGACCATTTACCACGCCCTGAGTCCCATTGCAATAGCGACATTGGTGGGAGTTCTTTTTGACAGATCTGTAAAGTAGCACAGAAATAACCTGCTCAGTGTAGTTTCAGATCGGTCCCCATGTGGAGATGGTGCTGTTGTATAAATATCACTGGATTACTAATCGAGACCAGGCTAATGCTCTGGAAGCTGGTGGACGTTATAATTAATAAAATATCGAGATGTAAAACCTCGAGTCAGTAACAGTGACCTTGAAGCCAATGTCGATTGTAAACACCAATTTCCTTCCTCAATGTACTTTCAGGAAGTGAATCTCCCGTGCTTTCCTGGTCTGGCCTAAAAGTAACTCCAGACACACAGATATATGAAAAACGCTTTAATGGTCTCGGAAACGGCCAAGCAAGACACTCTATTGTATCAAACTGCTCTGAGTTCTTAAAGAATAAAACAACAAAGATCACCCAGCACCAGCCTCAGTATTGGAACGGGAAACTATCCTATTGACCCTGCAGAGACCTCCTTCCTAACATCTAGGAGCTGGTGACAGCATGTACAGAGCTTTCCCACAGACTGCACAGAAACATCGGGAATGGAGTAGGTCATTCAACACACTGAGCATCCTCCATTCTAGTTCATGGTGAAAATCTCCTCAATTCAGTTTTCCCCACACAGTGTTCATATCCTTTTGTATGTTTAAACATCGGAACATTTAAAATAGGAACTACTGTATTCCCTTTGGTCCATCAATTTTGATCCTCCATTCAATATACAGGCAGTTATCCAGTAAAGGTGAGTTTATTAAACGCAATTTCGCTGCAACACATTTCGTGTATTGTGCCCCTTTTTTTATAAAGCGAGCTCCCGTTCACTGTTATGGGAGTCCGTCTCTGGCACCAGCTGAACAGGAAATCCCTGCCTCAGGATCCCTCTGTCTGCCAAATGCACCCTCAGTTTGTTCAGATAAAGCTGGTCTGTAATCGGCTCTGCAAGCCTTGAAACTGAGCCTGAATGTGGGATTTGTCGCCTACATTTAGAAGGAATTTTATTTCAAACCGGGAGGGGAATACATTGGAGAGAACTGGAATGCCGCATCGGCATCACGTGGTCAGTCAGCTCGCGCGATTTCTAGTGAAGATCTTGGTGAAAGGTACAGTGCTGTAGTCAGTGACTGCAGTGTTAAGTGTGACATTTACTGCACTAACTCCTTACAATACACAGTTTAAATATTTATGTAGCCTGTGCTATTGTTTGTGTTAGGCTGACTATTATTTTTGTTTTGATTTTTACTGGTAATTTTGCGGGTTCGCACCGAAGCCTCTTTTTCCCATTGGCCCCATTACTGATATTGCACCGTTTTCTACAACACGGTGTTCCACAGGAACACAGCTGCCACATTATTGGATAACTGCCTGTAATTATTGCTGATTCTATACTTCCACAACCAAACTCCTGCACTGTCCCCATCCCTTCTGTGTCTTGAAATCCTTATTTATATTCAGTACCTTAGCTTTCACAGCCTAATCAGGGAAATAATTCCCCAAGTTCACCAATCTCTGAGTGCAGGCAATTAGTCTCATCTCAACGCACTTTGGCCTGGCTGTACCCAAAACTGTGAGCCCGTGTTTTGGACATCCCATCCAAGGGAATTATCATCCCTGCTTCCAATCTGTCTCGCCATGTCAGAGTTTTATATAGTTCACCCATTTTACTAAACCTCATGGAATACAGTCACAGTCGCCTCAAACTCTGTTCCCACAAGAAGTCTGTCATCCCAGAGATCATTCGGGTCATCCTCCGCTGCTCTCCCTCAATGTAAGGCTTGTCCTTTGTTAAGTAAGGAGACCAAAACTGCACACAATTCTGCACAATGTTAAAGATGGGGTCTCACCAAGAGCCTGTACAGCTGCAGTAACACACCCTTACTCCTGTACTCAAAACATCCTGAAATGAAGATCAGCACACCATTCATTTTCAACAAAATTGTGTATTCCCGTGACAGCTGAGCCTGCTCTAACCTGAGTAGGAAGTTTACAACAAGCTGGTAAAGTGTGGCTGCTGCTGCACAGGATCTTAGTGAAATCACTTCTGGAGTAATGTGTACAGATTTAATCTCCTCACTAATAAAGGGTATTGGTATTAACTCAGATATTATTCCCTCAACTGATTTCTGCAATGAAGGTGTTAATCATAGAATCCCTATAGTGTGGAAGCAGACCATTTGACCCATCGACTCCACGCTGATCCTCTGAAGGCCAGACCATACAAACCACAGTCCCTTACCCCCTTCCCAACCCAATCTCTGCAACCTAACATTTTCCATGTCTAATGCACCTAACTGGCACATCTTGGGACTTTGGGAGGAAACTGCAGTACCCGACAGGCACACCTTGCTGGCTCGGGGGAATGTGCATAATCCACACAACCAGTGACCCGAGACTGAAACTGAACCAGATCTCTGGTGCTGGGAGGCAGCAGTGCTAACCACTGAGCTACCTACTGTGGACAACGCAACCTGCCTGCACAATTCAACACTCGAAATGTGGCATAACAGCTGGGAGATTCCATAAGTCTCCAAACTTGTCATTGTGCAACAGGATGAGGACAATGATATCTTAAACAGCTTGGTCAGGAACAGGCGCAGGACATGCAAGACATCGAATTTATATTGTAGGAACACCAGGAGGACATTCAGCCAATCTTGTGTGTAAAGCAGTAACAGAATGAGTCCAATCAGCCACCCATGCCCCTCACACAGCAATTGGAGCCGATCTTTCACAGCCTCGTGCCTATTTCACAGGAATTGAAACGGACTGTCGAGGTTATGGAAAGGGAAGAACTTAGAATAACCAACTTCAATCGGGAACGGAAAGGTATGAGCAAACGATTGGGACTGAAGACAAATTGTTCAAATTTGTTATTAAGGAATCAGCAACAGGAGACTTTGAAAGTCAAACCACAACCCATCAAAGTCGATATGATTTTATTAAGGATGAATCATGTTTGAATGATTTTCCTAATCTTTTCGTATTAAGAAGTATGACAAAAAAGTTGAATAAGGGGGATCTGAAAGATGTATTATATCTGGACTTCAAGAATGCAATGCAGAACATGCTTCATGAAAGCTTAATATGCAAAACAAGAGCACATGGGGTTAGGACAATTTATTTGCTTGGAGAAAAAAATGGTTAACCAATAAAAACCATGATATGGAGGTGCTAGCTTTGGACTGGGTTGAGTAAGGTCAATAATCGCATGGCACCAGGTTATAGACTGACAGTTTCATTTGAAAACACAAGTTTTCATTGTCCTGCTCCTTCGTCAGGTGTTAGAGAGAGAAGACCTTAGGCACAAAATTTATTAGGAAAAGATGAAAGGCTTATACAACACATGCACATGAATTGAACACATCTAAGATGGCAGCTAAATCTTAATTCGGGTAGAAGGGAGATACAGGTTTTGATTGATGAATATGCAAATTCCAGAGTTCCTTTCAACCCCTGCCTGGAGATACCTTCAGTTATTATCAATGTAAAGGAGTTGACTCTTCCAGTAAGACAACGTATTTTAGGCATGTAGTCTTGTTTGGGTTCTGTATGTGTCTTTACCTGGAATCAGACGAGGTTTATATCCAAAGTAGGAGTTCATAAAATATCACATTTACTGACTGTCTACAAATTGTATATTTTTGAGAAAATATAATGCATCTGGAAATAAAAGCCAGCAAATGAAAATTCATCTTAGATATTAGATGTGTGTGTGTGTGTGTGTGTGTGTGTGTGTATGTGTCTGTGTGTTTGCGTGCACGTGCAGGTGTGTGTTTGAAAACAAGGTGGAATGTCTGTGGGATGGAGAGAGAGTGTGTGTGTTTGTTAGAGAATGAGTGGGAGTATGTGAATCTTTGGGAGGGAGAGAGAGGGTATGTTTGCGTGTGAGAGAGGGGAGTGTGTGTGTGTGCATGTGAGAGAGGGGGAGTGTGTTTGTGTGTGGGGAGGAGACGGTGAATTTGCATGGGTGTATTTAAAGGGGAGAGGGAAAGGATGTGTGTGACCTCGTTAAAACACAGGCAGATTTAACAGATCCCTTTCCCCACACACACTATGTGGTTTCAGAGTTTCCTGTCTCTGCAGTCTCTGCTCCATTTGTTGTTCATGTTGCAGACGCAGATGCTGTAACTACACTCCCCATGCTCCATCCAGAGTTGGGTCACCAAATCCTCAGGTCTCCCTAAATGACTGAGGCAGATCACAATACAACCTCCAGAAAACCATCCCCAGCCCCTCCACTAACCTTTCCTTAACAGGAGTCAGTCAGAAGCCCCTCAGCTGCAAGTAAGAGACTGTTACTTGAGAATATTACTCGAGGTGTTTCCTCATGTGATGAACCACACAATCATGTAAGAGGGACAAACACAGGCTTTCAGTGGTCAGGCACAGACCAAGTTTCAAAGCTGTGTCTCAATACTGCTGGGACCCCCTTTCCAACTTGGAGAAACAGCCCGCCACATGCTATTTCATTGTTTCTGAGCTTCACAATTCCAGCACTCGATACACTCGGGAGCCAAAAAAAGCAACACCGGAAAAGCTACTGAAAAACAAACAATTAATTAACTGATAACATGTAGTGAAAGTATGGATAAGGAGACAGGGGAGTGGAAGTAACTGGAGAAGTGAGACAACGGTGGGTCCAATTACAAGATTGAGAACATTCAATAAAATTATTTCCAGATCAGTTGAAATGGTTAGTTACATCAAATTTTGAATCTGCCTCACAGAACCATCCCAGGCACCATAAACTGGGACAAGGGACCAGCCAGAATGGGGAGCTCTGCACACCATGCTCGTGGACTACTCTATAAACTGTTCTACCTGCCCAGCAAGGGGACCATTGCAAACCTTTGCCAGTATATTGCTACTATACTTGCACTACAGAAATGTCTTGTACGGGAAGATTTGTAACCCATGCAGTGAGTGACAGTAAATGGCCTCCCACAAATATCTGGCTTTGTATCTCCACTGCGTGTGTGTGTGTGTGTGTGTTTGTGTTGGTGGCAGTAGACTTGTAAATTACTATTTGAGAGAGAACAGACATAGAGGGAATCAGCTTAAATGTGAACAACTGACAGGGCTTTGTGTCATTAACAGAGGGAGACTGAGGAACGTGTCATAGACAGAGGTGACGATGTGCTTGTGAATATTAAAGTAAAGGCTTTGCCAGACTCAACAACAATATAAAGCAATCCATACAGGAATGATGGGATTTTGGTCTGCGTTTAGATACAAGTCATGGAATACCGACTCATATTTGGTTAAGCAGCAGTAGATCATTGGCTTTATTAAGACTGTGTTTCATAGCTGAAGGTTCAAATAGCAGATGGGATGACCCAGTGAAGTATAATCTGCAGTTGTCACTAGTTAAAATTAGGAATGGTCAGGATATGGTGTCAGTAATCAGCTTGGGGCCAAAGGGATCACCGTAGTTGTGACTCATCTGTTTCAGCCGCAGTTATTGGCCAGGGATGAGATGGAGTCAGTGGAAGAAAATGGAGTTTGGATCCAGAACAGAGGACAGTGACCTCGAGGCTTTCAATATTTAAATAGCAAGGGCAGTGATGCAATGAATCCTGGTTCATACCAGTAAGTGAGTTGGTCAACCAACAATGCCCAGTAGCAGAACTAAAGAAGGAGAGAAAGAACAAACAAGTTCACTGTTGTTTGTTGTGGTTTGGAGCGTGAATACTTACAGATTAGAGTAAATGAAAAGAACACTAATACATTCGCACATGGTTAATGCAAATAATAAATCGACAGTGAAACTTACCAGGGATACCAACAATAGTCAGGATAGGATAATAAAAACATTGAATAATGTAAAGTGCATATCTGATCTGCGATGCTAATGGCCACCAATATGTGGAAAGAATCCAAACATATTAGGATAACCTCCTGTCCATTGTTGGAACATTCCAGTCTATTGTTCTCCGATTCTGATCCACTGTTGGAACTTTCCAGTCTATTATTCTCAGTTTCTGATCTCTCCCTCTCTCTGGAGAAGTCGATCCCTGTTAGTGCTTTCGGTGATGCTCCCGCCCATACCATGGGATAACATATTGAATGGAGCCCTTTTATCATGGAAAGATGGAAACCCTCCACTGGAATAATTAGAATCCACGGAGTCTGACATTAGTCACAGTCACCAAATAAACAGTTTAGTTAACCAGTTCCTTACATCATTTTACATAACACAATAAAAGGGAACATTTACTTGGTTTGGATGGAATGGATGAGGGTTGCTGAGGGGTAGACCATAAATCTTTCAATCTTTATAATCTGTCTTCCATGTATGTGGGAGTATTGTGGGAATACTTCACTGTCGTATACGATTCACCCTGTTTAGAAAAGGAGACAGGAATAAAACAACAGCTGCATAAAATGATTGGTGGAGACGTGTCTAGATATCTTTGTGTAATGCTGCTCCAAATTTGAAATTCCCTGTTATCAAGTCCTTTCCTAACCTTGTGACATCATTCGGAGCATTGAAACTGCTGCTCAGGAACAGGGAGATACAGGAGGTAGTTACTCAACTGCTCGAGACTGGGACACAAGAACAGGAGGCAGTCTTTCAACTGTTCGAGACTGGGACACAGAGACATGAGACAGTCTTTCAACTGTTCGAGACTGGGACACAGGGACAGGAGGTAGACACTCAATTGTTCGAGACTGGGATACAGGGAAACCTGGAGGCTAGTGATGCCCCAAATTTCAGTTCCCCAGGAACAGGAGGAGGTGACTCACTACCCACCAGTCTTAGACACTGGGAGAAAAGGGAAATTGTCTTGTTACTAACAAGAATATCTGAATAAGTTGCATGAGCGAACCATTCAATCCTGCTCCAACATTTTTCAAAACCATGGCTGATTTGATTGTGATTCCCTCATCCCAGTTTACAGAGATTCCCCTCTCTGCAGCTTCTGCTCCATTTGTTGGTCATGTTGCAGATCCAGATACTGTAACTACAGTCACCATGACTCATCCAGAGTTGGATCACCAAAGCCTCTGGTCGTCCTGAATCTCCACAGCAGCTTAAAACACAGCCTCCAGAAAACAATCCCCGAACGTACAAAAACTTGAGTTAAGTCAAATTTCAGTCAAAGGCAAATGAGAAGCCTGGTCTGAATCACTAACAGTTGTGAGGATTCCTGATGTTCCTGAGCATATGAGCAGCAAAGAGTAATTAACACAGGTGTTCAATGAATACGCACAGAGCAAGTTACAAAGGTGTGCCTCAAAATTGTTAAAACCCCATTATTCACATTGAAACTGGACGATTAAAACTAGATGGTGGGGAAGCAGTTTAAACACCAACAAATGGGAGGGATTTGGGAAATAGACAGTGGGAGAGAGACTCTGAGCCAGTGTTATGGAAGGATATGTTTATAGGTTTCAGAATGCTGTATGAAGACATTTCGATCATACCTAGCAATATAAGTTAGCATGTCCGGGAATGATGAATTAATACGATATTGGTGCACGGTCAGATAGAGTCAGAGTCTCGGAGATGCACAGCACAGAATAAGATGCTTCAGACTAACTCGACCATGCTGATGGGATACCCCAAATTAAACTAATCACTTTTGGCCAATGTCGATGTAAACCCTTCCTCTTCATGTACCCATCCAAATATCATTCAGACGTTATAATTGTAAAAATCCTCCACCACCTCCTCTGGCAGCTCATTCCACACATGCATCACCCTGTGTGGGAAAAAGTTCCTCCTTAGGTCATTTTAAAATCTTTTCTCTCTCATCAGAAATCCATGCCCTCTACTTTTGGGGAAAAAGACCTTGGCTTTGGACACTATACATGCTCCTCACGCTACAGGAATAAAATAACCCAGTCATCAAAGTTTGTGAGAACCCAATTTACTAGCAATCTCCCTATAGCTCCAATCCTGGCAACATCCTTGTAAATCTTTACTGAGTCCCTTCAAGTTTCACAATATATTTCCAAAAACAAGGAGACCAGAATTGAATGCAGTACTCCAAAAATGTCCAAAGCAATGTGCTGTACAGCAGCAAGATGACCACCCAATTCATCTAGTCAAAGCACTTGCCAATAAAGGCAAGCATACCAAATGACTTCTTCACTATCCTACCTAACTGCGACTCTGCTTTCAAGAAACTATGAACCTGCATTCCAAGGTCTCTTTGTTCAGCAACACTCCCCAGGACGTTAGCATGAAGTGTACATGTTCTGCCCTGATTTGCATTTCCAAAATGCAGCATCTCCCATTTATCTAGATTAAAAACCACCTTCCCATTGTCAGCCCATCTGCCCATCTGATCAAGATTCCATTGTACTCTGAGGTAAACCTACTTTGCTGTCCACTGCACCATCATTTTTGGTTTCAGTTGCAAACTTAGCAACTATTGCTGCAATGATCACATCCAAATGATTTCTGTGAATAGTGAAAAGCAGTGGAGCCAGCACTAACCCTTGGAGCACACCAATGGTAACAACGCTCCTGTTCAAAAATCAATCCTTCACCACTACCCTCTGTCTCCTGCCTTCGGGCTAATTCTGTATACCTATAGCTAGTTCTCCCTGTATTCCATATGAACTAAACTTGTTAACCAATCTAACATGCAGGAAGTTGTCAAATGCCTTACTGAATTCCATATCAACAATGTACACCTCTGCCTCAATGAATCGTCTTAGTCACTTCTTCAAACATACTCAGTCAATTTAGTGAGATACAACTTTCCATGCTTCGAGCCATGTTACCTATCACTTCTCATCCCTTGCTTTTCAAAATCCATGCAAACCTTGTGCCTCATAATCCTTATCAACAGCTTGCTCCACGGAAGTCTGGCTCAGTAGCTTTTCCTTATGATCCTTCTTACGTGTTGTCAGTAATCGCAGCAAGTTCGCAAACCTTCTACCTTACGGTACCTCATCTGTGACAATTAATGATACAAATATCGCAGCAAGGGGCCCAGCAATCATTTCACTCGCTTCCCACTGAGTTCTCGGGTACATCTGATCAGGTCCTGAAGATTTTTCCACCTTTACGGGTTTACGAACTCCAGCATCTCCTTCTCTGTAATACAGGCACTTTTCAACATGTCACGGTTTATTTCCAAAGTTCTTTAGCTTTCATATCCTTCTGCACAGTGAATACTGACGCATGATGCTTGTTCAGTATCGTCTAAATCTCCTGCGGTTTTGCAGATCGGAAACCTTGCTGATCTTTAAGTAGCCCAAATCTCTCCTGAACTATTCTTTTGTCCTTAATGTATGTGTAGAGTCCCTTTGGATTCTCCTTAACCATACTTGCCAGAACTATTTCATGTCGCTTTTATGGCCTCTGGATTTCCCTCTTATGTGTACTCCTACTGGCTTTAGACCCTTCTCGACAGTCACTTCAAATCTTGAATTAAGAGCCAAATGGCGATGATGAATACATTTTCGATTTTTGGAAAAACCTATCAGGTTTGCTGATGGCCTTGAAGGAAGCAAACTGCCTGAGTTACATGTGACTCCAGACCGACAATAATGTGTGTGACTCATAACTGGATGAGTGGCGCTGGAAGAGCACAGCAGTTCAGGCAGCATCCGAGGAGCAGCAAAATCGACGTTTCGGGCAAAAGCCCTTCATCAGGAATAAAGGCAGGGAGCCTGAAGCGTGGAGAGATAAGCTAGAGGAGGGTGGAGGTGGGGAGAAAGTAGCATAGAGTACAATAGGTGAGTGGGGGAGGGGATGAAGGTGATGGGTCGGGGACTGGGGGAGGGTGAAGTGGATAGGTGGAAAAGAAGATAGGCAGATAGGATAACTCAGGACAAGTCACGGTAACAGTGCTGAGCTGGAAGTTTGGAACTGGGGTGAGGTGGGGGAAGGGGAAATGAGGAAATTGTTGAAGTCCACATTGATGCCCTGGGGTTGAAGTGTTCCGAGGCGGAAGATGAAGCTTTCTTCCTCCAGGCGTCTGGTGGTGAGGGAGCGGCCGTGAAGGAGTCCCAGGTCCTCCATGTCCTCGACAGAGTGGGAGGGAGAGTTGAAATGTGACTCGTAACTGCCCGCCGGGCAATTAGTAATGGGTAATGAATGCAGGTCCAACCAGTGATACCCTCAAGCCGTGAATGAGTACTGAAAAAAACCTTGACTCCTGCTCTCCCTACCTGACATTGCTTCCCTCTTATCCCTGACCAGACAGTCAATTTCTCCCATCCTCCAGCATTCCTTACACCTATCAGCCTTACCCTTCACCCTAACAGGGACAGACTGTCTCTGTGATTTTGTCATCTCCTTTTTGAAGGCTTCCCTCTTCTCAGCTGGCCCCGTAACTGCGAATATCTGTTCCAATCCAGTTTGGAAGTTCTTGCTAATATCATCAAAATTGCCCTTTCTCCAAGTTAGAGCGTTACCTTTTAGACCTAGTTTATCCTTTTCCATCTCTAATTTAAAACTAATAGAATTATGATTATGTGTCTCAAGATGCTTCCCCACTGATACGTCAGTCTCCTGCCCTGCCATATTTACCAAGGGGATTTTGACGTTGTGCTCCTTCTCTGTGATGGAGAGCATTGGTCAAGCAGCTGCAGCGTTATAACTGGGATTGTGCTCAACAGTGTCTTCGTCTCATTGGGCTGGATCAAACAATAATTTATCTCAGTGCTATTTTCATTGAGTGTGACAGAGGGATTGTCTGCACAAGGTCGAGCTAATTTCCTGGTGCTACCTTATCGAACTCATTAACTACCTACCCAACCCCATGGTGCCCCTCTCATACAATGCCAGCCCTATTCTCACACCCATCAATGCTGGAGGTACTCACCATCGCACTGATACCCCTGGGTATTCCGTGATCCCTGGCACTGGTGCAAAATTTAAAAGATCAGTGGGCACACAGTTGAGCTTTTTTGATGTCGGAGCTGGTTTGTACAGTTTACCCCGAGCATGGCAGATAAGGGGCAATTACACCACAGTTTGTCGACTGGGGCATGGAGGTCCTGGTGAATGGGGTAATACAGAGGGGGAACATTCTCTTCCCAGCAAGGGTCACACTATCAGACCCACAGAGCATGGTCTGACCTCCCCACCTCGTTCAGTGCAGTATCTGCGGTCTGAAGAAACGTGTAGCAATACAGGACAAGCATCAATAACCGTCCCCGCTCTACCAGAATAAGGGTCACCATATTCTCTCTGCTCCCTCACACTAACTGTATATCTGTTATAGCAGCGATCCAGAACAACGTTAACGCTCCACGGCTCTCACTGCTGCTTGCAGCTTCATCACTCTCTCTTTCTCTCTCTCTCTCTTTCTCTCCATTATTCGCCACACCCCCCACACACACCGACAACATTGCATGGATACAATACTGTGGACTGACTCCCCCCAGACAACTCACCATATTTCCCCCAACCTACGCCAGCATTAACAGCAGGGGTACCCACTCCCACCCTCCCTCCCTCCCTCCCCTTCTCCTATTCCAGGAAAACAGCCTCGAATAGGACAGGAAGGGCCTATCCGGGTGGTGGAGTGCCCGATATCCGTTCCCTCCCCCCCTCCCCCCCTCCATGTGGGGAGGACCCTGGTATGCGCCGGTGAGGACGGGGACGCCTCGTGTGGAGATTCTGAAACATCCACGTCCCACCGACCAAGTAAGGAGTAATGTTCAGTGAAGGGCAATTCACATTTTAAACGCACTGGCAGTTCTGTTTCCCTTGGCACAACTTAGAGGCCGTGGCCCTGATGCCATCTCCCTTTTGTGTCGAGCTGGTACAAATTGAATCCCCATGGTCTCGGTGGGCAGGAGGGTGGGCTCACAACACATTGTCACCACCACCTCCCAGGAAGGGAGCACGGAGACTCCCTCCTACACCTCCCGCTGTAGACAGCTCAGATACTGAAACTGATCTGTGATAGTTACTGCTCTCCCCACTTGTCCTGACATCTCCAATAAACTGTTCTCATATACACCCTGGCCCCTCTGTCCCTGCACATCCTTTATAACGGTACAACCTATTTTATATTGTCTTTCAATGTCCTTCCTACTAAAGAGTACCACCTCCCTGCGCTGTATTGATCCTCATCTGCCATACACCTGAACACTACACCAATTTATAACTTTCCTGTTGGAGTTTCACACCATCCTCAACAAACTTCACAATTCTTTCAGGTTTGGTATCTGAAAATATTGAAATTGTCCGACAGTCAGATTCCACCCAAAAATACTGACACACACCAGACAGAGGGAGTGAAATATTGACACACTCTCCAGGTCTGTATTACTGTCAATGTATAGTGAATGTCTTGATGTGTCTGTATTCGTGTGTGTATCTTTGTTGGGCGGGTCTGGCACTTTCTGTCGTGTTTAAAGTGATGTAATATCCCCCAATATGATTACTGAGTAAGGATCACTAAATGTAAAATGTCAACTTTCATTTTTGTCCAAAGATGCTTCCAGAGCTGAGGAGATTTCTGTTGTTGTCAATCTCTGTTGCAGCGCCACCCCGATCCCCCACCCCTCACCCCACTGTAATCGTGATGCTGAAGTGTGTAAACGATCAGGGATTCAGTCTGGGAGGGAGAGACGGAGGGCAGCAGTTCACAGCGCAATCCAACCTGAATTTTGATTGCACCAAACATACACACACACATACACACGCATACACGCGCAGGTGAACATACACACACGCACATGCACAGACTAGGTTGGTTTGGAGAGGATTGTCATTGTACTTAGGCACTCAGAGTGGAACATGTTCATGTGGAGAAATATCTGCGCTGTTTCTGCAATGTGGAAATGGTTTTTCACTGGGTAGTATTTCCAACACACAGTATACACATTAACGCATATTTCCATTGCAATTATATCCAAGCAATTCCGAGTGAGCCACTTTCCAAGGCGATGAGATTAATTTTAATGCACTTTCTTTAACTTGGAATTATTAATGTTTTACTCTTACGAGTAACCTTACATGTGAGAAAGGATTGAAAAGACCTAAACCAGACCAGAAGAGTGTGGGCTTGTATCATTTTAAAGAAAAGAGGGAAAGGGAGAGGAAGGGAGAGTGGTTTTGACCCAGTTTCAGTGATTCACACCAAAAACAAGAAGAGTTCCCATTGCACAGAGATGCAGAGACAGAGATCCACACACTAATGCAGGAACACATGTAACAAGCTCAGAGAGATAGACATGCAAACAGAGGTCAACAGAGACATATATAGACACACAGGAATAGACAAACACGAACAGAAATATGCAGACACATACTTGGACATGCAAACACAGATAGACTCATCGAGTTATACACGGTACTTGCAAACAGGCATCTCGGCCAATACAGTCCATGCTGACCATAATCCCAAGCTAAACCTGTCCCACCTGCCTGCGCTTGGCCCAGATTTGTCCAAATGTTCTCTTTTTCTTGTACATAACCAAATGCGTTTTAAGTGTTAAACTTCACCCACAATCCATCACTTCCTCAGAAAGTACATTCCCTTCACGAACCACATGCTGTGTAAAAAATGAAGCACCTCACAGGTCCTGATCAGGTGGATTCAATAAATTTGTAGGAATTTAAGGAATTGATGCTGGGTCCCTTGCTGAGATGTTGTCATCATCAATAGCCACAGGTGAGATGCTGGAAGTCATGAGTTTGACTAACGTTTTGCTATTAAACAAAATGGAAAGAAGAAGCCAAGAACTATAGATTAGGGAGCCTGAAATCAGTGGTGGGCACGGTGTTGGGGGAATCATGAGCTACAGGATTTAAATGCATTTGGAAA
Source organism: Chiloscyllium punctatum (assembly GCF_047496795.1). Taxonomy (NCBI): domain Eukaryota; kingdom Metazoa; phylum Chordata; class Chondrichthyes; order Orectolobiformes; family Hemiscylliidae; genus Chiloscyllium; species Chiloscyllium punctatum. Next base: position 50,999,558 of record NC_092771.1, on the reverse strand, counting down.
GGCAAGGACTGATTAGGGATAGGCAAAATTGAGGACTGCAGATGCTGGAGATCAGAGTCTAGATGAGAATGTTACTGGAAAAGCACAGCAGGTCAGGCAGCATCTGACGAACAGGAAAATCGACAATCTGTACAAAAGCCCTTTATATGCATAGTGAAATGGGGGTGTGCGTGGATAATCATGTCTCACTAATTTATTTTTGCTTTTGTTGAGAAGTAACGGACAGGATTGATAATGGCAGATGCTGGGAGTGATCTATATGCACTTCCGTTAGGCATTTGACGTAACTCCCCATGGAGACTGGTTAGCAAGATTAAATCACATGGAATACAGGGAGAATTACCCAGTTGGATACAGAACTGGCTCAAGGGTAGAGGAAAGAGGGTTGTGGTTGAGGGTTGTTTTGCAGACTGGAGGCCTGTGACCAGTGGAGTGCCACAGGGATTTGTGCTGGGTCCGCTACTTTTCGTCACTTATATAAATGATTTCGATATGAACAAAGGACAGTTAGTAAGTTTGCAGATGACACCAAAATTGGAGGTGTAGTGGCCAGCAAAGAAGGTTACTTCAGATTACGATGGGATCTTAATCAGATGTGCCAATGGGCCGAGGAATGGCAGACAGAGTTTAATTTAGATAAATGTGAGATGCTGCATATTGGAAAGGCGTATCAGGGCAGGACTTATACACTTACTGGTAAAATCCTGGAGAGTGTTGTTGAACAAAATGATCTCAGAGTACAGATATATTCTTCCTTGAACGTGGATTAACAGGTAGATAGGGCAGTGAAGAAAGCATTTGATATGTTATTGGTCAAATGCATTGTGTATATGCGTTAGGAGACTGGACTGCGACTGTACAATACCTTGGTTCGGCCACTTTTGGATTACTGTATGCAATTCTGGTCTCCCTGCTCTGTAGGAAGCATGTTGTCAAATTCGAAAGGGTTCAAGAAGGGTTTACACTGCCATGATTGGAGGGTTTGAGTTACAGGGAGAGGCTGAATAGACTGAGCCTGTTTTCCCTGGAGAATCAGAGGAGGAGGGTTGATGTTAGAGGTTAGTAAAATCATGGGTACAACGGATAGATTGAATAGCCAAAGTCTTTTCCCTAGGGTAGTGCAGTCAAAAACTAGATGGCAAAGCTTTAAGGTTGGATGGAAAAGACAAAGTAGGGCTCTAATGGGCAATATCTTCATGTCGAGGATGGTCCATGTGTAATGAGCCTCCAGAGGAAGGTATTGAGGCTGGCACAATTACAACATTTAACAGGCATCTGGATGGACAGATGAATGGGAAGGGTTTAGATGGAAATTGACCAAATGCCGGCAAATGGGAGGAGAATAATTTTGGCTATCTGGTTGCCATGGACACGTTGGACCAAAGGGTCTGTTTCCATTCTATACAGCTCTATGACGCCATGTCTTTTAACACACTTTCTCCTCTTATCTTAAAACCATCCCCCACTCGAGTGAAAAGACACCTACCATTCAACATTACCGATACCTCTTGTGATATTACAAACCCCTAAAAGGTTAATTCTCAGCCTCCTACGCTCCAGTAGAAAATGTCCGAGTCTGTTGAGCCTGTCCTTATATGCAAACACTGCATTCCCAGCAATATCCTGATAAATTTCTTCTGAACTCTCCCAAACTTGATAATATTCTCGATATAACAGGGCGACCAGAAATGCATAAAGTCCTATAGGACATGCCACATGGATGTCCTGTGCAACCTGAAAATACCGTCCCAACACCTGTACTCAAAGGACAGTCCACTGCTATTCGTCATTTATGTAAATGATTCGAATGAGAACATAGGAGATATAGCTAGTACATTTGCATATGGCATCAAAATTGGAGGTGTAGTGAACAGTTAAGAACGTTACCACAGAGTAAAATGGAATCTTGTTCAGATGGGCCAATGGACTGAGGAGTGGCAGATGGAAGTATATTTAGATTAATGCGAGGTGCTAAATCATGAAAAAGCAAATCAGAGCATGACTTATGTATGATAAAGTCCTGGACAGCGTTGCTGAACAAAGAGACCTTGGAGTACAGTGTCATATTTCCTTGAACGTAGAGTTGCAGGTAGATAGGATAGTGAAGTAGGTGTTTAATATGCATTCCTTTATTGTTCAAACCACTGAGTGCAAGAGTTGGGAGGTCATGTTGCAGCTGTGCAGGACATTGGTTAGGCCACTTTTGCAATATTGCGTACAATTTTAGTCTCATTCCTATCGGAAAGATGTTGTGAAACTTGGAAAGTTTCAGAAAAAATTGACAAAGATGTTGCCAGGGCTGGAGGATTTGAGCTGTAGGGAGAGCCGGAATAGTCTGAGGCTGTTTTTTTTCTGAATCATTAGGGGCTGAAAGGTTAATTATAGAGGTTTATAAAATCATGAGAGGCATGCATTGGGTAAATAGACAATGTTTTTTTCCCCGGGGTAAGCGAGTCCACAATTAGAGGGCACAGGTTTAAGATGAGAGGGGAAAGATTTAAAAGGAACCACAGTGGTAATTTTTATGCTTAGAGGGTTGTATGCGTATGGAATTAGTTGCCAGAAGCTGGTTAAGGTAAAGTATTTAAAAAGAAGCATCTGGATGAGTATATAAATAGGAAGGGTTAAGACGGATATGGGCAGGTGTTGGCAAAATTGAGAAGATGAGGTTAGGGTATCTGGTCGACATGGACAAGTTGTACCAGAGGGTCCGTTTCCGTTCAGTACATCTCTATGACTATGCCTATACAATGAAGAACACCAAGTAAAACACCTTCATAACCATCCTGTCTACATATGAAGCAAACTTCAAAGAATTATGCCTGAAACCCCAGGTTGATCTGTTCTACAACACTACCAATGGCTCAACATTTAATTGTATATGTGTTTTTTTTGTTTGTTTTACCAAAGTACAATACCTTGTATTTATCAACATTAAACTCCATCTGCAATTCTTTAGCCCAGTGAGTGATAATACTGGAGAAGAAAGGCTGGAAAGTAATCAGTTACATTGTATCATTTACTGGTTTTAGGAAGAGGGCAGTCACACGTTAGAGATGGGAAACAGTGATCGGTGTTTCAGGCCAGAAAGTAAGCTCTGTTTTTGTCTCTGGTGTTCCGTGTTGATATTTATTCGAGATCCTTCATAGTGCAGTATGGGTCTGGAGGTTGTCATTCCATCATATTGCAGCCTACAGATAATAGCCATTTAATCTGGAAATAATAGACAAGTATTTAAAGATGTTCATAGTTTATCTCGAAGGCAGAGCATATAAACTCGACATCCTACAGTTGAGGGAAGTACCTTGCATTTTTTAACAACGTTATTATTTTTACTGGGTAATTCAGTAGAGTGAACCAGATTTCAATAAATTCATACCGATCTGGAAGCTGGCATTTAAAGTTAAAAATTTGGGCATGGTTTAGATTTTGTGCAGTCGGTAGTATCCCTGCCTCTGAGTCAGAGTTCTGGATTCTATTCTAATTCCTGAACTTCCCTGGAAGTGCTCCTAGCTCGAGACCAGATTGTCTGGATTCAGGTGCAGCATGTCAGAATAGGCTGATGAACGAACACACAGGAGAATAATGCTGCAACTTTTGGGGCTATTGTGGAGTGGTGGTAATGTCCCTACCTCTCGCCCCTATAGGGCCAACTGGAGGCCAACTCATCCAACTAGAGGTGTTTAATAATATGTCTGAACGCATTGACTAAAATGATTTTAAAATTGTGGTTTGATCGAGATGGAAGAGGTGTCAGTATTGAATTTCAGAATTTAAGCCCCGGATGCCTGAAAGCACAGACCCTGGGTGGGAGACATATTTGCACCTTCTAGAGGTTTATAAATTCATGAAGTGCATGGATAGGGGGTGAATAGTCAAGATCTTTTCCCCATGCTTGGAAGTCCACAATTAGAAGGCATAGATTTAATGTGAGAGGGGAAATATTTTAACGTGACGTCGGGGCAACGTTATCACTCAGAATGTGGAGCGTGTACATAATGAACTGCCAGAAGAAGTAATGGAGGTAGGTATAATTACAACATTTAAAAGGAACCCAGATGGATATATTGATAGGAAGGATTCAGAATGATATGTTCCAATTGCTGGCAAATAGATTAGATTACCTACAGTGTAGCACAAGTCCACAGCAACTCTCTGAAGAGTTACCCTCCCAGAACCATCTCACCACATTCACCCCGACTAATGCACCTGACATTATGTGCAACTTAGCATGGCCAATTGACATAAGCTGCGCAACTTTGGACTGTGGGAAGAAACCCACGCAGACACAGCGAGAATGTGCAAACTCCACACAGTCAGTCAGCTGTGCCAGCAATCAAACTCAGGTCCCTGGTACTGAGAGGCAGTAGTGCTAAGCACTGAGCCACTGCACCACCCCAAGTACGGCACGATTAATTTCAGAAATCAGGTTGGCATGGACGAGTTGGTCAAAAGTGTTTGCTTCGGTGCTGTACAACTCTTCAGATTCATCAAGCCATTTGATCATGGTCCCTGTGTAATCTTCAGTGTCCACTATATAGCCAAACTTGGTTTGATCCACAATCTTTCTAACAACGCCTTCTATAATTCTCATCCGAATCATTTGTCTAAATGTCAAAACAAAAATGGATTGAGCACAAGTCCCTGTTGAACACCACTGTGCACAGTGTCACAAAGCTGGTCCCTTTTCTCTGAAAACTTCCTTTTCTCAAAGATACTGTGTCCTTAAATTTTTTTTCAGAGGCGTCGTAAATATTTCTCGGCTCCAAGGTGATTGGTTTGGTACAGAGATTGAACGGTTTTGTGATTAAAATTATAATGAAAGGGGAGTGGTCAGCTCTCGAGGTGAGCCGTTCAGTCCAGAATCAGTTTGCAGTTTAGCTCTGTGGACAGGCTCTCTCTCTCTCTCTCTCTCTCTCTCTCTCTCTCTCTCTCTCTCTCTCTCTCTCTCTCTCTCTCTCTCTCTCTCTCTCTCTCACTCTCCCTCCCCCTCCTTTTGCCCTTCTGCCTTCTAACTTTAACGTGCAATCATTTGTTCCATTTGTACTGTTTTTAAGCGGCGTTTGCTTATTGGGATGGTTGTGTACTTCCAGAACAGCTAATTAAGTCTAGTTTGAATAGATTGAGTTCTGTAGGGGTTCTTTATTCTGTTATTTGTGTTTCATTGTGTAGTTTTGTGAATATTTTTTATCTATGTTAAAACCTGATAAGTTTCACTGAGCACTTACTGAAACAAATTACAAAGTTATAGTCTGCGCTGCCTGCTCAAGAATATTTTGAGTGGTCTGGCCTAGTCCAGAACAACAGGCCTCCAGTCCGAAAAACAACCGTCCTCGATAATGCTGTCTCCTGCTATTAGGACACACACACACACATACACAGGCACGTACACGACACACATACACATACACACGCACCCAGACATACACACACAGACACACATTCCTGAAGAAGGGCTTATGCCTGAAACGTCAATTCTCCTGTTCCTTGGATGCTGCCTGACCTGCTGCGCTTTTCCAGCAACACATTTTCAGCTCTGATCTCCAGCATCTGCAGTCCTCACTTTCTCCTCGAAGACACACACAGAGACACACACACGCACAGACGCACATACACAGATACGCACACACACACAAAGACATGCACACAGAGACACACAGACACATGCACACGCACAGACACACACACCCACAGACAACACATGCACACACACAAACACACACACACGGACGCACAAAGAGACATACACACATACACACACACACACAGATACACAGGTGCATGCGCGTGCTGCACACACACACATCTTAGAGTCTAGGATATAATTCGATAAGTTATGTTTAAAGATGGGTTCAAGGCTTGTTGTGAGAGGGTAGTAGAACTGGCTTGAAAAACACGTCATCCATGATCAATTGTTCAGTTGACTGGATGGGCCAAATGGCCTTTTTACTGCTCTAATTTTGTACGCACTATGGTACGTGCATTCTTCTGTGTTAGTGTGTGTATTTGCAGGTGCATGTATGTCTGTGTGTCCGAGTTTTTATGTTCCTGTGTTTTTGTGAGGTTGAGTGTGTCTGCGTGTGCACCTCTGTGTGTGTGTTTAAGTGCGCCAGTGTGTGTTTGCCTGTGTGTGTCTTTGAGTTTGTCTATGTGTGCCTGTGTATGTATCTGTGTGTGTCTGCATATGTTTTTGTTCCTCATTACTTTTAGTAATGGAAATATCAATGCACATTTTTGTAATATCTACACTGTTTGTCATTTATATTTACATCATTGCTTGAGGAACTTTGTTTTAGTCATGAATTTGTTATTTTAACAGAGAAGGAAATTTACATGACTTCTTCCTAGGACGACTATGACCCAATTGTGACCTATATTATAAGCCATATCATCAAACTGGTCACACCGATAATTTGCTGTGACCAATGGAGGACTGGCAGTAGACAAGAAAACAGTTACTCAACAACCCAAGGACTCTGGACCGGTGAGCCTGACATCAGTTCGTGGGTGAGTTGTTGGACGGGATTCTGAGGGATAGCCAATTGCATGCATGTTCAAAGGCAAGGCTTGATTGGAGATAGTCACCATGGTTATTTGCATGAGAAATCGTGTCACACTAATTTGGCTATGTTAAAGAGATGACAAAGCAGATTGATGAAGGCAGTGTTGTAGATGCTTTCCATATAGACTGGAGGAAGTTCTTCGACAAGATTCTGCATATTAGGCAAGGTGGTAAGGTTAGGTCACATGGGAAACAGCGCACCCAAGACAATTGAATAAAAAATTAGATTGAAGGAAGTCGACAGAGTTTGGTAGAAGATTGCTTTTCAGACTGGAGGCCTGTGAACAGTAGTGTGCCAGAAGGATCAATGCTGAGCCCACTGTTTTTCATCATTTATATAAATGATGTGGATGTGACCTTGCAAGGGGAGCAAGTTTGAAGATTGCACCAACATTTTCGGTGTTGTGGGCAATGAAGAAAATTATCTCAGAGTGCAATGAGACCTCGATCAGATGGGCCCATGGAATGACGTTTGGCAGATGGTGTTTGATTCAGATAAATGTGAAGTGCTGCATTTTGGGAAGCAAATTGGGGTACTTAATGGAAATTTATTGGAGGCTGTTGCTGCGCAACAAGATGGAGAGATGTAGTGCAACGCTCCTTCAAAGTGAATAGTATAGTGAACAAGGTGTTTGGCATGTTTGCCTTCATTTGTCAGAGCATTAAGTTTCGGAGTTGGGATGTCATGTTACAGCTGTACAGGATGTCAGTGAGGCCACATTTTGGAATACTGTGTGCAGTTCTGGTCTCCCTGCTGTACGAAGGTTGCTGTGAAACTTGAAAGGGTTCAGAAAAGATTTATAAGGATGTTGCCAGGTTTGGAGAGTTTGAGCTATAAGCAGAGGCGAATAGGGTAAAGCGGTTTTCGCTGCGGAATTACGGGTTTAGGGCTGACCTTATAGAGGTTTATAAAATCATAAGGGGCATGGATTTTGTAAAAACACAAGGACTATTTCCCAGAATAGGGGATTCCAAAAATAGAAAGTATAGGTTTAAGGTGCGAGGGGAAATATTTTAGATGGAACTTAGAGGCAAAGTTTTCATACAGAGGGAGGTGTGCATATGGAATCATCTGCCAGAGGAAGTGGTGGAATCTGGCATCTTGATGGGTATCTGAATAAGGAAGTATAGAGGAATATGAGCCAAATGCTGGCAAATCAGACTCGATCAGATTGGGATGTCTGGTCAGCACGGACAAATTTGCATGTTATAAGACTCTTATAAGAGGGATGAGGAGACATTCTAAACAGGCATTTCAAATGGGAATTCTCTTCCCCACAAGGGATGAGATGCCCCTTTGTTTACATTGATTCAAAGCTGAGTTAGTTAAATATTTGGCAGAGAAGTGAGTCATGGATAACGGGATACAGTCAGCAAAGTGGGGCTGTGACCATATCCTGATCAGCCACAATCTTAGTGCCTGGTGGAGAAGGCTCAAAGTGTCTAATGGCCCACCCCTGCTCCTCAGTCCCATGTTTCTGTGTTCCATTCAGTCCCTCAAACCTGCTAGACAGGGACAGTTAGAGGCTACTTACTGCGATACCCTAGTGCACAGAAACACAGGAGACCATTCAGCCCCTCAAAACTGTCACACACAATTTGGGCTGGTTTGGAAAATGTAATTGGAAAACCCAGGTTGGGTATCAAAGAGGTCGCTCATCTCTCTTTATAGAGCTTCCCCTCTCAGGCAACATGTACTTCATATGTTGATCATGTTGTAGACCCAGTTGCACTGTGAATACAGCCCCTTCACCTCAGCCAGAGATGGTCCAGACAATCTGGCAACATTCAATAACAGAGCTTCCAGGAAAATAACACCTTCTAGTTTCCAATAATAGAATGTGAGAACCCCACAACCAGGGGTATGTCATTCATCCACACGCCCTCCCTCCCCCCACAAGCATGTCTTCACCCACAATAAGATCATAATGTATAATATTCTCTTTCATGTCCAATTCTTCACAGCCCTCAAATCTGATTGGTCAAAAAGCACTCCTTACCCCCACACTGTGAACTATTGATATGAGCAAAAGACGTGAACACAAGGGCTCAGGGAAGAATGACCGGCCCTGACATCAAGGCATCATTTAACTAAGGATGGTCTCACGGATCTTGAGCAGGATTGCGCTTAATGGGAATGAGTTGTAAACTTCCTTGGTTAGAGTGATTTAAAGCATAAAGCACAATGATTGTGGTTTGTGTACAAAAATCCATGCAGTCCTGGACATGTCTGTGAAAGATCCTCAAGGTAGCTTCCTCAGCACAAATATCTTCAGCTGCTTCATAAAGATTAGAAGTGAGGGTGTTCATTGAAGGTCACACAATATTCAGGAAAAATGTCCCCCTTCAGCTCCTGAACTAGTCTGTGAAAATATGCAGTACGACCTAAACAACATTCAGGCTTGTTCTGTTGGAAGTATCGGTAACATTCATGTAACAGTGCTGCTGGACACTGCACATTTCCACAGTTAAAATGAGGAGATTATTCAGCTCCTCACGTTGGCTTCACAGGAATATGATGAAGTCATTCAGCTCAATGAAAATATTGGAGAAGTGTAGAGATAGCCCATTTAGTGCATCTAACGAATTATACAAGAAGAGAAGGAGTCACGTGTTATAGAAGACCGCAGAGCTCCTCAGAAATATTTGAAGGCTTAGCCTATCAACAATGAAATGTTCTGATACAGTAATATCCCATAAACATGTACTTGGCAAAAAGGAAAGATCAGATACAGATTGTCAGATGCAGTTCTCCAATCTAGGAAGGAAAACAAATCCACTGAAGCTTCCAACTCTGTGGTGACCCCAATAGCTTGTGATGTTACTGAGAAACCAAAACACTTCCTGGAATGTGGCTGCCAGAACTGCACACAGTATTCTATCTATGGCCTAACTAATGACATGTTTAACTCATATTATGTCGCCTCGATGAATAAACACTATGCCTACAGTCCCGTGCGATTTCTTAACTGGCTATTACACTGTCCAGTCACATTCAGGGATGTGTGGAGAAACACCCTCTGACCTCCCTAGTGTTCTTCTATTTATTGAATTCTCCCCTGTCTAGTTCCTTCATCCAAAGTGCATCACATCCTATTTATCAATGTTCCATTCCACCTGCCATTGATCTGACAATTCCACCTGTATCTTCCCGTAACATAAGGCTTTCCTCCTCACTGCCGACCACCTGGCCAATCTTTGTGTCAAACACAAAATTACTTATTACGCCCAACCCCCACCCCCACCACCCCCTCCACATTAATATTTACATCATTTATGAATACCACAAGTAATTAGATACATTACACTTCTCGCTGTGGTACACCACCAGACACTAGTGTATCGCTACCACCTTCCCAGTGATTTGGGACCACATAACTGTTTTCTAGTCCTCTAGCAGCTCCGTTGTGTGGTCATATTCGACTAAAACATTTAGGTCAGGACATTTCCTCTCTTTTCTCCAACAGCATCCTGCGATACAACTCATCTGGACTTTACATCATCCAAAACCATTAATCCCAACTTGCATCTTATATAAATCTGCTCGAGAACTTCCCAGTCCATCTTCTTGAATTCTGTACCTGCATCTTCCTTTCTCAAATAAAACAGATGTGAAACTCTCATGTCACAGTCTATCAATGTTCTCCGGTTTCACATACTGATTACCCCATTGGTTTCGATATGGGTCCTAATTTTTTCCTGGTTATTCTGTTCAGCTTGTTTTTGTGGAACATCTTGGGTTTCCCCTAACATTGCCTGCTGCACTTCTCCATGCCCCTATATGAGACAGTGTGCTGTGGGTGAATTTTCTAAGTTTCCCTGAGATCACCTCTCATTCTTTGAAACAGTACAGAACACAGGTGCAATCCCATCCACACTGCATGCAGTCTGTGCAGAACGCCTTTACTTCGATATTCCAATTTCCGTTAACTGAAGGCCAACTTCACTTTTACCTTTCCGTTTCCCAAAGTCGCCCCTGAACCACGTTGGTTCAATTTTATTTACTATTCACTTTCTGAACTCTTAAACATCCACCTGAATATCTAACTATATCATATCCAATAGTTCTCCATTGTCTCCCTCTACAAGAAACATCTTCAAACCATTTCAAAAAAAGTTTGTTAACAGTGATTATTCGGGTGAGATCCAAGATGGTGGTGTCCAGTCGGTCTGCCCTGCTGAGCTCTGCACCAGACCCCAGACAAAGTTATGCATTCACTTTCTTTCTTCCCTATTGTGGTAAAATCGAAGGTTTTTGATCCCCAGCATTGCTCTATGCCATTTTAAGTGAGTAACAGAAAATAGCTAAGGGAAAAGGATCATGAGGATCACAACCAGCAGTGCACTTCAGCAATGGATACACCCGTGTAGAGCTCCCAGGTATAACTTCAGAGCAGGAGTCTCTTTTGAATGCCCCGTGACATCCAAGAGATACAGGATGCGGTAAGGCTGCTCCAGAGTGGCAAACCGATTGGCCAGACGGCTTGTGGAGTGAGATTTATTAGGAGTTCATAGACATGATGGCTGGGCCAATGTTGGATATATTCAATTATACTTGTGGTCAGGGCTGCCTCCCATCCTCTCAGAGAGAAGCAAACATTTCTCTTATTCTCAAGGGAGGGAAAGCCCCAGAGGATTGCCTATTCCTATAGGCCTATACAGTTATTAAACGTGGAATTTAAAATTTTGTTGAAAATACTAGCGTTGAGGCTGGAGAAGATATTGTCCTTCATTGTGAAAGGGGACCAGACACGTTTTATTAGGAGTCACAGGTCCCCTATTATTATTAGGAGAGTGAAAAATATGGTTCAGGTGTGCCAGCAAGGTCAATTCCAGGCTTGGTAGTCTCGCTGGATGCAGAGAAAGCATTTTCTTGGTTGTAGTGGCCGTACCTCTTTTATGTCTTGGAACTGTTTTGCCTTGGAGTTGTCTTTGCCTGTTGGATGGCAGAATTATATAGTGACGCAACAGTGACAGGAGTTCTCACTAATGGTATAAGGTCTACTGGTATAATGTTAGCATCGGCAGAGGTGCCTCTTTCGCCATTATTATTTGTATTGGTGATTGAGCCGTTGGCAGAGGCCACCCACAGGGGCCCCAATATAACTGAACGGGTGGGAGGGTCAGGAAGGCATGACATCACCCTTACATATTTGACGTTCTTCACTCTCTAACTAACCTGATGATATCTTTGCCCCGTTTTAAAGAAGTGATTGATTTATTTGAATCTATCTTGGAGTATAACATCAATTTTATGAAATCGGACGCCATGCCTGTTGGGGTGTTATTCGAGTACCTGATCATGGGGGGTGCAATCCGATTACTTTCAGATGGTCACAACAAGGCCTCCTCTATTTAGGCATTTTTACCACACCGGCTTTCAGTCAATTATATAAAGCAAACTTCGTGCAAGTGCTCGAGAAGATAAGACAGGACCTTCGGCTCTGGGAAGATATTCCAATATCCTGGTTGGGTACAATACCTCCGGATAAAATGAATGCACTTCCTCGTTTCTTCTATCCCACGTGAATGGTCCTTTTGATGCTCTCCAGGTCGGTTCAATGGAGGCTTTACAGTTGGTTAAGCTTGTTTATCTGGCACCACAGGTGGCCTCTTATGAAGCTCGCCAAATTGCAGCTTCTGCGGGAGATGAAGGGTGTGAATTTTCTGGACTTTAAGAAATATCAACGAGGTTCCCTGCAATCGGATATGGCTGATTGAGCTTGCAAAGACCTGCTATTAGTTTGGCTGGACATTGAGGCATCCCAAGCAAAATGTTCCCTCATTAATCTGTTGTTCGTGGGCAAGACGAGAACTGTTATGTACCATTGCAGAAATCCAATTGTCCTTAAAATAGTTAAAGCCTGGAAAATGATGCGACAAAGTGAGGGCAATTTACAAAAATAATCTTCCCCTTTGACTCCCATTGTAGGATTGGTAGGATCCCAGCTGGGATTGATGGATTATGGCTTTCGGCTCTGAGAGTCCAGAGGAGTTTCCTGTTTCGGAGAATTATTTGACGTGGTGGTCATGGTGGTTTTAGAGCAGCTGAGCCAGAAATATGAGTTATCTTGGAGGGGACACTTTCGTTAATTTCAGATGAGGAATTTTAGACAGAAAAAAAGACTCCATTAATGGTTAGTCCCCATAGGTCGGAAATGGAGGGAAGAGTGCTTCGTCCACAGGTGGTCTCTCGGTCAACACCCTCTATCATTTATAAAGAGGTAGTGTCTCAAATGATATAGAGCGGCTGTATGGAATCTGGGCTCAGGAACTGTGGGTGGAGATCTCACCAGAGGAGTGGGAAGATATTTGGGAAACCGTAAGGAAGACTTCAATTTGCAACAGGACGGAGGCTATGCAGTTGAAGGTACTCCACAGGGTTTAATTGACACCCGAGTAGCTGTCAAATTTAAGACAGGAGAGTCCCCAATGTGCCCCAAATGTACAATAGATGTTGGTACACTTACGTATTGCTTGTGATCATGCCACAAGCTTCGTAGGTATTGGTGCACTATAGCAAGTGTTTTGGAAGGGGTTTTGTGAACCAAGGTCAAGGCAAATCCGGTGCCCCTCCTCTTGTGTTCGCTGAATCTTCCCTCTTTGGACTTGCATGGGAATAAATTGTTTAGTATTCTTTCATTTTGTGCGAGGAAGAACATTCTGATAAACTGGGTTCCAGGAAACCTCCCAGGACTCTGATCGTGGTGTAGGCTAGTTATGGAGCCCATTCCCCTCGACTTCCTTATGAGTATGGGCACCAAAGAAATGAACATTGTCATAGGACGTGGCGGCCCTATTTCAACCATATACACATGGTTTTATTGGCTATATTGGCCAGGACATTTGTGTAACAGTGAGGGCTCTGAGAAGAAGAATTCTGAACAAATACCGTTGTGGCAACTCATGTTACCGGTGATGGGGAGCTTTGGTAGGATTGTGCTGGGTGTTGTAACTTTATTTAATTTAAGTTAATTTGCCTTGGTTCAGCTCGGTTTAATCTATGTTTTGTTTTGATTTTGTTTTAACATCAGCCCATTGATTTTGTGCACAGGGAAGAGAATGAGTCCATTCAGCCACTCATGCTTCTTACACAGCAACCAGAGTAGGTCATTTCACACCATGTGTCAATTATACAGGATTGGAGGGAATGAAGAGAATATATAGAGGTGAGACTACAAGCTTACCACATTCACGATGGAATATAAAGTAGCGAGAAAACTGCTGGAATTTAAGAAAATTATTAAAATCGATTATTCAGGAATTAATGAAAGGACATTTACAAAGTGAAGCCACAATCCATCAGAATCATCATAATTTTACAAAGGATGAATCATATTTTCATTATTTATTTGAGTCTTTAAGAATATGACAAGCAAGCTGCATAATGAGGATCCTGGAGATGTAAAATCAGGACTTGCAGAAGACATTGAATAAGGTGTGCACAAAAGATTAATCTGCAGAATAAGATTGCATATGGTTAGAAGTAATTTATTCGCTTGGATGTAGGCTTGGCGAAACAAAGAATTGCAGTGAGTTGGAATAACTGGTTCATTTTCTCTTTCCAAAAATACCATAGGGCTCAGTCCCCAGGCCCCAACTATTAGCAATAAATACTATCACCTATTTGAGGGGATGGACATGCTATAATCAGTTTTTCAGAAGACACTGACTCAGTTGAGAAATTGTAATGAATGGTTAAGGATAGGTTGCAGATGAAATGAAACAATTAAAAGTATGCGGCCGTTTTGGTCAGTGTAACAGAAAGGCAAGTTACTATCCAAACAGAGGGAAACTACAGAGTGCTTAGGTACAGAGGGATCTGGTATACTCATCCATATCGCAAAAGACACAGATGCAGGTGTAGCAGATAATGAGAAAGGCAACTGCAAATTTGGTATTTATTTCTGAAAGAATACACTATAAAGCGAGGGAGGTACTGCTGCAAAAATGCCAGGCATTTGTGAGATCGCAATTGAGTACTGTGTATAGTTTTGGAGGCAGGTCAGAAGAGGTTTACTAGACTGATTCCAGAGATAAGGAGTTTTTCCTCTGAAGAGAGATTGAGCAGTTCAGGCCTATACTCTCTGGAGTTTAGAAAAATGGGAGGAGATGTCACCGAGGACTGGACAATGCTAAAGTTGATTGATAATGTCGACATGCATTGGGTATTTCCTCATGTGGGGCAACCTACAACAAGAGATCAGAGTTTGAGGATAAGTGGAGAGGAATTAGAACAGTGATGAGATAATGGAGCATTCTGCCATCAGCCATGATTGTATTCAATAATGGAGCAGTCTGACATCTGAAATGATTATATTCAATGGTGGAGCAGGCTGATATCAGCCATGATTGTTTTCAATGGTGAAGCATGCTGACATCAGCCATGATTGTATTCAATGGTGGAGCAGGCTAGAGGAGCTGGATTGCTGACTGATGTTCCTGGTCTTTCTTCAGCCTTTCAAACGTGTTACACAGGAATAGGGGAGGGCTGGTTAATTGACAGAAAGCAGGCGCTCCGGATAAATCAGATTTAATCAGTTTAAACGAATGTAACCAGTAGGGTCACAAAGTGACCAGTGCAGAGTCCTCAGCTATTTACCATCTATATCAATGATCTAGAGAAGTGGAACAAATGTACTGTAACTAAGTTTGCCAATGGAAATAATATAAGCAGGAAAATAAATTATCAATGGAAGTTGTAGAGTCTGTAAATGGATATGGACAAGTTAATGAATGGATAAAAGTTTGGCAGGTGGGATTTAACGTCATACATAACCTGTAATTTTCTTCCAGGAAGAACGGCAAGCAGTATGTTACTGAAATACAGAGGGATTACAGGACTTAGTGATACCGTGTGTACTGAAGGATTTACTCTGAGCCGTGCAGACATGGCATGTGTTGCTTCATCACCCTGATTGTCTGCTGCCTGATGTTCCCAGCGGGCCTATTGCTCTCATCCACCATATAGATCCTCCGTCACTGAATGATGACACTGATGTTGAGATCGGAGACATGATGGAGCTGTCACCCAGTCCTGCCTGGAACCTTCAGGAACATAGAAGCTGAATGAAACTCTGACCCAAAAACCACTGGTAGCACGGTCCTCCCCCTGATATGAAGATGCAGGTCGTGTTGAAGGAGGTGACACCGCTCTGTGACCAGCTCCTTGTTCAGTCAGGGTCCCCTCACACTCTGCTCCTTGGTTAGGTGGAGCTTGGGAAGCTGTTCCTGGAAAACCCCGGGGTGGATCCAGCAGATCCCTTTCCCCAGACACACGCATTGCGTGGTTGCAGAGCTTCCCCTCTCTGCAGCCTCTGCTCCATTTGTTGTTCATGTTACAGACCAAGATGTTTTTACTATCGTCCCCATGCTCCATCCACAGTTGTGTCCCCAAATCCTCAGGTCTTCTTGAATGTCTGAAGTAGCTCACAGCACAACCTCCAATAAAACATTCCCAGCAGCTCCACTAACTTTCCAATAACAGGAGTCAGTTCGGATTCCCTCAGTTCCACGTTTGATGCCCGGTAATTAACAATAGTACTCGAGGGGCTTCCTCGTGTAATTGACCGCATGATCAGCTGAGAGGGACAAACACAGATGTTCAGTGAACAGGCACAGACCAAGTTTTAAAGACGTGTCTCAAAGCTGCTGAGACCCCCTGCCCACCAAGGAGCAGTACATGGGACACACCAGGAAGTGAACAACAGCCCAACACACACTCCACTGTCCATGGACCACTACATAGTACACATGGGGAAGTGAGCAACAGCCCAACACACACTCCACTGTTCATGGAGCACCACATGGGACACACCAGGCAGTGAAAAGCCCGAGACACACCATTTCATTGTTTATGAGCTTCACAGTGCCAGCTCTTGATACATTAAGGATCCAAATGGGATCCACAGCCGTGATGGATACAAGAGCATGAGCCGTGCACTTTGCATGTTGTTTCTGAACTTCATAATTACATCCCCGGGGATTCAGGAATATTAGCACCAACGGTCAGGTTAAGGTACAGAAAGACAGATACTCGTGTTATATTTGGATGATTACTTGATCAACAAGTTGAATAAACACGGTTCTTCTCAGAGAAATTGGATTAGCCGGAGGAGTCAGATGCTGACGGGTCCAATAATAAGAGTAAGAACATCAAATAAATATGCTGACAGATCAGCTCAAATGGTCAGTTATGCCCGATACCAACTCCACCTCACAGAATCAGACAATATAATCCAGATGAGATATATGTTCACGGTGAAGCACTGTGCAGATGAGGCTAGTGTAGTGCTAAATACAAACCAGCAATCTGTACAGACTGTGCAGACCACATCAGACCACGGGGGGGCTGTGCAGTGAATAACTCTGTAAACCTGGAGAAGTTACCCTTCCAGCATGTAGAGCTGTGTCCACCATCCGAGTGCATTGATCAGTAATACTGTGTTTGATCACTGCACACTGTTGGGAAACTTGCAGCCCATGCTGCAAGTGACAGGATGTGCAACTCCCATCCATTTACAGCTCCATATCTTCATTGTGCCAGGCGCTTTAGAACATCTAATCAAGAGGAAGGATGAAGCTTACATAAGGTTGAGGAGGCAAGGGTTAAGCAGTGCCCTAGATGGTTGCAAGGTAACCAGGGTGGAAATGAAGAATGAACTGAGGAGAGATAAAAGTGTGCATGATAAAGGCTTGTTGGGTAGAATTAAGGTAAAACCTAAGACGTACTACACTTAAATGAGAAACAAGAGGATTTGCCAGAGTGAGGGTAGGGCGATCAGGGATAGTGGAGGGAACTTACGCGAGGAGTTGGAGGAGGTAACGGAAGTTCTTAATGAATATTTGCTTCAGTGTTCACTAATAAGAGAGACCTTGACGTTTCTGAGGACAGCATGAAACAGGCGAATATGCTAGAACAGGAGGATGTGTTGAAAAATTTGAGAAACACACGGATAGATAAATTTATTTGGCCAAACAGGCTATGCCCTAGGATACTATAGGAAGTGAGAAGAGATTGCTGCGCATTTTGCGATGATCTTTTGCATCCTCACTGTCCACTGGAGTCGTGCCAGATGTCAGGAGGCTGGCAAAAGTTCATGCCTGGTTCAAGAAAGGGAATAGGGATTATCCTGGGAAGTATTGGCTAACCAGTCTTACACCAGTGACGGGCAAAGTATTGGAGAGGATTTGAGAGACAGGATTTATGAATACTTGGAAAATTATAAATGATTAGAGAAGTCAACATGGCTTTGTGAGGAGCACGTCATGCCTCATAAATCTTATTGAATTCCTTAAGGATGTGACAAAACACGTTGATGAATTAGAGCAGTGGATGTGTTATATATGCATTTTAACAATGCGTTTGATAAAGTTACCCACGGTAGGCTCATTCACAAGATAAGGAGGCGTGGCTTACAGGGAGATCTGGATGTCTGGATGGAGAATTGGCTGGCCCACAGAAGACAGAAGGTGGTGGTAGATCGAACAGATCTCGCCTGGAGCTTGGTGACTAACTTGGTGATCTGTTCCGGGACCTCTGTTCTTTGTGATTTTTTTAATAAGAGAGTAGATGATGAATTGGAAGGGTGGATTCATAGGTTCGCTGATGTCACGAACATTGGTGGAGTTGGTGGTTAGTGTGGAGGGCTGTTCTAGGTTACAACAGGACATTGACATAACTGAGCTGATGATTGACAGATCGAGATAAATCTGGAACAGTGGGATCTTGGGTCTATGTCTATAGATCCTCAAAGTTGCCATCCAGTTTGGTGCTGTTGTTTAGAAAGCATATGATGTGTTCGCTTTCACAGCCGGGGAGATCAGTTTCAGAGCTGTGAGGTTATGCTGCAGCTCTATAATCCCACTGTTTAATCCACTGTGATGAAGTTGAATGTTGTTCTGCATTGAGAGCTTGCAAGTACTTGTCATATGACTAGCTAATATTTTCAGAGTTTACTGGACTGAAACTATGTGACATCTGGCTGTGAAACAGATACGTTGAGCTCTGGTTGCTCTTTTAACAACTATTCGAATTTAAACAACCAAGTTTAAATAATGTCCCACTGTACTAAATCCATTCGATTTTAAATTTATTGTTTTGCCAACATCAAACCAAGGAGATGAGCTGATGTTGAGGGAATAAAGAGGCACGCATTTTGGAAGTTAGACAGAGAGTAAACTACCATCGTGAGAATCTGCCATGAACAACATTCTCTGTGTAAGATTCATTTTTTGAACGAAATATCCTTGCATTAAAAGACAGAACATGACCCAGGGAGATATTCAGTTGAAAGAAGGAGGGCATTGGAGACTAAAGCCACTGTCTGGTTTAAGTAATTGTAATACAGTTTTCCTTTAATTGAAAGATTATATTGTTAAAGGTGGAGAAAGATAACAAACAGTTCAGAGAAGGGGAAGCTTTGAGTTGGGAAAAAACTGTTGTTATTCAATGTTCACTTTTAGAATTAAGGAATACATTGATATTATTTCCTGTTAAGTAGTGGAATTCGCGAGCTCTCTGTCACTCGACTTTAACAGATTAGAGCGAGGTGAGCTTTTCTGAGTGTTTGGTTTAATTAGCAGAAGGGTTCATCGCCGTGTCATAACACCACACTTGTAATACCGTGTTCTAGTCACCTCATTAAACGAAAGAGGTGGAAGCTATAGAGAGAATGCAGAGAATTATCTATGGAACAGCAGAAAGGTTGACAGGAGACACACAGAGTGAGTGAAATATTGAGAAAGTCACCACGTGAAAAGTAAATACTGGCAGATTCCCAATGTCTATTTAAACGTCAGTGTGGCACTGGGTGTAGTGCGTCTGTATTGATGAATGGGTATCTGTGTGTGCATGTGCATCTGTGTATCGGCATTTGTCTATGTGTGCTGAAAATGTGTGGCTGGAAAAGCGCAGCAGGTCAGGCAGCATCCAAGGAGCAGGAGAATCGATGTTTAGGGCATGAGCTCTTCTTCAGGAATTTGTCTATGTGTGCCTGTATATGTGCTATTGCATCAGTCTCCGTGTGTGTCTGTGCATCTATATTCATCTCTGTGTGTCTCTGCATGTCTTATTTTTTCACCGTGTGTATCCGCGTTTCTGCATTCATCGCTGTGTGCATCTGCATGTCTGTATTTGTCTCTGTGTGTATTTCCATGTCTGTATTTGTCTCTGTGCATATCTGCATTCCTATATTTATGTCTGTGTGCAGCTGCATGTCTGTTTTCATCTCTGCGTGTACCAGACTTTCTGTATTCAACTCTGTGTGTATCCGCGTATCTGTATCCATCTCTGCGTGTATCTGTGTGTCTCTATTCGTCTCTGTGTGCATCTGCGTATCTCTGTGTATATCAGCGCGCCTGTTTTTGTCTCTGTGTATATCAGTTCATCTGTATTCAACTCTGTGTGTATACGTGTATTTGTATTCATCTCTGTTGGTATCAGTGTGACTTTATTCATCTCTGTGTGTAACCGCGTGTCTATATTTGCCCTTCTGTGTATCTGCCTGTCTATATTTGTATTTCTGTGTATCTGTGTGTATGTATTCGTCTCTGTGTACATTTGCGTGTCTGCATTCATCTCTATGTGCATCTCCCTGCCTGTATCCATCTGTGTGTGTCATTAAATTTGTCTCCGTGTGTATCTGCGAGTCTGTATGTGTGTCTGCGTATCTGTGTTTGTCTCTGTGTGTATCTGTGTGTCTGTTTTCATCTCTGTGTGTATCCGTGTGTTTTTATTCGTCTCTGTGGGCAGCTGTGTGACTCTATTCGTCTCTGTGTGTATCTGTGTGTTTGTGTTTGTCTCTGTTTGTATCTGCGTGTCTGTATTCATCTTACGTGTATCTGCGTCTCTCTATCCGTCTCTCTGTCTATCTGCGTGTCTCTGTGTGTATCTGCGTGTCTGCATCTGTCTCTGTGTGCATCTGCGTGTTTGCATTCGTCTTAATGTCTATCTGCATGCCTGTGTTCATGTGTGAGTATCTGTGTGTCTGTATTCGTCTCTGTGTGTATCTGTGGGTCTGTGTTTATCTGTGTGTCTGTGTTCATCTCTGTGCGTATCCTAGCGTCTGTATTCATCCCTGTGGGCACCTGTGTGAGTCTATTCGTCTTTGTGTGTATCTGCATGTCGATATTTGTCTCTGTGGGTATCTGCGTGTCTGTATTCATCTCTGTATCTGCGTGCCTGTATTCATCTCTGTTGTGCATCTTCCTGTCTGTATTTGTCTCTGTGTTTATCAGTGTGCCTGTATTTGTTTCTGTGTGTCGCTGCACGTCTCTGTGTGCGCCTGTGCATCTGTATTCATCTCTGTGTGTCAGTATTTGTCTCTTTGTGTATTTGCGTGTCTGTTTTCATCTCTGCATTTTGTCTGCGTGCCTGTATTTGTCTCTGTGTGTATCTGTGTGTCCATTTGCACAGCGGATCTGTCAGCCTCTCTGGTGTTTCAAGTGATGCAATGTCCCTCTCTGCTGCCTTCACACTCCTCTGCGTTGACAGCACCGCAGGGTGACAACCATCAGGGGATTCAGTCTGGGAGGGAGTGGAAGGGAGGCAGCTCAGGGCGCCATCCAAACTGACAGAACCATCTGCACACGCACACATACACAGTTTGGTATATGGAGGATTGTATTCGTACTGAGGATCCTTAGAGTGGAGAATGTTCATGTAAAGTTATGTCTATGGTCACTCTGCAATGTGGAAGTGATTTGTCTTTGAAGATTATTCATGACACAGAGTGCGCAAATTAAAGTGTATTTCCATCGCAAATGCATCCAAGCAAGATTTACGGAGCAATTTGTAAGTCAATGCAATGAATGTATTTCACGTTCATTATCTTGACATGTTTTATAATATACTCCTACAAATTATAAATGAGAAAAGATTGAAAATCCTGAAATGGACACAGTGGTGGTGGTAATATCTCAGGAACGATATCGTTAGGTATCAGACGAAACTGCTCTGTGCTTCCAAAGACGTTATTTGAAAAACCAAACAGCCATGCAATGTGAAAGATTGACAGTATTTGATGTCCTCTGAAAGAAACAAAAAAAAACTGACACTAGTCCAAAGGCATGGGGAGGCTAGCAGAAGGTGGCATTGTATAACTATAAACTAAACAGGGACAGACGTCGAGGTGTGGGGGGGTGAGGGGTTGATCTCAATTTCAATGGATTTACCCCAACAAATGGCAGGACATCATTTCAGGAGATACACACATACATACACAGACACATTAAACACACAACACATATACATACAGATATGGACACACACACTCCTGCACAGTTTCTTTAAGGTAGAGTTGAATAAGCTTTTCATTAATTTGGGAATCAGTGATTATTTGGCGAAGGCAGGAGAATGTCGGTGAGAAACAGTTCAGCTGTAATCCAATGGCACAGCAGATCCAATGGGCTCAGTGGCCTGATTCTGCTCTATTTTCCCATATTCAGGAGAGAGCTTTCAAAGGTTGAATTTGAATGCAGATTACAGGGTTAAAGGTAGGCTTCTTGGCAGTGTGGAGGAACAAAGGGATGTTGGGGTCCACGTCTGTAGATTCCTCAAAGTTGCCAAAGCCCTCAAGGTAAGAATGTGTTTGATATGTTGGCTTTCATAAGATGGGGGATTGAGTTTAGAGCTGCGAGGTTATGCTGCAGCTCCATAGAGGCCTGGTGAGACCACACTTGGAATATTGTGTTGAGCTCTGTTCGCCCCATTAAAGGAAGGATGTGGAAGTTTTAGAGAGGGTGCAGACGGGAGTTCCCAGAATGTTGCCTGTCCTGTAGGACATGTCTTATGAAGAAGGTGTGAGGGAGCTTTAGCTTTTCTCATTAGAGTAAAGAAGGATGAACGGTGACTTGATAGAGGTGTGCAAGATGATGTGAGGCACAGATAGAATGGATTAGTAGATTCTTTTTCATAGGGTAGAAATGGCTAACACGAGGAAAACATAATTTAAATGTGATTGGAGGAGGGTTTTAGGGAGTTGTCAAGAGGCAGGTTGTGGAATGCACTGCCAGCAGTGCTCGAGGAATTAGCTACATTAGGGACACTCAAGTAACTCTTGGATAAGCACATAGATGATAATAGGATGAAGGCTCTGCACTTTAGTTTAATCTTAGAGTCGGATAAAAGGTCAGCACACCATTGAGGGCTGAAGGGCTCTTACTGTGCTGTACTGATCAATGTTCGCTGTTCTAATTTCTTGAAATCTTGTGAAAATATTGTACCTGGAATTCCTTTAACTTCAGTGGAGGTTAATCTGATCAGTATTTGATTGTTGAGGGTTAATGGAAATTTGGGGAGGTTTGAGGGGCTGAATGGTCTATATCTGTTCCTAACCGTTGTGTCAAAATAATAATGATTGGTTTGAGGGGAACTCATTTTCAGAATAAGGACATTCCTATTTCAGACTGGGAAAGGGATGTTCCTTTCTCTATAGGATTGTGTGGTCTGTGGCCTTCTCATGCCCAAGGAGCAGTGAAGACTGGGTTAATGAAAACACTCATGGCAGAGTTATATAGGTCTTTGATGAACAAGAGAATCAATGTTTATTGGGAACAGACAGGAAAGGGATGCTTAGTTACCATCACATCAACAATGAGCATTCTGAATTGAACAGCAGGCTCGAGGGGCTGAATGGCCACCTGCTGCTCTTCCTTGATGTATTGTGCACTCACTCAACCTCACGATGCTGTTACAGAAGGTGAGGAAGATCGCATTCAGCCATTCAGGATCGATCTGCACCTCTAAGTAATTATAAAGAAATAGGATGAAGCTCTTCAGCCATTTCAGTACATTATGCAGCGCAAGAGGAGGTCACACCTACTTTCTAGATTGCTACACAGGAACAGGGGAGTCCTGGGTAACTGTGAGGAAATAGATAGTCGGGGGAAATGTGTATTTTCGGGTTGGAAATCTTTAACTTGGTGAAGTGCCTCAGAGATCAGTGCATCATAAAAAGCTATTCAGAATCTGTCAATGATTTGCGTGTGGGAACTGATTGGATGGAAATCAATTGGCTCAACCACTAAGATTCGATAAGATGTCAAGTGGAGGTAGAGAGTCTGTAATGTGATATAGACAGGGAAGGTTAGTGTGCAAACCTTCAGCAGAAACAGGATAACATGGGGTACTGAAGTTTGTGCTGTGGCAGAAGGGTAAAACAACAGTAATCTAATTCAAAGAAGAGAGATCACAAAACTCAGTTGTAAAAAAACATTTGTTCACCTGGGTACATACATCACACGGGGTTAGAATGCATATGCAGCAAGTAATTAGAATGGTATTTGGAATGATTACTGCATGAAAAGGCTATCAGGATATTTTACTGCATCTGTACAGGGGATTTCTGAGTCAACATCTGATGTATTGTGGGCAGTGATGATTCCATAAACTGAAAAATAAATATACTCAATAGCTTTAGAAGATTTGCGAATATGTTTCACTGCACTTGCTACTGGAAAGAAAGCCTTATCCTGTCATACAGCACGGAAACAGACTCTTCACTGCACCATGTCCATGCTGACCAGGTGTCCTAAATTAATCAAGTTCCATTTGCCAGCACTTGGCCCATATCCCATAAAACCTTCGTGTTCACTCAAATGGCTTCATTCAAATGGCTTTAAATACTGTAGCTGTCCCAGCCTCCAACATTTCCTCTTGCAGTTCATTCTATACACTCTGTGAAAACTTACCACTTCTGTCCCTTGTAAATCTTTCTCCCCTCACCTTCAATCTATGTGCTCTAATTGTGGACTGCCCTAAGCTAGGAAAATGTTCTTGGATCTTCACCATTTCCTTGCACCTCATGATGTTTTAAACCTCTATAAGGCGAGAGCACTTCAGGGTTGAGAATGAGAGGCGTTCGTATTTAATCTTATAAGATATTGAGGAGAGTGTATCTGATGCATAGCCTATGGACATTTTCTCTGGTATGGGAGTCTAGAACTGAGGATTCAAATTTAAGAAAACAACATGTATATGTTATATACTCTTTTCATAGTATAAGAAAACAAATACTATGAAGACATAATTTTATTGGACAAAAATATGAGGACACATACAAACATAACTTCATTAAAACACCTACATGGAGCAGAGAACAGTGACATATTCCTACAGTTCCGAGAATGTTCAAGGAGGCC
The DNA here is from genome assembly GCF_047496795.1 of Chiloscyllium punctatum. Lineage (NCBI taxonomy): Eukaryota > Metazoa > Chordata > Chondrichthyes > Orectolobiformes > Hemiscylliidae > Chiloscyllium > Chiloscyllium punctatum. The sequence continues at coordinate 50,974,855 of NC_092771.1, read as the reverse complement.
TCACGTGGTCCAGTTTGGTGTTGAGATAACATTACTGTATATTTCTGCTCCGAGATGGAGCAAATGCAACATGCTGGAGAAGCCACTGCTTATTGCTACCTATCTTTCCTTGTTCCTTCTCGCAGCGATGTATGAGAGGTGAAAACCGTTCAGTCATCTTTATCATTCATGCACAGGTGAAGAATTATCGATGGGGCAGTGGCAATTATAATGCAATTCAGGAAGAATTAGGATGCATAGAATGGGGTAGCAAAATGCAGTGGATGCAGACCATTGAAATGTGGAGCTGGTTAAAGGAACAGATATTGCATGTCCTTGATAGGTATGTCCCTGTCAGTCAGGGAGGAAGTGATAAGGTAAGGGAACTGTGGTTTACCACAGAAATTGCATCTCTTGTTAAGAGGAAGTAGGAGGCTTATGTGTCGATGAGGCAAATGGTACAGATGAGGCGATGGAGACTTACAAATCAGCAAGGAAGGATTTAAAGAGAGTTAAGAAGAGCAAAGAGAGGACACGAGCAGTCTTTAGCGAGTAGAATAAAGGAGAACCCTGAAGCTTTCTATCGGTATGTGAGGAATAAAGGATAGGGTCGGAATAGGGCCAATCAAAGACAGAAGTGGGAAGTTGAGTGTGGACACTGTGGAAATTGGAGAGGTGCTAAACGAATATTTCTCATTGGTTTTCACTCAGGAAAATGAGAATATTGCAGACAATAATGTGGTAGAAGATGTTAGACGAGAAAGGATCGAGGTTAGTTACGAACAGTTGTTATCAATTCTAGAAGGATTGAATGTAGACAATTCCCCTGGGCTGGATGGGACTTATCCGTGGATTTTCTGGGAAGCTAGGGAGAAGATAGCAAATACTTCGGCTTTGATATTGAGTCATCATTGCCTACAGGTTCAGTACCAGGGGACTGGATGATTGCAAATGTTATGCCCTTGATCAAGGAGGACAATCGAGATAACCCAGGTAATTATATACCAGTGAACCTTACTTCTGTTGTAGGAAAGGTTTTGGAAAGGATTATAAGAGACACTATTTGTCAGCATCTGGCAAACAATAATATGATTTCAAATCGTCAATATGGTTTCATTAAGGGCAGGTCGTGTCTCACAAACTTCATTGAGTAATTTTGAGATGGTGAGCAAGCATATAGATGAGGGTAGGGCAGTTGGCGTGGTATACATGGACTTCAGTAAAGCCTTTGATAAGGTTCCAAAAGGTAGGCTCTTAGATAAAATTCAGCGACATGGAATTGAATGTGACTTAACAGTTTGGATTAGAAACTGACTTTCTGAAAGAAGGCAGTGAGTGGTGGATGATGGAAAATAATCAGCCTCCAGTGCAGTTATTAGTGGTGTGCCAAAAGGGTCTGTTTTGGGACCACTGCTGTTTGTAATTTTTTATAAAAGTCTTAGATGCAGGCATAGGTGGATGGATTGGTAAATTTGCAGATGACATGAAAGTCAGTGGAGTAGTGGACAGTGTGGAAGAATATTACAGGTTGCAAGGGGACTTGGATAAACTGCAGAATTGGGCTGAAGGGTTGCAAATGGAGCTCAATGCAGCTAAATATGAGGTGATGCACTTTGTGAAGAATAATAGGAAGGCAGAGTACTGGGTCAATGGAAAGATTCTTGGTAATGTAGATGTGCAGAGGGATGTTGGAGTCCAAGTACATAGATGCCTGAAAGTTGCCACCCAGGTGTACAGTACTGTTAAGGTGGCATACAATGTGTTCGGTTTCATTCGTAGATGGATTGAGTTCTGTAACCACAATATCATGCTGCGACTATACAAAACACTGGTGCGGCTATATTTGGAATATTGTGTGCAGTTCTGGTGCCCATATTTCGGGAAGGATGTGGAAGCATTGGAAGAGGTGCAGAGGAGATTTACCAGGATGTTGTGTGGTCTGGAGGGAAGGTCTTATGAGGAAAGGTTGAGCAATTTGAACGTGTTCTCATTGGCAAGAAGGCGGCTAAGAGAGGATTTAATAGTGACATACAAAATGATCAGAGGCTTAAATAGGGTAGAGAGTGAAAGTCTTTTTCCTAGGATGATGACATCAGTGTGTATGAGGGGGCATAACTACAAATTGAGGGGTGATAGATTTAAGACAGATGTCAGAGGCAGGTTCTTTACTCAGAGACTGGTTAGGGCGTGGAATCCACTACCTCCTAATGTAGTTAACTCAGCCACGTTAGTATGATTTAAATAGTCCTTTATATAAGCACATGGGTGATTTCAGGATAGTGTAGGGGGAACGAGCTGAGAATAGTTCACACGTCGGCGCAACTTCAAGGACTGAAGGGCCTGTTCTGCGCTGTGTTGTTCTCTGGCTATTGTGCTACAAGAGATTTTTACTGTCTGAAACAGAGTGATGGATCTTGTATTGTGAACTTACGAAGTGTCACTGATCTCAACCAAACATGTACGAGGTAGCGAATGCTGCCTGACCTGCTGTGCTTTTCCAGCAACACATTTTTCAGCTCTGATCTCCAGCACCTGCAGTCCTCACTTTCTCCATGTCCGAGGTAGAGTCAGGGGAATAATAAGATGCTGCAACTGGAGGGGGACAGGTGGCTCCAAACAAAACACCACTCCTTCTCAACTGTTTTCACCACAAAAACCGAGCGCCTTCCAGAAAAGCACCTCTATATCCCACCACAACATTTTGCCCCACAATCGTGGTATCTGGCTGTGCACTAAGAGGAGTGCAACAGTCTGTACTGGGACCCTGAAACGCTTGGTAAAGAGTCAAATCATCTGAGCATTGAGAGCCCCACCAAATTGCATGCATTTTCTATTGTTTTCTCTGTACCCGACTTCCCTTGTTTTTCCTCAATAACCTGCTAAAATTTGTTGTTACACATACGTGCACAAGCTGTGAATTGAACCCAGGCCTTTCGGTCCAAGATTCGGGAAATTTTCCCCGCGTCACAAAACATCGACTCGAACTTCCTTTGTCCTTTGCCTGCGAAGTCTCGCCTGAATCAACTGTGCAATTGGGAGGAAGGGGCGGAACAGGAGGACCGAGTAGCGGCCGGTCCTCCAACCAGAGTGAGTGAGGAGCGGGGCCAAAGTATTCTCGGGGAGTGAACGATTCAAGATTGGTCAGAGAGCAAACAATTTTGCAGGATTGATCATTCTCACTACGTAGTGGAGCATTAAATCTCTCTCATAAATCAATGTGAGATTTTAAGAAATCCTGTAGTTGAAATGTAAATCTGATAACGTCCATGTTTTAAATCGATTTGCATAACTCGAGTAAGAAACTTCTTTTCAAACTCCCAGAACGATTAGTAATTTACATTGCTGGCCGTTATGGTTGATTTGGACCGGACAATCTATTTGCGTGCTAGACATCTCGATGACTATAACTCGACAAAGCAATTGTTAATGACGAATATGTCACCCATCAGTCTGTGCAGATATGAATATTCTCTCTGAACTCACTGATAACCCTTGGCGCACGCGCGGTTTGGTTTCTATGCAGAGCATGCGCAGTGTCACATTGGTCAGGACAGAGAGAGAGAGAGAGAGAGACATGGAGCTGCTTTCTCCAGCAGCGGCTGCGATTGGCTACAGAAAGCGGCGCTTAGAGCCGGTGTGCGGGAGCCTCGCTGGGAGAAAAGAGCGGAGAGAATTCACAAGTCCCGAATAAAGGTTAAGAAAAACCTGAAAAAGACCCTCAAGGCCCGGGTAAGAAGGTGGCGGTCGCTGATGAGGGAAGGGGCCCAGAGTCGCGGCCGCCATTTGTTTGAGGGAAGAGGGAGCGCGGGCCTCAGGGCCGCCATCTTGAGAAGGTCAAAGCGCAGGTGGGCGGGTCTGTCGGGGTCTGTCGAACAATCCGAGGAAAGGGAAGATCCATTGTTATTGATTAATTCCACGAACACAGCTTCACTGGGCGATCCTGCAGGAATATCCTCTCTCAGTCTTGCTGTGATGTTTCACCCTATCAGAACCAGCAGCTCTCCTCCTCTCTCAGCTCCCCTTCTGTCCTTCCTGCAGCATCTGTCCCCTGGAACATTGAGCTGCCTGTCCTGTCCCTCCCTCAGCTGTTGTTCTGTAATACCTGTGATATCCCGGTCCCATCTTAGATTACTTCACTAAAGACAGGAATGCACCCGATGGATTTTTCTTAACATCAGCAATTGTTTAATACTCACTTACAGGTTTTTAATTACATCGTTTTTGAAGCATTTACTTCACATTCAATCATTTGCAATGGTGGGATTTGAATTTGTGTCCAGAGAACACTTGCTGAGTTTGTGCATAAATTGTCACACATAATGCCACTAGGCCATCACTTCGCCTGCTCACAGTTTGTATATCCCAGTGCAACATGAATCAAAACCCTTTCTTCCTGCACAATTGTTTGACCCAGCACTCAGTACCTCAGCACTGATGTGACTCAGTACCTCTCCATGTGGTATCCCTCACTGTGTGGGTCTAATTGCTGCCTCTGTCAGCGTTTCTCACTTTTGAAGCTACTCCAGATCATGAGCCAAGAGAATTCTCCATTCCAGAGAGATGAGGCAGCACAGGTCAGGAATGGAGACTGGGATTTTCCAGATCTCTGTGGGGCTCAGTGCCGTTCTATATGTGTAACCCTCAAAGCATTAGTATAATTTCCCATTCTGCCTATTTCTGTGTCTTCTACAGGTACTCATGGAGTTCCTGACTCAATAGACTTGCCAACTGCTGGTTGGGACGATGGTTGGTCAGCCAGAAAGACAAAGTCAGGGAGGTTGGGAGTCTCCAATAAATCCTGCTGCCAGGTAAGATCATTCTAGTGAACAGAGCAGAAAGTAATAAGGGGATGCAAACATCAGCAAACAAGACATGACATCGAGAAAGTGCTGGAGGGGGAGCACAGTACAGACACACCCCAGGCTCAATCACAACACCTGCTGCAAGTTTTGTTGTAATGAGACAGCATCGCGAGTTCCCAGGTATCAGTCCAGGCCTGTGCTTTCTTAGGGAGCATCAGAACAACTGAGGGGAAAGCAGGCCTCCCCCGAGAGTTTGGTAATGCTGCCTGGGATCATTCTGTTCCCTATTCCCTCTCCAACACTGTATCTATGGCTTGTATTGAGAACCAGTGTCTTCAATCATTCTAACTCCTATAACAGTTCCTATCTCTGTCATCCCCTCTACTCTCACCAATTATTTCACATATTTGAAACCTCCAGTCCAGATGACCATCCGTATCATTGTAACTTGCTTCAGTCTCTCCAACATGCCTTGTCTCGATAGTCTCCTCCTCCAATAACTGGAGACATAGGGTCTGTTTTTGTGCGGCATGACCATTCGGCCGAGGTTCCCTAAATGGAATGATTTGCGTTTGCCTGTGTTTGGCTCATATCCCTTCAAATCTACTCCTCTCCATGTACCTGCCCGAGTGTCTTTTCCATCTTGTAATTGTACTTGTTTTCACCATTCCCTCTGGCAGTTCATTCCGTCTACGCACCATCTTCTGTGGATAATGTCGCCACCCAGCTCCCTCTTTAATTCCTTACTCTCACATCTCATGTTTATGCCTCCTGCTGTGGACTCACCTACCCTTGGCTATTCACCTTACCTAGGGCCTACATGGTTTCATAAACCTTTATAAGGTCACCCCGTGGCCTCCTCTGCCCAGGAGAAATATTGACAACAATGTTACCAATATCTCCAACTCGTGTACTCAATGCTCTGACCAATGAAGACAAGGGTGCCAATTGCCGCATTCAACACCCTGTCACCCTGTGATGCCAGTCCAAGGAACAATGTAACTGCACCCCTTGGTCTCTCCCTTTTCGACAACACTGCGCAGGGCCCGACCATTAACAGTGTTAGTCCTCCCTGGTTTGTCTGAACTAAATCCAACACCTGAATTAAACTCCATCTTTCATTCCTTGGCCCACTGGCCCATTTGATTACCATCCCCTTCGATAACTATATTCCCTGCCCACTCTTCCATTAATCTTGGTATCCACAAACATACTAACAGGGACTCTTACATTTTCACTCAGATTGTTTATGCAAATGGTGCACAACAGTGGCCCCAGCACCAATCCTTACAGCACACTGCTGGTCAGAGGCTCCAGTCTGAACTTTACCCTCTCCCACCATCCTCTGTCTCCCACTGTCATCCCATTTTGTATCCAGTTGGCAAGCTCTCCCTGATCCTTTGTTATCTACCCTGACTAACCAATGTCTCATGCTACACCCTGAACAAGGGTTTGTGGAAGCCCGAAACAACGTCTGTTGCTCTGCCTTCGTCTATCTTTTTGGTCACATCTTGAGCAAACTCCAGTCAAGTTTGTGGGTCATGTTTTCCCAAGCACAAAACCATGCTGGCTGTCCGTGATCAGGCCTTATCTTTGCAAATGCATGGACGGCCTGCATCTCAGAATGACCTCCAACAACTGACCCACCCTCATATCTCGCTCATCAGTCTGTAGTTCCCGAGCTTTCTCTTGCAGCCTTTCTTAATTAATGACACAGCATTATAATCATAGTCAGAGAGTCTTACCGCACTGTTCGGTTAAACCTACCCATACTTTAAAACTGATCTCATCCCACCTGCCTGTTCCTGGATCATATCCTTTCAAACCTTTCCTATTCCTGTACCAATCCAAATGTCTTTTGAACATTGTAATTGTCCCCATGTTCACCCTTTCCTTGGGAAGTTCATTTCACACACAACCCACCCTCTGTGTAACAATGTGCCTCTCGTGTCTTTTTTTTAAATGTCTCTCCTCTAAACTTAAAAACATAGTGCCTTGTCTTGAAACTCCCCTGTCCATGGGAAAAGACAAATCCCATTAACTCTATCTATCCTCCTCATGATTTTATAAACTTCTATGAGGTCATCTGTCAACATTCAGGTTTCTGTGAAAAATACCAACCTATTCAGCCTTTCTTTATACTGAAGCCTTTCGTACCCAGCCACATCCCAGTAAATCTCATCTGGACCCTCTCCAACCTAATAATATCCTTCCTATAACTGGGCGACCAGAACTGGACACAGTATTCCAGAAGAGGACTCACAAATGGCCTGTATAATCTCAAGGCGACTTCCCAACTCCTATATCCAAAGGACTGAGCAATGAAAGCTAGTGAGGCAAGAACCTTTTTTAAAACTATCCTATCTCTCCATGTTGCAAACTTCAAAGAATAATGTAGCTGAACCCTGAGGTCCCTCTGTTCTATAACACTACCGAAGGTCTTGTCATTAATTGTATAAGTCCTGCCCGTGTTTGTTGTACAAAATGCATTACCTAGCATTTATTCAGATTGAACTCCATCTGCAGTTTTTCAGCCATTCACACATTTCATCAGCATATCTTTGTAATCTCAGAAAACCTTCTTCACTGTCCACAATGCCACCCTCCAGTCTAACAGCCTATCACACATAGCTCTCTATCGTCCAAATATCTCTGCTAGGGGCCCTACAATTTCTTCACCAGCTTCCCACAATGTCCTGAGATCCATTTGGTCAGGTCCTGGGGATTTATCTACCTTTGTGTTTTAAAACCTCCAGCACCTCCTTTTCTATAATGTGGACTCATTTCAAGACATTGAGTCATACAGAAACAGGCCCTTCGGACCAACTCCTGCATGACGTTTCTAGTCACATTTGCCACAATTTTGCCAATATCTCTCTGAACCTTTGCTATTCATACACCCATCCACATGCCTTTTAAATGTATTTCTATGAGCCTCCACTATTTGCTCTGGCAGCTTATTCCATCCACTCTGTGGGAGCCAGTTGTCCTTTAGACCCCTTTGAAAAGTTTCCCTCGCCTGGGGAAATGACCTTGTCTATTGACCCTGTCAATGACCATCATGATTTTAAACACCTTTTATCGGTTAACTCCTCAGCCTCCCATGTTCAAGTGAAAACAGCCCCAGCCTATTCAGGCTTTTCCCTGAAGCACAGACCCTCCAACCCTGACAACATCTTTGGTCATTTCTTCTGAACCCTTTCATGTTCCACGACATCCTTCTGATGGCATTGAGACCAGAATTGCACACAGTAATCCAATAGTGGTCAGGCCAAACACTGTTTAGTCCCCTGAGCGCCCCAGTCTTTATCCACAGTAAGTTCCAAAGTGAAATATTTGTTTCGGATCTTGTAGTTTCACACATCGTTGCCTTCATTGATCATTAAGGAGACCGGGTTTGTCCCGAGCTCTTCTTTTGCTCTTAATACACTTGTAGAGTCTCTTTGGATTCTCCTTAAATTTCTCTGCCAAAGCTATCTCGTGTCCCCTTTTTACATTCCTGATTTCCATCCTAAGTGTATTTCTACAGCCACGATGTTCCTGAAGGGATTCCCTTGAGTCAGCCAGTTGTATCTGACATGTGACCCCTTTCTTTCTTGACCACAGCCTCGAAACTCAGGCAGTGTTTCCTAATTCAGTTAGCATTGAGCTGCACTCTAACAGGAACACACTGGCGCTGAACGCTCCTTTTATATCGGGTTTAAAATATTCCTACTGGCCAGACTTCCCTTTATCTGCAAATAGCCTCCCCAGATCGACTTTAAAAAATCATGTCTAATACTATCTTGCTCCATTGAATAACTTTAACTTGTGGACCAGGCCTGTCCTTTTCCATCGCTATTTTCATACTAATACAATTGTGGTAACTTTCCAAAGTGCTCCCCACTAACACCTCAGTCCCGTTCCCGACCTTGTTTCCCAAGGGGAGGTCAGGTTTAGCCCCATTCTCCAGTTGGGCCACTTACATAATGAATGGGAGTTTTCGGAACACACTTAACAAATTCCTTCCTTCCAAATGCTTAACTTAGAAGCAATCCCAGTCCAGGTTTGGAACGGTTAAGATCCCCTATCATTACTACCCTATTATTCTAAGAGATATCTGAAATCTCCTGACATATTTGCTCCTTCATCTCCCATTGCCTATCGCTGTCGTCCGACCGTAGAAAACTAATGACCAATTTTTATTTCTCAATTCCACTAATATCGTTTAACTGGGCGATCCTAAATGAATACTCCCTCTAGGTACTGCTGGGATGTTTCCCCCAATCAAACCCACCAGCTCTCCTCCTGTTTTGCCTCCTGTTCTATCCTTCCTGAAGTATCTGTCTCCGGAACATTGAGCTGCTGGTCCTGTTGCTCCCTCAGCTGTGTTTCTGTAATATCTATGGGATCCCAATCCCGTGTTCCCATCCATGCTCTGGGTTCATCTGCCTTATCTGTCTGGCCCTTTGCATTGAAATACCTGCAGTTTAATCCACCAGTTTTCCCTAATTTTCTGCAATGTTCTTGCCTGCCTTGTCGACTTATATTGCTCTCTTGAATATTGGTACCAGCCTCAACTTTCTTTCTGGCCTTACGACTCTTTGGGGTCAGAAATCCCTGCCAGACGAGTTTAAATCCTCTCGAGCAGCTCCAGCAACGTTCCCCACCAGGATGTGGGTTCCCCACCAGGATGTGGGTCCCCCTCCTGCTCCCAGTTCAGGTGTATTCCCCACCCTGTCTACCTGTACTGACACCTTCAGACATCCAGGGACTTGCCCACCAAGGTCCCTGTGTTCCTCAGTTCTCCAGGAGGACCTGTGTGTGTGTGTGTGTGTGCCCCTCCCTCGGTCTGTGTGTTTGTGTATGACACTCCCTCGCTGTGTGTGTGCATGTCTTTCCCTTGCTGTGTGTGCGAGTCCCTCCCTCTCTGTGTGTGCATGTCCCTCCCTCGCTGTGTGTGCACGTGTCCCTCCCTCGCTGTGTGTGTGCGTGTTCCTCCTTCTCTGTGTGTCTCAGTAAGTCCCTCGCTCGCTGTGTGTGTCCCTCGCTTGCTCTGTGTGTGTGTCTCGCTTGCTGTGTGTGTGTGTGTGTGTGTGTGTGTGTATGTGTCACACCCTCACAGTATGTGTTTGTGTGTGTCCCCCTTCGCTGCGTGTCCCTCACTCACTGGTTGCGTGTGTGTCACTCCCTCGCGTTGTGTGTATGTATCTCTCTCTCGCTCTGTGAGTGCATCTCCCTCCCTCATGGTAAGTGTGCGTGTCCCCCCTCGCTGTGTGTGTGTGTGTGTCTCCATCCCTCCCTCTGTGTGTGTGTGTTTTTGTATGTGCACGTGTCCTTCCCTTGCTGTGTATGTGTGTGTTCTTCCCTCGCTATGTGTGTGTGCATGTCCCTCCCTCGCTGTGTATGTGCATGTCATTCCCTCGCTGTGTGTGCATGTCCCTCTCTCACTCTGTGTGCACGTGTCCCTCCCTTGTGTGTGTGTGTGTGTGTGTGTGTGTGTGTGTGTGTGTGTGTCCCTCACTTGCTCTTTGTGTATATCTCCCTCACTGTGTGTGCACATCTCCCCTCGGTGTGTGAGTGCATGTCCTCTCTTGCTGTGTGTGCGTGTGTCCCTCTCAATTTCTGTGCACATGCCCTCCTCCCCCTCACCGTGTGTCTGCTTGTCCCTCCCTCGCTGTGTGTGCGCGTGTCCCTCCCTCGCTGTGTGCGCGCGCGTTCCTCCCTCGCTGTGTGCGCGCGCGTCCCTCCCTCGCTGTGTGCGCGCGCGTCCCTCCCTCGCTGTGTGTGCGCGCGTCCCTCCCTCGCGCGCCCCTCCCTCGCTGCGTGTGCGCGCGCCCCTCCCTCGCTGCGTGTGCGCGCGTCCCTCCCTCGCTGCGTGTGTCAGCAAGTCCCTCGCTCGTTGTGTGTGTGTGTGTGTGTGTGTGTGTCTTCCTCGCTGTCTGTGTGTGCGTGTCACATCCTCACTGTATGTGTTTGTATGTCCCTCCGTTCACTGCGTGCCCCTCACTCGCTGTTAGAGTGTGTGTCACTCCATCGCATTGTGTGTATGTCTCTCTCTCTCTCGCTGTGTGTGTGCGTGTCCCTCCCTCTGTGTGTGTGTGTGTGGCCCTCCCTCGCTGTGTGTGCATGTGTCTCCACCTCACTGTGTGCATGTATCCCTCTCTTGCTCTGTGTGTGAGTGTGTGTGTGTGTGTGTGACCCTCCCTTGCTGTGTGTGCATGTCCCTACCTAGGGGGTGTCTGTGTGTGTGTGTGTCTCCCTCTCTCGCTGTGTGTGCATGTGTCTCCCCCCGCTCTGTTTGCGAGTGTCCCATTCCTGCTCTCTGTGTGTTTGTGTGCGTGGCCCTCCCTCGCTGTGTGTGCATGTGTCTCCCCCTCGCTGTGTGTGCGTGTGTCCCTCTCTTGCTCTCTGTGTGTCTGTGTGTGTGTGTCCCTCCCTCGCTGTGTGTGCATGTGTCTCCCCCTCGCTGTGTGTGCGTGTGTCCCTCTCTTGCTCTCTGAGTGTCTGTGTGTGTTTGTCCCTCCCTCGCTGTGTGTGCATGTGTCTCCCCCCGCTGTGTTTGCGAGTGTCCCTCTCTTGCTCTTTGTGTGTGTCCCTCCCTCACTGTGCGTGTGTGTCTGTCCCTACCTCGCTGTGTATGTGTGAGTTTCCCCTACTTGCTGTATGTGTGTGTGTGTGTGTGTGTGTGTTTGTGCGTGTGTGTGTGTCCCTCCCTGGCTGTGCGTGTATGTGTGTGTCCCTCCCTGGCTGTGCGTGTATGTGTGTGTCCCTCCCTCGCTGTGTATGTGTGAGTTTCCCCGACTTGCTGTGTGTGTGTATCCCTCTTGCTGTGCGCGTGTGTCGTGGCCCTCCCTCGTTGTGTGTGTTTGTGTATGTTCCTCCCTTGCTGTGTGTGCATGTCCTTCCTTCGCTGTGTTTGCGTGTCCCTCTCTCGCTCTGAATGTTTGTATGTATGTGTGTGTGTGTGAACATGTCCCTCCCTCGCTGTGTGTGCCTGTCTCTCCTTTGCTGTGTGTGTCTCTCAATCGCTGCATGTGTGTGCCCCTTCCTCGCTGTGTGTGCGTGTTCTTCCATCTGCGTGTGTGTGTGTGTGTGTCCCTTCCTCGCTGTGTGTCTGCGGGTAACCCCCTCACTGTGTGTGTTTGCGTGTCGTTCCCTCGCTGTGTGTATCCCACGCTCGCTGTGTGTGCACGTGTCCCTCCCTCGCTTTGCGTGTGTTTCCGTCCTGCGTGTGTGTGTGTGTGTGTGCATGCATGCGTGTGCATGTCCCTCCCTTGCTCTGTGTGCGTATCCCTCCCTCGCATTGCGTATATGTATCCGTCCCGTGTGTGTGTGTGTGTGTGTGTGTGCATGTCTCTCCCTTGCTCTGTGTTTGTGTGTGAGTGTATGTGTGCGTGTCCCTCCCTCGCTTTGTGTGTCCGTGTGTCCATCCCTTGTGTGTGTGTTCCCTTACCGTGTCTGTGTGTCCCACCCTTGCCGTGTCTGTGTGTGTCCCCTCTCGCTGTGTGTGTGTGTGTGCGCCCCCCTCACTTTCTGTGCACATGCCCTCCCCCTTGACGTGTGTGTCTCTTCATTCGCTGTACATGTGTGTGTCCCTCCCTCGTTCTGTGTGTGTATCCCTTCCTCGCTGTGTGTCTGCGGGTAACCCCCTCACTGTGTGTGTTTGTATGTCGCTCCTGTGCTGTGTGTGCACGCGTCTGTCCCTTGCTTTGTGTGTGTGTGCATGTGTGCGTGTCCCTCCCTCGCTTTGCATGTATGTGTCCGTCCCTTGTGTGCATGTCTCTCCCTTGCTCTGTGTTTGTGTGTGCATATATGTGTGCGTGTCACTCCCTTGCTTTGCGTGTATGTCTCTGTCCCTTGTGTGTGTGTGTGTGTGTGACCAGCTTGCTGTGTGCGCGTGTCCCACCCTTGCCATGTCTGTGTGTCCCCTCTCGCTGTGTGTGTCTGTGTGTCCCATCCAGCTGTGTGTGTGTGCCCCCTCTCAATTTCTGTGCACATGCCCTCCCCTCGACATGTGTGTGTTTGTCCCTCCTTCGCGGTGTGTGTGTATGCGTGTCCCTCCTTCACTTTGCGTGTGTGTGTGTCCCCGTCCCTTGCAGTGTGTGTGTCCCTCCCTCGCTGTGTGTGTGTATGCATGTCCCTCCTTCACTTTGCGTGTGTGTGTGTCCCTGTCCCTCACTGTGTGTGTTCCTCCCTCGCCGTGTGTCTGTGTTTATCCCCCTCAATGTGTGTATGTGCGTGTCCCTCCATCGCTTTGCGTGTGTGTGCATCCTCTCGATTTGTGTGCACATGCCCTCCCGCTTGCGATGTGTGTGCTTATCCCTCCTTCATTGTGTGTCCCTCTCTCGCTATGTGTATGCGTGTCCCTCCCACGCTGTGTGTGTCCATGCTCCCTCCCTCGCTGCGTGTCTCAGCATGTCCCTCCCTTGCTCTGTGTGTGTGTGTTCCTTGCTCTTTGTGCGCGTGCATGTCCTTCCCTCGCTGTGTCTGTGTGTGTGTGTCCCTTCGCTGCGTGTCCCTTCCTCACTGTGTGTGTGTTCCCCTCTTGCTGTGCGAGTGTGTGCGTGGCCCTCCCTCACTGTTTATGTGTGAGTTCCCCCCCTTGCTGTGTGTGTGTGTCTGTGGTCTCATCCTCGCTGTCTGTGTGTGTGCGTGTCTCTCCCTTGCTGTGTGTGTGTGCATGTTTTTCCCTCGCTGTGTATGTGTGAGTTACCCCCTTGCAGTGTGTGTGTGTGTGTCCCTCTTGCTGTGCATGTGTGTGTGTGTGTGTGTGTGGCCCTCCCTCGCTGCGTGTGAATGTGTCTCCTCCTCGCTGTGTGTGTGCGTGTCCCTCTCTTGTTTTGTGTGTGTGTGTTTGTGTGTGTGCATGCCCCTCTCTCGCTGAGTGTCTGCTCAAGCACACAAGCACATAAGCGTGTCCATCCCTCGCTGTGTGTGCGTGTCCCCTCTTGCTGTGAGTATGTGTGACCCTTTTACAGTGTATGTGAGTGTCCTTGCCTCGCTGCGTGTGTGTGTATACGTGCCACTCCTACACTGTGTGTGTGTCCCTTCCTTGCTGTGTGTCTGTGTGAGTGTCCCTCCCTTGCTCTGTGCGTGTGTGTGTGTGCTTCTTGCTGTGTGTGCAGGTGTCACTCCCTTGCTCTGAGTGTGTGTCCCTCCCTTGCTCTTTGTGCATATCCCTACCATTGTGTGTCTGCATCGCCCCTCGCTGTGTGAGTGCCTGTTCCCCCCTTGCTGTGTCCCTCTCTCGCCATGTCTTTGTGTGTCCCCTCTCGCTGTGTGTGCATGCCCGCTCTCAATTTCTGTGCACATGCCCTCCCCCTCACCATGTGTCTGCTTGTTCTCCTTCCCTGTGTGTGCGCGTGTCCCACTCTCACTATGTGTGTCCCCCTCTTGCTGTGAGTATGTGTGTCCCTCTTGCAGTGTATGTGAGTGTCCTTCCCTCGGTGTGTGTGTGTGTGTATGCGTGTCAATTCCTCCCTGTGCCTGTGCGTCCCTCCCACGCTGTTGAGTTTGTGTGTGTGTGTCCCTCCATGGCTTTGTGTGTGTGTGTCCCTCTTGTTGTGTGTGTGCATGTCCTTCCCTTGCTGCGTGTGTGTGTCCCTCACTTGCTCTGTGTGTGTGCATGTCCTTCCCTCCCTCACTGTGTGTGTGTTTGTGTGTGTGTCACACTCTCACTGTGTATGTGTACGTTTTACTCCCTCGCTGTTTGTGTGTCCCTCGTTCGCTCTGTGTGTGTGTGTGTGTGTGTGTGTGTGTGTGTGTGTGTGTGTCCCACTCTCGCTGTGAATGTGTGTGTGTGTGTGTGTCCCTCCCTCGCTCTGTGTCTGCGTGTATCCCCTTAACTGTGTGTATGTGTGCGTGTCCCTCCCTCGCTCTGTGTGTGTGTGTCCATCCCTCGCTGTGTGTGTGTGTGTCCTTCACTTGCTGTGTATGTGTGTGTCTCTCCCTCGCTGTGTGTGTGTGTGCGTGTGTGTGTCTGTGTCTCCCACACTGTTTGTGCATGTCCTTCCCTCCCTAGCTCTGTGTGTGTGTGTCCCTTCCTCGCTGTGTGTGCATGTCCCTCCCTGGATGTGTGTGTGCGTGTCACTCCCTTGCTGTCTGTGTGTGTCCGTCCCTTGTGTGTGTCTGTGTCCCTCCATTGCTCTTTGTGTATATCCCCCTCACTGTGTATGCGCATCTCCCCTCGCTGTGTGAGTGCATGTCCCCCCTTGCTGTGTGTGCATGTGTCCCTCCCTCGCTGTGCCTGTGCGTGTCCCCTCTCGCTCTGTGTGTGCGTGCCCGCTCTCAATTTCTGTGCACATGTCCTCCCCCTCGCCATGTGTGTGCTTGTCCCTCCTTCCCTGTGTGTGTATGTCCCTTCCTCGCTGTGTGTGTGTACATGTCACATCCTCACAGTATGTGTTTGTGGTTCCCCTCCTTCACTGTGTGTCCTCACTCGCTGTTTGTGTGTGTCAATCCACCGCGTTGTGTGTATGTCTCTCTCTTTCGCTATGTGTGTGCATGTCCCTCACTCGCTGTGTGGGTGTGTGTGTACGTGCGTTTCCCTCCCTTGCAGTGTATGTGCGTTTCCCTCTCTCGCTGTGTGTCTGCGTGTATTTCCCTCACCATAAGAGTGTGTGGTTGTCCCTCCCTCGCTGTGTGCTCGCGTCTCTCTCTTGCTCTGTGTTTGTTTGTGTGTGTGTGTGTGTATGTGTGCACGTCCCTCCTTCGCTTTACGTGTGTGTGTCCCCGTCCCTCGCTGTGTGTATGTGCGCGTCCCTCCCTCACTGTGTGTGTTTGTCCCCGTCCTTCGCAGTGTGTGTGCATGTCCCTCCCACGGTGTGTATGTGCATGTCCCTCCCTCACTGGGTGTCTCAGCATGTCCCTCCCTCGCTCTGTGTGCATGTCCTTCCCTCACTGTGTATGTGTGTGTGTGTGTGTGTGTGTCCCTTCGCTGCGTGTCTGTGCGTGTCCCTCCCTCGCTGTGTGTGTGTGTGTGTGTGTGTGTGTGTCTGTCTGTCTGTCTGTCTGTCTCCCTCGCTGTATGTGTGTCCCTCCCTCTCTCTGTGTGCGCGTGTCTCTTTCCTGCTGTGTGTGTGTGCATCCCCCCTTGCTGTTTGTGCATGTGTCCCTCCCTCCCTCGCTGTGTGCGTGTGTCCCTCCCTCGATTTGCGTGTGTCCCTCCCTTGCTGTGTGTCTGCGTGTATCTCCCTCACTGTGTGTGTTTGCGTGTCGCTCCCTTGGTGTGTGTGTGTATGTGTGTGTGTGTCCGTGTCCAAAATTTGCACCATCAGTGAATTGGCCATCATAAATTGACTGTGGTATTCAGGAATGTGTGGTTTAAGTAAGTTCACCACGAGAAATGCAGGGTTTAATGTATAGGTAGAGGGGTGGGTCTGGGTAGGATGCACTTCAGAGTTTTAGAATGAACTGGTTGGGCCACATGGCCAGATTGCACACTATGGCGATTCTATTCAGGTTATTGTCCAGCCCTGTCAACCATCCCCATCTCTTACACCTTGCCTTATCCCCAATATTCTCCTTAACACTGTAATCTCCTCCAGAAGATAAAACACTCCTTGCCTATGTAACCTTCTCCAGTCCTTACAAAGATTGATATGTCTGTCACCTCTTTCTGCTTTTAGAACCCTCCCTATAACTATTACCATTTGGTACAGCACTCCCAATCATTGTTCCATCTTGAAACTCCGATAAACATTTGTATCTCTGAAAACTCATCTGGACTGTCTCAACTTCCCTTTGACAGTTACGTGCTGAGACCTGCTCTATATCAGTGAAGTAATTAAGTCTCGACAACACTCACTGTTATAACCTCCCTCCAGCCTTACAGCACTGATGATCTGTAGAAGCTCTTTTCAAACCGACAGCCATCTCTGTGTCTGTAATCTCCTCCACTCCCCATAATACATTCTCTCTGAGCTCCTCTGTCGTCCACTAAACACTCCCTGACACTGTCTGTATCAGTGTAACCTTCTCCAAAAACACAACCTTCCCTATCTGTGTAAATCCCTACACCAGTCCCTATCCCTCTCAGCTCCGTCTAACAATACAACCCTCCATGTCTGTGTATTCACCTTCAGTCCCTACTCACCTCCCTATCTGTGTAACCTTCTCCATGCATTTTTGCTTCAGACTCTTCAACTTTCCCTGTCAGTGTAACCTCTTCCAGACGTGAAAACTCTCCTCTTTTTGACTTACTCAGACCACACAACCCTCACTATCTGTAAGCTTCTCCTGTCTGAGCAACCTACCTCTGCAAATTGTTCTAACTCTTCAACTCTCCATTATCTTCTGCAGCTCTTACATCCCTCCCTATCTACCAAATCTCTTCCAGTCCCTAAACACCAACAGTCTGTCGAGACCCGACCACCATCCCTATCATTGTAATCCTCTCAGGTCTCTGCAGTATTCTTGGTCTGTCGAGCACACTCCATGCCTCTGCCTCTCCCAATCCTACAGCCACTCCCTACAGAACCCACTATCTATTTAACACCCTCCTGTCACTATCACCCCCATGTCAATGTAAGCTCCTCCTGTGTCTCCACCATCTACCCATCTCCATAACCTTGTCCAGCTCTTACACCACTATCTGTTTAAACGTCACCTTCCTCTACAACTTCCTCCTGTGCTATGCTCCCTTATCTGTGAAACTGTTTCTGACCAAAATTGTTATCCCAGTCTCTGAAAAGAAATCCAGATTCCACAGCCTCCATAACCACCAGAACCTAAGCCTTCCTATGTCTATAAACATCTTCAGTCACGACTACCCTGCATATCTCTGTTTGTTCTTCCAGTCGATAGAAACATCTTTATCTCTATAATCTGCTCAGCTCCCTAAAACAGTCCCTGTCTGTGATCCAGCCCTGGCCTACAAACATCCTTATCCCTGTAAACTTCTCCATCCCTCCCAACATTTCCATTTCCATGAACCCCTGTCAGCCCTACAGCACTCCACATTTCTGTAACCTCCTGTGGGTCTATGGTCCTCCCACCCTGTGAAACCACCTCCAGTCCCCACACCCCTCCCAATCTGGGTCCTGTGCTCCAGATCAGACCATTGCTGTCTCTGTAAACACCTCCACTCCTGACAACTCTTCCCATTTGTGTAACCTCGTTCAGACCCCATACTCTCCAGCTTCCTGAATCCTCTTCCTGCCAATGCAACCAAAACCACATGTTTCTGTAATATCCACCAGTGCTTACACCATTCCCGACTCAGTAACCACTTGCAGTCCGCACAAAACACCTAAACTGTGAAACCTCTCACTTCCCTACAACTTACCTCCCTCCCTCCCTCCCTCCTCAAATGCCATCACCATGAAACCTCACAATTACTGAAGCCTCCTTTTGGCATTGCAAACCTCCTAATGTCTGCAAAATCCTCCTGTCCTGATATCCCTCCCTTTTTATGTAACCCCCCACCACCCTCCAGTGCCCTTCGAGGGAACATGGCAGAGGAGGGAAGATTTGTAAAGTCCGAGCCATGTTACGGAGGTAGAATTCTGGGAATTATAGATTTGGTCGAATGTCTGTGGTGTGCAGATTTTTGGTGAGGACTCGAAAGACAGGATTTATGGCTACTTGGAAAACCATAGTTAAATTAGCCGCAGTCAGTATGGGTTTGTGAGGGGTCAGGTCATGCCTCACAAACCTTATTGAATTCTTTGAGGATATGGCAGAACATGTTGATGGCTCATTCAGAAAAGAAGTAAAATTGGTATTCAGGGAAATCTGTCTGTCTGGATACGGGATTGGATGGCCCAGAGAAGACAAAGGGTGGCAGCAGATGGACAGTATTGAGCCTGAAGCTCAGTAACCAGTGGTGTTCTGTAACAATCAGCTCTGGGACTCTGCTCTCTGTGATTTTTGTAAAAGACTTGGATGTGGATGTTGGAGAGTGGGTTAGTAAGTTTGCCAATAACATGAAGGTTGGTGGAGTGGTGGGGAATGTGGAGGGCTGTTGTAGGTTGCAATGGGACATTGACAGGACGCAGAGCTGGGCTGGAACTGACAGATGGAGTTCAATCTGGAAAAGTGTGAAGTGATTCATTCTGGAAGGTTGAATTTGAATACAGAATACAGGGTGAAAGGCAGAATACTTGGCAGTGTGGAGGAACAGAGATCATGGTGTCGGTGTCCATAGATCCCTCAAAATCGCCACACGTTGGGAGGGTTGTTAAAAAGGCATATGTTGTGTTGGCTCCCCTTAGAAGCGGATTGACTGTTAGAGCCGTGAGGTTTCACTGCATCTTTATAGCGTCCTGGTGATTCCTTTTGTCCTGAGAGAGGGATCAGTGGGAATTTCTTGCTGAGATTTTTACTGTTTCAATTGAATGTCCTTTTTTGAGTATTTTGCATTGTCCCTTCAAATGTTTTCCACTGTTCATTTACAGGCACATATTTCAGTCTGTTTAGCCTGTTTACCTTGGTCAGTTCTCCTCTCAAACTCATGTCATTGGCTATTTTTGTTTCTAGTTGTAGCTTGTCCTTTCTGTGATTCACTTTAAAACTTTATATTTATTTAAACTGCACTTTATCACAATTTCCCGAAGGATCTCTCCAGGTGACATTACTCATTCACTAAGTTTCATTACACGGTCGCTCTGCGAGAGTTATGTCCCTTAACAGTTGGACAATGTGTTTTTCAAAGAAACACTGAAAAAAAAATTAACCGAGCTCCTCTTCAAATATCAATGTTGACCGTGTGATTGTCCCAGATTATACAAATATTGACGTTTTCCAAAATTATTACACTGAATTTGTTAAAAAATTCCAATGAGTTCCTGTTTAATGCAGTGATGAGTAATGAAATGCTGTTCATTGGCTAAAACTGTTCTGCTGATTGTATCCTTGGCAAGTAGTAGCCAAAATTTGCATTCAGACTGACTGTACTTCATGATCTGCGGCCAAATGCTTTCTCTGTAATGCCTTTGTTATCCATTATTGTTAGCGTTGCCCATTTTAACTGAGTTTGCACAAGATTACGAACCACTGAATATTTTTGTTCACCCTGTATCCATGTCTCCCTGGTGTCTAAATCTCTTTTATCGCTGTGTCACAAATCCATCGACCTTATTGCAGCAACGTTGTCCGCTCAAAAAAAACATAATATACACTCTTCCACAATTTTCTGTCACAAGTCTATTTGCTGATGTACAATTTTAATTAAACTCTGTCCCATCCTGTTCCTTTCTGCTTGTCTTCAACCATATTCCCATGTTGTTCCATTGCTTCACCTTTTCCCTTTGGATTTGGAAAGCTCCTTTCACCTGCATCCTCTCTGACAGTTTAAAGCCCTGTCCATAAACCTACCGACATGAATAACCAGTACACTGGTCCCAGCACAGTTCCAGGGGATCATCCTAATAGATTTTTTTTAAAATCAGGTATGGTATGTGTGAGTCTCTGGCTGACCAGCCTTTCTTGCCCAGTCCTAGAAGCCCTTGAACTGAGTAACTTGCTCGGCCATTTCAGAGGGTCATTGAGAGGCAAACCCTTTGCTGTGGGGATGTCGTGCAGACCACGTGAGGATGGGCAGATGTCCTTCTCTAAAAGACAAGTGTTTGGATTTGCTGTACATCAGTAATGGGCTCATACTTATTAGTGGATTGTTAATTATTATTTTTAGAATGATTGATTTCAAATGTCTCCTTTTCAGATGGTGGGATTCAATCCTGTCTCCCCTGAACATTAGCTGAGGTTTTGGATACATTCTCTCGCAATAATACTACTAGGCCATTAGTTCACCTGCTCACTGGGTGCTCATCCCTGAGCACTGATACCAGGGCAGCATGAAGCTAAACCCATTCTTCCGACACGACTGTGTGATCCTGACATCTTCCGGCAATCTGGGACTATTACTTAATATCGCTCCATTTTCCAGATCTCTGTGGGACTCAGTGCCATTCTCCATGTGTAACCCTCACTGCATCTGTTTAATTTCCCATTCTGTCTATTTCTCTGTCTCCTGTAGGTACTCAGGAAGGTCCTGACTCAATAGCCTTCCCAGCTGCTGGGTGGATCGTCCATCACCTCATTGAACGCAGTTGGTCTGCCAGAGAGAGACAAAGGGAAAGGAGATCTGGAGCCTTGAATAAATCCTGTAGTGAAGTAAGGTCACCCACAGTGCACAGAGCAAAGAACAATGAGAGGACTCCAAACATCTGTTAACACAACATGACATAGATACAGTGCTGGAGGGAAGCACAGTACACACACGCACACCCTGGTGCTAGAAAAGCACGGCAGGTCAGGCAGCATCCGAGGAGCAGGAAAATCGATATTTCGGGCAAAAGCCCTTCATCAGGAACAGAGGCGGGGAGCCTGCAGAGTGGGGAGATAAATGAGAAGGGGGTGGGGATGGGGGGAAAGTAGCAAAGAGTACAATAGGTGAATGGGGTGGGGAAGGATGTGATAGGTCAGAGTGGAGGAGGGGGGAAGGTAGCAAAGAGTACATTGGGTGAATGGGGTGGGGATGGGGGGTGATCGGTCAGTGAGGAGCGTGGAATGGATAGGTGGGAAGGGAGATAGGCCATTAGGATAGGTCATGGGGGCGGTGCTGAGCTGGAAGGCTGGAGGTGGGGTGAGATGGGGGAAGGGGAAATGAGGAAACTGGTGAAGTCCACATTGATGCCCTGGGGTTGAAGTGTTCTGAGGCGGAAGGTGAGGCGTTCTTCCTCCAGGCGTCGGGTGGTGAGGAAGTGGCGGTGGAGGAAGCCCAGGACCTGCATGTCCTCGGCAGAGTGGGAGGGGGAGTTGAAATGTTGGGTCACAAGGCGGTGGAGTTGATTGATGCGGGTGTACCAGAGATGTACCCTCATGTGCTCTGCTAGGAGGTGTCCAGTCTCCCCAATGTAGAGGAGACCGCATCGGAAGCAACAGATACAATAAAGGATATTGGTGGATGTGCAGGTAAAACGCTTGATGTGGAAGGCTCCTTTGGGGCCTTGGATGGTGGTGACGGAGGAGGTGTGGGCGCAGGTTTAGCAATTCCTGCAGTGGCAGGAGAAAGTGCCAGGAAGGGAGGGTGGGTTTCTGGGGGGCATGAAACTGACCAGGTAGTCACGGAGGGAAAGTGGAGAGGGGTAGGGAGGGAAAAATATCCCTGGTGGTGGGGTCCGTTTGGAGGTGGAGGAAATGGCGGCGGATAATTTGGTTTATACGAAGATTGGTAGGGTGGAAGGTGAGCACCAGGGGCGTTCTGTCCTTGTTACAGTTGGAGGGGTGGGGTTTGAAGGCGGAGGTGCGGGATGTGGACGAGATGCGTTGGAGGGAATCTGTTACCACGTGGGGAGGGAAATTCCGATCTTGAAAGAAGGAGGCTATCTGGTGTGTTCTGTGGTGGAACTGGCCCACCTGGGAGCAGGTACGGCAGAGGCGGAGGAATTGGGAATAGTGGTTGGGAATTTTGCAGGCGGTAGGGTGGGAAGATGTGTAATCTAGGTAGCTGTGGGAGTCGGTAGGTTTGTAAAAAATGTCGGTGTCAAGTCGGTTGTCATTAATGGGGATTGAGAGGTCCAGGAAGGGGAGGGAGGTATCAGAGATGGTCCAGATAAATTTAAGGTCAGGGTGGAATGTGTTGGTGAAGTTGATGAATTGCTCAAACTCCTCGAGGGAGCACGAGGTGGTGCCAATGCAGTCATCAATGTTGCGGAGGAAGACGTGGGGAGTGGTGCCATTGTAACTATGGAAGATGGACTGTTCTACATAGCCAACAAAGAGACAGGCAGAGCTGGGGCACTTATGGGTGCCCATGGCTACTCCTTTGGTCTAGAGGAAGTGGGAGGATTTGATGGAAAAATTGTTAAGGGTGAGGACAAGTTCAGCCAAACGAATGAGAGTGTCGGTGGAAGAGTACTGTTGTGGACGTCGGGAGAGGAAGAAACGGAGGGCTTGGAGGTCCTGGTCATGGAGGATGGAGGTGTAGAGGGATTGGATATCCATGGTGAAGATGAGGCGTTGGGGGCCGGGGAAACAGAAGTCTTGGAGGAGTGGAGGGTGTGAGTGATGTCTCGAATGAATGTGGGTAATTCCTGAACTGGGGGACAGGACAATGTTGAGGTAGGCAGTCATGAGTTCGGTGGGGTAGGAGCATGCTGAGACAATGGGTCGGCCAGGGTGGTCAGGCTTTTGGATCTTGGGAAGGAGAAAGAAATGGGCAGTTGGGGGATCCCGGACAATGAGGTTGGAAGCTGTGGGTGGGAGATCTCCTTCTGAGGTGATGAGGTTCTGTATGGTCTGGGAGATGATGGTTTGGTGATGGGAGGTGGGTCATGGTTGAGGGGGTGGTAGGAGGAGGTGTCTTTGAGTTGGCAACATGGCTTCAGCAGTGCACCAGACTACCACTGCACTCCCTTTATCTGTTGGTTTGATGGTGAGGTCGGTATTGGAGCAGATGAAGTGGAGGGCTGCACGTTGTGAGGGTGAGAGGTTGGAGTGGGGGAGGGGGTAGATAGGTTGAGGCAGTTAATGTCTCGGTGGAAGTTGGAAATGAAGAAATCGAAGACAGGTAATAGGCCAGTGCGGGGTGTCCAGGTGGATGGAGTGTATTGGAGGGTGGCAAAGGGGTCCTCAGAAAATAGGCGGGAGTCTTCATTGTAAAAGTAAGCTCTGAGGTGGAGGTGGTGGAAGAAGTGTTCGATTTCACAGCGTGTATTAAATTCATTGATGTGTGGACGGAGGGGGATAAAGGTGAGGCCTTTGCTGAGGACTGATCATTTGTCCTCAGTGAGGGGGAGGTCAGGGGGATGGTGAAAACTCGGCAGGACTGGGAGCTAGGACCAAGCGTAGGTGTGGAGCTGGGGGAGGTGACGGAGCCTGTAACTAGAGTGGGTGTGGTGTTAGGGGGAATGGGGATGGAGTCATGAGCAGGGGTGGTGTTCCCCTCAGGGTTATGGGGGCAGGGATGGTGACGGTGGGACCTGGGGGTGGTGTCAGCAGAATGCAGCTGAGTGGCGTTGGTGGGGGTGGAAGTGGTGGCAAACACGGCAGTGCGGGGGCGTGGAAGTCACTGAGTGTGTGACATCAGCGATGATGTGAGGGGCGAATGTGATGTCACTTGTGGTGTATGAGGAATTGTGAGGGGCGGAAATGGCATTCACTTTATTTTAACCAATAATTTCCTATCACAAATCTGTTTGACAATGTTGTATGTTAATTAAACTCAGTCCCTTACTGTTTCTTTCTTTTGGTCTTCATTCACATCTCCATGGTGTTCCAATATTTCAACCTTTCTCTTTGGACTTGGGAATTTCCATTTACCTCAGACCTGTCCCCCCTCCTCATCTGTGTCCATTTATAGCACACTGCATAATCCTGGTACCAGAGGAGCCTATCCCAATAAAATAGCTCAGTCCTCCCTGAGTACTGGTAGCAGTGCTCACTGGTCTGAACCACTTCTGATGATACCATTGTGTGATCCTGATACATTCCTACACTCTGCTGATATCACTCAGTCTCTCTCCACGTGATATCCCTCACTGTGTGGGTCTAATTGCTACCTCTGTCAGTGTCTCTCACTCTTGCAGCTTCTCCAGATCCTGAGCCAACAGCATTCTCCACTCCAGAGGGAAGCAACTGCACAGGCCATGGATGGAGACAGGGATTTTCCAGATCTCTGTGGGACTCAGGGCCATTCTCCATGTGTAACCCTCACTGCATCAGTCTAATTTCCCATTCTGTCTACTTCTCTGTCACCTGTAGGTATTCCTGATGTCCCGGACTCAGCAGAATTCCCAATTCCTGCCTCAGCCATCACCACATTGAAGACAGTTGGTCAGCCAGAGAGAGATGGAGAGTGAGATCTGGAGCCTTCAGTAAATCCTGCAGCCGGTAAGCTCACTCACAGTAAACAGCACAGGGAGGAGTTAGTGGACTTTAATTCAGACCCTGAGGGCATGATGTAGGAACAATGCTGGGCAAGGAACATGAGAAACATCTCGGGCTTCATTATCACCATCTTGTCTGTAAATTCATCCGTTCCACAGAACCCTCCCTATGTCTGTCAGTTTCTCAACTGTCTGATTCATTGATACCACTTCCCCTATATCTATCAGCCCCTACAATCCTGCTTATTCCTGTAAGCTCCTCATATCAGTAAAACTCTCCAAGTTTCTGCCTTTGCCTTTAGTCCCGGGTTCTGTCACATCTCTCTTTAACTGAAGAAAATCAACTCTTCAGTTCCTTAAGCCATCCTGGTCAGTGTAGTCCTTTCCAGACCTGAAAAACCTCCCTGTCTTTGTGACTTTTTTGAACTCCTACTACCTTGATGATCTCTGTAACCTTCCCCGTCACGACAACAAAAAAGCTCTGTACCTTCGTAACCTCCTCCAGCTGTTAGACTCCTCCTTGTCTCTGGGCACAAAGCAGAGTGACCTTGCTTCTCTCATAAATTAGTTTCTCCATTTCTAATGATGACTATGAACTCTTCCTGTCTCTAAAACACACTCAGTCTCTGTAAACTCTGCTGGTCCCGATTGATGTAATTTCCTTCGGTAACTACAAACCTTTATACCTTTAATCTCCTCCAGACGCGACCACACAGTTTATTTCTATAACCTCTATGAGTGATAGAGTCATAGAGATGTACAGCACAGACACAGACCCTTCGGTCCAACCCGTCCATGCCGAACAGATATCCCAACCCAATCTCGTCCCACCTGCCAGCACCCGACCCATATCCCTCCAAACCCTTCCCATTCATATACCCATCCAAATGCCTCTTAAATGTTGCAATTGTCCCAGCCTCCACCACATCCTCTGGCAGCTTGTTCCATACATGTACCACCCTCTGCGTGAAAAGGTTGCCCCTTAGGTCTCTTTTATATCTTTCCCCTCTCACCCTCAAACTCTGCCCTTGAGTTCTGGACTCCCTGACCCCAGGGAAAAGACTTTGTCTATTTTATCCTATCCTATCCATACCCCTCATAATTTTGTAAACCTCTGTAAGATCACTCCTCAGCCTCCGAAGCTCCAGGGAAAACCGCCCCAGCCTGTTCAGCCTCTCCCTGTAGCTCAAATCCTCCAATCCTGGCAATATCCTTGCAAATCTTTTGTGAACCCTTTCAAGTTTCACGGCAATTCTTCTGATAGAAAGGAGACCGGAATTGCACAAAATATTCCAACAGTGGCCAAACCAATGTCCTGTACAGCCACAACATGACCTCCCATCTCCTGTACTGAATACTCTGACCAATAAAGGAAAGCATACCAAATGCCGCCTTCACTATCATATCTACCTGTGACTCTACTTTCAAGGAGCTATGAACTTGCACTCCAAGGTCTCTTTGGTCAGCAACACTCCCTAGGACTTTACCATTACGTGTATAAGCCCTGCTAAGACTTGCTTTCCCAAAATGCAGCACATCGCATTTGTCTGAATTAAACTCCATCTGCCAGTTAGCCCATTGTCCCCATCTGGTCCAGATCCTGTTGTAACCTTCTTCGCTGTCCACTACACCTCCAATTTTGGTGTCATCTGTAAACTTACTAACTATACCCTTTATGGTCACATCCAAATCATTTATGTAAATGACAAAAAGTAGAGGGCCCAGCACTGATCCTTGTGGCACTGCACTGGTCACAGGCCTCCAGTCTGAAAAACAACCCTCCACCACCACTCTCTGTCTTTTACCTTTGAGCCAGTTCTGTATCCAAATGGCTACTTCTCCCTGTATTCCATGAGATCTAACCTTGTTAATCAGCCCCCCATAGGGGACATTGTCGAATGCCTTACTGAAGTCCATATAGATCACATCTATCATCTACCCTCCTCAATATTCTTTGTTAAATCTTCAAAAAACTCAATCAAGTTTATGAGACATGATTTCCCACGCACAAAGCCATAATCAGTCCTTGCCTTTTCAAATACATGTGCATCTTGTCCTTCAGGATTCCCTCCAACAACTTGCCCACCGCCGAGGTCAGGCTGACTGGTCTATAGTTCCCTGGATTGTCTTTACCATCCTTCTTAAACAGTGGCACCACGTTTGCCAACCTCCAGTCTTCTGGCACCTCACCTGTGACTATCGATGATACAAATATCTCAGCAAGAGGCCCAGCAATCACTTCTCTAGCTTTCCACAGAGTTCTAGGGTACACCTGATCAGTTCCTGGGGATTTATTCACCTGTAACCGTTTCAAGACATCCAGGACTTCCTCCTCTGTAATCTGAACGTTTTGCAAGATGTCTCCATCTATTTCCCTACAGTTTATATCTTCCATATGCTTTTCCACAGTAAATACTGATGCAAACTATTCAATTAGTATCTCCCCCATTTTCTGTGGCTCCATACAAAGGCCGCCTTGCTGATCTTTGTGGGGCCCTATTCTCTCCCTAGTTACCCTTTTTTGCTTAATGTATTTGTAAAAACCCTTTGCATTCTCCTTAATTCTATTTGTCAGACCTATCTCATGTCCGTGTTTTGCCCTCCTGATTTCCCTCTTAAGTATATTCCAACTTCTTTTATACTCTTCTCAGGATTCACTCGATCTATCCTGTCTATACCTGACACATGCTTCCTGCTTTTTCTGAACAAAACACTCAATTTCTTTAGTCATACAGAATTCCCAATACTTACCAGCCTTCCCCTACACCCAGACAGGAATATACTTTCTCTGGATTCTTGTTATCTCATTTCTGAAGGCTTCCCATTTTCCAGCCGTCCCTTTAGCTGCGAATATCTGCCTCCAATCAGCTTTCAAAAGTTCTTGCCATATACCGTCAAAATTAGCCTTTCTCCAATTTAGAACATCAACTTTTAGATCTGGTCTGTCCTTTTCCATCACTATTTTAAAACAAATAGAATTATGTTCGCTGGCCTCAAAGAGCTCCCCCTCTGACACCTCACTCATCTGCCCTGCCTTATTTCCTAACCTTTCCGAACCTAAAGTTTTGCACCTTCTCAAGTAGGTACATCCACATACTGAATCAGAAAATTGTCTTATACACACTTACGAAATTCCTCTCCATCTAAACCTTTAACACTATGGCAGTCCCAGTCAATGTTTGGAAAGTTAAAATCCCCTACCATACCTACCCTATTATTCTGACAGATAGCTGAGATCTCCTTTCAAGTTTGTTTGGCAATTTCCCTTTGACTATTGAGGAGTCTGCAATACAATCCTAATAAGGTGATCATCCCTTTCTTATTTCTCAGTTCCACCAAATAACTTCCGTGGATGTAATTCTGGGAATATCCTCCCTCAGCACAGCTGTAATGCTATTCCTTATCAAAATTGCCACTCCCTCTCCTCTCTTGCCTCCCTTTCTATCCTTCCTGTAGCATTTGTATCCTGGAACATTAAGCTGCCAGTCCTGCCCATCCCTGAGCCATGTTTCTGTAATTGCTATGAGATCTCAGTCCCATGTTCCTAACCATGCCCTGAGTTAATCTGCCTTCCCTGTTAGGCCCCTTGCATTGAAATAAATGCAGTGTAATTTATTAGTCCTACCTTGTCCCTGCCTGCCCTGACTGTTTGACTCCCTCTGTTCTCAGCTGGACCCGTCTCAGATCGAGCTCCCAAAATCCTCCCTGTGATTGTTATCACGTCCCATCCCTGCATTCCTCCAAATCCCTGTAAAGTCCTCCCATTCCTAAAACCCGCCCTGTAACTGTCACCTGTTCCAGCTTCCACAACCCTCCCTATCTCTGTAAGACACCTCCCACCCCCTGTCCCAGTTACTTCAGCCCGCTGTATCACTAAATGCCAGTGGTCACTATAATATCAGAGTAAGTTGTGAAGGCAGGAATACTGTACTGGGTTAAATGATCAGTCGTGATCATATTGAATGGTGGGACTGACTCTGTGGTCAAATGGCCGATACCTGCTCTTCTTTCCTGTGCTTCTCTATAAACTTACTATCTATATAACCTCCATCAGTCCCCACAGCCCTCCCTATCTCCATAAACTCCTTCAGTCCCTTCCTATCTAAGTAACCTGAATCATTCCCCACAAACCTCCCTAACTCCATAACCTCCAAAAGGCCCCACGATCCTCCCTCTCTCCATAATCACATCCTGAGCCAACGACCCTCCCATTCAGAGTAACCTCCTTCAATCCCCATGATCCTCCTGATCTGTGAAACCTCCTTCAGGCCCAACAGCCCTGCAGATCTCTTTGGTCCCTTTCAGGCCCCACAGCACTCCCTATCTCCATAATGTCCTTCAGTCCCTATGACCGTCCTTATTTCCAAAACCCCTATTACCTGCTGACCCTGTGAGCCACCTTTTTCAGATTGATAAACACGAACTCCCATAACCCTTTCTGCTGCCAGTCTAAAACCAAACAGAGTTCGCCAGATAGTAGGTCGGGAGCTGAAATATATTTGAAAGGATATGTCAATGAACAATAACTGGACGCTTAGAAATGCTTTTAACAAAAAGAGAATGAGTTTTTGAGCCTGTTGGATTTTATTTTTATTGGTGTGAATATATATGGCAGTATAGATACAGGTGTAGGGGTGGTTGTACCGAAGATATGGTTTATTTGAATTTTCAGAAACCTTTGCACAAGTTTCAATAAGGGCTAAAGAATAACTTAGTAGAGAATAGGGCACCTTAACTGTCAGGAGGTGGGTGAGATATTAGACAAAATAGTGTTGTCAGAATTTACTGTGGAGAAAGACATGGAAGCTCAAGAAGTTAGGGAAATAAATAGCGATATCTTGGAAAGAATCCTCACTAGAGAAGAATAAGTGCTGGAATCATAAAACAAATAAAGGTAGATCAATCCTCAGTCACTTATTAGGTCGATCCTAGAATATTGTGGGAATCTGGGGAAGAGATTGCAGTATCCCTTATAGAGATATTTATATTATCAACAGACACAATGAGTTACTGGAAGACTGGAGGGCGGCTAATGCTGTTCCATCACTTAATGTCTGCAGGGAGCAGCCAGGAAATCACAGCCCAGTGAGCCCACTGCTGGGTAAGTTGTTGGAGGAGATTCTGAGAGAAAGGAGCTGCATATATTTGGAAAGGCAAGGGCTGATTAGAGATAGTCAGCATGACTTTGTGAGTGGGAAACCGTGTTTCACAAACTGGATTGACTCTTCGAGGGGTTGACCAAGAGATAGATGAAGGCAGAGCAGTCAGTGTTGTCTACAGCAAAGCATTTGACAAGGTTCCAGGGGATGTAGAACATCTTGTCAAGAGGAAGAAGGAAGCTAACTTAGGTTTGAGGAACCAAGGATCAGAAGCAGGGCTCCAGAGAGTTACATGGGGCAGCACGGTGGCTCAGTGTTTAGCACTGCTGCCTCACAACACTCGGGACGCGATTTCAATTCCAGCCCCATGCGACTGTCTGTGTGGAGTTTGCACATTCTCTCCATGTCTGCGTGGGTTTCCGACAGGTGCTCTGGTTTCCACCCACAGCCCAAAGATGTGCAGGTTAGGTGAATCAGCCATGCGTTGTTCAAGAAAGGGAATAGAGATAATCCTGGGAATCACAGGCCTCTCAGTCTTCTGTCTGTGATGTGCAGATTATTGGAGAGGACTCTGAGAGACGGGATTTGTGATTCCTTGGAAAACCATAGTTTGATTAGAGGAAGTCATCATGACTTTGTAAGGGATGGGTCATGCCTCACAAATCTTATTGAATCCTTAGAGAATGTGACAAAACACATTTATGGCTCATTGAGAAAGTACAGAGCATGGCATACATGGAAACCTGCCTGTCTGGATACAGAATTCCTGGCCCT
The DNA here is from genome assembly GCF_047496795.1 of Chiloscyllium punctatum. Lineage (NCBI taxonomy): Eukaryota > Metazoa > Chordata > Chondrichthyes > Orectolobiformes > Hemiscylliidae > Chiloscyllium > Chiloscyllium punctatum. The sequence goes on along the minus strand of NC_092771.1, from coordinate 50,944,390 downwards.
TAGAAGACAGAGGGTGATGACAGATGGAAATCATTCAGCCTGGAGCTCAGTGACCAGTGGCTTTCTGCAGGGAGACGTCAAAAAATCTCTGCTCTTTGTGATTTTATGAATGAGTGGAAGAGTGGGAAAGTAAGTTTGCCGATGACACGAAGGTTGGTGGAGTGGTGAATAGTGTGGATGTCTGCTTGAGGTTGCAATGGGACATTGACAGGATGTAGAGCTGGGCTGAGAAGTGGCAGATGAAGTCAAATCTGAAAAAGTGTGAAGTGATGCATTCTGGAAGGTGAGACTTGAATGCAGAATACAGGGATAAAGGCAGAATACTGAATCGTGTGGAGGAACAGATGGATCTTGGATTTCATGACCAGAGATCCATCAAATTTTCCACCAAGCTTATAGTGTTGTTAAGAAAGAATATGTTGTATTGGCTTTCAGAAGCTGGAGTGAAGAAGAGTGTGGTGTGATTTGGTAGAGGTGAACAAGATGGAGTGAGGCAAAGATAGAGTGAACAGTGAGAGACCTCTTTATCCCATGGCATACATGGTACAAGGGGGCATAATTGTAAGGTGATTGGAGGATGGGTAAGGGGAGAATTCAGATGTAGGTTCTTTACACAGAGACTGGTGGGTGGGTGGAACGGGACATTTTAACAGACTCTTGGATCGGCACATGGATGATAGCAAAATGAAGGGTAGGTAAGTTAGTTTGATCTTACAGTCAAAGATGGGCATGGCATCATGACCGAAGGGTCTTGTGCTGTACTGTTCTGTGTTCTACGTTCTGTCTGGTAAACTGGGTAATAAGCTCAGATCAATGTAAAAGGATATGGCATTCAGGAGGAGCTAGTGAACTGGATACAAAATTGGGCTTGATGGTAGGAGACAGAGGGTGATGGGAGACATGTTGCCTTTCTGACTGGAGACATGTGACCAGCGGTGGAGTGGGTCCACTGTTGTTTGTCATTTGGATAAATGGTTTGGATGGGAATATTGGTTTTGTGGTAAGTAAGTTTTTTGAGTGACACGAAATTGTTGGTAAAGTGGAAAGTGAAGGAGATTATCTCTGATACAACAGGACAAATAGTACACTGGGATAGTGGGCTGAAGAATAGCAGATGGAGTTTAATTAGATAAAGGTGAGGTGTTCCATTTTGGTGAAACAAACCAGGGTGGGACTTGTACAGTTAATGTTCTGGCCCTGGGTAGTGTTGTCAGTCAGAGACCCAGGGATGCAGGTAGACAATTCTTTGAAAGTGGTGTCACAGGTAGACAGGCTGGTGAAGCAGGCGTTTGGGATGGTTACCTTCTTTGGGCAGAGCATTGAGAGTAGAAGTTGGGATGTCATGTTGTGGCTGTACATGACATTGGTGAGGCCACCATAAAAGCATTGTTGACCAGTAGGAACTACTCATCTGGTTCACTTACGTCCTTTAGAGATGGACATCTGACATTCTAACCTGATCTGGCCTGCACGTGACACCAGACCCACAGCAATATGGCTGACTCTGTGCTATACTCTGGGTAATTAGCAGTGGGGCAAAGAATGTTGGTCCAATCAGTGACACCCTCAGCCCATGAATGAATAAATAAAACTACATATATCCCTCCCTACCTCTGCAAACCCCTCCAGATGCAGCAATCTATACTGGCTTTGTAACACCGTTCAGACCCTGACCCCTCACTGTAACACTCTCACCACCTCCAGCGCCTTCAGCTCTCCATGTTCCTTTTGGGACATAAAACCTTGACAATTATTCCCTCTTCCATCTGACCTCCTCCTGCGAGCAGACCCTTTGCAATCCCTTTAAAACTTACTCCTAAAACATTCTCTCACTTCAGGATTTTAAGTATTTTTTGGTGATCCTCTAAGCCCGATAATCTAATATGATCCTTTTTACTTGAGTGAGGGACCGACGGGGATTTCTTGCTGAGGATTTGTCTGTTTCAATGGAATGTCCTTTTGTTCAGTGTTTTCTACTGTTCATTGACAGGCACATATTTAAGTCTGTTTAGCCCATTTACTTTGGTCAGTTCTCCTCTCAAACTCATGTCATTGGTTATTTTTGTTTCTAGTTGTAGCTTGTCCTTTCTGTGATTCACTTTAAAACTTTATATTTCTTTAAACTGCATTTTATTACAATTTCTCTGAGGATCTCTCCAGGTGACATTACTCATTCACGAAGTTTCATCATACAATGGTTGCTCTGAGATAGTTATGTCCCTAGCCAGTTGCACAATTTGTTATTCAAAGAAACACTGAAAACTAATTCTCTGAACTCCTCTTCCAATATCACTCTTGCCAATGTGACTGTCCCACATTTTGTGAATATTGATGTTTCCCAAAATTATCACATTGTGTTTGTTAAAAAACTTCCAATGAGTTCCTGTGTAATGCAGTGATGAGCAACAGAATGCTGTTCGGTAGCTAAAACTGTTCTGCTGCTTGTGTCCTTCGCGAGTAGAAGCCAGAATTTACATTCAGACTGACTCTACTTCATGATCTGAGGCCAAATGCTTTCCCTTTGATGCCTTTCTTAGTGTTACCTATTTTGCCTGAGTTTGCACAAGGTTGTGATCCACTGAATATTTATATCCAGCTTTTGTTCACCCTGTAACCATGTCTCTCTGGTGTCTAAACCTCTTTTATCTCAGTGTCGCAAATCCATCTGCCTTACTGATAAGACTTCGTCCATTCATAAAAACCATAATTGACTCTTGCCCACAATTTCCTGTCACAAACCTATTCCCTGATGTACAGTTTTAGTTAATCACTGTCCCATCCTGTTCCTTTCTGATTGCCTTCAGCCACATCCCCGTACTGTTCTGATGCTTCACCTTTTCTCTTTGGATTTGGAAAGCTCCTTTCACCTGGAGCCTGTCCCTGCATCCTCTCTGTCAGTTTAAAGCCCTGTCCATAAACCTACCAACATGATTGGCCAGGACACTGGTCCCAGCACAGTTCCAGTGGGAACATCCTATTGGATTTTTTTATAAATCAGGTAGGGGATGTGGGTGTCTCTGACTGACCAGCCTTTATTGCCCAGCCCTAGCTGCCCATAAGCTGAGTAGCTTGCTTGGCCATTTCAGAGGGCAATTGAGAGGCAAACACTTTGCTGTGGGTATGTCGTGCAGACCACGTGAGGATGATCAGATCTCGTTGTTGAAAGGGCAAGTGGGCGGCACGGTGGCTCAGTGATTAGCACTCCTGCATCACAGCGCCAGGGTCCCAGGTTCGATTCCAGCCGCGGGCGACTGTGTGGAGTTTGCACAGTGTCGCTGTGTCTACGTGAATTGCGTCCGGATGCTCCGGTTTCCTCCCACAGTCCAAAGACGCGTAGGTCACGCGAATTGGCCGTGCTAAATTTCCCATAATGTTAGGTGTATTAGGTCGAGGGAGATGGGTCTGAGTGGGTTACTCTTTGGAGGGATGGTGTGGACTGGTTGGGTCGAAAGACCTGTTTCCACACTGGAGGGAATCTAATCGAAGGGATTGTGATTTTTGTACATCAGCAATGGTTTCATATTTGTTTATGGATTGTTAATTGTTATTTTTAAAATTATTGATTTTTAAATTCCACCATATCTTCTGGTGGGATTCAATCCTGCCTCCCCTGAACATTAGCTGAGGTTTTGGACAAATGCCCTAACAATAATGTTACTAGGCCATCACTTCACCTGCTCACTGGTTGCTCATCCCTGAGCACTGACACATGAAGCTAAACCCATTCTTCCAACATGATTGTGTGATCCTGAAGTCTTCCAGCACTCCAGTGATATCACTCAGTCTCTCTCCATGTGGTATCCCTCCCTGTGTGGGTCTAATTGCTGCCTCTGTCAGTGTCTCTCACTCAGAATCTCCAGATCCTGGGCCAACAGAATTCTCCACTCCAGAGAGACGCAACAGCACAGGCCAGGGATGGAGTTTGGGATTTTCCAGATATCTGTGGGGCTCATTTCCATTCTCCTTGTGTAACCCTCACTGCATCAGTCTAATTTCTCATTCTGTCTATCGCTCTGTCTCCTGTAGGTACACAGGAGGTTGCTGACTCAATAGACTTCCCAACTGCTGTGTGTCTCATCCATCACCTCATTGAAGATGGTTGGTCAGCCAGAGAGACAAAGGGAAGGGAGATCGGGAGCCCTCAATAAATCCTGCACTGAGGTAAGATCACTCATAGTGCACAGAGCAGAGAGCAATGAGAGGGCTCCAAACATCGCTAACAAGACATGACATAGATACAGTGCTGGATGGGGAGAACAGTATAGACACACCCCATGCTCAATCACCACGTCTACTTTAACTTATGTTGCACTGAGACAGCATCGGGAGTTCATAGTTATCAATCCAGTCCTGTGCTGTCTTAGTGAGCATCAGTAGAACACATGGGAGAGTAGGCCTCCGATGAGAGGTTGTGAATGCTGCCTGGGATCTTTCTGTTCTGTGTTCTCCCTCCAACACTATGCTAAGACTCACTACTCTGCAACACTGTATCTGTGGCATGGCTTGTGCATCAGTGTCTTGAGTCATTTTTAACTCCTACAATAGTCCCTGACCCTATAACCTCCTCCCTTCCCGATAGTCCCTCCAACATTTGAAATGTACTGCATTCCAGACTACCATCCCCATCGCTGTAACTTGCTTCAGTGTCTGCAACATGCCCTATTTTGGTACACTAATCCTCTTTAGCTGGATACAGAGTGATGCAGCACGGAAACAGAACCTGTGGTCAAACCCCTCAATGCTGCCCATGTTACCTAAACTGAATGAGTCTCATTTGCCTGCATTTGGCCCTTAGCTCTTCAAACCTTCTCCTCTCCATGTACCAGCCCAAATGTCTTTTCCATGCTGTAATTGTTCTTGTTTCTCCCATGTGCCTGAAGCAGTCTGTTCCATCTATGCACCATCCTCTGTGGATAATGTTCCCCCCTCAGCTCCCTCTTTAAATCCTTGCTCTCTCACCTCCTGTTTATACCCTCTAGTTTTGGACTCACCTACCCTTGGTTATTCCCCATTCTGAGGGTCACCCCATGACCTTCTCTGCCCAAGGGAAATATTTAGGACAATGTTAAAAATATCTCCAACGTATATGACAAAGTGCTGGCCAATGTCGGCAAATATGCCAAATGTCGCTTTCCCCACCCTGTCCACCTGTAATGCCACTTCTGAGGAACAATGTAACTTGCACCCCCCTGGTGTCTCTGTCTCTCTGTCTGTCTCTCTCTCTCTCTCTCTCTCTCTCTCTCTCTCTGTTCAACACCACTGGCCAGAGCCCTTCCATTAACTGTGTTAGTCCTCCCTGGTCTGTCTTAACAAAATCCAACAGCTGAATTAAACTCCATCTTTCATTCCTTGGTCCACTGGCCCAGTTGGTCAGTATCCCCTTTGATAACCGTAGTTACTGCCCGCTACACCATTCATTTGATCATCCACAAACTTTCACACAATCACTCCTATATTTTCAACCAAATCGTTTATGTCAATGATGCACATCAGTGGACCCAGCCCTGATCCTTTCTTCAATAATGGAATCAAACCATATTCTTGTTACAGAGCCATACAGCATGGGAACTGACCCTTCAGTTGATAACCACCATAATCTAAAACTAAACTCTTCCCAGCTGCCTGTTGCTGGCCCATATCACTCCAACCCTTCCCTATTCACCTGTTTATCCAAATATCTTTTAAACGTTGTAATTGTACCCACATCAACCCCTTTCTCAGGAAGTTCATTCCACACTCAAACCACTATCTGTGTAGCAAATTGCCCCATATCTTTTTTTTTGAACACCTCTCCCCTCTAACCTTAAAAATGTGGCCCCTCGACTTGAGACTCCCCCATCCTGAGGAAAAGGCAACTACCATTAAATTGATCTGTATACCTCCATTTTTTTTTCATAAACCTTTATAGCATCATGTCTCAACCTCCAGGCTCCAGTGAAAAAAGACTCAGCCTATCCAGCCATTTTTCCGAACTCAAGCCTTCCATACCCAGCAATATCCTGTTAAATCTCTTCTGAATGTCCTGCAGCTTAATAATATCCTCCCTGTTAACTGGGCGACCAGAACTGGACAGAGTATTGCAGAACAGGCCTCACAAATGTCTGTAAAATCTCAACATGACGTCCCAAATCCTCCACTCAATGGACTGAGCAATAGTCAGGCATGCCAAGCACTGTCTTATCCATCCTGTGATGCAAGCTTCAAGGATTATGTATCTGAACCCGGAGGTCCCTCTGCTCTAAAACACTAACTGAGACCCGAACATTAATTGTATAAGCTCTCCCCTTGGTTGTTTTACCAAGTGCACTACCTCATCTTTATTCAGATTGAATTCCATCTCTAGTTTTTCAGCCCATTCACTCCCTTCATCAAGATCCCTTTGTAATCTCAGAAAACCTCCTTCACTGTCCATGATGCCACCCTCCAGCCTGCCAGCCCATCACACATGGCTGTCAGTAGTACACATACCTTTGCTAGGGGCTCCACAATTTCTTCCCCAGCATCCCAGTGTCCTGTGATACATTTAATCAGGTTCTGGGACTTACCATAGCTTTGTGTTTTAAAATCTCCAGCACCACCTCTTTTATAACATGCACTCTTTTCAAGTCATAGAGATATACAGCATAGAAACAGACCCTTCGGTCCCCAACTCGTCCAGGCTTACCAGAAGATCTAAATAAATCCATTCCCTTTTCCAGCATTTGGCCCACAAACGTCTACACCCTTACTATTCAGATGCCCATCCAGATACCTTTTAAATGTTGTAATTGTATCAGTCTCCATGACTTTCTCTCTCAGCTCATTCCATACACACATCACCATGTGGGTGAAGAAGCTGTCCCTTCAGTCCCTCTCACCATTCACCTCTAACCTTAAACTTATGCCCTCTAGTTTTGGGCTCCCAAACTTCTGGGAAAAGGCCTTGAATGCTTACCCTATCCATACCGCTCATGTTTATATAAACCTCTGTAAGGTCATCCCTCAGTCTTCGATTCTCCAGTGACAGTAACCCCAGCTTATTCAGCAACAACCCTGGCAATATCTTGTTAATCTTTTCTGAGCCCTTTCCAGTTTCACAACATCCTTCCTGCAGCAGAGAGACTGGAATTGCAGAGAACTCCAATTGTGGTCTAATATATTACTCTTGTTCCCTGAGTTCCCCAGTCTTTCTCCACAGTAAGTTCTGGAGTGAAATAATAGTTTATGATCTTAGTAAATATCCTGCAGTTCCACTCATCGATGGCCTCATTGATCTTTAATGGATACTATTTTGTCCTGAGTTACTTATGCACTCTTAATATACTGATAAAATCACTTTTGGATTCCCTTTCCTTCTCTGCTGAGGCTGTTTCATTTAGCCTTTCTCCATTATTGTTTTCTACTCAAAGTGTATTCCTACAGTCCCTGTATATCCTCAGGGAGTCCCTTGATCCAGCTGGCTATACCTGACATGTTGCCCCCTTTTCCTTGATCAGACCCTCAATGGACAGCCAGTGTTCCCTAATGCTGTCAGCGTTGACCTGCACACAAACAGGAAAATGCTGGCGCTGATCGATCAGTTTATCTCACTTTTAAAATATTCTCACTTGCCAAACTTTCCTTTCCCTGTAAATAATTCCCTTCCCCAATCACATTTTGAAAGTTCCTGGCTAATACGATCAAGATTGGTCAGGCTCAATTTTATAACTTGCACTTGTGGACCAGGCCTGTCCTTTTCCAAAGCTGTTTTCAAACTACTAGAACAGTGGTCCCTTTGGCAAAATGCTTTCCCACTCACATCTCAGTCCCTTTCCCTACCTTAATTCCCAAGGGGAGGTCAGGTCTTGCCCCTTTCTCTTTTCAGGTCATTTACATATTGATTGGGAGTTTTCTGGAACACAATTATCAAATTCCTCCCTTGCGGACACTGAACACTGGCAGTCCCTGTCTAGGTTTGGAAAGACCAAAAACTGGACCATAACAGCCCTATTATTATGGTTGATATTTAAGATGTCCCGACATATTTGTTCCTCAGTCTGCCACAGATTATTCGGGGTCAGCAGTCTGATCGTATCAAAGTGATGACTCATTCTTATTTCTCTGTTCCACTAATATAGCCTCACTGGGCAATCCAACAGAAATATCCTCTCTAAGTCCTGCTGTAATGATTCATGCAATCAAAACCCACCACCACACGTCCTCTCTTGCCTCCCCTTCCTGTAGCATCTCTACCTTGAAACAATGAACTGCCAATCCTGACCCTCCCTCAGCTGTGTTTCTGTAATAACGATAATATCCCAGTCCCATGTTCTAACCCATGCCTTGAGTTCATCTTCCTTAGCTGTCTGGCCCCTTGCATTGAAATAAATGCAGTTTAATCATCAGTTTTCCCCCATTCCCTGCTATGTTCTTGCCTGCCTTGTCTGCTGAAATTGCTGTCTTTAAAATGTGCACCAGCCTCAATCTTCTTTCTGGCCTTACTTTTATTTAAGGTCCAACACCTTGCCAGACCAGATTATATCCTCTCAAGCATCTCTAGCAATTCACCCCACCAGGATATTTGTCCCTCTCCCACTCGCAGTTGAGGTGCCTTTCCCACCCTGTCTCCCTGTGCTGACACCTTCAGGGATCTATGGACTTGTCCATCAACGTCCCTGTATTCCTTAGTACTCTGCAAGGACCTACCGTTTATTATGTCTGTACTTCGCTTATCGTACCTCCCACAGAGTATTACCTCACTTCGATCAGAACTAAACTCTGCTTAGATTATCATCCGATCGACATCGGACTGCAGACGGAGACCATCCTCCTCACTGTGAACAACACCCTCACCTTTCATGTCATCTGCAAACCGACTAATGATACCTTCTGCTTTCACATCTGAGTTATTAATGTTCAATGGTTCCTGCACAGATTTCTGTGGTACACCCGGTGGTGAAAATATTCTATCCACCAATTTTGCATCCAATTTGCCAACTTGCCTTGGAACCCAGTCCTTTTGGACAAGCCTTCCATGTTGGATCTTGTTTAAGGATTTATTCAAGTCCATGTAAACCACATCATCTGCACTGCCTTCATCAATATACTAAAGCACCATTTCAAAAAAACTGAACTGAATTCCTCAGACAGTATCTTCCTCTGCCAAATCCGTGATGACTAAACCGAGTTGATCCTTACCTTTGCAAGTGTCGATTCATCCCCACATTAGTTTCCAATGATTTCCCTCCCCCTGCTGTCAGACTATCTGCTCTGTAATTACCTGGCCTATCCCTGCTGCCCTTCTTGAACAAATGAACCACATTAGCGATCCTCCAGTCATTCAGCACTTCACCTGAGTCCAGCAATGTATTATATTTATCCACCAGGGCCCCAGCAATTTCTGGGTAATGAGCATGGGGTCAAAGAATGCTGGTTCAGGCAGTGACACCCACATCCCATGAATGAATAAATAAAAATACATATGTCCCTCCCTACCTCTGTAAACCCCTCCAGCTGCAGCAATCCGTACTGGCTTTGTAACACCGTTCAGACCCTGACCACTCCCTGTAACACTCTCACCACCTCCAGCACCTTCACCTCTCCATGTTCGTATCGTATCAATAAACCTTGACAACGATTCCCCTTCCCATTGCCCTCCTCCTGCGAGCAGACCCATTGCAATCCCTTTAAAACTTACTCTAAAACTCTCTCTCACTTCAGTATTTTAAGTACTTTGTGGTGATCTTCTCAGCCTCATAATCTAATATGATCCATTTTGTCCTGAGTGAGGGACCGGTGGGGATTTCTTGCTGAGTTTTTGTCTGTTTCAGTGGAATGTCCTTTTGTTGAGTATTTTACACTGTTCCTTCAAATGTTTTCCACTGTTCATTTACAGGCACATGTCTCAGGCTGTTTAGCCTGTTTATCTTGGTCAGTTCTCCTCTCCAACTCATGTAATTGGCAATTTTTGTTTCTAGTTGTAGCTTGTCTTTTCTGTGTTTCACTTTAAAACTTTACATTTCTTTAAAATGCACTTTATCATAATTTCCCAGAGGATCTCTCCAGGTGACATTACTCATTCACTATGTTTTATCACACAACAGTCTCTCTGAGACAGTTACCTCCCTCGCCAGTTGCACAATGTTATTCTAAGAAACACTGAAAAAAATTCTCTGAACTCCTCTTCCAATATCACTGTTGTCCGTGTGATTGTCCCAGACTTTGCGAATATTGACGTTTCACTAAATGTTCACCATGCCTGTATTAAACATTCCAATGAATTCCTATCTATTGCAGTGACGAGCCATGAAATGCTGTTCGGTGGGTGGTTTAAAACTGTTCTGCTGCTTGTGTCCTTGGCAAGTAGTAGCCAGAATTTACATTCAGACTGACTCTACTTCATGATCTGATGTCAAATGCTTTCTCTGTAATGCCTTTCTTACCCATTATTGTTAGCGTCGTCCATTTTGCCTGAATTTGCACAAGGTTGTGAACCATTGAATATTTATGTTCCACCTTTTGTTTGCCCTGTAACCACATCTCTCTGGTGTCTAAATCCCTTTTATCTCTGTGTCACAAATCCATCTCTCTTGTTGCAGAGACTTTGTCCATTAATAAAAAAAAACATAATTTACTCGTTCCCACAATTTCCTGTCACAAATGGATTTGCTGATCTACAGTTTTAGTTAAACTTTGTCCCATCCTGTTCCTTTCTGCTCTCTTCGATCACATTCCCATGCTGCTTCACCTTTTCTCTTTGGATTTGGAAAGCTCCTTTCACCTGAAGCCTGGCCCTGCATCCTCTCTGTCAGTTTAAAGCCCTGTCCATAAATCTACCAACGTGACCGGCCAGGACATTGTTCCACTGGATCTGTGCTGGGACCAATCTGAATGGATTTTTTTAAAAATCAGGTATGGAATGTGAGTGTCTCTGTCTGACTAGCCTTTATTGCCCATCCCATCCCTTGCTGCCCTTGAGCTCAGCAGCTGGCTCGCCCAATTCACAGGGTCATTGAGAGGCAAACACTTTGCTGTGGGGATGTCGTGCAGACCACGTGAGAGTGAACTGTTGTCTTTCTCTGAAGGTCAAGTGTTTGGATTTTTATCAATACTTATTTATAGATTGTTAATTCCAATTTTTAAAACATGTATTCATTTAAAATTCCACATGATTAGAAGTTAGAAAGAAGAAAGGGGGGTGGTCACATTGTTGGGACTGTATTGTAGACTGTTGTAGACCCAACAGATACTAGAGGATCAGCTGTGTAGAGAGATTGCAGATAATTATAGGAATAATAGAGGAGTGCAGGCTGGAGATTTTAATATTCCCTGTATTGACTGGGCCATCTAGAGTATAAAAAGAACTGGCCGGAGGGCAATTTTTCAAATGTGTCCAAGGAAGGTTCCTAAATCAATATGCAGAGGGCCCTACTCTACTCAGGCAGGTGCAACACTGGACCTCCCCTCAGAAAACGAGGTCGGGCAAGTGACTGAAGTGTCATTCAGAGAGCACTTTGGGTCCAGTGCCCACAACTGTCTTCGTTTTAACATAGTTATGGAGAAAGATCAGCAGGTCCACAGATTGAAGAGGAAAACTGGAACAGGGCCAGGTTTGGGGCCATTCTGCAGGATCTGGCCAGCGTCAATGCTGTGAATTTAAAATTGCACAACGCCCAGTTATAATCCAACTCGCTTTGGAAGCGCTGGTGATCACTGTAACAGATGAAAGGCTTAAACTAAATTTGTTTGATATTATATTCCATGACACTGCCATCCTGTTGCTATAAATTCTGTACCTTAGGATTGTGCTCCCCAACCACCTGATGAAGAAGCAGTGTTCTGAAAGCTAGTGCTTTCAAATAAACCGGTTGGACTGGAACCGAGTGTCGGGTGATTTTTAACTTTGTACATCCCCAGTCCGACACAGGCACCTCCACAGTATGATTCGAATCTATTGGGTGAGTCTGTTTGAATGAAAAGGAACAACTGGCAAATGGGGGGCTTTTCAAAGTGTGATCTCAAGAATCCAGGACCAGTATGCCCCATTGGGGTAAAGGGAAAAGCTGGCAGGGTTAGGGATCCTTGGCTGATGAGGGATAATAAGGCTCTGGTCTTGAAATGAAGACTGCATACATTGTGTTTAAGATTTCCGTATCTACACTTTCTTAAAGACACGATCAATCTGTGGAGACCCTACAATCCTCTCAGTCCCTGTAATACTCCCAATCTGCAGAAGACATTCCAATGCCTTTGACTCTTTCAATACAGTTCCTACAAGACCCACTGTCGATGTGATATCTTTTCATTGCCAGCACCCACCCTGTCAATGTAAGCTCCTCCAGTGTCTCCATCCATCTACTCATTTCCACAATCTTCTCCAGCTCTTCCATGTGTAAACATCACCCTCCCCTACAACCCTTCCCACTCTGACCAAACTGGAGGAGGTTACTAATGCTCCCTAATCTGTGAAACTGTCTCCAACCAAAATTGCTGTCTTTATCACTTGGAGAATCCGTCTGATTCCATACCCCCTTTATCTAAATAACCTGCAGAACCTAAGCCTTCCTGTATCTATAAACGTCTTCAGTCACGACTACCCTCCATACGTCTATTTGTTTTTCCAATCTGTACAACCCACTTTATCTCTGTACTCGGCTCCATTCACCCGAAACATTCCTGTCTGTGTAAAACACCCCATCCTACCAATATCCTTCTCCCTGTAAACTGCTCCATTCCTTCCAACCTCCCCATCTCCATGTCCTCCTGTCGGCCCGACAGCTCTCCACATTTCTGTAACCTCCTGTGGCTCTATGCTTCTCCCTCCCTGTGAAAGCACCTCCAGTCCCCACAATTCTCCCAGTCTGGTCATCTGCTCCAGATCAGACCATTGCTGTCTCTGTTACCTCATACAACCTAAGCAACGCCTCCTATTTGTGTCACTTCATTCAGATCGCATCCTCTCCCACTTCCCGAAACCTCTTGCTGCCATCATAACCCTTGCTATTTAGAACATGGAATAGCACATTCCAGTATAAGCCCTTCCGCCCTCAATATTGTGCTGACCTTTTATCCTACTCTGAAGATGAAACAAACCTACATACCTTACATTTTACTATCATTGATGTGCCTATCCAAGAGTTGCTTAGATGTCTGTAATGTGTCTGAATCTACTACCATGGCTGGCAGTCCATTCCACGCACCCACCACACTCTGTGTAAATAACGGACCAGTCCCGTCCATGCCGACAGGATATTCCAACCCAATCTAGTCCTACCTGCCAGCACCTGGCCCATATCCCTCTGATATCTAAGCTAAACCTTCCGCCAGTTACTTTAAACTTATGTCCCCTTGTGATAGCCATTTCGCCATGGGAAGTAGTCTCTGGTTATCCACTCTATCTAGGCCTCTCATTCCCTTGTAAACGTCTATCAAGTCACCATTCTTCCTCCTTCGCTGTGATCAGAAAAGCCCTAGCTTCCACAACCTACCTTCTATGGGCCTGCTCTCCAGTCCAGTCAGCATCCTGCTAAATCTCCTCTTCACTGTCTTTAAAGGTTCCATGTACTCCCTATAATGAAGCGAACAGAACTGTTCACAATATTCGAAGTGTGGTCTAACTGGGGTTCTGTCGAGCTGCAGCAAAATCTCACATCTCTTAAATTCAATCCCCCTGCGAATGAAAGCCAACACACCTTCCGCCTTCTTAACAGCCTGTCAACTTGGGTGGGAACCTGAGGGACACAGGATCCCTTTGTTCGTGCACACTGCTAAGAATCCTGCCTTTAACCACGTAAAGGTTTTCTGCAGAATCCTCCAATCTAAAACTATCCCTATCTTTGTAAGTTCCTCCAGTCCCTACAACACTCATAAACTATGAAACCTCCTCAAGTCCATATATTCCTAATGTCTGCAAAATCCTCCCGTCCTGATGTCCCTCCATATCTCTGTAACCCCCACCATCCTCCAGTGCTCTTCTGGGGAACATTGCAGAGGAAGGAGGAGTTGGAGAGTCTGGGCCATGTTACGAGGTATGAAGGGCTGCAGAACCTGGAGGATGGTACAAATGTCGGAAGGGACGTGGGAGTTGCAGAAGGTTAGAGGTTCCAGGATTCATTGAACCCGCAGGATGGGACAGGGGATGGCTTGTGGAACCTGGAGGATATTTTGATTTGAACCACAGGTAATTTTTGATTCGACCATTCAGCCGATCTTACAGTCAAAGAGATGTACAGCATGGAAACAGACCCTTCATTCCAACCCAGCCATGCCGACAGGATATTCCAACCCAATCTAGTCCCACCTGTCAGTATCTGGCCTATCTCCCGCCAAACCCGTTCTATTCCTATATCCATCCAAATGCTTCTTAAATGTTGCAATTGTACCATCTGTAAGATTGGCTGAAAGATCCAATCAAACATTACCTGTGATTCAAATCATAACATCCTCCAGGTTCCACAACCCATTCATGATCCCATCCTGCAGATCAGATATCCCAAACCAATGTAGTCCCACCTGCTAGCACCCAGCCCATCTCCCTCTAAACCCTTCCTATTCAGATACCCATCCAGATGCCTTTTAACTGATGCAGTTGTACTCGCCTCCACCACTTCCTCTGGCAGCTCATTCCATATATGTACTATGCTCTGCGTTAAAATGTTGCCCCTTTTTATCTTTTATATCTTTCTACTCTCACCCTAAACCTCACCCTTTAATTCTGGACTCGCACACCGCATGAGAAAGACTTTGTCTTTTTACCCTATCCATGCCCCTCTTGATTTTATAAACCTCTGAGGTCACCCTCAGCCTCTGACTCTCCAGGAAAAACAGCCATCACCTGTTCAAACTCTCCCTATAGCTCCTCCCTGGCAGCGTTGTTGTAAATCTTTTCTGGACCCTTTCAAGTTTCACAAAATCCTTCCGATCGGAAGTAGAACAGAGTTGCATGCAGCATTCCAAAAGTGGCCTCACCACTGTCCTGTACAGCCGCAACATGACCTCGCAACTCCTGGACTCAATACTCTGACCAATAAAGGAATGCATACCAAGCGCCTTCTTCGCTATCCTAACTACCTGTGACTCTACTGTCAAGGAACTCTGTATTTCATTTGAAAAATTGCATAGACAGGTAGAGTGGCCCGAGGTCTTCTGGATAATGCTAGTTCAGTCTAAGCTGGTAGGCAGAGCCAGTGAAGTATTTGCAGCGCTGTCTGATGAATGGTCGAGAGATAATGCATATGGCAAACAGGCTGTTTTAAGTCCTTATGGATTCCCTTATGAAAGGGAAGCCACTACAATTCCCTTTACTGGACCATCGCTATCAAAGTTCCTTCAGGTCTATATCCTCCGAATTGTTGAAACCTGCTCTCACCATTGCAACCCCCATTATTCCCTAACATTGTTGAGTCTCTAAAAGCTTTCCTATCAGGTTAATCTCCTCGAGTGCATGCAACACTCCTAGCCTGTGTAATCTCTTCAATTCCTTCAGTTCCTATATACCTATGTATAGGTGTGCCTGCTTTGTGGCCATTGTATCCTCATTTATATCTGCAAAAGGCTCTGCTCACTGTAGCACATCCTCTGCTCATAAGTGAATTTGGTCTCTCACAAAGACTCTATCACTCTCTCCTTCAGTCTCTACAAGCGTCCCTATCCCTGTCGTATCTTGCAGCATGCACACCACTCGCTCTCTCTGACATACCTTCCAGTGCATAAATTCATCTCTCCTTCTAACTGTATCCAGTCTACAACTTCATCCCTGTCCGTGCAACATCCTCCAGTCCATATACTCCTCTCTATTGCTGCAGCATTCTCTAGCTTATATCATCGTCCATGTGCTTGCAACATTCTCCAGTCCATACTACCCACCCTTTCCCTGTAACATTCTCCAGTCCATACCATCCTCCCTATCACTGTGATATTCTCCAGATCCCACAGCTGTTGTTAAATGTACGACATCCTGGAATCCTGTGAATGTTTCTATGCCCTGATCAACATAGTCCATGTAACGATCCACAACCCTATACACATCCCTATCTCTGGAATCTCGTCAAAGACGCTTTATCTCTCTAACTTCCTCCAAACAATAAAATGTTTTCTCCTGCGAACGTTCTGTAACAACTGTAACTATGTTTAAACCTGCAACATTGTCGCGCCCCCAAACATCTCTCCCACTCTGTGACCTCTAACCATCCCTCAAAGGCCCTCACTCGGTGACACGCGCCATGCATTTGCAACAAGGCAGTGGAATGACAGCATTAACCGAAGAGAACAGATATGATCGAACTGTTATTGTGCAGATGTGGCTGCAGAATGACCATGACACCAATGTGATTATTGAGGGATTGTAGGGATTTAGGCAGGATCAGCAAAAAACCAAACAAGGTCCTGTTTTGTTGTGAAGAAAGGACGCAGTCAGTGCATTAGTGAGACAGCCAATTTAATCTGGGAATCAAAATATCGAGTCATTTTGAATGGACAGCTTCCAAATAGCAAGGGGGATCTAGAAGATCAAATCACAATCCATGCTCGTTGTTAAGCTGGATACAATATTTTCTTGGTGATAGTAGACAGAGGTATGTGGAGTGGTCAATTTCTGATTGGACATCTGCGGGCAATGCTGTTTCACAAGGATCAGTGCTGTGATATCTGTGTGTAATTTATATCGGTGATTCAGATGAAAAGGTCAGCAGTTTGAGTGGTAATTTTGCAGACGACATTTGGAAAGGCATGTAATGATTAGGGATAGTTAGGGGAATTGTGGATAGTGAGGAAGAGTGTTAAAGGTTACAGCATTATGTAGATCAGCTGGAACGTTGGACAGAGATGTGGCAAATTGAATTTCATCGGGACAGGTGTGAAGTGATGCATTTATGAAGTCAAATGGAAGAGAGAAGTACACTCATTGACGAGCTGGAAACATTGATAAACAGAGAGACATTGGAAACAAGTCCATAGCTCCCTAAAAATAACAACACAACAGGATGTGGTGGTAGAGGGGGAGTATGGTAGGTTTCCCTTCATTGGGCACAGTATTGAGTACAGACGTTTGCATGTCATGTTGTGACTGAATGAAACTTCATTCGGCCATGTTTGGAAGGTTCCGTGTCGTTCTCATCGACACACCACAGGAAGGATGTGGAGGATTTGGGGAGGTTGCAACAGAGAGTTGGCAGAATGTTGCCTGGATGTGAATGTGTTTAAGGAGGTTGGATGCAGGTGGATTGTTTTGAGTGAGTATCAGGGGTGACCTGGTACAGGTATACAGCATTAGAAGAGGCGTGAATAGTGTGGATAGTTGGAATCCTCCTTCTAATGTAGAAATATCAAATACTAGGGCACATCGGTTTAAGGTGAGAGTGAGAAGTTTAAAGTGAGATGAATGAGGCCAGTTGTCTTTACCGAGAGGGTCGAAGCTGCTCAGGAGGTGGGAGAGGTGGCAATGAGAGCAAAGTTTTGAAGGGCATTTAGACAGAAACATGAACAGGCAGAGAATAGAGGGATATCGCCCATGTGCAGGCAGATGGGATTAGTTTAGAATAGCATCATGGTCAGCACAGTCATGGTGGGCCGAAGGGCCTATTACTCTGCTGTACTGATCAATTTTCTAACTTAAAGACATCTAACCTGTCAAAGCCCCTCCAAATCCTGGATGTTTCATTCAATTTCTCTCCCATTCTTCAAAACCCCAATAGGTTCAAGGGCACTCTACGCCACCTCTTCTCATTGGAAAATCTCACCATCTCCAGGATCAGCTGAGTGGCCTGGCCTGCCTCCAACACAAGAATGTCTTTCCTTCGGGCACACATACTATTCATTATAATCTAGGTGTGGTCTGACTTGTACCTTGCATTGTTTTAGCAAGACCTCCCTATATTTAGACTCCATTCCCTTTTTAATAAATGGCAGCATTTGATTTGCCTTCTCTATGACCTGCTGATCCTGTAAGCTACCTGTTTCAGATTGATTCACAAGGATTCCAAAACCCTTTGTGCAGTCAGTCTCAAACCAAACAGTGTTAGCCTGACAGTAAGTCGGGAACGTGCTGGAATGTGCTATAAAGAATATGACAATAAATGATAACTAGATACTTAGAAACAATGGGAGATGTATGATTTTAAAAAAGGGGAATATTTTCAAATCTGTTGGATTCTATATTTTGGTGTGACCTTAAATGGCAGAATAGATAAGGATGGGGGAGGCTAGTTGCGGTAGAGGGATATTTGAAATTTCAGAAGCATTTTGACAAGTTTCAACAAGGGCTAAAAATTAGCTCGTGAGAGAATAGGGCCCCTGAAAGGTCAATGAGGCTGTTTGTGTGGGAACACTGCTGATGGGTGAGATACTGAACAAATATTTTGTGTTCAGATTGACGACGGAGAAAGACATGGAAGCTCGGGAAGTTAGGAAAATACATAGGGATATCTTGAAAAGAATTCACATTGGAGAACAGGAGGTGCTGGATGTCTTAAAATGCAAAAAGTTAGATAAAACCTTGGGACATGATCAGATGTATCCCAGCGCCTTGTGAGAAGCGAGGGAGAAAATTGCAGGGCCCCTCCTAGAGATATTTGCATCATCAACAGCTACTACGGACCAGTGAGACTGATGCAGGGGTGGGTAATTTGTTGGAGGAGATTCTGAGGGAAACTATCATCATGCCTTTGGAAAGGTAAGGACAGATTAACGATCGTCAGCATGGCTTTGTGCATGGGAAATCATGCCTCAAATGTGAGTGTGGAGATAGACAAGTGAGAGGTCAAAGCAGAGCAGTACACGATGTCCACATGAACTTTATCAAGGCCTTTGATAAGGTTCTGCATGACAGACTGGTTAGTAAGTTTAGATCAGACATAACCAGGGAGCTCTCACTAACTGGATACAAAACAGATTGATGGTAGGAGACAGAGCATGTTCATAGAGGGTTACCGCTCAAACTGCAGGCCTGTGCCCAACGGTGTGCCATGGGGTTCGGTGCTGGGTCACTGTTGTGTATCATTTATATAAACAGTTTGGATGATAATACAGGAGCCATGGTTAGCAAGTTTGTGAGTGAGACTGAAATTGGTGATAAAGTGGACAGTGAAGAGGGTTATCGAAGAGTACAATGGAATCAACACTGCTGCTGGACCAGTGAGATTAGGAAGAACAGGTGGAGAAATGCAAGATGTTGTATTGTGGTAAAGCAGACCAGGCTGGACTTGTACAATTAATGTTCGGGCCCTGGGTCGTGTTGTCAATCAGTGACCCAGGGATGCAGGTACACAGTTTTTTTGAAAGTAGTGTCACAGGTAGACAACCTGGTGAAGCAGGCATTTGGGATGGTCACCCTTCATTGGGCAGAGCATTGAAAGTAGGAGTTAGGATGTCGTGGTGTATCTGTACAGGATATTAGTGAGGCCACCGTATAAGCATTGGTGATTATCTGGTAAAAATCAACTTGTTCACGTATGTCCATTAGAGAGGGATATCTGACATTCTTAGCTGGACTGGCTCACATGTGACTCCAGTCCCACAGCAATATGACTGACTCTGAGCTGCCTCTGGGCAATTAGCAGTGGGGTAATGTATGCTGGTCCAACCGGTGACATCCTCAGGCCATGAATGAATCAATGAAAATACAGATGTCCATCCCTACCTCTGCAAACAGCTCTAGCTGCAGCAATTCGTACTGGCTTTGTAACACTACTCAGGCCTTTGCCCCTCTCTGTAACACCCTCACCACCTCCAGCACCTTCAATTCTCCCTGTTCTGATCATCTGATTAAACACTGACAATGTTTCTTCTTCCTACTGCACTTCTCCTGCTAGGAGACTCCCTAGTGATCTCTTTAACAAATGTGTCCACATTTCTAAACGTTGGCTTCTTCAGAATTGATCATTTGTTTTCATCTCTTAATCAAATCCGCTAAGTCCTGGGCCAAGACCGTCCGAAGTGGGGAAGGAGCATTGGGAAGGTGCTGAGCACATCGAGACTTGCTGTGGGGAAAATGGGAACCCAGGAGAAAAAAAACACAAGGAGCGTGCTGCCACACCAATGCCCCACCCACCCCCTTCTCATGTCCACCTTCTGCTCCAAGTGTAACAGAATCTGTGAAAGGCAACATCGGTCTGAACAGCCAACTCCGGACCCGCACCGCCCCAGAGTGGGAGGGAGTCAGCCTCGTCTGTGACCCACCGCCAAAGAGATGATAAGATACGAAGGTTGAATCCCCTCACAATTATCCCAGTGTCTTTGTTATAAATTCAAACAATTCCCTGTTAATGCAGCGTCTAATAATGTGATATCACTCAGTATCTCTCCATGTGGTATCTCTCGCTGTGTCGGTCTACTTGCTGCTTCTGTCAGCATTCCTCCCTCTTAGTGATGGCCTGAGATCCTGAGTGAACAGAATTGTCCACTCCAGAGAGACGCAGCAGCACAGGCCAGGGATGGGAATTTCGAGACCTCTGCTGTACTCAGTGCCACTCTGCATGAGTTATCCTCATTGCATCAGTCTAATTTCCCATTCTGTCTATTTCTGTCTCATGCAGGTCATCAGGATGTTCCTAACTCCTGTCTCATCCATCACCTCATTGAAGACAGTTGGTCAGCCAGAGAGAGATGGAGAGGGAGATCTGGAGCCTTCAGTAAATCCTGCAGCCGGTAAGATCACTCACAGTAAACAGCACAGGGTGGAGGTAGTAGGCTTCTATATTCAGACCTGGAAGACCGGACATAGATACAGAGCTGGGCAAGGAACAGCAACATTCTAGGCTTCATTCCCACCATCTTGTGAGGGTCCTGCTTTCACCTCTGCTGTACTGGTCCTCAATGCGACAGCACAGGGGATCACAGGCATCAATTCTGGCCCATGCTGTGTTCGTGATCTCTGTAATATCCTCCAGTCCCGATAATCCTACCTCTGTTTGCAATCTCCACACCATTCTCTCTGTCTCTGTCAGGTTCCCCAGTCCCTACCACCCTAATCCCTAACCTTCTCCAGTAGATACTAAATTCCTTCATCCCTGTAAACCCTGACAGTCCTGTCTATCCCTGTGAGCTCCTCCCACCAATACCACCCTCCATGTCAATGTATTTGTCTTTAACCTCTCCATCCGTCCCTATCTATGTAATCTTCTCCAGTTCCTACAACCCTTCCTTAGCTGTGAAATAATTGTAATCTCCTTATCCTTCTCCAATTCTTTGATCTTTATCTTTTTAAATTTCACCCTCATTCCTGACACCATACCCCTCGCGACCACAGGAACCTCTTTCAGTTTGTGCAACCCTCCCCATTTGTGTAACTGTCTCCAACCCAGTAACCTGGCATTCTCCATTGCCTTTCTATTTATGTAGCCTCCAGAGCCTAGAAGCCTTCTTATATCTGTAAACGTCTTCAGTCACAACAACCTTCCATATCTCTTAGTATACACATTGCTCTCCTAGGTGAAACAGCTCCCTGTCAGTGCCTCTCAGACTGCCTACCTCTTCCTTTCTCCATCCCTATCCCCATCTCCAGAATCTAATCCAGCTCCCTCTATCTCTGTGAAATCCTCCAATCCCCAAACCCCTTTGTCCCATGAACATTCTTGACCAGATGTAACTCTGTTTAACTCTAACATCCTCGAGTCCCTGTAAGCCTCCCTATCTCTGTAACCTCGACCCATCTGATCAACCCCCCACTCCTGAGGAATGACTCCCTGTATTCACCATAAGGAAGATGGAATGACAGGGAACAGATATGATGGAACTGTCATTCCGGAGATGTAGCTGCAGAATGACCATCGCTGGGAAGGGAATACTGAAGAGTTATCGGGATAGATTCATTAGAGTCAGAGAGATGTGCAGCATGGAAACCAACCCTTTGGTCCAACCCATCCATGCTGAGCAGATATCCCAACCCAATCTAGTCCCAATAAGCAGACTAGGCAAAACGCCAACAAGTTGTGAAGGAAGGATGAGTTTAATGCATTAATGAGACAGTCCGATGGATCTGAATATGAAAAGTGGAGCTGAGAATAAGCAAACAGCAGCAACCGTTAGCAGGAATTCTTTTGTAGGCACCAACCAGTGATGGGAATGTCAATATGGTTACAGTCAGGACACTGAATGTACTTATGGCAAGGGCAGTACAGTGACTGTGTGTGACAGTGGTCTCCATGCCGATTGATACAGCACTGACTATCAGTGCTGTGATGGATAGAATCCTGGATTGTATGTGAGATGGTTTTCTATAACATCATATCATATTTGTAAATCAAGTGCTGCTTACGAATAAATATCCAATAATCCCATTATAAAGGAGTTTTGTGAGCAGAGACACATTATATTATGCAGGATATATTGAGTCTGTGCTAAGACCATGACATGTAGGAGGGGAATGAAGCCATTTGGCCAATGAGTATGCCTTGTCCTCCAATCAGATCATGGCTGATCTGATACTGTTCAACTCTACTTTCCTGCCTTTTCCACAAAACCCTTGTTTTGTTGATTCATTAAAATCCGCAGGAGGTTACAGAACAGTTGGAGAGATAGACAGAAATGGCAAATTGAGTTTAATCTGGACAAGTGTGAGATGATGTCAAATTCAAGATGAATGTTAGCATCCTGAGGGATATTCATATACAGAAGGATCTTGGTGCAAGTCAGTAACTCCCAGAAAATGGCAACAGAAGTGTTTCAGATGGGATAGAAAGCAAATGGAGTACTAGCCTTCATCAGTCACAATGTTGGGTATCGTGGTTTGCATCTGATGCTGTGATTCTATAAAAAGTTGGTTTGGCCACATTTGGAGTACTGTGTGCAGGTCTCATCTCCACACAATAGGAAGGATGGGGAGGCTTTGGAGGGGGTGCAAAACTGGTTTATCAGCACGTTGCCTGTGTTAGGGTTTTTAAGGGTGTGTTAGCTGTAAGAGGAAATTAAACAAAGTTGGGTTGTTTTGTGAGAGTATCAGAGGCTGAAGGTGACCAGATACAAGAATATAACATTTGGAACTGGGATAGATAAAATCGATAGTCAGAATCGTATTTCCAATGTGTAAGTTTCAAATACTAGTGCACATAGGTTTAAGGTGAGAAAGAGGAAGTTTAAACGAGATGTGTTAGGCAAGTTCTTTTTTACGTAGAGTGGATGTTACCGAGGGAGGTCGTAGAAGCAGAAATGTGAGTAATGTTTTGAAGTGGGATTTAGACAGAAACATGAACAGGCAGAGAATAGAGGGATATGGACCATGTGTAGGCAGATGGTATGAGTTAGAATAGTATCTTGGACAGCATAGACGTGGTGGGCCAAAGGGCCTGTTGCTGTGCTCTCCTGTTCTATTTTCTAACTTCCCAGCATCTGCCCGATCAAAGCCCCTCAGAATCTTGGGTGTTTCATTCCATTTCTCTCTCATTATCTAAACTTCAATGGGTTCAACCTCAACCTACTCCACCTCTTCTCATTAGAAAATCCCTGTATTCCCAGGATCAGCCGAGTGAACCTTCTCTGGACTGCCTCCAATGTGACAATATCTTTCCTTCGGGCACTCACACTGTTCATAATATTCGAGGTGTGGTCTGATTTGTACCTTGCATAGTTTTAGCTAGACCTGCCTATTTTTAGACTCCATTCCCTCTGTAATAAATGCCAGCATTTGATTTGCCTTCTCTATTACCTGCTGGCCCTGTGAGCTACCTTTTTCAGATTGATAAACAAGAACTCCCACAACCCCTTTCTGCTGTCAGTCTGAAACCAAATAGTGTTAGCCTGACAGTATGTTGGGAGCATACGGAAATTGGTAGAAAGGATATGTCAATATACAGTAACTGGCCACTTAGAAACACATTTGATAAAAGAGAATTTGTTTTTGAGCCGGTTGGATTTACTTTATTGGTGTGAATACAAATGGAAGAATTGCAAGGGTGTAGGAGGGGTGTAGTGGTAGAGGGGATATGGTGTATTTGAATTATCAAAAGCCTTTAAACAAGTTTTAATAAGCGCTAAGGAGTAACCTGGTAGAGAATAGGGCCCCTTAAAGATCAATAAGGTCACCCATGTGTGGAACCAGAGGAGATGGGTGAGATATTAGACAAAATAGTCTTGTCAGTATTTACTGTGGAGAAAGACACGGAAGCTGGGGAACCTGGAAATAAATAATGATGTCTTGGAAAGAATCCTCACCAGAGAAGAGAAAGTGCTGGAATATTAAAACAAATAAAGTAGATCAGTCTTCAGTAGCTCATTAGGTCGATCCTAGTCTATTGTGGGAACCGAGGGAAGATATTGCAGTGTCCCTAACAGAGATATTTATATTATCAACAGACACAGTGAGATGCTGAAAGACTGGAGGGCGGCTAATGCTGTTCCATTGCTAAGGACTGCAGGGAAAAGCCAGGAAATTACAGCCCAGTGAGCCCAGTGATGGGGAAGTTGTTGGAGGAGATTCTGAGAGAAAGGAGCTCCTTACATTTACAAAGGCAAGGGCTGATTCGAGATGGTCAGCATGGCTTTGTGAGTGGAAAACTATGTTTCACAAACAGGATTGACTCTTCGAGGAGGTGGCCACTGATAGATGAAGGCAGAGCAGTCAACGTTGTCCACATGGACTTTAGCATCTAGTCAAGAGGAAGGAGGAAGTTTACTTAAGGTCGAGGAAGCAAGGATCAGACAGGACTCCAGAGAGTTACATTGGATGGCACGGTGTCTCAGTGGTTAGCACTGCTACCTCATAGCATCATGTACTCCATTTCGATTACAGCCTGTCGATTACAGGCGACTGTGGGGAGTTTGCGCATTCTCCTCGTCTGCGTGGGTTTCATCCAGGTGTTCCAGTTTCCCCAAACAGCCCAACAATGTGCAGATTAGGTGACTTAGCCATGCTAAATTACCCATAGTGTTCAGGGATGGGTAGGTTTGGCGCATTAGTCAGGGCAAATGGAGAATAATAGGGTGGGGGAATGGGGCTGGGTTGGATACTGTTTGGAGGGTTGGTATGGAGATGCTGGGCCAAACGGACTGTTTCCACACTGTCGGGATTCTCTGAAGGTACCAGGAAGGAAGCATGGAATGTACTTAGGGCAACTAGAAGGGGGCATGATAAAGTATTGTTGGGAAGGATTAAGGAAAACCCGTACACTTATGTGAGGAACAAGAGGATGGCCAGGGTGGGGGTTGGGCCGGCCAGGGGTCGTGGAGAGAACTTGTGCCTGGAGTCACAGTAGGTAGGGAATTTCCTTAATGCATACTGTGCTTCAGTATTCGCTACTGAGAGGGGCCTTGTCATTTGTGAGGACAGCATAAAAAAGACTGATATATGTGAACAGGTTGATGTTAAGAAGAAAGATGTGCTGAGTATTTTGTAAACATAAGGATAGGCCAGTCTGTTGGACCAGACGGAATGTACCCAAAGTTACTGCACGAATTGAGGAAAGGGATTGCTGCGGCTTTGGCACCCTCACTGTCCACTGGATTCGTAGCAGATGATTGGAGGGTGGCAAATGATACTCCCTTGTTCACGAAAGGGAATGGGGATAATCCTGGTAATTACAGATCTCATGTTCTTATGTCTGTGGTGTGCAGATTATTGGAGAGGACTGTGAGAGACAGGATTTATGACTCCTTGGAAAACCATAGTTTGATAAGAGACAGTCAGCATGGCTTTGGTAGGGCCAGATCATGCCTCAAATCTTATTGAATCCTTTGAGAATGTGAGAAAACACATTTATGGCTCATTCAGAAAGTACAGAGGCATGGGATGCAGGGAAACCTCTCTGTCTGGATACAGAATTCCTGGCTCATAGAAGACAGAGGGTGATGATAGATGGGAAGCATTCAGCGTGGAGCTCAGTGACCAGTGGTTTTCTGCAGGGATCGGTTCAAGAACCTCCTGCTCTTTGTGATTTTTAAAAAAATAAATGACGTTGATGTGGAAGAGTGGGATAGTAATTTTGCCGATGACCTGGAGGTTGGTGGTGTGGTGGATAGTGTGGATGGATGTTGTTGGTTGCAGCAGGATATTGACAGGGTGCAGAGCTGGGCTGAGAAGTGGCAGATGGAGATCAATCTGGAAAAGTGTGAAATCATGTGTTGTGGCAGGTCAAACTTGAATGAGCTAAATGCAGAATATTTGGCAGTGTTGTGGAACAGAGGGATCTTGGGTTCCACGTCTATCGATCCCTCATAGTTGCCACCCAAGCATATGGGGTTGTTAAGAAGGAATATGTTGTGTTGGCTTTCATTAGCTGGGGGATTGAATTTTAAAGCTGTGAGGTTATGCTGCAGATCTATAGAGCCCTGGTTTGACCCCATTTGGGATATTATGTTCAGTTCTGGTCCCCTCATTGCAGGAAGGCAATAGGGAGGGTAAATTGGAGATTTACCAGGATGTTGCCTGTTGTGGAGGGCATGTCTTATGAAGAAAGTTTGAGGGAGGTAAGGCTTTTCTCATTGGAGTGAAGAAGGTTGAGGGGTGATTTGGTAGAGGTTAAGAACATGATGTGAGGCACAGAGAGAGTGAATAGTGTGACACTTCTTTATACGATAGCATAAATGGCTACTATGAGCAGGCATAATTTTAAGGTGATTGGTGGGTGGTTAAGGAGAGAGAGTTTCTTTACACAAAGGCTGTTAGGTGTGTGGAATGCACTGCCAGCAGTGGAAGGAGAGAGAGATGAATTCAGGACATTTAATACAATCTTGGATAGACACATGATGACAGTAAAATGAAGGGTATGCAGGTTATTTTGATCTTACAGTGGATTAAAAGTTGGCATGGCATCATGGCTTAGGGGTCTTGTGCTCTACTGTCCTGTGTTCTACGTTTCGTATGGTAAACTGAGTAATAAGCTCAGATCAATGTAAAAGGATAAGGCATTCAGGAGGTGCTAGTCAACTGCATGCAAATTTGGTTTGATGGTGGGAGGCAGAAGGCGGTGGCAGACATGTTGTTTTTCTAACTGGAGGCATGTGACCAGTGGTGTAGTGGCTCCAGAGTTGTTGTCATTTGGATCAATGGTTTGGATTGGATATTAGTTTCCTGGTAAGTTTTTTGGGTGATACTGAATTTGGTGGTAAAGTGGACAGTGAAGGAGGTTATCAGTGGTTCAACAGGATGAACAGTACTGCTGGGATAGTGGGTTGAAGAATAGCAGATGGAGTTTAATTATATATCTGTGAGGTGTTCCATTTTGGTGAAACAATCCAGGGTGGGACTTGTAGAGTTAATGTTCGGGACCTGGGAAGTGTTGTCAGTCAGTGACCCAGGGATGCAGGTACACAGTTCTTTGAAAGTAGTGTCACAGGTAGACAGGTTGGTGAAGCAGGCCTTTGGGGTGGTTACCTTGACTGGGCAGAGCATTGAGAGTAGGAGTTGGAATGTCATGTTGTGGCTGTACAAGACATTGGTGAGGCCACTATAAAAGCTGTGTAGACCAGTCTGAAGAACTCATCTCATTCACTTACCTCCTTGACGGAAGGACATCTGACATTCTAACCTGGTCTGGCTGACATGTGCATCCAGTCCACAGCAATATGGCTGCCTCTTAACTGCCATCTGGACAATTAGCTGTGGGTCAAATAATGCTGGTCCAGGCATGGTCCATCCCATGAATGAATAAATGAAAATCCATATGTCCCTCCCTCCCTCTGCAAACACCTCCATTGCAGCAATCTGTACTGGCTTTGAGACACTGTTCAGGCCCTGACCCCTCTCAGTAACACTCTCACCACCTCCAGCACCTTCACCTCTCCCTGTTCCTATCGTGTCATTAACTCCTGACAATGATTCCCATTCCCACTGCCACCCTCCTGCTAGCAGACCCATTGCAATACCTTTAACACTTAATGGTTGAACCCTTTCTCATTTGAGGATTTTAAGTACTTTGTGGTGATCTTTTAAGCCTCATCATCTAATATGATCCATTTTGTCCTAAGTGAGGGACTGGTGGGAATTTCTTGCTGAGGATTTTCTGTTTCAATAGGATGTCCTTTTGTTGAGTGTTTTACACTGTTCCTTCAAATGTTTTCCACTGTTCATTTACAGACACATGTTTCAGTCTGTTTAGCCTGTTTATCTTGGTCAGTTCTCCTCTCAAACTCGTGTCATTGGATGTTTTTGTTTCTAGTTGTAGCTTGTCCTATTTGTGATTCATTTTAAAACTTTATATTACTTTAAACTGCACCTCTCCCAGGTGTCATTACTCATTCACTAAGTTTCATGTCACAACTGTCGATCTGAGATAATTACGTCTCTAGCCAGTTGCACAATGTGTTATTCAAAGGAACACTGAAAAAAATTCTACAATCTCCTCTTCGCATATCACTCTTGCCAGTGTGCTTATCAAGATTATGTGAATATTGAAGTTGCACTAAATTTTCACAATGCCTTTAATAAAAATTCCAATGAGTTCCTGTTTAATGAAGTGATGAGCAATGAAATGCTGTTCAGTGGCTAAAACTGTTCTGCTTGTGTCCTTGGCAAGGAGCAGCCAGAATTACATGCAGACTGACTCTACTTCATGATCTGAGACCAAATGCTTTCGCTCTAATGTCTTTCTTTCCATTATTGTTAGCGTTACCCATTGTGACTGCGTTTCCACAAGCTTGTGAACGATTGAATATTTATGTTACAACTTTTGTTCGCCCTATAACCACGTCTCCCTGGTGTCTAAATCTCTGTGTCACAAATCAGTCTAACTTATCACAGACAATTTGTCCATTCAAATAAAACAAATCATTTACTCTTTCCCAAAATCTCCTGTCACAAATCTATTCACTGATGTACGGATGTAGTTAAACTTTATTCCATCCTGTTCCTTTCTGCTTGTCTTCAGCCACATTCCCATGCTGTTCCAATGTGTCATTTGGATTTGTAAAGCTCCTTTCACCTGAACCCTGTCCCTGCATCCTCTCTGTCAGTTTAAAGCCCTGTCTATAAACCTACTGACATGACTGGCCAGGACACTGGTCCCAGCAGTGTTCCAGTGAGACCATCCGAATGGATTATTGTTGTAAATCAGGTATGGCATGTGGGTGTCTCTGGCTGACAGCCTTTCTTGCCCAGCCCTAGCTGCCCTTGAGCTGAGTAACTCGCTCGGCCATTTCAGAGGGTCATTGAGAGGCAAACACTTTGCTGTGGGTACGTCGTGCAGACCACGTCAGGATGGGCAGATGTCCATCTCGAAAGGAGAAGTGTTTGGATCTATTGTACATCAGTAATGGTATTTGTGGATTGTCAATTACAATTTTCAAAATTATTTATTTCAAATTCCACCATTTCAGCTGGTGGGGGTCAAACCTGCCTCTCCTGAACATTAGCTGAGGTTTTGGATACTGCTCTAGTAATAATACCATTAGGCCATCACTTCGTCTGCTCACAGGGTGCTCATCCCTGAGCACTGATACCAGTGTATCATGAAGCTAAACCTGTTTTTCCTTCATGATTGTTTGATCCTGTTACCTTCCTGCACTCTGATGATATCACTCGGTATCTCTCCATGTGGTATCCCTCACTGTGAGGGTCTAATTGCTGCCTCTGTGAACGTCTCTCACTCTTGCAGCTAATCCAGATGCTGAGACAGTATAATTCTCTACTCCAGACAGCCAAGGCCGCACAGGCCGGGGATGGACACTGGGATTTCCCAGATCTCTGTGATACTCAGGACCATTCTGCATGTATAACCTTCACTGCATCAGTCTAGTTTCCCATTTTGGTTATTTCTCTGTCTCCTGTAGGTACTCAGGAAGTTCCTGATTCAATAGACTTCCCAACTGCTGGGTGCCTCGTCCATTGAAGATGGTTAGTCAGCCAGAAAGACAAAGGGCAGGGAGATGTGCAGTCTTCAATAAATCCTGCAGTGTGGTAAGATCACTCACAGTGCACGGAGCAGAGAGCAATGAGAGGGCTCCAAACATCGGCTAACAAGACATGACACAGATGCAGTGCTGGAGGGGGAGCACAGTACACACATACCCCAGTCTCAATCACCACCCCGACTGTAAGTTTGTTGCATCGAGACAGCATCGGGAGTATCACAGTTATCAATCCAGGCTTGTGAGTCTTAGTGAACATCAGTATAACAGAGGGGAAAGCAGGCTTCCCATGAGTGTGTGGGAATGCTGAATGGGATATTTCTGTTCTGTGTTCCCCCTCCAACACTGCACATATACCATGTCTCGTGGACCAGTGTCTTCAATAATTTTTAACTCCTATAACAGTTCCTGTCCCCGTAACCTCCTCCCGTCCCGATCGTCCCTCCACAGATTTGAAATATACTGCATTCCAGACTACCATCTCTATTGCTGTAATTTGCTTCAGTGCCTACAACATGCCTTATCTCAGTAGTCTCCCCCTCCAATAACTGGAGAAAGAGCCATGCAAAACAGAAACGGGTCCTTCGATCCAACTAGTCCATGCTGACCACGGTTCCTAAACGAGTTGCACTTGCCTGCGTTTGGCCCATATCCCGTCAAACCTTCTCATCTCCATGTACCTGCCCAAATGTCTTTTCCATGATGGAGTTCTACTTTTCTCTACCACTTCAGCGCAGCTCATTCAATATGTGCACCATTCTCTGTGTGGAAATGTGCTCCTCTGGTCGCTTTTAAGTATTTCCTCTCCCACCTCATATTTCTGCCCTCTAGTTATGGATTCCCCTACCCTGGGGTAGAGAACTTCACTATTCACCCTACGTATACCTCTCATGTTTTTATAAACCTTTATAAGGTCACTCCTCAGCCACCTACACCCAATGGAAATAGAAAGGTAATGATACAAATATCTCTGCCATGGTCCCCACTGCGACATTACCACAATGTTCTGGGATACACTTGTTCAGGACCTAGGGCTTTCTCTACCTTTGTGTTCTAAGACCTCGAGCACCACCTCTTCTGTAATGGCGACTCTTTTCAAGACATCACTATTTCTTTCCTTTTGTTTGCTAGACTTTGTCCACAGTACATTCTGACATGAAATATTCATTTCGGGTCGCACCCATTTCCCGTGATTCCAGGCATGGTTGGCCTTATTGATCTTTGAGGCTCTATTATCTCTCTAGTAGCCTTTCTGCACTTGTGTGCTGTAGAATCTCTTTGGATTCTCATAAATCTTATCTGCCAACTCTATCTCATTCCCCCCATGTTACTTTCCAGCTTATCCAGCCTCTCTGTTTCTGTCACATCCTCCAGTATCACATCTTCGTCAATCTTTGTTCCATTTGCAGTTTGTGAAAATGCTTCCTAAAGCAGGAGGATCAGAATTCTACCCAGTGCTCCAACTGGAGTCCCAGCAATGTCTTGTACAGCCGTATCATGATGCACCAACCAATTTACTCAATGCTCTGACCCATTAGGGCTAGTCTGCCTAATCCGCTTTCCCCGCCCTGTCCACCTGTGATGTCACTTCCAAGGAACAATGTAACTGCACCCCTTGATCTATCTCTGTTCGACAACACTGTCCAGAGCCCAACTATTAACTATGTTAGTCCTCCCTGGTTTATCTTAACAAAACCCAACACCTGAATTCAACTCCCATCTTTCATTTCTTGGCTCATTTGATTAAGATCACCTTTGTTAACTGGATTCACTGCCATCTATAACATGTATTTTACTTTCCACAAACCTACAAACACTAATTCATATATTCTCGATTATGTTAATAATACACATGCGTGGACCCTGCACCGATCCTTATGGCACACCGCTGGTCAGAGGCACCCAGTCTGCACAACAACCCTCTCCCACTACCCTCTGTCTCCTACTGTCCAGCCCATTTTGTGTTTGTTTGTCTTGCTCTCCCTGGTCCCATGTGATCTAACCTTACTAACCAGTGCACCATGCTAAACCCTGTCGAAGGCCTTACTGAAGTCAGGATAGACAACGTCTACTGCTCTGCCTGCATCCATCTCCTTGGTAAGTTTCTTCCCTAACTTACCCCAATGTCCTGGGATGTACTTGATTAGTTCCCAGGGAGTTGTCTGATTTTAATGCATTTTAAAACATTCAGCACCTCCTCTTCTCCAATGTGGACTCTTTTGAATGCATCACTGTTCATTTCCCTGCTTCCCCAGTGTGTTTTCCACAGTAAGTTCCGACGTGAAATTTTTGTTTCAGATCTCACCCATTTCCTGTGGGTTCACACACGGATGGCTTCATTCATCTTTAAGGGGTCACATTCTGTCCCGAGTTAATCTTCTGTTGTTAATATACTTGTAGACTCTCTTTGGATTTCCATGAACCTTCTCTGCCAAAGCTCGGTCAGTTCCCCTTTAGGCCTTCATGGTTTCCCTCTACACCCACAATGTTCTTCAAGGGATTGACTGAATCCAGCTGGCTATATAGGACATGTGCCCCCTTTTGTCTTGACCAGAGCCTCAATATCCCAAGCCATCCAGTGTTTCCCACTTGTGTCAGCATTGTCCTTCACACGAACAGGAATATGCTGGCCCAGGAATCTTAATTTATCTCTCTTTTGAAAGAATCCCACTTGCCCAACATCCCTTTATCTGCAAATAGCCTTCACGAATCAACCTTTGGACAGTCTTGTCTAATACCTTCTAGACTGCTGGCAAGTCCAGTTTTGACCTTTAACTTGTGGACCAGGCCTGTCCTTTTCCATCACTATTTTCAAACTAATAGAATTGTGGTGACTTTTCAAAAATGCTCCCCCACAAACTCTTCAGCCCTTTTCACTACCTTGTTTCTCAAGGGGAGGTCAGGTTTTATCCCTTTCTCCAGTTAGGCTAGTTACATACTGATTGAGACAGTTTTCTTGAACACACTGAACAAATCCCTGCCATCCCAGCTGTGAACACTCTGACAGTCCTAGTCTAGGTTTGGAAAGTTAAAATCCCCCACCATTACAACCTATTCTTCTTACAGATATCTGAGATCTCTGACATATTTGCTGCTCAATTTGCCGCTGACTACTGCAGGCCTGTAGTACAGTCATATCAAACTGATTATTCATTCTTATTTCTCAGTCCCATTACAGCTTCAGTGGGCGATCCCCAGGAATATCCTCTCTCAGTGCTGCAGTGATGTTTTCACTGATCAAAAACTCCACTCCCTCCACTCTCTTGCCTCCCCATCTATCCTTCCTGTTGAATCTATCCTCTGGAACAATGATCTGCGTGTCCTGTCCCTCCCTCAGCTGTGTTTCTGTAATTCCTGTCATTTCCCAGTCCCATGTTCGCATCCATACCATGCGTTCATCTGCCTTACCTGTCAGGCAGTTTACATCAAAGTAAATGCAGTTTAATTGATGAGTATTCCCTCATTGCCTGCTGAGCTCTTGCCTGGTTATCAATTGAAATTACTTTGTTGAAATTCTGTCCCAGCCTCAACCTTCAGACTGCAGCTGGAGACCATCCCCCTCACTGTAGACAACACCCTCATCTTTCCTGTCTTTTGCAATCCTGATAACGATACCTTCTGCTTTCACATCCGAGTGATTAATGTCCATAATGAACGGCAATGGCTCCTGCACAGATCCCTGTGGTACACCCGCTGGGCAAAGGCTTTCAATCACAAAACCAACCCTCCACCAATTGTGGATCCAATTTGCCAACATGCCTTCGATCCCATGGGATCTTCCCATTTGGACCAGCCTGCCTTGTGGGACCTTGTCGAAGGCCTTAATGAACTCCATGGTACCCACATCATCTGCACTGCCCTCATCAATATTTTCAGACACCATTTCATCAGACAAGATCTTCCTGTATCAAATCCGTGCTGACTATCCCTAATCAATCCCTACCTTTCCAGTTATTAATTCAAACTGTCCCTCAGAATTGGGACATTGGCATCTCTTCTTGGGTAGAGGTGACCTGTACCAAGGGGATGAGTAACACTGGATGCAGAGGGGCACCAGCATCCCAGGGAGGAGATTTGCTTGTATTATCTGGAAGAATTTAAACTATTTTGGCAGGGAGTTGAGGCTCTGAATAAGACAGGGGCCATCAACTAGTCGGGAGAAAATATATCGGCCATCGAGAGCAAGTTTCCGATCCAGGATATCCGGGGGACAGAATAGGGAGGGAAAAGACGTTTGGTTTTCAGGGAAGTAATTTCAACGCACGAAGCCTGGCTGGTTAGGCAGACAAGTTCAGACCATGGATTGGCTCTGGGGACTGGGATATTATAGCCATAACAGAAACATGGCTGAGAGAAGGGCAGGACTGTCAGCTCAGTGTTCCAGGATACAGAAGATACAGGTGTGACAGAAGGACAAGTAAGTGAGGAGGGGAAGTTGTCCCTTTGATTAGGGGGGAACAGAACAACAGTGCTGAGAGACAGTATTGTTAAGCAGTGATTAAATGAGGCCATATTTTTAAAAGTTAGAAACAAAATGTCTGCAGGGATGGTGTTCGAGATGCCCAAATAGCCAGCGGGTACGAGAGGAGAAAATGCGTAGTGAGATTGCAGGTACCTATAAAAATAATAGAGCAGTATTGGTTGGAGATTTTAACTTCCCCTGGATTGATTGGGTCACCCAGATTGTAAAAGGACCGTACGGGGTGGAATTTGTCAAATACGTCTAAGAAAGTTTCCTAAACCAAGATGTAGAAGGCTCCATGCTACTCAGACGGATGCAACACTGGACCTCCCCTCAGAAACCAAGGTTGGGCAAGGGACTGAAGTATCATTCAGAGAGCGCATTGGGTCCAGTGACCACAACTGTCTTCGTTTTAACATAGTTATGGAAAAAGATCAGATAGGTCCACAGATTCAGGTCTTAAACTGGAACAGGGTCAATATTGGGGCCAATCAGAAGGATCGAGCAAGGGTTGATTGGGTGAAGGTAAAAATCACACAAAACCAGGTTAACATCCAGCTGTTTACACAGGAACCTTGATTATCTGAACGAGATGGGTGGGCAATAGTACATTCAGATAATTGGTTATTCGATTAATCGATTCCATGTCCTTCCTCGAGGGCTCGGAGTTTTCGGTAATGCCTAGTCCCCATTGAGGTGACAAGGCAGCAGCAAACCATGCGTGAGGCCTCACGCCCCATCAGCCCCCAAAACCACCCCACTGCTCGCCCCCAAACTCTTCCAGCACCGCCCCCACCCCTCAACATCGCCCCCGCCCGTTCCCAAACCCATCCAATACCACCCTCCGCCCACCTCCAACAGAGCACCCCGCCCACCCCAAACCCATTCAACATCACCCTCTGCCCACCTCCAACAGAGCACCCCGTCCGTCCCAAACCCATCCAACATCACCCTTCACCCGCCCCCAACAGAGCACCCCGCCCGTCCCCAAATCCATCCAACACCACCCTCCGCCCGCCTCCAACAGATCATTCCGCCCGCCCCAAACGCATCCAACATCACCCTCCGCTCGCCTCCAACGGAGCACCACGCCCGCCCCCAAACCCATCCAACATCACCCTTCACCCGCCCCCAACAGATCACCCTGCCCGTCCCCAATCCATCCAACTCCACCGTCCCACCGCCTCCAACAGAGCACCCTGCCCGCCCCAAATCCATCCAACACCACCCTCCGACCGCCTCCAACAGATCATTCCGCCCGTCCCAAACCCATCCAATATCACCCTTCACCCGCCTCGAACAGAGTACCCCGCCCACCCCGAAATCCATCCTTCATCACCCCCCCGCCCGCCTCCAACGGAGCACCCGCCCGTCCCCAAACCCATCCAACATCACCCTCCGCCCACCTCCAACAGAGCACCCCGCCCGTCCCCAAATCCATCCAACACCACCCTCTGACCGCCTCCAACAGATCATTCCGCCCGTCCCCAAACCCATCCAACATCACCCTCCGCCCACCTCCAACAGAGCACCCCGCCCGCCTCCAAACCCATCCGACATCACCCTTCATCCACCTCCAACAGAGTACCCTGCCCGCCCCCAAACCCATCCAACATCACCCTTCGCTCGCCTCCAACAGAGTACCCTGCCCACCCGCAAACCCATCCAGCATCACCCTTCGCTCGCCTCCAACAGAGTACCCTGCCCGCCCCCAAACCCATCCAGCATCACCCTCCGCCCGCCTCCAACAGAGTACCCTTCCCCCCCCCAAACCCATCCAGCATCACCCTCCGCCAGCTTCCAACAGAGCACCCGGCCCGCCTCCAAACCCATCCAACATCACCCTCAGCTCCCCCAAACCTGTCAAACACTGCCCCTGCCGCCTCCAAAAGCACCCCCCCACCCAGCCCCAAACCTGTCCAACATTACACCCCCCGCCTGCCGCACACACCAATTGCGCCCATACCCCCAGCTGCTCCGCCCCCCTGTGTGCCCCTGCCCCCATCATCTCCTCCCCCTCCAGGGCAGCTAGAGCGGACACCAACAGAAAGACAGCTCCTGCCTTTGGTGGGTAAGTCTCCAAACAGCACACGTGCACATGCACACATAGCCGCACACATAGCCACACACACAATTTTTCCTTCAACATTTTGAAAAGTTCCAGTTCTGCTTTGTGCAGGACAATGTTCGAGAGAATATCTGGGGAAGGGGGATTTAGGATTTATCCCTATGTAGAACTCCAATCTCAGTCTGGAGAGTGAGAGATGGTAGGAGGTCAGTCATTTGGAGATGGTACCTGGGCTCAATGTCCAGGACTGTTCTCGACAGTATTTCAGTAAGGTGAGATCGGTTTTATACAGTGTGAACAAATAAAAAACACAGTCAGGGTTGAAACAGCTCTTTGATGTAATGTTTCTCTCGGGACCTCGAGATCTCCTTTGGATAATCCGATATTCGGATAATTGATATTTGGATAATCAAGGACCCTCTGTGTTTGGAAGCGCTGGTAATCATTCTAAAAGATGAAAGACTTAATCAAAACTTGTTTAATATTTCATTCCATGACACTGCCACCCTGTTGCTGTAAATTCTGTGCCTTATGACTGTGCTCCACAACCACCTGATGAAGAAAGCCACTGCTTCTAAATAGACCTAGTGCACTTGTAAGCTGGTGTTGTGTGATTTTTAACTTTGCTCATCCCAGTCCATCACCGGCACGTCCAAATCATGGGTCAGTCTGTTTGATGGAAAAGGAATAACTGGCAAATGGGAGGCTTTTAAAAGTGTGATCTCAAGAATCCAGTATGTCCCTGTTAGTGTGAAGGGAAAATCCCCGACAACCCTTCCCACTTTGACCATTCTGGAGATGGTTACTTATGCTCCCTTATCTGTGAAACTGTCTCCAAACAAAATTCCTGCCCTTCCGGTAAATCTGTCAGACACCACACCCTTCATATCTAGCTCACTTGCAGAGCCTAAACCTTCCTGTATCTATAAACATCTTCTGCCATGACGACCCTCCATATCTCTGATTCTTCCTCCAGTCAATACAACCCACGTTATCACTGTAATCTGCTCGATTCGCCTAAAATATTCCTGCCTGTGTAAACCGCTCCATCCAATCAACATGCTTATCCCTGTCAACTGGCCCATTCCTCCCAACCTCTCCGTCTCCCTGAACTCCTGCAGGCCCTACAGCTCTCCCCATTTCTGTTCTCTCCTATGGCTCTTTGGTCCTCCGTCCCTGTGAAACCACCTCCAATCCCCACACCCATCCCAGTCTGGGTCATCTGCTTCAGATCAGGCCATTGGTGTTTCTGTTACCTCTGGCACTCTGAGAAAACCTTCCTAATTGTGTCTATTCATTCACATCTCATCCTGTTCAGCCTCGTGAAACCTCTTCCTGCCATTGTAACCCTCCCTGTTTGGAACACAGAACAGTACAGCTCAGTTTCTCCTGTAACCACATCTTTCTGGTGACCAAACCTTGCTGATACTTCGACAATTCCAAAAAGAAACTGAAATTGACTTTTTCCTAGAATTTCCCGTCAGAGCCTAATTCACTGTCCCATCCTGTTCCTTTCTGCTTGTCTTCAGTCACATCCCCCATGCTGTTCTGATGCGTCACCTTTTCTCTTTGGATTTGGAAAGCTCCTTTCACCTGAAGCCTGTCCCAGCATCCTCTCTGTCAGTTTAAAGCCCTGTCCATAAACCTACCGATATGATTGGCCCGGACACTGCTCCCAACTGTCTGTTGCTGTCTCTGGCAGGCCAGCATTTCATGACCACCCCCAACATGCCCTTTAGCTGAATGGCTTCCCGATCATTCCAGTGGGCAGTTGAGAGTCAACATCTTGCTCTGGGTCTGGATTCATATGTAGGCCAGACCGGCAGTCCACAACAGATTTCCGTGCTTAAAGGGTATTAAATAAGTTAGATGGATATCCCTGTTACCGGCATTAAATTCTGGATGAGTAGTCGAGTGAGAGTAACACGAGGCCATTGCCTAGCCCACTGATTGCTCACTTATCCCTGAGGACTGATCCCAGTGCACCTTCTTCCTGACCGTGATTTGATCCTGATACCTTCCAGCACTCTGGTGCTATCACACAGTCTCTCTCCATGTGGTATCCCTCACTGTGAGGGTCTAATTGCTGCCCGTGGCTGCACCTTTTGCAGCTACTCCAGATCCTGAGCCAACAGTATTCTCCACGCCAGGGAGACGCAGCAGCACAGGCCAGGGATGGAGACTGGGATTTTCCAGATACCTGTGGGACTCAGTGCCATTCTCCATGTGCAACCCTCACTATATCAGTCTAATGCCCCATTCTGTCTCTTTCTCTGTCTCCTGTAGATACTCAGGATGCTCCTGACTCAGCAGAATTCCCAATTCCTGTTTCGTTCATCACCACATTGAAGACAATTGGTCAGCCAGAGAGATGGAGAGAGACATATGGAGCCTTCAGTAAATCCTGCAGATCGGTAAGATCACTCACAGTGAACAGAGCAGAGTGTATTTAAGGGATCGAACTTTGGTCTAGAAGACATGACATAGATACAGTGTTGAAGAACAAACACAGTGCATGATGGTCCCAGGCTCAAACACCGCC
Source organism: Chiloscyllium punctatum (assembly GCF_047496795.1). Classification (NCBI taxonomy): domain Eukaryota; kingdom Metazoa; phylum Chordata; class Chondrichthyes; order Orectolobiformes; family Hemiscylliidae; genus Chiloscyllium; species Chiloscyllium punctatum. The sequence goes on along the minus strand of NC_092771.1, from coordinate 50,905,591 downwards.
CCCCCCCCCCCCCGCCTTGTTAATTTTTAACTCTGCTGTACTGAGCCTTCCTATGTCAATCCAGGCTTGTGCTGTCTTAGTGAGGATCAGTACAACAGAGGGGAAAGCAGGCCTCCTTAAGGAGATGGTATTGAAACCTGGGATCTTTCTGTTCTATATTTCCCCCTCACGCTGTCTCTTATCATGCGATAGAGTCATACAGCAGGGAAACATGCCTTTCGGTCCAACTTGTTTGTGCCAATGTCTTGAATGCTTGTAATTCCCAGAATTTTTCCTATTTCTGTAACCTCCATCACTCCCATATTCCTGCTGTATATTTGAAACCTACTCCAATGCTAATGACTCTCCCTGTGTGTAAATTGCTCCAATGTCGATAACATGCCCATTCTCAATAATCTCATCCTGCACTCAGTACAATAATTCCCATTTCTGTAGTTTTGCACAAAACTCAGTGCCCCCATTTCTGTAAAATCCTCCAGCCTGGACCAAAATACCCACGTGTGTATCTTCCTCGAGCCCCAAGAGAACATGATATCACTGTAACCTTCTGCAGTTCTGATCACACTCCTGAATCCTGGCCTATAGCACCACAAGACCTCAGTAACCTTCTCCCATCCCTACCAACTTCCTTATCTGTATAAACAGCTCCAGACCTTTTTCAAGCCACAACAGCAGTCCACATCTGTTTGCTCGTCCATTCCTACAATCCTCCCAGCATTTCAAACACTCTCTATTTGCAAAATTCTGCAAATTGGGGCAGCACGAAGGCTCAGTGGTGAACAATAGTGCTTCACAGCACCAGAGACCTGGGTTCGACCCCAGCCTCAGGTGACTGTCGGAGTGGAGTTTGCGCGTTCTCCCCGTGTCTGCGTGGGTTTCCTCCGGGTGCTCTGGTTTCCTCCCATGGTCCAAAGATGTGCAGCTCAGGGGAATTGGCCATTCTAAATTGCCCATAGTGGTAGATGCATTGTCGGAGAGAAGCGCGTCTGCGTGGGTTACTCTTTGGAGAGTTGGTGTGGACATGTTGGGCCGAAGTACCTGTTCCCATGCTGTAGGGAATCTAATCTAAACTCTTCCTCTGCGTTCCATATTACTGTCCCTAAATATATCCCTATATCCATAAACAGCCCCAAACCCTTCACACCTCCAAGTCTTTGTGAACTTCCACAGCTCCAACATCCCTCTTTCACTGTGTAACATTTTCCAGTCCTGAAACACTCCGCAAATGTGGACATCCTACAACCATCCCTATCTGCGTAATCCTCTCAGGTCCCTGAAAAACCCCCGATCTGTGGAACCAGCTCCAATGCTTGTGACTCTCCTGATCGGTTTCTACAAGACTTATTATCTATGTAACATCCTCCTGTCGTTATCACCAGCCCTGTCAATGTAAGATCCTCCAGTCTCCCCATCAATCTAATCACCTCCATAACCTTCTTCAGCTCTTACACCCCTATCTGTGTAAACGTTACACTTCCCTACAACCATCCCGAAAGTAGAAACCTCGTCCAGTGTGTGCAATACTCCCTATCTGTGTTAGTGTCTCCAGACCCTATTGCTGTTCCTGTCCCTGTAAGCTCTGACAGATTGTACAGCTTACCAGTTCGTATACTTTCCAGAACCTCAGCATCCGACATCAACAAAAATCTTCATGAACTGCAGCCTTTCATATCTCTGTTCGTCCCTCAATTCTATACAACTTCATAATCTCAGTAAATAGTACCATTCCATAAAATACTCCCTGTCTGTGGACACTGCCCCAATCCTACACTGAGAAGTCTCCCTGTCCTTTTGATCACCTGTAGTCCCTTCAGATCTCCTTGTATCTTCCCTGATTCCATTGAATACGGTTCATCTCATATTGTAACTCCTCTAACTCATATGTTCCTCCCCATCTCTGTGATATTCTTCAGTTCCTGCATTTCTCATTCTTTATCTCCAGAGCTTCTAATCCCCCGATCGATGTAAGGTTATTGATCCCTTACAGCATGTTGAACACCTGTAGCAGCCGTCAACTCCTCAACGCACCCTGTCCCTGTAACCTCCTCAAATATTACAGCTCACTGTCTTTGTAGTATCTTCCAGTATGTGCAACCCTGTTGATTTCTGTAACTCCCTCCAGAACAGCACTCCACATCTCTGTGTAACTGATGGGAATGCTGCAAACCTACCTTCACATTCCTCAATAACTCTCTGAACTCCTGCAGCCCTATAACCCTCAGTATCTCTGGTTCCTCCAATCCCTACACTTCTCCCTGGCTGTGTGAACAAATCCAACCTCTTCAGCCCTCCCTATCTCACTCACTCCTGCAGCTCCAACTATTGTCCATGTCAGTGTAATTCCCGGCACCAACAATCCTCCCAGTCTCAATAAACTCCTGCAGCTCCAACTACCATCACAATCCGTGTAATCCCCAGTCCGTCCAATCCTCCCTTTCTCTATAAACTCCTGTAGCTCCAAATACCACTCAATCTCTGTAATCTCCAGTACCTATAACCCTCCCTTTCTGTATAACCTCCTGTAGCTCCAACTACTACTGTGTAATCTCTCGTCCCTATATTCCTCCCGATCTCTGTAACTCCTTCAGAACCGATAACCCTGTATCTCTCCTTGACATTTTTCAGCCCTACAACCATCTGATCTCTAACCACCAATAGTGATCTCAAACCACCCAAACTCTGTAACATCCTCCAGTCTCTACAACCCAGCTTTTCTCTGTTCGCTTCTCTGGTGTCTGTATTCCCCTTTATCTCCGGTGACAGATCCTTGCTCAGTGAAACAATGTACTGAATCTGTAAGAAAACAAGAATCTTTGGTGTATCAATATATTTGCCTCATTTTCTAAATTTTAACGACTGCAAGTTCAACCTTCTCCACCTCTTCTCATCAATATCCCTCCATTTTGAAGACCAGCCTGGTGAACCTTCTCTGGGCTGCCTCCAATGCAAGGGCATTTTCCCTCCAGATAGGGGACCAAACCTGTTCACAGTATTCTCAGTGCAGGCTGACAGGAGTCCTCTATATTTATTACAAGCCTTCCCTATTTTTATTCTCTATTCCCTTTGAAATCAATGTCAGCATTCCATTTACATTCTCTACGTCCTGCTGGCCCTGTATGCTACTTTTCTGAGATTTATACACCAGGATTTCCACGTTACTCCATAGCGTAGCTTTCTGCAGTTGATCTGAAACCAAGAGGTGGCAGCAATAATGACGAAAGTGCTGGAATGTTAAACGATATGCCAGAAATACTAACTGCACATGTAGAAACCTATGGAAAAAGGGCAGTCCATAGACCATCATGTATAATGATAGAATTAGGCCATTCGGTTCATCAGGCCTATTCCACTATTCGATTGTGTATGAATTGTTTCTCAACCCCATTCTCTCACTCCCTGTTACCCTTGATCACCTTATTCATCCAGAACCTGCTTATCTCTGAGTTAGATACACTGAATCACTTCGCATCCACAGTCCCATGAGGCAGTGAGTTCCACAGATCCATCACTATCTGGCTGAATAAATTTCTCCACTTCTCCATTCTGAAGGGTCATCCCTTCATTCAGAAGCTGTGCCCTTGGCCCTAGTCTCTCCTGCTCGTTGAAACATCTTGCCCACATCCACTCCATCCAGGCCCCTCAGTATTCTGTAAGTTTGAATGAGATTCTACCGACGTCTCTGAAACTTCAAGTGCAGACCCAGAGACTTCACCTGCTCCTCATATGACACGAACTTCATCCCTGAAATCTTTCTTGGAAACCCATTTCTCGTACCCCTTCACATCCTTTGTTCAGACTCTGAATGAATAACGTGTTGAGTGTAGTCCCAACACTGACCCCTGCGGTGCTCCCCTCATCACCAGTTCCCATCGTGAAAAAGACCCCTTTCTTCACACTCTCTGCCTTGTGCCAATCAGACAAATCCTCTATCCATGCTCAGCATATTGTTCTGAACGGAAATTTCATTTCACACCCACTGCTGGATTTATTTTTCTGTCTGGCTGTAAACAGCAGAGTTTCACCATTACCTTCCCATCTGTAATTCCCTGGAGAAGGTGGTGGGGAGCTGCCTTCCTGACCCATTGCAGTCCTTTGGGTGTAGGGACAGACACAGTGCTGGGAGGATGGAGTGTGCCTTGGAGGGCACCTTGGAAATGCTGGTGTTCCCGTGCACCAGGAGCTTCTGTCCTTCTAGGATATAGTTGTTCCAGGTTTGTGAAGTGCTGTTGAAAGGGCCTGCCTGAGTGACCTCAGTGCTACTTATAGATCTTTTATTCCTTCATTCATTCATGAAGATGAGCTTTGTTGGCTGAGCCAGCATTTATTGTTGATTTGGAGTTGTCCCTGAGAAGGTGGTAGTGAGCTGCCTTCCTGAGTCACTGCACCAGCCGTTGGAACTGTTGTTATCTGTGTCCCCTCCAGCAGGCACTACTACACTCCTCATGTCTGTAACTGCAAACAGACAATGCAGCTCTCCCTTTTATATCTGACATCCTCCCCGACTTATAACTCTTGTAGTTCCTCTCAATATCTCACCTCATCCATTCCCATCTGTGCCTGAGATCTCTAAAATTTCTTTATTCTTGTTTAAACTTCTGATCACTTCAACTCAATCCCTTTTTAAATTTGTAAACCCTTAAGCTTCTGTAACTCTCCACATAACTGTATTCAATGTCAGCACAGGTTCCCTTCCTAAATCTCTATAATTACAATGATTGCGTGTGCTAAATTGGCACTTTTCATCCTCCTTATCCATCTAAGAACTTCCAGCTCCTATAATCCCATATTTGAAATGCTCCCATTCTCTGCACCTCCTCATGTCCTGAGGGTCCTTGAACACCACCAGTGCCCCAAAAGTTTATATTCCGCCCAGTTGCTGCAAGTCTTCTAACTCTGTAACATTCAACAGTCTCCAGTACCTTACACCACTTGCTGGCTGTCAATTTGCATTTGTTGAAGTCAACACATTTCTGTCAGCAGCTCAGAAAAAGCCTTTTAGACTCTACAAAGCACCGTCATGAACAAGCCACTATCTCGCTATTTCCTTTGCCTTCTTCAATGTCTGAAACTCTCACTGTATCTTCCAGCAAACTTCTTTAGTTACTGCAGGTCTCCCTAGCTCCCCAGATAACCTGTTTCATCCCCTACAGCTCCCTCAATCACTGTAACACCCTCTGCTCTGTCTCATCCTCCTCTTTCCCACTGTCTTCCAGACACAACGGCGATCCTGTAAGAGAGCAGTGCGGAATGGGATGTTATAAATCTCAGCTGAGTCTTGAGGCCTACCATTACCTGGGAGTCACAAGGGGAGAGAACCTGAGAGAGAGCAGCACAAACCGGGAGAACATACATCCGCAACGAGGATAGAGGCCAACTGGGACTTGGAGTTGGAGAAACAGCAGAGCAAATGCCTCGAAATCAGCACCGAATCACAGAGGGAGTGACCATATGACAGAACAACTTGGAGCAGGAGCATGAGGCTAGCTCACACCTGGGAGTTACAGATGCAGCACAGTGGGAGGATATAAATCAGCACTGAGGATCGAGGCCTAATCGTGCCTGGGAGTCACAGAGACGGTGACGCTGTGAAGGAACAGAGTGGAGTGGGAGCTGGAGGGTTACACGTCCCTGGGAGTCACAGAGATGGTGACCCAGTGAGGGAGCAGAGTAGAGCGGGAGCTGGAGGTTTACACATACCTGGGAATCACAGAGACGGTGACCCTGTGAGGGAGCAGAGTGGAGGTGGAGCTGGAGGTTTATACATACCTGGAAGTCACAGAGACGGTGACCCTGTGAGGGAGCAGAGTGGAGGGGGAGCTGGAGGTTTATACATACCTGCGAGTCACAGAGACGATGAACCTGTGAGGGAGCAGAGTGGAGGGGGAGCTGGAGGTTTACACATACCTGGGAATCACAGAGACGGTGACCCAGTGAGGGAGCAGAGTGGAGTGGGAGCTGGAGGATTACACATACCTGGGAGTCACAGAGACGGTGACCCTGTGAGAGAGCAGAGTGGAGTGGGAGCTGGAGGATTACACATACCTGGGAGTCACAGAGATAACTTTCTGATGCTGGGACCTGCCTGCACTGAGTTTGAAAGAAGTGCAAGAGCCATCACAGAAAAATCTGCAAGTTCATTGGCTGATAAATACACCGCTATTAGCAACTGTCAGTTAATTGCTGTAAGTTAGCAATTTTTTTTAACTTCTGAAATAAGAGTTGAGCACAGAAATAAGAGGGAGAAGTGAAATTGTGAGCCAATAATAAATTCAAAGTTTGGGAGGATTTGTAGCTCGGGTGCTCGTTGTTGTGGTTCTGTTTTAGGTAGATGAGAGTGTGACTGGAACGATGGTGCAGCAGGAAGGGCTTCAGCTTCCTGGGACATTGGGACTGGTTCTGGGGAAGGCAGCAACTGGACAAGCTGGATGGGCTAACGTGACAGAGCTGGGACTGAATACATTGTGGGCTGTGTGGGAGGGATTGAAAATAACTTGGTGTGTGCTTAGGATCCAAACAGGAGTAGTAGATGAGACTACCAGGATTCTCAAAATAATGGGAGTTACAGTTGGTACTAATTTACAACAACAAGTTAATTAGTGGAAGATGGAGTAAGAAAGGAAGCCTTAATCTGAGGTACTCTGCATGAACATAAATACTCGGAGTTTGGAGAGTTCTAGATGTAGATTAGTGTGTGGAAATCTGATGTACTGATCACCGAGAGCTGGCTCAAGGAATGGCAGAACTGTGTGTTAAATATTGCTGAGTATAAAGGATTCCAAAATCCAAAAGGGAAGGGAAAGAATGAAGGTAGAAGTATTGGTTTAGATTAACATTAGTTAAGGCGTCCAAGAGAAAGAGGATCGTCCAAGGACAGAATTTGGCTGGAGCTACAGAACAAAAAGTATGCAATTAAACTGTGAGGTACAGTCTGTCTGCCAGGAACCAAAGAAATGATGGAGACAATAAATACGCAGGGTCATTTGAGAGCGATGACAATACTACAGATTAGTTATACTGAGAAACGTAATGTTTCCAGATATAGACAGGGATACTGATGGTGACGGTTCATGAGGGTCAAGTGTTCCTGGATTACATGGAGGAGAGCTGACTGCAGGAGGATGTATCCAGCCGAAGAGAGCATGTACTATTGGATTTGGTCCTTGGGAAAGAGGTGGGGCAAGTGGATCCAGTGTCAGTAGGGGATGGTTTTGGGGAGAAACAATCATTTTATTGTAAAGTTCAGGATAGTGGTAGAGAATGAAATGCAATAATTGGGAGTGAGAAACATTAGTTGACTGAGAGCAGCCTTCAATGGGGCAAGAATGAAGATGGGAACTTTTCAACAAGGCCAGTGAAATGGTAGCTTTAAATAGTGTGAACCAGATCAGATGGAGATGGGGCTGTAGTGTGACCACGACAGACCTGGATAATCAAATCTTTTCCCCATTTCTACAGGAAGGATAAACAGGACAACACAGTGAAGTAGCAATGTGTATAAAGGATGGGATCAGTATTATTGTGATGCTCATCAGTTTACACACTGCTCCTCTCTGCCCTAACCCCCCATCCCTGCGTATTAATCCTATCAGATATTGGGCACCTTTGCAAACTTCAGAAAATAGCACAGTACAGAGGAGATACCTCTGTGCACTGTCTGCGTTGGACAAGATGTAACATTGTTTTTTAAAGCCCAAGTTCTGTCTCCCCAGACAGTGTAGGACTTCAGGTGCAGATCCGGACACCTTTTTAAAATGGTTTGAGAGTTTCCGCCTCTACTCCGCTTCCATGTGTGACTCCCAGATCCCGACCATACTCTGGGTGAAATCACAACTTTCCTCATCATGTCTCTACTATTTCAACCACATCCATTAAGTATTCGCCACAGGTAACTGAGCTCTCCAACAGGAACAAGGTGCTCTCTCCTTTTCTATCCAGGCTCCTGACATTATGTGCACCCCAATCAAATCTCCTCTCAGTATCCTCCATTCCAATCTTTCCCCATAACTGCACTTCAGCTGTCACAGGGTAACGGATCTCCTCTATTCCCTTTCCAGTCCAATTCCATCCTCCCATGTGATGGGGTGACCAGAAATGCACACAGTCCCCAAGCTGTGACTCATTATTTATACAATTCCTGCATAATCTTCCTGCTCTGAAATTCTGCACTTTGGCTGACAGAGGAAATGATGCCATTTGCTCTATTAATGAGATTATTGATGTGTCCAGCCTACTTCATTTACCTGCCCACACTGACCAAACTCTCATTTATTGTGTATTCCTCTCTCTTGTTGATGTCACCAAATGCCTTGCACTTCTCTGGGTTGTTTGCTCCATTCCCCTGGATCCTATAGTTTCTGTTTTTAAACAGTCTGCCATGGGATCTCTCGTCAAATCCAAGAAATTCACATGCAGTTACAGGTTAGTGCCTCAAACCGACACAGTCAGATTAATTACACACGATCTTCCTTGAACAAATCCAGACCGACTGTCCTGGAGTCCCTGGGAGTTCCTCAGTGACCATTTATCCACTGTCTCAGAATTCCAGCCGCTACCTATTTAGTCAGTCCCTTGCTCCACATTAAACAAAGTTGCGGTATTAGCCATTCTCCTGTCCTCTGGCATCATCCCTGCATCCAGTGAGGATTGGATAATGTAGGTAACTATAAGGCCGGGGATTTTCCCCGGCTCCTTTTAACAGTCTGGAACATTGTGCTGCCTCTTTCTAAGCATTTGAATCTCTTGTATATTTGTCCGCTCCAAGTTTGTTGCTCCCAATATTTCATCCCTATTTTGATCCAGACAGACAAAGGCCTAACCCATCTTATGATTGGTCAAGTCTCATTTTAATCGGGTTTTATGGAGGGTTTCTCTCCACAAGATGAATTGTATTTTCTCATGATACCATCCCCAATCTGCCTCATTAACTACCCTCACTGCCCGTGTGGTCTTCCTCTCATCTGACACTAACACAATGATTTTTCCCCTTTGTCACAACAACTGCCCTCTGCCTGGATATCCCAGAATACACTGGCCTCCCTGTTTCCCAGAGCCATCTTTAAAATGTCATTTTACTCTTGGATTGTGAATCTGAAACTGTCCTGGACATGGCAGAGGGGGTAAAACTGGGGCCCCACTTTGTGGCCAAGCCCCTGAGTTTCTGGTGGATGGCATGGTGCAGGAGAGGGTCATTATCTTCCTAAAGGGCTGGCAGGGGAAGCTATGACACCAGACCCTGCCAGCTTCGTCCGAGGCTGACCCCTAGGTCAGTGAGGTACCAGCCTTCTGGGTGAATGCCCAGCAGTATAGGAAGGAGGTCAGTGACCTTTTCCACTCCACCAGGGTAAGTGCCACCATCTGAAATTTGTGACCTCACCCTCACTCTCTCTGTTACTGCACCCACCTCCCACCAAGGCTCATTTTCTCCCACTGTCAGTGAATGCAGCACCTTCTCTCAGTCTCTCTGTAATCTCTTCTCTGCCCCTCTGCTCAACTCTGCCTAGTGTCTGTGCTGCCCACTCACTCACTCAGAACACCTCGACACCTTCCCCTACAGCTGTCCCAGCACTAACAGCTGTACCAACCACTTCCATTTCCCTAATCCTCCTTGGTAATTCTCACATTCCAGAAGGAACCATCCCACACTAGGGCACAAAGAGCGAAGAGGGATGTGGGGCAGCCTAACATTCATCTCCTCACCCCCTCACAGGGGAAGGATTCTGACCCCAACAACCACAAGAGGCTGACTGACCGTGTCCAAGCTCCCGGACTGGGATCTGAGACTCCCCCTGACTCACTGTGCTGGGCACTGTGACTGACCGTGTCCAACCTCCTGCACTGGGATCTGAGACTCCACCTGACTCACTGTGCTGGGCACCGTGACTGACTGTGGACAATGATATCAAGCTTCCTGGGTTTGTGTCTCTGCTAAACACCAAGAAAACACAGCAGATGGGTGAGCCTAGTAGATGTAGCTGAGGAGAAAGGCTGCTAAAGGCAGGGTACGGCAAGGCAGTAATTCTGTGAGCATTCAAGTCAGTTCAAAGTGAATGTGTATAAACATGGATTGAGCAACCCAGAGAGACAGCCCATGAGTGGCGTGGGTGTCCCTGAGCACAGTGTCCTTGCAGCAGCATTGCAATGAGTGTTATCAGTGCACCCTGAGCTGCAGCATTGAAGTACAGAAGCATACTGTCAGTGGGTCTGAGATGTGCTGGGATGGCATGGTGAAGTTGGCACGTGTCAGATGACAGCATTGGTGGGTGTGGAGGACATGCAGCTTCTGTCAGTGCAGTGTCCCTGGAGACCTTGGTGTCCAAGACAGAAGTCTGCAGGAGCGAGGGTCAAGGTGGCTCCACCAGGTACCAGCTCTGACATTCATGTAAAATTCTCAATATTGAGTTTCCCCACAATGGGAAATGATCTGAAGCTGCAAGATGATGAGGGGAGGGATCCACAATAATGTGGCTGTTGATAATCAGTAATCATTCAGTGAGCATCTCGCCACTCCCGTGCTTAACTCTTGTCTTAAAGAATAGTCCAGCACAGGAACAGGCCCTTCAGCCCAGCAAACCCGCATTGACACAGGATGACCTTCTAAAGTTAAAACAAAAGTTTTTGCTCCAATACCTTCTATGTCATTCTATTCCCTACTTACTCATACTTGGCTTCTTCCCTTCTATCAGTGCATTCCATTCAGACAATTGAGTATTCCATCATATTCCTGACTTGAACCTTGCAGAGTAGATTAGATTCCCTACAGTGTAAAAACAGGCCCTTTGACCTAACCAGTCCACAACAACCCTGTGAAGAGTAACCCACGCACACCCAATTCCCTCTGACTAAAACACTTAAAAAATTAGCATGGCCAATTCACCTGGCCCGTGGGAGGAAACCCACGCAGACACGGGGGGAATGTGCAAACTCCACACAGACAGTCACCCGAGGCCAGAATCGAACCCAGGACCTTGGCGCTGTGAGCCACCATGCCACTCTTGATGGTTCCCGTAGACTGGGACATATGATGGGCCGTGATGGTTACTGTACAGTGGGAGCTCTGTCTGGGTGTGAGGTTGAAGAGTGAATGAGCTGTACAGAGTATGATTCTGCTGCTGCCTGATGCTGTGAGGCAGCAGTGCTAACCACTGAGCCACCATGCCGCCCTATATTGACTATATACCAAGGAGCTGTCCCCCTCTGCCTGGCTGTGTGCTGTTAGTGGGACAGGACCTACCAGAGAGGGTGGTGATGTTGCCTGGGACAAAGTTCTTTTCACAGAATCCTGCTCTACAGACAATATCTGACTGTTGCTTGATTAGTTCATGGGAAATATATAACAGGTCACTTTCACGTTTTCTGTAATGAAGAGTTAATATCACTTTATTTCTTGCATATTTTAAAATAAACCAAGCATCATTATTTTTCAGTTGAGAACTGTTGAAGTGAACAATAATTGAATTACCAGAGCGCACAGCTAACTATTACAAAATTCAGTGACTGTAGTAAACAGCCGATTCATGTTCAGATCAGTGAACACACCATCTTGCAGGCAGCAAAGCTGTTGGAAATGACTTTGAGGAAAAGCCTGAATTCAGACATAGTGTTGTTGGGCCTCACCACGACCTCCAAAACACTGACCATCTCCAAAATCTGTCCAGAGAGCTTCCAAACTGGAGCTGGGCAGTTACTCACACAATCCCTCACAATAGACTGGTTACAGACATACCTGAACAACAGGGACATGTGTGTGGGGGGCAGATTGGTCAATGGACTAGCACATGGCGCTGGTCCAGACACAGTTCAATATTTAGAACAACGACCTGTAAACAGCCATGTATTGCAAATATATCTCTTCTGGTGTGCCACCTAAACTCTGTGATTGTGCACCTTGGACCTGATCCTGAATGAAGGTGTTATAAAGGTGTTGGGCTCCTGCAGCACATGGCATCTTAGATTGAATCCCTCATAAACCATATCCAGTGTATGTTAGCCCCACAATGTCAGTATCCAAACAGAATTGTGCAGCTCCATTGATGGCCAGTGTGATCCCAGCCCAACGACATTGTGTTTGACTTGAGCTGGTTATTTCTGTGTAAGTGTTTGCAGCTTTGTTCTCACCGTTAACAGCCATTAAGTAAAGTCTCTTTCCTGAAGGTCCGATATCTTTTCATAATACCAACTTTTAGATTGTCCAATAAGCACAAAATCCAACCATTTATTCAATACACTGTTACAACAACAATATGATGAAAACTCACAGTGAGTAGCATTGAAATGATGAGTCTCATTGCCACACCAAAGACCAAACTGTTATTAAGTACAAGGACTTTGAAAATATACAATTATTTTCCCTTGTATTAATATGGTTAACTAATAGTCGAATCTCATGCTCCTCAGATGCTGCCTGAACATTTGAGTTTTTTTTCAGAACCACACTTTTTGACTCTTATCTCCAGCATCTGCAGTCCTCACTTTCTCCCTGCTAATATTCACTCATAATCATTTTCGTGGCAACAATATCACTGTGTTTAAACATGTTCCAGTCAAATATGAGTACGTTTTCAGTTGCTTCTGTCTATCTCAGAGGTCAGTGATGTGGGATGAAAATGCCAGCTTCTGTGGTGCTCAGTATGTAGGCCATGCCTCTGAGAGACTGACAGATTGTTTCAAAACATCATATCCCTTCAGCTGTTCACAACAAGTAAGGTACTGTCTGGACCAACCAGCCTGAACTCACAAAACCCAGCATTGAACAGGTCTAGACAATTTTTTAATGCTAATTTATTAATGAAATGTGATTGGAACGGCATTTATTGATAGATAGGGAACTTGAAACAGTGACACTGAAGCAACAGCAATATACTTCCCAATCAGGATGTAGATGGCTTGGAACAGAACGTGAACACGGTGGGGGTCCCATGTATCTGCTTCCCTTGTCCTTCTCGATGGTCGGGGATTTCAGAGGTACGTTGTAAGGAGCCTTGGTAAATTTCTGCAGAGCACCGTGTAGATGGCAGACATTGCTGCTATTGAGCGTCCGTGGATGAGGGGTGAAGCTGCACTCACACAGGCAAATGGAGGTATTTAATCACACACATATTCAACATGTTTCTTAGCAATCGGGGACAGGCTTTTGGAAATTTTGAGGCGAGATATGCCTGCAGAATTTCTAGTCCCTGACATATTCTTGTAGCCAATATGCATCGAAAAGTGGTGCTGGAAAAGGAAAAACAGTTCAGGCAGCATCTGAGGTACAGGAGAGTCAATGTTTCAGCATATACCCTTCACAAAAATGGGTAATGAAATCATATGGTCAGTCCAGTTCAGGTTAACGGTAATCTCCGCGATATTGCATTTTGTGTGTTCAGTTATGGTGGTGGCATTGAACGTTAGAGGATGTGGTTCAATTTTCCATTGTTAGAAGTAATCGTTGTCTGGCACACGTGTAATGGAAATGGTATTGTCATATTTCCAGGTCATGTTCCATTTGGATAAGGACTGCTTCAGTATCTGTGTAAATCACGAATGGTGTTGAACGTTGCATAATCATTGGGAAACATCCCCACTTGTGATTTTTCAGTCATTTATGAAGCAGCTGAAAATTATTGGGCCTAGGGCAGAGAGCACTCTTATAGCTCACTGATGCTGTCCCTCTCTCTGAGCTAGGAAGCTTGCTTCTAGTTCCACCTTCTCCAAAGGTGTCTAACAACATATCTAAATGGAATAATATTACAATATCTAACCCAAGGAGCTGAGTGAGGACTTGGTTAGCTCAATCAGTTGGACGGCTAGTTTGTAATTCAGGTTAATACTAACAGTGTGGATTCAATGCTGCACTGACTGAGGTGACTGAAAAGGGCTGTCCTACCCAACATCTCGCTTACTTGAGGCATTATGACTGTCCAGTTAAACTACCGCCAGTCGTCTTTGTCTAATGAGAGAACAACCCTATCATCCCGTAGGAGTATGGTACCTTATTTTCCATTTCTTATCTATAGGCTAACTCAAACACCAACACAGGGGAACTGCTGCGGAGCTGTCCTGGAGCTGAGATGGCTGCTCTCCTCCAACTCCAAACCCAGCCACCTTACTTTGTACCAGGTATAACTTCAGTCAGTGCAAACGATTCCTATTTGCTCCAGTTTTGCTGTTAATCCTGGATACGACACTTGGTCAAATGTAGTTATGATGATGTTAAGTGCAGTCACTGTTGCCTCACCTCTAGAATTAAGCTGCGTGGTGTCTTGTTGTCCATCGTTAAACCAAGGCTTCCATGAGCCCAAGGGATGAGAGCCCAAACTGAGCTTCAGTGAGCAGGTTGGTGCTGAGGAAGTGCTGCTTGATCCCACTGTGGGTGACATCTTTCATCCCTTTATTAATGATAGAGATGAAAGCAATGGGGCAGTCATTGATTGTCTGATGGTTTGTCTCTGTGTGTGTACAGGACACACCCGGATAGTTTCCCACATTGACAGGTTGATGCCAGTGCTGCATCCCAGCAGGAACAGCTTGAAAGGAATGTTATCAGGGCCCACAGCCTTTGCATTCCCCATCCCTCCAGCCGTTTGGAATTACCACACACAGTGAATCGAATTAGCTGAAGACTGCCATCTGGAGTAGACTAAAATAGATCCTCCTATCGATACTTCTGTCTGAACATTGTTGTGGTCGTTTCAGCCTGAGCTTTTCTATTGTTGTGTTGGGCTCTTCCATCATTGAGGAAGGTGATTTGTGGGGATCCTCCTCCTCCAGTGAGTTGTTTGATTGACACCACCATTTAACCTGACTGCCTGTGACAGGATTGCAGAGATTAGGTCTGATTTGTTGGTTAGATCTGTCTGTCACTAGCTGTTTATGCTATTTGGTGAGTAAGTGGTCCTGTTTGGTAACGTTACCTCATTTTGAGGAGTACCTGGTGCTGCTCTTGGCCAGCCCTCCTGTATTCTTCATTGAACAAGGGTTTATCCCCTGACCTGATGGTCTGGGTAAAGTGGACCATATGCCAAGCAGTGACAGTGAAAATTATGCCGGAGTACTATTCTGCTGCTGTTGGTAATGACCCAAATCACCTCACACAGGCCAGTGCTGAGTTCTAGATCTCTTCGAAATCTATCCCGTTTAGCATAGGGATAGTATCTCTCACATGTGCGCTCACGCGTGGACACACACACACACATACACACACACACACTATTCACAATGTCTCCAGAAATACTGCGTGTGGTAGTCATTGTTCCCAATATGGCCATCGATCAATGTCTCTGCAGCCGTGGAGAAGATGAGGTCAAGTATATTTCTCCCTGTCAGTCATTCCCTCCCCACCCGGTGCAGACCCAGTCTCGCAGCTATGTTCTTTTTGACATGACCATCTCGATCAGGAATGCTGCTGCTGAGCACCTCTTGGTGGTGATTTGAAATAGCTCACTCAGTATACATTCTCCAGCTCTCGGTCAGTGCGTCCTCCAAGTGTTCAATGTGGAGGGACACTGATCCATCAGCTGAGGGAAGGGAGTCAGCAGGAGGTTTCCGTGTCTGTGTTTGATCTGACACGTGAGGCTTCGTTATGTCACATTGTTGCTTGAGGAGTCTGTAGGACGCCTCTCCCAAATTTAGCCCTAGCCCCCAGACGTTAGGAAGGAGGGATTTCCAGTGTCTGCAGGGCTTTTACTTTTCTGTCACTATCAATCGAAGGGCCTCTTCTGTGCTGTATGACACTCAGTCTATAACTTTTGTGATTGGACAGTCCAAGGTCTCACTCCTTCAGTTCCTCCCAGTGCCTTGTCTATTCCACAGATTTCTACAATATTTTCTCTATTAAGACATTGCACAATTCAATTTTTAAACTATCTACGTGTATCTCTGTATCTTTCCCTGTCATGTCCTCCAGCCGCTACATCCATCTGTATGTCAGTAACCCTCTGTATCACGACAACATTTATATCATACTATACCCCCACCTATCACTGTAAACTCCACAAGCCCCTACACCTCTCCCTATCTCTCTAAACTCCAGCTGCTTCATCTTTCCCCATATCCTGTGAATGAGTACAAAAATACCTCACTAACCAGTTCTAGCATGCACACGCCACATTATTTCTGTAATACCTCCAGTCTTGCTTTCCTATCTCTGTAACATATTGCACCTTGCTTTCCTATCTCTATACCATTTCCAGCCTTGCTTTCCTCTCTCTCTGTAACATTTCCATCCTTTATATCCTCTCTCTGTAACATGTCCAGCCTTTCTTTCCTACCTCTGTTGCATCTCTAGCCTTGCTTTCCTCTCTCTTTATAACATCTCCAGCCTTGCTTTCCTATCTCTGTAACATCTAGAACCTTGTTTTCCTCTCTCTGTAACATCTCCAGCCTTGCTTTTCAATCTCTGTAACATCTTTGGACTTGCTTTCCTTCACACCTCAGTGAATTGGTTTTTACACACCTCGGTGAATTGGTTATATATTTGCTTCTGCCTTTTCATCTTTCTGGGGCTCTTTAAAATATCCCCAGCAGTGTGTCTGTCATCTTTTGGATCCTAACCTCGACCCATAATGCCTCATTTCAAGACACGTCCAAGGTATCGTCCCTCCTTACCGCAGTAACTGTTCCTTAATTAATAATGCAACACCACCTCCTCTTTAACACCCTCTCCTGTCCTGACGATAGTTCCATTACAACAGAATATTGAGTTGTTAGCCCTGACCCCTCTCAAACACCTCTCTGTTATGGCAAAAAAGTTCCATGTCAACTCATGCCATGATCACAACAGTATGTTTGATAATACTGCCCGTATTAACGTAAGCTGGAATATAACACCTGGAATAGTCTGTGCCCCGGAGTTCCTCAATCATTCACTGTTTGTTATCAGGCTGCCCAAACCATGAACCAAAATTGTAACTCTGGGACTAAATGGATATTTGTTGAATTGTAGCTTTTTTTAAAATGTATTCATCAAGTGCAACTTTCCAGAACTGAGCAGTCAGCTACACATACAATGAGTTTCTGATGGTTAATTCCCTGTTCAGTATGCAGAGGGGACAGCCCTCAGTAATGGAGAAAGTGAGGACTGCAGTTCTTGGAGATCAGAGTCGAACAGTGTGGTGCTCTTTATCAGGAAGGGATTGCTGCATTCCTTTTTCTTTGATTCCATGATTTGCAGGACATTGGGGAACCGTACTTGCTCAGAAAGGCAGCACTGTATATAGCACTGAAATGGAAAGCATTCAATCAGTTGGTTGTACAGGGTGTAGACAAGTTGAGGGGAAATACAGACTGATTGAAGCACAAACATAAGGATAGATAAATCCCTTGGGCCAGATGGGGTATACACGAGGTTACTCCCGGAAGTGATGGAAGAGATTACATAGAACATAGAAAATAGAACATAGAAGAATACAGCGCAGTACAGGCCCTTTGGCCCTCGATGTTGCGCCGATCCAAGCCCACCTAACCTACACGAGCCCACTATCCTCCATATGCCTATCCAATGCCCGTTTAAATGCCCATAAAGAGGGAGAGTCCACCACTGCTACTGGCAGGGCATTCCATGAACTCTCAACTCCCTGAGTAAAGAACCTACCCCTAACATCTGTCCTATACCTACCACCCCTTAATTTAAAACTATGCCCCCTCGTAATAGCTGACTCCATACGTGGAAAAAGGTTCTCATGGTCAACCCTATCTAAACCCCTAATCATCTTGTACACCTCCATCATGTCACCCCTAAACCTTCTCTTTTCCAATGAAAACAGCCCCAAGTGCCTCAGCCTTTCCTCATAGGATCTTCCTAACATACCAGGCAACATCCTGGTAAACCTCCTCTGCACCCATTCCAGTGCCTCCACATCCTTCCTATAGTATGGCGACCAACACTGCACACAATACTCCAGATGCGGCCGCACCAGAGTCTTATACAACTGCAACATGACCTCAGGACTCCGGAACTCAGTTTCTCTACCAATAAAGCCCAGTACGTCATATGCCTTCTTCACCGCACTATTTACCTGGGTGACAACTTTCGAAGATCTGTGTACGTGGACACCAATATCCCTCTGCTCATCCACACTACCAAGTATCCGACCATTAGCCCAGTAATCCTTCTTCTTATTACTCCTCCCAAAGTGAATCACCTCACACTTAGCTACATTGAACTCCATTTGCCACCTTTCTACCCAGCTCTGCAGCTTATCTATATCCCGCTGTAACCTGACACATCCTTCCTCACTGTCAACAACTCCACCGACTTTCGTATCATCCGCAAACTTGCTCACCCAACCTTCTAGCCCCTCCTCCAGGTCATTTATAAAAATGACAAACAGCAATGATCCCAAAACAGATCCTTGCGGAATACTGCTAGTAACTGCACTCCAAGATGAACCTTTACCATCAACTACTACCCTCTGTCTTCTTCCAGCCAGCCAATTCCTAATCCAAAACTCCAACTCACCCTCAATGTCACACCTCCGTATTTTTTGCAGTAGCCTACCATGGGGGACCTTATCAAACGCCTTACTAAAATCCATATACACCACATCTACTGATTTCCCCTCGTCCACCTCCTTAGTCTTTTTCTTGAAGAATTCAATAAGGTTTGTGAGGCACGACCTGCCCTTCACAAAACCATGCTGACTATCCTTGATCACATTATTCCTATCCAGATGTTCATAAATCCTATCCTTTACAATTCTCTCTAAGACTTTGCCCACAACAGGAGTGAGACTCACTGGCCTATCGTTACTAGGGTCATCCCTACTCCCCTTCTTGAACAAGGGAACCACATTTGCTATCCTCCAGTCTTCTGGCACTATTCCTGTAGACAACGAGGACATGAAAATCAAGGCCAATGGTTCTGCAATCTCCTCCCTTGCTTCCCAGAGAAGCCTGGGATAAATGCCATTAGGCCCAGGGGACTTACCTATTTTCAACCTTTCCAGAATTTCCAACACCTCTTCCCTACATACCTCAAAGCCGTCCATTCTAATTAATTGTGACTCAGTATTCACATCGGCAACAATATCCTGTTCCTGGGTGAAAACTGACGAAAAGTATTCATTCAGTATCTCCCCAATGTCTTCAGCCTCCATACACAACTTCCCACTACTATCTTTGACTGGACCTTTTCCTACCCTAGTCATTCTTTTATTCCTGACATAACTACAGAAAGCCTTAGGGTTTTCCCTAATCCTACCAACTAAGGACTTTTCATGTCCCCTCCTTGCTGCTCTTAGCTCTCTCTTCAGCACCTTCCTGGCTGCCTTATAATACTCAATCGCCCCAATAGAACCTTCACACCTCATCTTTACAAAGGCCGCCCTCTTCCATTTAACAAGGGATTCCATTTCCTTATTAAACCACGGCTCCCTCACACGACCCTTTCCTCCCTGCCTGACAGGTACATACTTATCAAGGACACTCAATAGTTGCTGCTTGAACAAGCTCCACATATCAATTACGCCCTTGCCTTGAAGCCTACTTTTCCAAACTACACATCCTAAGTCATGCCTCACCGCATCATAATTTCCCTGCCCCCAGCTATAACTCTTATCCTGCATTGCACACTTATCCCTCTCCATCACTAGAGTACAAGTCACCGAATTGTGGTCACTGTTCCCAAAGTGCTCACCTACCTCTAATTCTAACACCTGGCCTGTTTCGTTCCCCAGAACCAAATCCAGTATGGCCTCAACTCTTGTTGGTCTGTCTGCATATTGTGTCAGGAAACCCTCCTGCATACATTGGACAAACACCGACCCATCTTCTCCTGCGTGCTTTTATAGGAAAAACATCTCCTTCCGGGTCCCAGCTGCCCCTCTGGTCTTCGTCACTTCCCCCTTCTGCTCCCGCTCTTTCTGTGAAGAGAGAAAAAAACACCCCTGCCCACTACCGCTAAGTAATTTTAAAACAAACTGTCTTACCTTAGCTACTGCTCGCACTCAAAAATGATATTGGTCTGCCTTTGGTGATGATCGTTGTGTCTTCACTGTCCACTAGAGTGGGGCCAGATGATTGGAGTGTGGCAAATATTATTCCCTTGTTCAAGGAAGGGAATAGGGATAACCCTGGGATTGATAGAACAGTCAGTCTTACATCAGTGGTGTGCAAAGTATTGGAGATGCCTCTGAGAGACAGGATTTACAATTACTTAGAAAATGATAATTTGATTAGAGATAGGAGGTCATGCCTCACAAATCTTATTGAATTATTTGAAGATGTGAAAAATACATATTGATGAAAGTAGACCGGTAGATGTGGTGAACACAAATTTTAGCAAGGCGTTTGATAAGGTTCCCCATTGTAGGCTCATTCAGAAGGTAAGGAGGCATGGGACGCAGGGAAATTTGGCTGTCGGGATACGGGCATGGCTGGCCCATAGAAGGCAGAGAGATGGTAGCAGATGGAATGTATTCAGCCTGGAGCTCAGTGACCAGTGGTGTTCCACAGGGATCGGTTCTAGGACCTGTGCTGTTTGTGATTTTTATAAATGACTTTGATAAGGAAGTGGAATGGTGGGTTAGTAAGTTTACCGAAGATGTGCAGGTTGATGGAGTTGTGGATAGTGTGGAGGGCTGTTGTAGGTTGCAACAGAACATTGACAGGATGCAGCGCTGCATTAATAATTGGCAGATAAAGTTCAACCTTAAGTGTGAAGTGATTTGTTTTGGAAAGTTGCATTTGAATACAGAATACAGAGATAAAGCCAGAATTCTTGGCAATGGGGTGGAACAGAGGGATCTTGGGGTCCATGTCCATAGGTCCCACAAAATTGTCAGCCAAGTTGATAAAGTTGTTAAGAAGGTGTATGGTGTGTTGGCTTTCATTAGTAGGGGGATTGAGTTTAAGAGCAGTGAGGCTAATGCTTAGCTCTATAAAGCTGTGGTTCAAACACATTTGGAATATTGTGTTCAGTTCTGTTTGCCTCATCATAAGAAGGATGTGGAAGCCTTTGGAGAGTGTGCAGAGGAGATTTGCCAGGATGCTGCCTGGACTGGAGGACATGTCTTAGAAGAAAGTTTGAGGGAGCTAGGGATTTTCTCCCTGGAGCGAAGAAGGATGACAGCTGACTTGATAGAGGTGTACAAATGTTGAGAGGCAAAGATTGTATATGGGAGTCAAATCCCATGGCAGAAATGGCCATCTACCAGAGGCGTAATTTTAAGGTGATCGGAGGAAGGTGTCATGACAGAGATAGCTGCTTTACACAGAGAGTGGTGGGGGTGGAATGCAAAGGGCAGTGATAGAAATAGAGTCAGATACATTAGGGATAATTAAGAAGACTCTTGGATAGGCACATGGAAGCTAGTGCATTGAAGGTTATGTAGGTTAGTCTGATCTTCGAGTAGGATAAAAGGTTGGAAAAGTATTGAGGGCTGAAGGGCTCTTATTGTGCTGTACTGTTCTATGTTCCAAGTTTCTCTCAGCTGGTGGATTCTCATCAGTTGGTGAATGTGTGAGGGAGTGAGGTGTGTGAGGTCAGGAAGCTGGAAGGGGCATAAGGCCAAGACTTCCAGTTATGGTGTGCATGGTTACAGTCAGCTGAGTGCCAGCACAATATGTGTGGTTACCTCGACCAGACAAAGTCCACCAAGTTTAGTTATTAAACTGATTTTTGGTTTGTCGTTAGCTCTTGGGTTCTTCAGATACATTCTGTTGGGTGACCCATGTATTAATATCTGACTATCCACAGGCAGGTACAATTTTATTTTGATACTGGTGAATGTGAAAGTACCTTGATTGGATATAATTTCAGAGGATTCACAGTGAGACACAAGATACTGTGGAAAGCTGTCAATTGTGAACATGTTCACACAGCGTCTGGATCAGGGAGCAGATGTAGGAAGTATGGGGAACATGCCAGCTGTCAGCACCATAAGCAATACCATGTGATTCTGACACTCCATATCCATACAATGCTCTCGGGTCATGCCCTGACTGAAGATGAATTTGTAAGATCTGGTTCCTGATCAAACATTAGTATCTAATTTAGAAAGTATTTTTTAGACACTGAGAAGATTGATAGGTCAAAACAAGGACTGCAGATGCTGGAAACCAGAGTCTAGATTAGACCAGTGCTGAAAGAGCACAGCAGATCAGGCAGCATCCAAGATGCAGGAAAGTCGACGTTTCAGGCAAAAGCCCTTCATCAGGAGTGATTACTGATAGTGTGTTGGCTAGTTTCCTCCTGCCCAAGGTGGAATAAAGATGATTTACTTTGAAGGAATGTTTGAATGATTGTCCTTACCCAGGTTGGAAATTTTCTGGTAAGATTCTGGAGCAGGCCAGTATCTCACTCAGTGTCACAGGCACCTTTGGGGTCCAGTAGCATGGTGCCTGAATTCAGGCCTTTTGGAATCCATTTTGAATGTCGGCCATGCTTGCAACGTGGTGGGTTTACTGACCTGAACAATGATCAGGAGTTAGCCATGTTTGTGAATTGGGCAATGATGAGATATGAACTACAATTATTCAACTGAACATTAATTGCATCATCTCTGAAAACAATTAGGTTGGTTCTATATTGATGGAACTAAAATGTAAACACCTACCAACATTTTATGATACAAAAGTAAAGAGTGTGCGTTTTGTTTTATACCAAAAAGAAAATGTTGTCTGATTATTCTGGTGGTCACAATGACACACTAAATGCCAGTATTCAAATGCATACATTGTGGCTATACCATTTGCAAAGTGGTTGACCTCTGACTGATTGCATATTGAGAGTGAGCAAACGATTGAACAATCAGATAGAATTATCATTCTGATACATTTATGTATAATCAATCGATTTAATTCTAACTGAAGTGTGTGAGCTTCAGCTATCTGCCAACAATTCTATTAGTTTTAAAATAGTGATGGAAAATGATAGACCAGATCTAAAAGTTGAATTTCTAAATTGGAGTAAGGCTAATTTTGATGATATTAGGCAAGAACTTTCAAAAGTTGACTGGAAGCAGATGTTCGCAGATAAAGGGGCAGCTCGAAAGTGGGAAGCATTCAGAAATTAGGTAATGGAGTCCAGAGACAGTATATTCCTGTTACGGTGAAAGGAAGGGATAGTAGATATAGGTAATGCTGCTTAACTAAAGAAATTGGGGGTCTGGTTAAGAAAAGGAAGGGAGCAAATGACAGGTACAGATAAGGTAGATCGAGTAAACCCTTAGAAGAGTACAAAAGACAATATGAATATACTTAAGAGGGAAATCAGGAGGGTAAAAAAGGGGACATGAGATAACATTGGCAAATAGAATTAAGGAAAATCCAAAAGGATTTTACAAAGACATTAAGGACAAAAGGGTGAATAGGGAAAGAATAGCGCACCTCAAAGATCGGCTTGGAATCCTTTGTCTGGAATGCAGGCATTGGGGGTGATACTAAATGGGTATTTTGCATCAATGTTTACTGTTGGAAAGGACATGGAAGATATAGAACGTTGGGAAATAAATGGTAACATCTTCGAAATGTTCTTATTACACAGGAGAATGTGCTGGATGTCTTGAAACGTATAAAAGTGGATAAATCCCCGGAACCTGATCGGGTGTATAGAGAACTCTGTGGCAAGCTGGGGAACGGATTGCTGGGCCTGTGACTGAGATATTTGTATCATCGCTCGTCATAGGTGAGGTGCCAGAGGACTGGAGGTTGGTGAATGTTTAAGAAAGTTGGTAAAGACAAGCCAGGAAATTATACAACCGTGAGCCTAACAGCGGTGGTGGGCAAGTTGTTGGGGGGAGTCCTGAGGGACAGGATGTACATGTATTTGGAAAGGCAAGGACTGATTCGGGATAGTCAACATGGCTGTATGCGTGGGAAATCATGTCTCACAACCTTCTTTGAATTTTTTGCAGAAGTAACAATAATGATTGAGGGCAGAGTGGTGGACATGATTTATTTGAACTTCAGTAAGTTGTTCGATTAGGTTCCCCATGGGAGACTGGTTAGTCAGGTTAAATGTCATGGAATAGAGGGAGAAGTAGCCATTTGGATCCAGAACTGGCTCAAATGTAGAAGGCAGAGGGTGGTGGTGGAGGGTTTTTTTTATCAGACTGGAGGCCTATGACTAATGGAGTGCCACAAGGATCAGTACTGGGTCCACTACCTTTCGTCATTTATTAAATGATTTGAATGTGAGCATAAGAGTTTACAAATAACACCAAAATTGGAGGTGTAGAAACAGCAAAGAAGATTACCTCGGATTGCAACAGGATCAGATGGGCTAATTGGCTTAGGAGTGACAGATGGAGTTTAATTTACATAAATGTGAGGTGCTGCATTTGGGAAAGCAAATCTTAGCAGGTCTTATACTCCGAATGGTGATGTCCTAGGGAGTGTTGCTGACCAAAGAGACCTTGGAGTACAGGTTCATTGTTCCTTGAAAGTAGAGTTGTAGATAGATAAGATAGTGAAGAAGACATTCGTATGCTTTCCTTTATTGGTCAGAGTATTGAGTACAGGAGTTGGAAGGTCATGTTGTGGCTGTACAGGTAGTTGGTGAGGCCACTTTTGGAATATTGTGTGCAATTCTGGTCTCCTTCCTATCGGAAGGAAGTTGTGAAACTTGAAAGGGTTCAGAAAGGATTTGCAAGGATGTTGCAAGGGTTGGAGTATTTCAGCTGTAAGGAGAGCCTGAACAGGCTGGGGCAGTGTTCCCTGGAGTGTCGGAGGCTGGGGGATGACCTTATCGAGTTTCAAAAAATCATGAGGGGCATGGATAGGATAAATAGACAAGGTGTTCTCCCTGGTGTGGGGGAGTCCAGAACTTGAGGGAAGAGGTTTAGGGTGAAGGGGAAAAATATAAAAGAGACCGAAGGGGCAACTTTTTCACGCAGAGGGTGGTACGTGTATGGAATAAGCTGCCAGAGGAAGTGGTGGAGGCCATTACGATTGCAACATTTAAAAGACATCTGGATGGGTGTATAGATAGGAAGAGTTTGGAAGGATATGGGCCGGGTGCTGGCAGGTGAGACTAGATTGGGTTGGGAAATTGGGTTGGCATGGCTGAGTTGGACTAAAGGGTCTGTTTCCATGCTGTACATCTCTATGACTCTCTGACTCTAATTTAGGAATGACAATAATTTAACATGCACTGTGAAATACATAAATGGTTTATGTTATTAATTGTCACATAAAATAAGTTGAAAACTTGCAATATTTAGAATGAAAAATAATGAACGACGAACAAAGAAAATTCCAGCACAGCAGCAGGCCCTTTAGCCCTCCAAGTCTGCACCGATCCAGATCCTCTGTCTAAATCTGTCGCATATTTTCTGAGGGTCTGTATCCCTTTGCTACCTGCCCATTCATGCATCTGTCTAGATATATCTTATATGATGCTATTGCAATATACTCCAAATATGGTCTGATCAGAGCCTTGCAAAACCTCGTCAATCCATCCCTGCTTTAATATTCCAGTCATCTCAAAATGAATGCCATCACTGTATTTGTCTTTCTGACCGGATAGACCACCAGGAACAATGAACACATGATGAACATTAATAAACTTACCAAGGAGTTCTAAAAATGAACAATGACTAAAGCATGCTGGGAAATGGATCCCAGCCTTGAGTAAACTCTTTGCTAATCCATATGCTGCAGAATCCAGACAAGCTGCAGCTACTCACGGACAGTTTGCAAAAATAAAAAAACCCGACAGCTACAGACCCTGCAATACCCACCTGAAATTGGACTTCAATGGTACAATGGAATGTCGCCCTTGGGCCATCAATATGCTGACCCCTGACCCTGGTTGAGTCTGATTGAACTGGGTAAATGAACTTGATCATTCCATTGGCAGATCCTCCTTACCTTCCCAAAAGGGCTTGAAGACTTGGAAAAATAAGAATCACCTCAAAGCTGCACAGAGTGCGGCAACTGGAGAATAACCACTGAGAAAGAAAACAACTCCAAGACCATCGGAAGAGTATGAAGGCATCACCACGTGGAGCCCGGCCAAGTTCTAGTGCGGTGGTACACAATCAGCCAAAATTAAGTTTCAACAAAAAAGACAGTTTACAGTATTTTTCATTACTTTATAGTAAACTTTATTGGACTAACATTGAATGTACTCAATAAACAAATATTATTGTTTGTAAGAGTTGACTCAGTTCCTCTGCTGAATGGAAGAATTTAAGCAAACTGTGCGGCAGATGCAACACCTTCCTAACTATTGTCTCAACCTGCACGTTTACCTTGAGATAATCCTGTACTAGAACCCGCAACTCTCTTTGCTTTTCAGACTTCTGAATTTTTTCTCAATTTATAAAATAGTCCATGCCTATCCCCCTCCTCACAAAGTGCATCACATCAGGCTTTCCCAAGATGTACTCCATCTGCCACTTCTTTGCCCAATCTCCTACACTGTCGAAAATATTCTGCAGCCTCTTTGCCATCTCAATGCTGCCTGTCCCTCTACCTACCTTTGTATCATCTGAAAACCTCACCAGAATACCCTCAGTTCCTTAATGTAGATTGTTAATGCACAAAGTAAAAAGTTGTGGTCCCAACACTGAGCCATGCGGACCAACAGTTGTCATCGACAATTGCAATCCCAAGAAGGACCTTTTTACCCCCACTCTCTACTTGCTGCCAGACAGCCAAGCTTCTGCACACACTAGTAACTTAATTCGAATAAAATGGGGCCTTATTTTACTCAACAGCCTCCTGTGCGGCTCCTTGCCAAAGTCCTTCTTGAAATCCAGGTGGATAATATTCACTGGCTTTCCTTTGTCTCACTTGCTTGTTACATCCTCAAATAACTCTTATAGATTTATGAGGCATGACGTCCTCTTGATGACCGCATACTGACTTTGCCCAATTTTTCAATTCACTTGCAAGTATTCAGAATCTCATCCTTCACAACGGACTCCAGGATCTTACACATGACTGAGGTTAGGTTAATTGGTCTGTCACTTTCTGCCTTTTTTTCCTTATTCCCTTTTTAAAGAGGCTGTCACGTTTGCAACTTTCTAGTCTTTTGAGCCTCTCCCTGATTCTAGAAATTCATAAAAGATCACCACAAATGTCTCCATTATTTCTTCAGCTATCTCCCTTGGAACTCTGGGATATTGTCCAACTGGTCCAGTTTATTTTCCCATTTAGGTTTTCGAGCAACTTCTCCTAATAAGCTCTGTCCCCTCGCTATCTTGAATTTTTGGGGATACTATTCGTGTCGTTCACTGTGAAATGTGACGTGAAATAATTGTTCAGTTTCTCAGCCATTATTTCTACCCCATTACTATATTTCCAGCGTCGCATTCCGCGACCAATGTCCAGTTCTGCCTCTTTTTTGCCCTTTATATATCTAAAGAATCTCTTTCAGTCTTTGATATTACTGGCTAGCTTACCTTCATATTTAATCTTCTTCCAACTATTTCTTATTTTGTTGCCCTGTATTAGTATTTGTAAAACTCCAAATCCTCCGGTTTCCCACTGCCATTTGCCATGTTATCTGATTTCACTTTTGCTTTTACGCTAACCATGATTTCCCCTGTCAGCCATTGTTGCCTCATCCTCCCTATACCATGCTTCTTTTAGCTTGGGATGAGTCTCTGCTCTGTCTCCCAATTACTCCCGCCATTGCTGTCCCACTGTCTTTCCTGCTAACCTACTCTCCCAGTCCATTTACCCCAGTTCCTCCCTCATGCCTTTGTAGTTGCTTTTATTCAGCGGTAATATTGTTAACTCTGATTCTACCTTCACTCTCTCAAATTGAAGAGTAGGTCCAATGCTATTATGATCACTGGCTCATAAAGCTTTCTTTACCTTAAGCTCCCTTATCAAGTCTGCCTCATTGCACAACTCCACATCCAGTATTACCCGTTCCCTCGTTGCCTGCATCATAAGCTGCTCCAAAAAGCCATCTCATAGACATTCCACAAATTCCATTCCTTGCAAACCACTGCCAACCTGATTTTCCCAGTCCAGCTGCATATTGAAATCCTCCCAATCACTGTAACTTTGCCTTTCCTTCACATCTTTTCTACCTCCTGATTTGACATCCGCCCCTGCTCTTAACTACGGCTCGTGGACCTGTACATAACTCCAACTATGGTTTTTCACCTTTGCCGTTAGTCAATTCTAACCACACAGATTCTACACCATCTGTCCATAATTTGAGTTTTGGGAACTGAGTGATGGGACGGCAAAACACTTTACCATTGTCATAAGTTCATAGTTTAGACATTAACTAAAAATATTACATTGTCAATTCCATTGGAATGTGGCCACGATCTATTTCTTTGGCCAAATATTCTGTGTGTGCTATGGAAGAATGTAGACTTTCGAAAATGTTAGAAAAGCATCATATGAAGAGGACTTGAGTCTATAAAGAGATTAAGGTGGGTCAAGTGGACAGAAAAATATTGTTGTATGGAGCTTCGTAGGATGTATTGTCTGTGTGCTCAAAAATGTTGGCGGGTTGAATCGAAAGGCAGTGTATTATTTCAGTGGAGAGATTGCCTTGAGGCGCAGAAGAACCGGGCACCTGGATTACAAAATAAAAACTTCATGTATGCATAAAGGTTTGAGGGAGGTAAGATAAATGTAGACATTTTCTGAACTAGAATGCATTCAAAATTAGGGAAGAGTTTCTACAATTTTGCAGGTAATTGCGAGACCACATCGAGAGAACAATGGTCATACTGACCCGCAAATCAGTCCAGAGAAGATTCACTCAACTGACTCCAGTGTGGAACGTTTATTTCAAGTTAAATCTTGAACTGACTGACTCTGGATCTGCAGGAGTTTAGGCGAACTACATGTGATCTTGGTGACCCCAGAATATTCCAGGTATTCTTTTCAAGTTGAATTCTGAAACAATATTTCAGCTTGTGTGTGTGTGTGTGTGTGTGGGGGGGGGGGGGGGAGGATGAGAGATTACCAGGAGTGGATGGACGATGAAACTGAAGGTTATCTCAGTTAAGACGATGTTGGATATTTTAATCCTCTCAAAGTTTCGAGTATTGGTGACCTCTCTTCCCAGATAGCAATGGACATTTCTAAGGCAGAAGCAGTCAGATTCTTGTCTAAGAATGACGCACTAACATTGTAAGGGCAAAGGAGGAATGTGTGATTGATGTCACAATCAGATCATCCACGATCTTATCGCATGACGGAGCTGTATTGGTGACTTACTCCTGATGCTAATTTCTGCATTTCTGTTGAATTTATTTACTGAAAAAATTATGAGATGATTCTCATGAACATGGAGACATTTCCTTTCAGATTATTGGGCACAGTTTTCCATATGTGACATTTAAACAACACTCAAAAGCACTCAGGGATGTTTCATGGTTTTGGAGAAATGTCAGGAGCATAGGGCAAAGTGAAAGCCTGCCTTGAAACTGCTTTCGAAATCAGATTGGGTCGAATGGATTGCTTTGATTCTGCTCATTCCTTTCAGTTCTTGTTGTGAGTTGAGTTTCATGAGCAAGGCCAGCATTCTGTGCCTATGCGTACTTTCTATTCAAAATATTGTGATACACCCCAGGGATTCTTGTGGTGCAGGAACACTAACACTAACACTAACAAAGAGAGAAACTGGGTTCTGAACCATTTGATAGCTTCAGGTCGGTGTGCTGTGTGACCTTGGAATTTGCATTCCTCAGCACTTGATGCTCACAAGCTATGGAAATAGTGAGACTACATTCTTTGTTTTCAACAATTAAAGTGATAGTCATACAGCATATAAACAGGCCCCTTCAGCCCAATACATCTACTCCAGCCAGAAAACACCAATGTACAATATTCCCAGTTATCTGAAGACCTGTAGCCTACTATGCCCTGGCCGTTTTTGCTTAAAAGCTGCATTGTCTTCTTATACACTTAATGGTAAGGTCCTAAGAAGTGCTGCTGAACAAAGAGACCTTGGAGCGCAGGTTCAAAGCTCCTTGAAAGTGGAGTCACATGTAGATAGGATAATGAAGAAGGCGTTTGGTATGCTTTCCTTTGTTGGTCAGAGTACTGCGTACAGGAGTTCGGGGGTCATGTTGCGGCTGTACAGGACATTGGTTAGACCACTATTGGAATATTGCGTTCAATTCTGGTCTCCTTCCTATCGGAAAGATGTTGTGAAACTTGAAATGGTTCGGAAAAGATTGACAAGGATGTTGCCAGGGTTGGAGGATCTGAGCTACAGAAGGAGGCTGAACAGGCTGGGGCTGTTTTCCCTGGAGCGTCGGAAGCTGAGGGGTGACCTTATAGAGGCTTATAAAAGTATGAGGGGCATGGATAGGGTAAATAGGCAAAGACTTTTTTTCCCTGGGGTCGGGGAGTCCAGAACTAGGGGGCATAGATTTAGTGTGAGAGGGGAAAGATAGAAAAGAGCCTCCGGGGCAACTTTTTCACGCAGAGAGTGGCACCTTTATGTAATGAGCTGCCAGAGGAAGTGTTGGAGGCTCATACAATTTCAACATTTAAGAGGCATTTGAATGGGTGTATGAATAGGAATGGTTTGGAGGGATTGGGCCGGGTGCTGGCAAGTGGGACTAGATTGGGTTGAGATGTCTGGTCGGCATGGACAGGTTAGAACGAAGGGACAGTTTCTATGCTATACATCTCTACGATTCTATGATATCTGTGACCTGAGCGTTTTTTGTTCTTTTAATATGTGTACAAAATTGTTTCATGGACATAGATAACACAACGATAAAGACAGTGTCAAACTCATCCAATGAATAAAAAAAGACTCTCCGTTTTTCAATAATAATAGAAAATCAGATTGTCGTTTCAATTCATATGGGATTTTAATGGAACTAGACCAGAATTAATTGCCGTTGAGATGTTTCAGTCCAGTTGATGTTGGTCGGTCCAAGTGACTGGTGGGAGGGAGTGCCTGCAGTGCATCTCATGTGCTGGGTTAGCTGGGAGTAAATATTACTGGTGGTGGATGGAGTGTTATACAAGCTGTCATGCTGTGATGAACAGCTCGCAGGAAAAGAGGGAAAAAGAATCATTGTCAAAGCGAATATATAGGATGGCGTTTATTATTTTTTCTGAGAAGTAGCAATGTAACAGACACAAGTCTATATAGTAGTGAAGGGAAATCTGTGTCTATGTTATTGGTGTCCTTAAAATAATGGTGTCAAACAGTTGGAATTATGATATTGCTTTGGAGGGACGATGCTTGCACTGAGCATGTGATTTATCCTGGATATTTTAACAGATGGCTGGGCTGTCCTAGGTTGAGTAAGTGCTGATAGTCCATGGGATGATGTTGATTTGTTATCTCGCCACTTACTGAGCACAGTTCGCCAGACCAAACCAACAAGTACTGATGGTTGGTGCTTCAGAATGTATCAGAGCTTTCATAGCTGCCACCACTTGGAATCATGTATAAAGTCAAGGCCAATCGAGTGTGCAACATCCATTGCTGATGCTAGTGTTTTATAAAGTTTGTGATGTTACCTTCTTGATCCAGCCTCCCAGGCAATGCATTCTAGACACAAACCATCCTCTGGTTTCAAAACGGATTCCCCAAATCCTCTCTCAATATCTTCTCTTTCGTTTCAAACATGTGTCCCTTGTTTTCAACCCTTTGACGAAGGGGAACAGCTGCTGTCTGTTCACTCTGCTCATATCTCTAATGCTCTTATCCACCTCTGTCAGGTTCACCCCTCACCCTTCTCTGCTCCAAAAGCAAGACTATCCTATCTTCATGGTTTGAGTTCTCTCTTGTCTTGTTACCTCTTCCAAAGTGCAGCATCTCACAAATTTCAGTGCTAATTTTTATTGGTCATTGATCTGGCCATCTGAACAATCGGTTTCTACCCTCCTGTAACCTAACAAGTTCCTCCTCACTGTGACCCATCCGGCCTATCGTTGTGTCATCCACAAAATTGTTTATCATTCTCCAACACCACCCCCGCCCCCGCCTCCCCATCTCCCACATTCATTTCATCAACAGTTCGGAGCAGCGAGAGCTGGGAGCCAGGAGGAGGTGACGTTGGTGCAAGGTGATTGTCGGGAAGGCCGGTAAGTATATTTAAACTTCTTACCTTCAGGCCAGTGAGGGAGGAGCGAGCAAAGGACTTCTGGGAAGGGTAAGTAGATCAGTCTATTTTTGCGTGGTTTCATTGCCCGAGACACTACTCGGGTAGTATCTCCCATCTATCCTCCTTCTCTAACCTAAAAAAAGTTGTGGCAGCCTGATTGACAAGGTAAGGTAACTATGTAATTTCCTAATCCTTTTTTTTAGAAGTCACTTCGGGAGTTAGAACAGTGGGAATAGAGTTTAGGGCAATGGAATGTTCCTCTTGCCGAATGTCGGAAGTAAGGGTCACCACGACTGTCCCTGCTGACTACATCTGTGGGAAGTGCACCCAACACCAGCTCCTCGAAAACCGCGTGAGGGAACTGGAGCTGGTGTTGGATGAACTTCTGATCATTCAGGATGCAGAGGGGGTTACTGGCAGGACTTACAAAGAGGTAGTCACTCCCCAGATAAAAGAAAAAGACAGATGGGTGACAGTTAGGGGACAGAAACGAAACTGGCAGGCAGTGCAGGGATCCTCTGTGGCCATTCCCCTCAACAATAAGTATACTGTTTTGGATACTGTTGGGGGGGATGACTTACCAGGGGAAAGCAGTGGGGCACCTGCTGCTCAGAAGAGAAGGAGGAAGAGTAGCAGAGTAATAGTCATTGGGGACTCAATAGTTAGGGGGACAGATTGGAGGTTCTGTGGGGTGAGTGAGACTCACGGTTGGTTGGTTGCCACCCGGTTGCCAGGGTCTGTGATGTCTTTGATCGTGTTTTGGGGATTCTTTGGCGGGGAGGGAGAGGAGCCCCAAGTCGTGATCCACATTGGCAACAATGACATAGGTCGAAAGAGAGATGGGGACTTGAGGCAGACACTCAGATAGACAGGATGGAAACTTAGAGCTAGGACAAACAGAGTTGTTTTCTCTGGTTTGCTGCCCATGCCACGTGCTAGTGAGGTGAGGAATAGGGAGAGAAAGGAGTTGAGCATGTGGCGACAGAGATGGTGCAGGAGCGAGGGTTTCGGGTTTTTAGATACGTGGAGTTCCTTCTGGGATATGTGGGACTTCTACAAGCAGGATGACCTTCATCTAAACCACAGGAGTACCAAAATCCAAGGTGAAAAATTCGCTAAAGCTATTAAGGTGGATTTAACTAATACAGCAGAGAGATGGGAACCAAAATTGTAGGACAGGTACAGAAGAGGATAAGAGTAGGGAGTTCCAAAATCAAGTATCTGACATTGGCTAGTGAGAACCTGGTTGGAAGTGTGTGTACATCAATGCGAGGAGCATCTGAAATAAAGAGGGTGAACTGGCAGTGAGGGTCGGTACCTGGGACTTTGATCTTGTGGCCATTACGGAGACATGGATAGAGCAGGGACAGGAATGGCTGTTGCAGGTTCCGGGATTCAGATGTGTCAGGAAGAACAGAGAAGATTTCTCATACTTTTTTATTAACACTTGATTCTTGTTCATATTGTACATTCACCCTGCATTTCTGTATCTCCATCAAATGCAGACAGCATTTTCTTTTTCCCGAATGCATTATTGCAACATGATGTCACTTTTTAAAACAATATTCAGAACAATGGGTCCTTGTTCTTTTAATTTGCTTCCAATCCAACGGAGAAATGACAATGCGAATTTATCTTCTATAGTGTGTTTATAATGTAGAAATTGATTTGATCTTTACCCTCATCACTCTGGGTCTTTCAAACAAACTTAAGGAATGATCCTGCGTCCATTCTGCATATGAAAAGAAAAATCTTCAGCTCTGACTCTTGCAGCAAATTTCTTACAGAATAAGCTGCAGGTCCACATCACATTGAACTTTCGCAGTGCGCAGTGCCAAAAGCTCGTCCAAAGTTAATTATATACAAGTCTTATGAATAATACATGCAGAGGGGTGGAATGTAAAAGCAGAATTCAGCTCCATGTCCAAAATAATATTTGTAACTTCCTCATAAAAGACCTCAACTGCATCATGCTGTAAATTCACCAAGATATGAAAAACAAGAGACTAGAATTCCCAATTCTTCCTCTGCAACAGATCTGTAGAACACGTAGAAAATCAAGGTTTGTATAAATAGAACATAGAACATTACAGTGCAGTACAGGCCTTTCGGCCCTCGATGTTGCTCCGCCCCGTCATACTAATCTGAAGCCCATCCCACCTATACTATTCCATGTACGTCCATATGCCTGTCAAATGACGACTTAAATGCACTTAAATTGGCGCATCTACTACTGTTGCAGGCAAAGCACTTCATACCCTTACTACTCTCTGAGTAAAGAAACTACCTATGACATCTGTCTTATACCTATCTCCCCTCACTTTAAAGTTGTGTCCCCTCGTGTTTGCCGAGCCCATACTTGGAAAAAGCCTCTCCCTGACCACCCTATCTAACCCTCTGATTATCTTGTGTGTCTCTATTAGGTCACCTTTCCACCTTCTTCTCTCTAACGAGAACAGACTCAAGGCCCTCAGCCTTTCCTCGTAAGACATTCCTTCCATCCCAGGCAACATGCTAGTAAATCTCCTCTGCACCTTTCCAAAGCTTCCACATCCTTCTGAGAGCGTGGTGACCAGAACTGTACACAATTCTCCAAGTGTGGCTGTACCAGAGCTTTGTACACATAACCTCCTGGTTCCAGAACTCAATCCCTCTATTAATAAAGGCCAAAACACGGTGTGCCTTCTTAACAACCCTGTCAATCTGGGTGTCAACTTTCAGGGATCTGCGTACATGGACATCGAGATCTCTCTGCTCATCTACACTCCCAAGAATCTTATTATTAGCCCAGTACTTTGCATTCCGATTACTCCGTCCAAAGCGTATCACCTCTCACTTGTCCACATTAAACTCCATTTGCCACCTCTCAGCCAATCTCTGCATCCTATCTATGTCTCTCTGCAACCTACTACATCCTTTGTCACTATCCACAACTCCACCGACCTTAGTGTCGTCCACAAATTTACTAACCCACCCTTCTAAGCTGTCATCCAGGTCATTTATAGAAATGACAGACAACAGTGAACCCAACACCGAGCCTTGCGGTACGCTGCTAGTAACTGGACACCAAGATGAACATGTTCCATTAACTACAACACCTTGTTTTCTTTCAGCAAGCAATTAGTGTTCTAAACTGCTATGTCTCCCATAATCCAATTCCTTTGCATTTTGTACAATAGCATACTGTGGGGAACCTTATCAAACGCCTTGCTGAAATCCAATTCCACTACATTAACCAGCTCACTCTCATCTACCTGTTTGGTCACTTTGTCAAAAAAATCAATAATATTCGTTAGACATGCCCTATCCTTCACAAAACCGTGCTGACTGTCCCTGATCAGATTATTCTTTGCGAGATGGTTATAAATCCTATGTCTTATAACCTTTCCCAACACTTTACCAGCAACTGAAGTGAGACTCACTGGTCTGTAATTACAAGGGTTGTCTCTCCTACCTTTTTTGAACAAGGGAACCACATTTGTTATCCTTCAGTCCTCAGGTATTATTCCTGTCGACAATGATGATTTGAAGATCAATGCTAAAGCGGGCAATCTCTTCCCTTGCTTCCCAGAGGATCCTAAGATAGATCCCATCCAGCCCAGGGGACATGTCTATTTTCACAGCCTGCAGTATTTCTAATATCTCTTCCTTGTGAACCTCAATCTCTTCTCGTCTAGATGCAAGTATTTCTGTATCTTCCTCGCCTACATTTTCATTTTCTATAGTGAATACTGTCGAAAAATATTTATTTCATGCTTCCCCTATCTCCTCTGACTCCACGCACAACTTCCCACTATTATCCTTTGATTGGCCCTAATTTAACTCCTGTCATTCTTTTATTCCTGACATACCTATGGAAAGCCTTAGGATTAACCCTGATCCTATCCGCTAACAACTTCTCATGTCTCCTCCTGGCTTTTCTCAGCTCTGTTTTTAGATCTTTCCTGATTTCCTTGTAATCCTCAAGCGCCCTAACTGAGTTTATACATTTTGTCCTAACATCAGCCTTCTTCTTCTTCTTGACTAGGGATTCCACTTCCTTAGTAAACCACGGCTCATGCATTCTATATCTTCCTCCCTGCCTGACAGGTACATACTTATCTAGGACACACAGGAGCTTTTCCTTGAATACGCTCCACGTTTTTAATGTGCTCATCCCCTGCAGTTTTCTTCCCCATTCTATGCTTCATAAATATTTCCTAATTGCATCATAATTTCCCTTCTCCCATCTGTAACTCCTGCTCAGTGAGTACACATATCCCTTTCCATCACTAAAGTAAACCTGACAGAATTGTGATCGCTGTCTCCAAAATGCTCACCTACTTCCAAATCAAACACCTGACCAGGCTCGTTACCCAGTACTAAATCTAAAGTGGCTTTGCCCCTTGTAGGCCTGTCTACATACTGTGCCAGGAAGCCCTCCTGCTCACACTGGACAAAAAGTGACCCATCTATAGTTCTCGTACCTGTCGTGATCACAGTCAATATTTGGATAGTTGAAGTCCCCCATTCCAACTACCCTGCCTTTCTCACTCGTATCGAGAATCATCTTTGCTATCCTTTCTTCTATATCTCTGGGAGTATCCGGAGGCCTAAGGAAACCTCCCAGCATGGTGACTTCTCTTTTCCTGTTTCTAACCTCAGCCCATTCTACCTCAGTTAAGGAGGTTGCATGTCATATTGACGAGGAACTAATTTGCTCTTCCTTCACAAGTATTTGTTAAAAATCTTGGAATGTCCCTACAACAGCTCTGTGTGGATTTGCATTACTTGTATTGAAGAGATTCGCGTAGGCAGCTCTCTGGCAACTTTTCCAGAGCTACTGGTGACGACAAATAAACTCTGCCCTTGCTAGTGCCTTCCAAAACCCTGGATGAATATGTCCTGTTGAAGAAAAAAACCAGGATATTTTATGTTTGCACACTCTGATCTAAAGTTTCGGAAAGGTATGACCTTGCTGGATGAGTATGAAGCCAGTCACATCAGAAGCATGACAAGACATTGGTAACAATTGGAATCGTTAATTCAGTTAGTTACTTACAGATGATTGATTGTGTGATATCAGTGCCATGGAGTTCAGCATTTTCATTATGCGTAATGGTAGTCACTCTCATATTTTTAATTTTTTCATTCAGAAGCCATAATCAAATACTCGAGAGCCAACAGAAATGGCAGCTTCACTGTTCCCTTTCAGATCAGATGAATATCCACAGTCCAAAAGACTAAATAAGTTGAAAGTGCTGTAAAACCTTAACAGGTTCTGAGCAGAGAGAAACAGATTTAACTTATTGAGTCGAATATGAGTTTTTTCCCAATAGGGTAATATCAGACTTAATATTCTAACTCTGCATCTCTTTCTCATCTGTTTTTCCACTGTTTTCTGTTTATATTACAGAGTTTTATTTTCCCCAGTATTCCCTAGCACATTGATTCATTGGGGGGAGCGGGGTGGGAGTGGCATGGTGTCTCAGTGGTTCGCACGGCTGTCTCACAGTACCAGGGGCCTGGTTTGCTTCCAAACTCAAGACTATTTGGATTGAGTTTTCACATTCTCCCCCTGTCTGCAAGTGTTTCCTCCAGGTGCGCCAGATTCCTCCCACAGGCTAAAGACTTTCAATGGATTGACCATGCCCATCTAACACAATTTTGCATAAGTGCAAACACACAGGTACCACAGACCTGTGGGGAAGAGAATTCCAACTCAAACGGTCCTTAGATAATTTCTCCTTATCCCTGTTCCTACCGAGGTTGGAGAGTCATTGTATCTGTTTCTAGTCCCACTTGTCCATCTGTCACGACAAATTATCAGTGTAACCAAGTATGTGATATGGCAAATGATAGCAGTGTCATGCTGGGTCAGGAACAGTGTTCGGAACATGTCAGGCATGTTTCTAAAATTTGTAAAAATAATTAATCTAAAACAAAAGCAAAGTTGCACAAAGAAACGATGGAAAGATAAATGACAGATAGTTTGGACATTGACGATATGTGTATCATTATTTATTTTCCTGTAAATCTGAGACACACACACATACGTCTGAAAGTAAACAGAAAAAAAACCAAACTCTACAGAATATTAGTTTGGAAGAGTTTTGTCCAGATAATAGTTAATTTCATGGCAAAAGGAAAATTGAGATGGTCTCAATTGCTATTCTGCCTCACAGATGCTGCTGGCAATGGGGTTGGACTTGGCTGAATTCCCTTCTCTGCTAGCAGTCACTAGATTCCAATGAATCCTCAAAAGGAACCCCTTTTAAGAGTGAATTGTAATTTACTATTTATAAATACTTTTATATGTGGCGTCATAAGTTTTGTACAATAAACTCATGTCTTCAATGTACTGTGTTAAAATGAATATATTGTTTTATTAAATTAAATCCTTAGTTTTATTCTCTCATTCCTCAGCTACTCCCAGTACACTCTCCTCAGGGTCCTTATGGATCAATGTGAATATCTCGTATTATCAGGCCTGAAGTGCCCTGACCTTGGAGAGGCCATGAGGGGCATGGATATGGTTATTTTCCAACGGCGGAGGATGGCATAGATTTAAGGTGAGAGTGGCAAGATTACAAAGATTCCTGCAGGGGTAACTTTTCTGTAAAGAGGGTAATGTGTGTACGGAATGAGCTGGCAGTGAAAGTGATGGAGGTTGTTACAATTGTAACATTTAAGAGGCAATGGATGGGCATGTGAATAAGAACCATTTAGAGGATTATGGGTCTAATGCTGGCAAAGATTACTACATCAGATTGGAATATCTGGTTGGTGCAGATAAGCTGGACTGAAGGGTCTGTTTCTGTTCTGTATGACACTATGATTCCATCAGGCCTTCATTCTAACAAAGAGTAAAGTGAAACATCAGTGAATAGCTTCTAAAACAATTGCATATTTTTCTTTCAGTTTAGGTGTTCATTACGAGAGACAATACATCAGATGTAGTCTCAGCATTGTCATGTTCAAATGCAGTAATACATCGTAATGATTATACCCAATGGCCTTTACATAAAACAGCAAGATTCGATATCCTTTTCTAAGTATTGGCTGAATCTGCTGACTAGGTTAATGTGGCTCATGTACCAGAATGCACTAATCCTTCTGTTCCAATGAGTTTTGCAACTTTATCTAATTTTAAGTAGGTTACTGTTATTTTCTTTGTTCAAACTGACCTCTCTTAACCGACATTATGCTGTTTCTGCCAATGCTTTGCTCACTAACCACCCCGTCTGTATACATTGCAGAGTCTCCATGTCCAGTTAAATGACTATATTGGTGAATGAGCTAACTGAGCTCCAAACCAATCATTCCTCTCATCCACGTCATTGGTATAGATTGTAAATAGTTGATAATCTCAACTGCTCCCCGAGGAACTCCCACACAGTTAATACTTTACAACCTGAATATCCCAAATGTTTATTCCCTGATAGTTAACTGGATTTCCCTTGTTGCTGGGCAGCAGGCTTGAAAGGTTGGATGGCCTCATCCTACATTGTGTAATAAACTTAGCGAGTTGAATGATGACTTCAATCTATTCATGCGTAAATCCTTAGAGGACGGAATGGTCTCCTTCTGTCTCATGATAACGATGCTGACTGGCTGAATGGGATCTTTCTTTACCTCTGTAACATTACAGAGTGCTTGAGAGAACAACACATGGGTTAGGAGCAGCAGCTGGCCATTCAGCCCCTTGAGCCTGTTGCGCCATTCAGAATGTGTATTGTTGATGTGATTGTAACTAATATCATTTTCATGTCTGTTCCCAATAAACATGGAGTCTCCAGTTCATCAACCTTGAGTATTTTCTGTAATCCAGTCTTCTAAAGAGAAAGGAGCATCGCTGCCTCAGTCTGAAATGGAAAGGTCCTCATTCTTTAAATGTGTTCCCCTCAAACGAATCACCACTCTTTTGATGTTTAAGGAGTCGACAATTAGAAACAGATATCGACCACTCAACCCCTCAAACCTGTCCCCATTCCCATTAACTCTCCTAAACCAAATACGTATCAAATTCCGTCTCCACTGACCTCATGGAAAGACAATTCCAGGAAAGATCATATGAGCAATGAACACTGGAGCAGAATGAGACCATTCAGCCCATTTTTTCTGCCATGACATTTGATCACGGCTAAAGTATTTCTAAACCCCATTCTCCTGTCTTCTCCAACTAACCAATGATAACTTATTAACTAAAAATTAATTAATTTTCCCTGCACGTTCT
Source organism: Chiloscyllium punctatum (assembly GCF_047496795.1). Taxonomy (NCBI): domain Eukaryota; kingdom Metazoa; phylum Chordata; class Chondrichthyes; order Orectolobiformes; family Hemiscylliidae; genus Chiloscyllium; species Chiloscyllium punctatum. The sequence continues at coordinate 50,865,403 of NC_092771.1, read as the reverse complement.
CCCTGTGTCTGCATGGATTTCCTCCAGGTGCTCCAGTTTCCTCCTACAATCCAAAACAAATGTGCAGGTTAGGTGAATTGGCCATGCCAAATTGCCCGTAGTGTTAGGTGAAGGGGAATGGGTCTGGGTGGGTTGCGCTTCAGCGGGTCGGTGTGGACTTGTTGGGCCGAAGGGCCTGTTTACACGCTGTAAGTAATCTAATCAACTATTCTTAAAAAAAGTATATATCTCTGTATTAAAGACTGTGTAAGCCTGTATATGGGGTTATGTTTGTGTGTAAATGTTCATATCTACGTGCGTATCACTGTGGGCATGTGTTATGTGTGTTAGTGTCAGTATCTCAGTTTGTGTGTACCTCTGTCTGTATCTCTGTGCATAGTTGTTTTTGAAGTAAATAGATTGAACTTGGAATCAAAGTCTTCCTCCTCCTCCTCTCTCTCCGTCTGTCCCTGTTGTTCATCGAGTGCATAGAATTGCTAGTGTGGAAACAGGCCCTTAGACCCAACAGGTCCACACTGGCCCTTCGAAGAGTAACCCACCCAGACCCGTTCAAATGCTATCCTACTCTTACCCATGACTAATGCCCCTAACCTACACATCCCTCGGCACGATGGACAATTTAGCATGTCCAATTCACCTAACATCCACAACGTTAGACTGTAGGTGGAAACCAGAACACCCAGAGGGAACCCACACAGACACGGTGAGAATGTGAAACTCCACACAGACATTCGCCTGAGGGTGGACACGAGCGCGGGTGCCTGGTGCTGTGAGGCAGCAGTGCTCGCCTCTGAGTTTTGTGATTAGATTCATACAATACCTCCCTCTGCTGGACCACCCACACCACTGCATCGGTGTCACAGTTTTTAACTCTGAGAAGATAATAAATCCTTTGCTGTGAATCTGTCAAATTGCATGGCTGTTTGATTTTTCAAATAATATCTTTGGAAGCACAGAGCAGTTTTTTCTGATACTAAACAATGTTGTTCCTGTGTCATTACCAACATTACAGGACCTTTTTTGGGACTTTTCAATACTTTCTCACATAATTTTTAAGCATTGCAAGTCACAGAATAAGAAATCAATTCATCTCATCTCTTGACAAAATGGTTCACTCGGAGGCAAGCATTTCTATTCTGACAGACCTAAGTATATTTACAACCCTCCACCTACCAGCATTGTGTGTGAGTGTGTTTGTGGGGGTCGGGGGGGTGGAGGAGTTTGGGGAAAGGTGTACGTGTTGATGGTGTTGTCAGTTTGGATGGTGCTGTGAGCTGCTGTTCTCTCCCCCTCCCAGACTGAATTCTCGAAGGTTTTGACTCTCTGCCACTGTCACTGCAGTAGGTTGGGGAGGCCAGCTGATGGAGAGATTGTGTCATTTTAAAGACCACAGAGACTGTCAGACCTGCACCCACTTATAGATACTCACAGAGTCAAATATAGACACAAAAGTAAATGGGTGGGGTGGGGAAACCCAGCTTCACCCTTTGTGTCCTACTCCGAACTGTTTGTCCTGGAATAGGAGACGGTGAAGGATGGAGTGAGGGTGAGAGTGGGTGACCCAGCTGTTCGTGCTGATGTAGGTGGGGGGGGGTATCGTGACGTGTCCAGAGGGAGTCAGTCAACAGTGTTGCATCCATCCAGTGCTATTTGTGAGGGAGATATAGTAGAGGTGAAAGAAAAAGAGAGAGAGAAATGGTGCTGCATGCTGGGTAGTGAGCCCAGACCATGCTTGCTGTGTCTCGTGGTGTGTCCCCCGCTGGGAAGACAATGGTCCCCCTCTGTACTAGCCCATCCACCAGAACCTCCGCGCCCCTGTCAACAAACCATGGTGTAATCGCCCCTTATCTGCCATGGTCAGGATAAATTGTGCAGGGCAGTACCAGCTTGAGAAAGCTCAACCATGTGCCATTGGCCTTTTAAAGCTGGCACCAGTGCCAAAGATCATGTAATACCAAGGGGCATGCGGGTGATGGTCATTACCTCCAACTTTGATGGGTGGGAGAACCGGGCTGGTATTGAATGAGAGGGACTCCATGGAGGGGGTGGGTAGTTAATGAGGTTACGCCGATAAGATAGCATGAGGAATCTAGCTCAGCATCATGCAGACAATCCCTCTGTTACACTCAATGAAAATGGAATTGAGACAAATTATTGTTCGATTCAAACCAGTGAGCTGAAGACTCTGCTGACCCCAATCTCAGTTACAACACTGCAGCTGCTTGAGCAATGCTCTCCATCACAGAGAAGGAACTAAACGTCACCTTACCCTTGTGAATTAAGGCAGTGGTTTTGGTATCAGTGTGGGAGCACTTTATGGCAAGTCATCATAACTCTATTCGTTTTAAAAGAGAGATGGAAAAGGATGAACCATATCTAAAACTTAAAGTTCTAAATTGTTGAAAACTATTAATGTTAACTAAGAATTTTCCAAATACGATTGGGACAGATATTCTCAGAAAAGGGGGTCAGTTGGGAAGTGGGAAGCCTTCAAAAATGAGATGTCAGGAGTACAGAGACATTATGGCCCTGTTAGGGTGAAGGGTAAGGCTGGTACGTGTAAGGAATGCTGGAGGATTGGAGAAGTTGAGGTTCTGGTCACAGATAAAAGGGAAGCATATGTCAGGTAGACAGCAGGAATTGAGGGTTGTTTTCACTCACGGGATGAGAGTGTCCCTGGCTAGGCATGCATCTATTACCCATCCCTAATTGCCCAGAGGGCAGTTGGCAGTCAACCACATTGCTGTGAGTCTGGAGTCACGTGTAGGCCAGACCAGGTAAGAATGGCAGTTTGTTTCCTTAAAGCGTGTCAGTGAACCAGATCGATTTTTTCATCAATCGGAATGGTCATCATTAGCCTCTTAATTCCTGATTTAAAGTGAATCACGAGAAGAGTCGGAAGGCAACAAGAGTATACTTGCGAGAAATTTCGAGCATAAAAAGGGGACATGTGATAGCTTTGGCAAATAGAGTTAGGAAGACTCCAAAGGAATTCTACAAATACGTCAAGGACAAAAGAGTAACTGTGGAGAGAACAGGACACCCTTAAAGATCAGCAAAACTATCCATGTGCAGAACCACAGGAAATGGGGGAGGTACTAAACGAATATTTTGTATCAGTGTTTACTGTGCAGGAGGATATGGAAGCTAGAGAAATTGGGAAACAAGTTGTGACATCTTGGAAAGTGTCTGTATTACAGAGAAGCTGCTGGAGGTCTTAAAACATGCAAAGGCAGGAGAATATCCTGGCTTTTATTAGATGTACGCTAGAACTCTGTGGGAAGCTAGGGAAGTGATTGCTGGGCACCTTGCTATCATTAATAGCCATAAGTAAAGTGTTGGAAGACTGGAGGTTGGCTAACGTGGTGCCACTACTTAAAGGGTTTAAGAAGTGTAATACGGAAAAGTTAGTGAGTCTGACGTCAGTGGTGGGTGAGTTGTTGGAGGGGATTATGAGTCATTGGATTTTCACGCATTTTGAAAGCTAACGACTGATTAGGGATAGTCAACATGTCTTTGTGCAAGCAATATTGTGTCTCACTGACTTGACTGAGATTTCTTTGAAAAAGCGACTAAAAAGATTGAGATAGAGTGGTGTACATTGTCGATATGGACTTCAGTAAGGCGTTGAATAACATTGTGCATGGTCATCTGTTTATCAGGGTTGGTTCATATGAAATCCATGTGGATACAAAACTGGCTCAAAGGTAGGAGGCAGAGGGTGAAGTTAGAGGGTTGCAATATCCTGGCAATGGTCCCCATGCTGTGCAGATAATCCAGTTTATCGAGTAATCCACTAGCACGGCCTACACAGCTCTCCATATTAGCTGTTGCCTTACCCCAGTTTATGATGTCTGGGCTGGTTCTGTGAAGAAGATTCAGAATTTGAGGCAATAGACCATTCTAGCGGACATGGCAATGTCTCCTTTCAATGTTTGTTTTCTTGGGATTGCACCCACCATTGTCTCCCTTATCCCGTTATTCCAATCCCCCCATTTTGGGATTGCACCCACCATTGTCTCCCTTATCCCGTTATTCCAATCCCCCCATCTCCCTATCCATATTTTCAGCAAGTTATCAGGTAATAAATTATTGCTTCTTTTCTGTATCTTTCCTTGGCCTTAGTTTTCGACTCCCTCGTGCATCGAGTGCTGGCATGGTGAAGCTCAGAAACATTGAAATGGTGTGTGTCAGACAGTTGTTCGCTTCCCGATGTGTCCTATGTGGTGTTCCATTGGCAGGAGTGTTCCAGCAGCTGAGTTCCAGCAGCTGTGACTCAAGTGGTTGAAACTTGGTATGGGCCTGCCCACGGAACGCCTCTGTTTGTCTCTCTCAGTTGATCGTGCGGTCAGTTACAGGAGGAAAATCTTCGAGTATAATTATTAAGGAACAGGCATCTAACTTGTAGCTGAGGGGCTTCTGTCTGACTCCTGTTATTGAAAAGCTAGTGGAGGGGCTGGGAATGATTTGCTAAAGGTTGTGCTGTGAGCTGCGTCAGACATTCAGGGAGACCTGAGGATTTGCTGACCCAATTCTGGATGGAGCATGGGAACTATAGTTACTGTAGCTGGGTCTGTAACATGGACACCAAATGGGGCAGATGCTGCGGAGAGGTGACACTCTGAATCCACGAAGTGTGTGTGTGGGAGGGGGGTGGGGGTGGGGGGAAGGGATGTGCTGTATCTGTCTGTGTTTTTGCCTGGACAAGCACATACTCTCACTTCCCCATTACATACACTGATGGACACTCTCCCTATCCGCTCCACACACACAATCTCACTCTCCCTCTCTCACATGCACACACGCGCACTCCACTCTGTCACACGCCCGCATGCACACACAGCCTCTCTCTCCCACTCCCGCACTCATGCACACAATCCCCCTCACTCTCTCGCACGTACACACAGTCTCTCTCTCTCTCTCCCCTTCACACAGACACGCCCCTCTCTCCCACATATGCACACACACGTAGGCACATATAAATTTGCGGGGAGAATTTGCATTTGACAATTTGTATTTGCAGATGCATTTTATTTTGTTCCAAAAACATACAATTTGTATTCAGTCAGTCAACGTGATATTTTATAAACTCCTACTTTGTAAATAAAACCAATCTGACTCCAGGTGAGGACACAGACAGCGTCCAAACAAAGTCTCACGCTTAGAATACATTGTCTGATGGCAAGTGTTACTTCATTTACCTGAAAGTATCTCCAGGCAGTGACTTGAAATAAATTCTGCGATTTGCATAATAATCAATCAAATTTGCATCCCCATTCTAACTGATTAAGTATTGAAGAGCCATCTCAGTTGAGTGGACAATTCACGTGCAAATGTTGTACAACCCTTTCATCTTTTCCTTATAACTTCTGTGTTTAAGGTCTTCCTCTCTCTTACACCTGATGAAGGAGTAGCACAATGAAACCTTGCGTTTACAAATAAACCCACTGGGCTCTAACCTGGTGTCGTTTGATTTGTGACCTTGTCCAACCAAGTCCAAAACCAGCGACTCCATATCATGGTTTTTACTGGTTAGCTAATCCTCTTCCCCAACAAGTAAGGTGTCGACATGAATTGATGGGTTTCTGAAGAGAATATTGACAAGAATTATTAGAGTGAACTGTCAATGGAAAAGGTAAGAGTAACCAAGAGCAGCTTCGTTGCAGTCTGAACCCAGACGAAGGAGAATAGAGAACAGAACAACAGCAGAACTATGAAGCAATTATTTCAGTTATGTCTTCACAGAAGAAAAGAAATCAAATCTTCCCAGGAAGACTGAACAGCCTAAGTCTCGAGAGAAAAAGAATGAAATTAATAAATAAATGCTTTGGGAGAAATTATTGGGACTGAAAGTATGGTTGAATTTAGAATAGAGATGAAAAGTGAGAAGGTGAAGTCCAATAACAGGGTCCTGTGCTTAAACAAAGTAGACAACAATAGGATGAGGGAAGTGTTGGCGAAAGTTAACTGGAAGCAAATATTTTACGGTAGAACTGTATATGAACAGTGGCTGGCTTTCAAAGCAATTTTTCCAAGTGCTCTGCAACAGCATATAACAGTGCAATGGAAGGACTGTAGGAAAAAGGATAAGCTGCCATGGATGTCTCAATAAATAAGGGAGGCTATCAAATTAAAATAAATGGCATAAATAATGGCAAAGACCAGTGCGAAACTAGAAGATTGGGAAAACTTTAAAGGTCAAAAGAGCAACAAAGAAACTGTCAAGAAATATAAAATAGATAGATTATGAGAGTAAACTACCTCAGAGTATAAGGACAGATAGCAAAAAAATTCTACAAATATATAAAACGAAAAGACTGGCTCAGGTAAACATTAGTCATTTAGAGGGTGAGAAGGGGGATTCAGTAATGAGATATGAGGAAATGGCCAAGGAATGGAACAGATATTTAGTCGGTCTTCACAGTGAAGGACACCAATAACATGCCAGTAATTGTCAAAGGGAGGAAGGTAGGTGAGGACCTGGAAACAATCATTCCCACGATGGAGAGAGTGTTGGGCAAGCTAATGGATCTAAAGGTAGGTAAGGCTCCAGGACCTGATGCAATGCATCCCAGGGTCCTAACAGAATGGTGGGAGAAATAGCAAATGCATTTGTGGAACTTTTCTAAATTCACCTGACTCTAATGCAGTTCCAGAACATTGGAAAACAGGAAATCAGACACCACTGTTTAAAAAGGGAAGTAGGAAAAAATTGGCGAATGAAACACAGTTAAGCCTAACATGTGCAGTGGGGAAAATATGTCAATCTATAATCAAGGAATAAATAGCATGCATCTAGATAGAAATTGACCCGTTTGACAGACACTGCATTAGTTCATGAAAGACAGATTATGCTTAACTAATTTACTAGAAATCTATGAATACATTATGACCACGGAGACCCAGTAGATGTGGTGTACCGACATTAACAAAAGGCATTCGACACAGTGCCACCAAAAACAGCTGCTGCGGAAGGTAAAGATGCATGGCATTACGGGTAATGTATTAACATGGATAGAGGATTAGTTAATTAACAGGAAGCAATGAGTGGGAATAAATAAGTGATTCTCTGGTTACTGATCAGTGACGAGTGGTGTGCCTCTGGGATAGGTGCTGGTACTGCAATTATTCACAACTTACATCGACGTTTTGGAGTTGGGGACCACGTGAAGTGTCTCAACGATAGCAGATTATAAAAAAAATGAGTGGCTGAGCAAAGTGTGCAGAGAACTGATAAACTTTACAACGGAACATAAATATTATAAGTGAGTGGGCAAAGGTCTGGAGTATAATTATAATAAATGTGAAGTCATCCATTTTGGTAGGAATACCAGTATAAAAAGACTATTATTTGAATGGTAAAAAATGCAGCATGCGCCTGTGCAGAGGCACCTGGATGTCCTGGTGCATGGATCACAGAAGTTGACCTGCAGGTACAACAAATAATTAACAAGGCAAATGGAATTGTGTCCTTCATTGCGAAAAGGATTGCGTTTAAACACAGGGAGGTTATGTTGCAGCTGTACAGGGAGCTGGGGAGGCCATACCTGCAATACTGTGTGCAGTTTTGGTCTCCCTACTTGAGAAAGGATGTCCTGGCTACAATGGATACAGAGGAGGTTCGCTAGGTTGGTTCTGGAGTTGAGGGGGTTGGCTTATGTGGAGAGACTGAGTGGACTAGAATTATATATTGATTGGAATTTGAAATAATGTGGGAGGATCAGATAGAAACATGTATGATTATGATTGGAATAGATAGGATAGAAATAGAGAGGATGTTTCCAGTAGCAGGCGAAACTTGGGCAAGAGGGCAACATCTCCAAATTAGGTGGAGCAGATTTAGGACTGAATTGAGAAGGAACTTCTTGACCAAGAAGATTGTGAATCAGTGGAATTCCCTGCCCACTGAAATAGTTGAGGCTTTATCATTGAATGTTTTTGAAGCTCAGATAGATGATGTTTTGAGCATTAAAGGAACAATGGGTTATGGAGAGCGGACGGGTACGTGGAGCTGAGGCCATGAAATGATCAGCCCTGATCTTATTGATGCTCATAGATTTTATGTAATTGGTCAACATGAAATGGGAATCATACTTGAGAAAATGACTGGTTGATACATACGGAGAAGCAATGGATGCAATGCATTTGGATTTTCAGAATGATCTTGATACAGACTATGGCCTAGTATGTAAAATTAGATGTTACAGGGCTGGGGCTAAAATACCAACATGGTTTTAGAAGAAGAGAGCTGACAGGAAACAGTGAACATGAATGTTTTGAAGTGGAAGCCACATGTTTTGAAGTGTGTCGCAAGGATCGGTGTTTGGGTCTCAGCTGTTCCCTTTGCATGTTTAACATTTAGTTGAGGGAATCAAATGCACAATTGCCAAAACTGCTGCAAGCACTGAATGAGGTCGGATTCTGCGTGGGTGAGGGGACGTAGAAAAGCTACAAGGTGATTGAGACAAGTGGAGTGAATGGGCAAATACGTGGCAGATGGAGAGCAATGGGGTGGATGTGACGGTGTGTATTTTGGTGGGAACAATAGAACAGCAACCTATCATTTGAAAAGAGATTCGTTGAAACATGTTGATCTTTAAAGGTATTTATTTTCTGTCTTTGTTTCTTCTGTGCAGCCCTCCGAGGTCCATGCAGGGCAGTGAGTTCTCAACCCAGAAGTCAATACTGGGAATGGTATTGGCACACTGACCAGTGAACACAGACCCAACAAGAGGAGACCTGTAACATTGAAAAGGACCTGGATCTCCTTGTACACCAGTTACTGACAACAATATTGCAAGAAAGAAAGCAGTTAGGAAGATCAATGCTGTGTTGACCTTCATTTCAGGGAGATTTAAGTGCAGGAGTAAGGGTGTCTTACTGCAGCTGTATCGGGCCGTGGTGAGACCCCATCTCGAACATTGTACAGTATTGTGTGCAGATTTGGTCTCCGTACCTCATAAAGAACAAACCGAACATTGAGGGAGAGCAGTGAAGGATGACCAGACTGATCTCTCGGATCACTGGCTTGTTGTGGGGCAACTCTTGCATTGAGTGGATTGGGCCTATAATCCATGGACTTTAGGAAAATGAATGGAGATATCAATGAAATATATAAAACCCAGACAGGGCGAGACAGATTGGAAGCAGGGATGGTAATTCCACTGGCTGGGACGTATAAAAGAAGGAGCCACAGTATTAGGTGCAGGCAGGTCACTCTGCATTGAGATGATAATAAATGTCTACACTCACAGACTGATGAACCTGGGGAATTCTCTCCCACATAAGGCCGTGGAAGCCAGGACATTGAATAAAAATATGGATTTCTGGACATTAAAGGGATCAGGAGACAGCTGGAGTACAGCTGTCAGAGGATCTCAGATGATAAGAAGGAGGTCTCTGCAGTGTCAACAGGACTGCGTTTCCTGTTCCCTTTTTCAATACCGAGTTTTCAGTCGGTTTTATCCTTCCAAGCATCGGAGCAGTTTGATACATTTGAGTTTCTTGCTTGTCCATTGAAGAGTGCATCACATGTCTCTGTGTCTGGAGTCACTTTTAAGCCAGACCAGGAAAGCACGGGAGATTCACTTCCTGAAAGTACATTGGGGAAGGAAATTCTGTTTACAATCGACATTGGCTACAAGGTCACTGTTACTGACACCAGATTTTAATTGATATTTTAGTAATTGTTTTAACTTCCACCAGCTACCAGAGCATCAACCTGGTCTGGATTAGTAATCCAGTGACGTTTCCACAACAGCACCATCTCCACATGGGGAACTATCAGATACCACACAGAACAGGTTATTGCTGTGCTGCTTGACAGCTCTGTCAAAAAAAAAACCCACTAATTTGACTTTTATGAAAACACGGATGGTGTGATAATTAGTCAGATTGTAACTATTTCTCTCTTTGAGAACTGGACGTAGCTGAGTAATTTTCCGCATTCCCAGGGAGATGTCAGAGTTGTCAGCTTGGTGGAAATAGTCGACTGAGGGATTATCCCAGTCAAAATGTTACAGATTGTGTTTGAATATAATGCTGTTTCAGCTGCTGCTACTGCTGTGGTGTACAGCACCATAACAATGCCAGGAATTCTGTATTTAAGAACGTTCAGCGAGTTGTATCATTGAAAGTATTTACAGAGGAGTTTTAACTTGGAAAATAATTGAGTGCAATGAAGAATTAGTGATGAAAGAGGAGTTCTCGAGTCAGAGACTCTTAGAGTCATACAACATGCAAACATACCCTTTGGCCCAACCCATCCATGCTCACCAGGTTTCCTAAGCTTACAAACCTTTCATATTCATGTACACATCATTGTCTTTCAATTGTTGTAATTGCACTCACCAATACCTCTTCCTCTGACAGGTCGCTACATATATACACCAATCTCTGTGAGAAACATCTGCCCTTAGATCTCTTTTAAATCGCTTCCCTCTCACCTTAAACTTATCCTCTCTGATTTTCGACACTCCCACCCTGGGCAAAAGACCTTGTCTATTTATCCTATCCATGTCACTCTTGATTTTGTAAACCTCTGTAAGGTCACCCCTCAGCCTCCTACGCAAAAGGAACAAAATCCCTTTCTTCCTCATATATCTCAAAACCTCCCGTCTCCGTCACATCATTTTAAATACTTTGTCCCCTTTCCAGGTTATAACATCCTTCCTACAGCAGGGCGACAATAATTGTACTCAGTACTCCAAATGTGTCCTTGTACAGCCACACATGATGTCCGAATGTCTGTACTCAATGCTCTGACTGATGTAGGTAAGTGTGCCTAATGCCTTCTTCACAACACTGTCTATCTGCGACTCCACTTTCAAGGAACTATGTACCCGCACCCTGGGTCTCTCTGTTCGAATACAATCCCCAATGCCCTACCGTTAACTGTATAAATACTGCCCTAGTTTGTCTAACAAAATGCAACACCTCACAGTTATCTGCATGAAGCTCTACATGCCAATCCTCAGCCTAATTTCCCAGTTGAACACGATCTCATTGTTCTTTAAGATAACCTTCTTTACTGTCCACTATTAACACCAATTGTGTGGGGTTTGTCAACGAACTTATTATCCATGGTTTATATATTCTCATCTAAATCATTTGCAAAACCAATGAACAGCAGCAGATTGTTCCTTGTGGCGCACCACTGGTCACGAGCCTCCAATTTGGACAACACATCTCTCCCAGCATCAGCTACCTCCTACTGTCAAGCCAACTTTGTGTCTAATTGGCTAGCTCTCACTGATCCCCTGTGATGTAACCTTATGAACCAGGCTACCATGAGGAACATTGTTGGGCCTCACTGAGGTCCACATAGACGACATATGCTGCTTTAACTTCATCTATCTTTCCGATCACCTCTTCAAAAACTGCAATCTAGTTTGTGAGACATGGATTCCCAGACAAAAAGCAATGCTAAATATCCCTAATCAGTCCTTGCCTTTCCACATGCATGTAAATCCTGCCTCTCAGAATCTCCTACAAACACTCAACCATCCTCGACATCAAACTCACTGGTCTGTAGTTCCCTGGGTTTTCCTTGCAGCCTTATTACAAATAATATAAAAAACATTAGCTTCCTTCCTGTCCTCCAGCACTTCAGCCAAGACTGCCAATGATACGCATAAGAAAGTCAAAAGAACTGCAGATTTCGTAAACCAGAAATCGAAGACAGGAATGTGCTGGAAAAGCTCAGCAGGTCTGGCAGTATCTTTGCAGAGAAATCAGAGTTAAAGTGTTACAACACGGGGTAAACCCCACCCCCACCCCCATCCCACACGCCAATTTAAACTTGCAAGACAGAAAAGATTTAGACAGTGCTGTAATCTGTAAAAATTCGGAAGGCCAAGAACAATCCTAAAGGTCAGTATTAAAAGGAAAAATTAACAACTTTGTTTTTAAAGGCTAACAGAGAATAATTACCTAACAACTATTTGCAACTCCTTTCTCTGACCTATCTTTTACTTTCCCTTCTACAATACTGGTCCGATAAAACCCCCAATTCAGATTTACCAAAGCAGACAAATTTCACAACCTGCTAGCTGTCGAATCTTCTCTTTGTATCTTCCTCTGTCTTCTTTTATTCTCCGTAGTGTTTCTGTTTCACGGGTCATTGATAAATATAGGTGAATTTAAGAGAGCTATTCTCCGGGCAGTCTGCAGATGTTGGTGGCGTGGCAGTTCTCCCCGAACTGGTCAATTTCATTTACAGCTTGATACCACAAAGCATCGGCTCATTACATTTTTAAAAAAATATTGCCAAATGACAAATTTAAACTCGATTATAGTTGAGCTACTTGGGACATAATTTGAAAGGATTGAACAAATTTGATTTTATTTTTTGTCTCATAGCAACCGAGGTACTGCCAGCTGCTGAACCAAATGTTACATTCTAAATTTTCCAGAACTCACTGTGATTGTAAATCCTTCAACTCTCTTAAAGGTACAATACCCTTCACACGTTCATAACACCTTCTCTCTCAAAAAAGAACCATCATAATGAAAACACGGTCTCATTTGTTTTTCTATTCTTTAAACACATTACCATAACATACAGATAACTGAAATCTAAGATCACCATAACTTTTCCTATATACCTATATTTTACATTGGATAAATGCAAATTTAGTCGAAACTTCATCAGTTAAATCTGTGAGAACGCATCTGTGATTACATCCTTACGACATGCTACATGTCTATTTTTTAAACTAAAAGTCTGTAACTGAAGACTACAATGAAATAGTCTTTAATGCATTCAACGAATGTAAGCAGATTGGGATCTGTGTACACAACTGCCTCCAACACGCTGTTTGTTAGTACACATTAAAATGTCGTAAGGCTAGTGCCAAACTCAATAGTTCTTTCTCAATCATGGAACATGTTCTCTGGTGGATGTTGAGTTTCTTTAAAAAGTACAATCCCATCTCATCATACTGTAGGAGGATAGCTCCAACTCCTACGTCACTAGTGTCGATGGCAACTTTGAAAGGTTTTGAAACGTTTGGTATATCTAAAACTGGTTTGGTGGTCAATATTTCTTTCTAATGGTCGAATGCCTCATGGCATTGTTCTGTCCATCTGTTCTTTTTCAGCAAATTGGTTAATGGTGCCACTACACTGCTGACGTTTGGAACAAATTTCTGATAGAATCCGCTGACTCCTAAGAAGCAAAGCACTTTTTTCTTCGAGGTTAGTCGTAGAAATTCCTGGGTAACTTTTGTCTTTGTGTTCCATGGGGTCAACTTTCCATGACCGATGTTTTGTCCCAAGAACATCACGTCTGCCTTGGTGAATTTAGTTTTGTTTAATTTTATCACCAGTTTTGTTTCACGTATTCATTCAAAGAGCTTTTCTAACTGTACCAAGTGATCTTTCCAGGACTTAGTAAAGATCACTACATCGTCCAAACAGATTGCACAGTTTATTTATGAGGCCACAACTCTGTTCATGGGTCTTTGGAATGTGTTGGGTGTGTTGTTCATTCCAAAGGGCATCACTTTGAATTGATACAGTCCATTTGGCGTTACAAGTAAGAACTTTATTTTACTGTCTCTGACAAAGGTACCTGCCAGAAACTACGCATCAAGTCAAACTTTGTGGTGTAACTGACTTGTCCAACTTTCTCGATACAGTATTCCAATGTCAGTATTGGATATAAGTCTGATTTTGTAACAGTGTTGAGCATCTAATAATCCAACCAAATTCATAGAGTCCCATCCGGTTTGGGAATGAAGATAATCGGCGAGCTCCACTCGCTCTGGCTTGGTTCCATGATGACCTAATTGAGCATAGCCTCCACCTCCTCCTGGACCTGTCTACTTTGAGACGATTAAGCCAATAGGGGTGTTGATTTATCGGAATTATATTCCATGCGTCTACTTCAGGTACAATGGCATTAGATCTCCCCGTATAATTCTTACATATGCCATCATATTGCAATAACAAAAGTTTCAACTGCGTTCTATACTCCTGAGGCAAATTGTTTATGAACCTATCCCACTGCTCAAGGACTTCTACATTTTTAACATATTTTGAGGCACATCAAAATCCACACCATTTGGAATTGATTCCTCACTCTGTTCCTTCAGCACCTGTTCCTTCAATTCTTTCCCTCCTGTACTTTTCCGGAGGACACACTAATTTATAAGCCACATGAAGGGGTTTCTGAATGTGGGAATTGGTGACAGAGGTCCTAGTTTCATTACTGCCTGTGGCCTACCTGCTATTTGGCACGCATAACACGTATGCCAGAAGTTAACCATATATTTGTGCATTCCAGGACAATAAAAATGTTTTTGTCCCTTAACCTGAGTCTTTTGTACCCCTTGGCGACCTCCCATAAGTAGTTCACGTGCTACCCGTAACACTTCCTATCTCTATGCTACCGGCAACACAATCTGGTGCACTTCAGCACACTACTCCTCTGCACTAACCTGCCGTAGTCTCCATTTCCGTTTTAGGATTCTATATTTCTGATAATAATCCTCAGGAATAACTGCCTCACTTTCAGAGTACGTATCCACATATATATCTTTTACCATCTTGCCTGTCTGTTGCAAATCCCTTCACCTTTCAGGACTAAACACCTTTGTCTGACCCTCTTTTTGTTCAAGTTTTCCCTGCACCATTACGTCAAACAGGATGTCAGCTAACAGAACCTTAACTCCTTCATCGTTGTCTTTAGTTTGTGGTTCCTGCTGTTACTTATGATAGTGGGATCTGGTTACTGTACTGTCTGGGAAAATACCAGTATATTTCTGTTTTAACTCCTCAGTTTCCTAGTCTTCTTGGGCTTCTCCACAACAAGGGGTATCGCTCCCAACTTGGATCCTGCTAAATCATCCTCGAGAACAAACCGGATTCCTGGAACTCACACTCTGTCAGTCACTCCCACGGTTCCTTCCCCAGACTTGAGAAGGCACTGCAACCTCATCTTATTGTGAGGAAAGCTTAATTTCTGTTCATATATCCCACAAATTATAATACTCTCAGGTAACAGATCAGAAATACTGCAAAGTAGCTCATCTCTTACTATTAGAAACTGGTTTGATCCTGTATCTCTCATAATTATAACTTATTCTTATTCTCCCCCTGTTGTTTCTGAGTAAAAATTACTCATAGATGCAAATTCCTTATAGAGATCAGGTACTAACTCCATTCCCAGCCCTTGCCTAGGCTGTACAATTTCCTGCAGCTCTTCGGTTCTTGTTGGGGCTTCTTTAAGATTTTCAGTAATGCCACTGGCTTACCTTCTTTTACCACATCTTTTCCCACAGCCCCTTTCTTAACGATCAGCGCTGTGACCATACATATCCCTTCTTATAGCAGTGAAAGCATCTTTTCCCAATGCCCTTTTGAAACCACCGGCATTGTAGCTTTCTGTGCCCGACTCTATTACGTGAAAACAACTGAGGCCTCTTTGGCACCTTCTTTAACCTGTGGTAAACTCTTATTCTCTACTGTTTCTTTTACAGTGTAGCATCTCCACATCTCCCAAATGCGATCCTTCACAGGACAAAATTCTGGTTGGAAGCTTGTCTTATGCAGCAACATGTACTCATCTGCTCATTCTACTGCCCTTCTCAATTTCTTATCATCTCTAGAAGTGAATTTATCAATTCGTTCAGCAGAATAATCTCCATTAGAGCCTCATAGGTCATATCTACTTTTAAAGCAAACATCCATCGATCAAAATGCCTATGTTTAATTACTTCAAACTCAGCATAAGTCTGACCTGATTACTTCTTTATGTTTCTGTACTGCTGTCTATATGATTCTGGTACCAATTCGTGAGCACTTAAAAGAGCTTGTTTGATGTCTTGAGAATTTCGTGACCCTCATCTGACAGCAGAGAAAATACGCCACTCACCCTGCCTACCACTTTAGTCCAAACTAGCATTACCCATAAATCCTTGGACCACTCCATATGCCTAGCCAATTTTTCAAATGAGATAAAGAAGGCATCAACATCTTTCTCATCAAAATGATGCAGAGTATTAACATAGTTGCTACTTTCTCCCCACCCCCACCCTCCTCTAGCTTATCTCTCCACGCTTCAGGCTCACTGCCTTTATTTCTGATGAAGGGCTTTTGCCCGAAACGTCGATTTCGAAGCTACTTGGATGCTTCCAGCACAACTAATACAGAATATAGTTGCATATAACACTAAAGTCTCTTTTAATCTCCATCTTTTTAATGTGTCTTTGCTGATTAAATCACAACTTCTCAAGTTCAAATTCTCTCTCTTTTTGGTCAGCTAAGAACCTTCTTCTCTTTTCCTCTCTCTCTGTTCTGTCTTGCTTTCTGTTTCTTCTCTCTCTCTCTCTTTATCTCCCTTTGTTTATCTTTAAACTGCATTTTCCTCAATTGTAATTTAAGTTTTTTTTGTCACTCTACTGCACTTGTATGTGTTTCTAACACACCTTAGTATGTGAGAAATTCCTGGACAATTTGAGATTTACTTTTTCCTTGATTAAATCCAAATCTAACTTCCTTGCTAATTCTAAAAGTTTGGCCTTTATCTTTCCTTCTAAGATTTCGTGGCGAATTTGAGAATCATCTTCAAACCCCTCTTAACTGTTTAACAGCCATTTTTCTCACTTTTAATTTAAACAAACACAAGTCATCGGGATTAAACAAGTTGTCTCACTGACGTTTTACTTAAAGATCTCAGACACGAACGTGCAAATGTTTAAATATATTTTGTTTTCTTTTCATCCCTCAAATCTATATAAATTGGCTCAAACCTCAGACTGGATCTGTCTCAACCTGTTCATATCGTGGACGAAAGCCCCCAAGCTGTTACAACACAGGATTAACCCTTCTCCTAATTTAAACCAGCCATAGAGAAAAAGTTTATGCCATATTCCGTTAAATTTCAAGATGCAAAGACCCATTTACAGAGGTCACAATTTAAAGTAAAATTAACAAATTTGCTATTTAAGTACAACAGAGAATAATAAAACAAACAATTATTTAGAACTCCCTTCGGTTCAACGTATGTTTTACCACCCATTCTACAATACTGGTCCGATAAAACAAAAAAAATGTTTACAAAAAATTATCATGTTTCAAAACCAGTCCACTTTGTCGATTCTCCTTTGTAGACTTTCCTCTGTAGGGTTTTCTCTCGATTGGCTTCGATGTTCTGCTGAGCAAACCTCTTACAGACAGGTACCTTTCAGAAAGTCCTTCAGCTCGCAGTCTATCTTTCTGGATGCCCTTAGCAGTACTTCCCCCTAAATGTTCAAAATGTCCAGTTTTACACCTCTAAACAGCGGACCATTTCATTGATTTTGATGTCATCAAGTATTTCAAACTCAATTTGATTTCAGTTTGTTGGGGCAAATTTTAAACTGGCCGTTTTTGAATAGGTTTTTGTTTCGTGCCAACTCAGCTATGGATTGCACAGTCAAATGTTGCATTTACCTTCTTTCTGGACACTTTGTGCCAGCTTCCAGTCTCTCTTAAATGTAACATATATCTCTACACCTTCATAACAATAACTTTTATCTGCCCTGCATAGCTTTCCATAAATTTGATCAACTTAGTAAGTTCACACAATCGCCTTTTCTGTTCCAAAAAGATTCATTTTCTCTCTTCCTTCCTTTACCTAAATCCTTCTTTCCAGTTATCATTCCAATTACTTACAATGTTACTAGTATTCTTCGACAAATAATTATATTGTGTGAATGTGTGTGTGTGTATGCACGTGTGTGTGTATGTGTGTGTGTGTATGTGTGTGTATATGTATGCACGTGTGTGTGTTTTGTGAATAATTCTCTGTAATTGGACTGACATGAAGGAATGAGATGTTATCACACTCCCATATGAAAGAATAAATGTACAACGTTTCCAAGCTTTCTGATATCAAAAAAGATGTAAAAACCACCTTTATTCATGATTGGAAAAGTAAACAAATGATGTTCACGGACCGAACAGCAGTAATGTAATGAACCTTTATTGGAATCATTAAACGACCAAATATTTAGTTTTTGCATGAGAGTTTAAATTCAGCTTTTCTTTTTCAATTGTGTGATGCATACGTTTTTATCAATATGCAATCAACATCGGTGACAAAACCAGAGGTTTCTGGAAATGCGCAGTAGTTCTTTCAGTATCTCCTGTGAGAAAGCTGATTCAACATAACATAGAGAATGGGTCTGGGCTGTTTGTGATTTGCCAATAGTGGTCAGCGATGTGCCGCTTAGGTGCATTAGTCAGGGGTAAATATAGAGTAACAGAGTAGGGGAATGGGTCAGAATGGGTTACTCTTCAAAGTGTCAGCGTGGACATGCTGTTTGAAATGGCCTGTTTCCCCACCGGAGGCATTCTATGATTCTATGATTTCTTTATAAAAAGGCAGGTCGGTGCCAGGATCAAGAATGTCTCCGAGCATGCTCAGGGCGTATTTAAATGAGAGGGTAAACAGCCAGAGGTCGTAGTTCACGTTGACACCAATGACATCGGTAAGAAGAGTGAAAGGTTGAAAGGCCCTGCTAAGAAAGTTCAGGGAGTTAGGAGTGAGTTTAAAAGGAGGATCTCCAGGGTTCTATACTTGAGATTACTCCCTGGGCATCTGGAAGTGAGTCAAGGAAGAGGAAGATAGTCGAGTTGAATATGTGGCCAAGAGCTAGTTTGGAAGGAGGGTTTCTGATTTTTGGATGATTGCGATCATGTCCAGGGCAGGTGAGTACTGGACAAAAAGGAAAGTGCGCACTTTAACTGGAGGGGCCCCAACATCCTGGAAGGGAGGTGCGATCACGTAGATTTAAGCTAATGTTCCAGGAAGCTGGGAAACAAAGCAGCCAGTCAGAAACTGAGCAGAAAGAAAAGGTTTGTCAAATAAACCTGCAGAGCCATTTTAATTACCATGCTGAGGGAACTAATCACAACAATTTTTAAAAATGTGAGTTGCAATTTGGAGTAAATGATAGGCTCACTATTATCAGTAATCAATAAATAAGGATGGAGAGCCTGTGCACATAAGTATTAAAAGAGAAAGATATATCGATAGAACTTATGTTAAAACGTTTCCAAACTAAATGTGTGCAGTATTTGGAATAAAATGAATGAGCTGATAGCGCTAACAGTTATAAATAGGTATGGCATGGTGGGCATGACTGAAATCTGGTTACATGAAGGTGTTAAATGTCCAAGGCTACTCAGTATTCAGATAAGAAGGAACAGCAGGTGGAGTGCCTGTATTCGTTAAGGATTATGTCAAGGCTGTATTAAGAAATGATATTAGCACGTGGGACAAAACTGATGAATCAGTCTGGTTTGAAATAAAACACATTGAAAGAAATCTATTGGTAGGAGCATTTCCAGCCCACAAACTACCCCCACCCCACCCCGACAAATTACTTTCAAAGTCGGGATTAGTATGGACCAGGAAATAACGATGGCTTGAGACAAGAGCACAAGAGTGATTATGGGAATACGAGCATGCAAATTGACTGGATTAATCAATTTGGCAACAGTAGCCTCAAAGAACGATTCGTCGAATATATGATGGATTATTTCTTTGATTAACATGTAATGGAACCAACCAGAGAACTGGCTTTGGTATTACATAATGAGGAAGGAGTGATAAATCATATTGTAGTACAGAATCATCTTAGAAAGAGTAACCACAACATGTTTGAGTTTCATATTCAGACTCTAACAGCGAAGACAGAATCACATAGGAGAGATTTAGTGTTGGACAATGATAATTTTACTGGCCTGAGAAAGGGCTTGGCCTGAATGGACATTTCAAAAAGATTAAAGTACAAGACATTTGAAGAACAGTGGCAACGACTTTGGAAGATAGTCAAAACCCCTCAAATAAAGTGTAATCCTTAGTGGAAGAGGAATTGTAAAAAGGTGAAAAGCAATCCATGTCTTAACAAGGAAGTCAACAACAACATGAAGGTTCTTGTCTGGTGGTATTCTCGCTGACTGCTAATCCAGGTAATGTTCTGGGGACATGGGTTCAAATACTGCCACGGCAGATGGTGGAATTCAAATCCCATATGAACCTGGAATTAAGAGTATATTGATGATAATGAATCCATTGCTCATTGGTGGAAACACCAATATGTTTCATTAATGTTCTTTATGTCCAGAAAACACCATCCTTTACCTGGTCTAAGCGACATGTGACTTCAAACCCATACAAATCTGGTTGACGCTTAACTGCCCTCTGGGCAATTAGGGACAGACAATGAGTGCTGTCTAACCAGCGACATGCTCATCCTTTAATGACTTAAAGAAAAACACTTCAATTGTCAGCAAACGGCTACTAAAAATATCATCAAAACGGCTATGAAGTAAAATGAGAAGTAAACATAAGGAATGATAAAGAACACTTCTCTGAGTAGTCAAAATGTTTAAAAATGCTGAAATCAAATTTTGTCTTTGAGAGTATGAAAATGGCGAGGTAATAATGGGAAATCTAGAAATGGCAGAGGCAAAACCAACACTTCCTGTTTTCACAGTGCAAGATAATTTCTTCCCAAAATTTAAACAACTGCAAAGGATCATGATGGAAGTACGATGACGAGGAAGAAGATATTAAATACATTGATGGGATTATAGGCAGGTCAGACCCTCAGCCTGCAATATATCATATTAAAGGATGTAACAGCAGTGATAGTGGATGTGTTAGTTAGGATATTCAAAATTTCCTTGAATTCTGGAACGGTACTGATGTATTGGAAAATTAATAATGTAGTACTCGTTCCCAAAACAGGAGATAGGCAAAATTTAACAAACTGTAGACCAGTGAGTTTAACCTCTGTAGTGGGGAAGTTTCTTCAGTCAACCATAAAGTACGAAATGACTGAACACTTGGAAAAACAAAGATCAATTCACCAGTGTCAGCACAGTTTCATGACAGGCAGGTTGTGCTTGACAAACTGCTGGAGTTCTTTGAGAATGTATCCAGCAAGGTGGATAATGGGGATGCAACAACTGC
Organism: Chiloscyllium punctatum; assembly: GCF_047496795.1. Lineage (NCBI taxonomy): Eukaryota > Metazoa > Chordata > Chondrichthyes > Orectolobiformes > Hemiscylliidae > Chiloscyllium > Chiloscyllium punctatum. The sequence goes on along the minus strand of NC_092771.1, from coordinate 50,844,435 downwards.
TGGACATCTGAACTTCAGAAGGCTTTTGACAAGGTGCTGCATAAAGGACTGATCTAGGCGGTTTGAACCGAGGGGTTAAGGGTAGAGTATTGAATTGGATAGAGGATTGACTGACTAACAGGAAGCAGAGCATCGGGATAAATGGTCTTTCCCTGGCGATCTGAAACTAGTGAGGTGCTGCAGGGTTCAGCTCTCAGACCTCAATTGTTTCCAATCTGCCCAAATGACCTGGAAGGAGGGACAGAGTGTAGCAACTAAATTCACAAATGGTATTAAACTAGGTGGTAAAACAGGCTGTAATGAGGAGCTAAAGAGTTTACAGATGAATAATGGTAGGGTTAGAAAATGGGGCGGATTGCTATATCTGGCAGATGGTGTTAAATGTGGTTAACTTGAATTTGCAACCGCCACTCATAATTTCTGTTTTCTTGTGTTGCAATATCTGCAGTTCTTTGGATTTTATTCACCGTTGGCGGCTGGGGTCACATGAGTCGAGGGTTTGGTTGTGGGAGATGCAGGTTGCTCTTTGTGTCCGGAACAAGACATCACTGTGGAGAAAATATCCCAGTCAGGCATTGTTGATTCCCACAGCAGGCCTGGCAACCATATGGCCTATCCCTGTTCTTACCTCCTGATGTTTAATTGCCTGGAGTAATCCACATCAAAATGTTGCAGTCAGATAGACAATCCGTAATTAATATACTCATTTCATAATAAAGGGACAAATGACCACTTAAATCAGAATTAAAGACTTGGCAATTGTTTTGAGATTTAATGACAATTTGCTGCAACTGCAGGCTGGGAACTGGGTGATGGGACACCAAAACACGTCAGCATTGTTGCAAATTTATAGGTTAGATATTGAGTAAAAATATTATGTCATCAATTCTGTTCGAAAGTGTCGATACTCTATATCTTATGAAAAATGTATTGAAGGTATTTTGGGAAAATACAAACATTGAATTGATTAGAAAAGGAAGATGTGAAGTGGGTATAAGTCATAGAATATAGAACAATACAGCGCAGTACGGTCCCTTTGGTCCTCGATGTTGCACCGACCTGTCATACCAATCTGAAGCCCATCTAACCTACACTATTCCATGTACGTCCATATGCTTGTCCAATTACGACTTAAATGTACTTAAAGTTGGCGAATCAACTACCGTTGGTGGCAAAGCATTCCATAAACTTACTACTCTCTGAGTAAAGAAACTACCTCTGACATCTGTCCTATATCTATCACCCCGTAATTTAAAGCTTTGCCCCCTTGTGCTCGCCGTCATCATACTTGGAAAAAGGCTCTCCCTGTCCACCCTATCTAAACCTCTGATCATTTTATATGTCTCTATCACGTCACCCCTGAACCTTCTTCTCTCCAACGAGAACAGCATCGAGTCCCTCAGCCTTTCCTGGTAAGACGTCCCCTCCATACCAGGCAACATCCTGGTATCTCCTCTGGACCCTTTCCAAAGCTTCTACATCCTCCTCATAATGTGGTGACCAGAACTGAACACAATACTCCAGGTATGGCCGGACCAGAGTTCTGTACATCTATAGCCTAACCTCATGGTTCTGGAATTCGATCACTCTATTAATAAAAAGCTAAACCACTTATGCCTTCTAAACAACCCTGTCAACCTGGGTGGCAACTTTCAAGGATCTATGTACCTGGACACCAAAATCTCTCTACTCAACTACACAACCAAGAATCTTACCATTAGTCATTACTTTGCATTCCGTTTACTCAAACCAAGGTGAATCACCTTTGTCCACACTAAACTCCATTTGCCATCTCTCAGCCCAGCTCTGCAGCTTATCTATGTCTCTCTGTAACCTACAATATCCTTCGTCACTATCCACAACTCCAGCGACCTTAGTGTCATCTGCAAATTGACTAACCCACCCTTCTATGCCCTCATCCAGGTCGTTTATAAAAATGAAAAGTAGCGGTAGACACAACACCGACCCTTGCGGTACACCACTAGTAACTGGACTCCAGGATGTACATTTCCCATCAACCACCACCCTCTGTCGTCTTTCAGCAAGGTAATTACTGATCCAAACTGCTAAATCTCTCACATTCCCATTACTCCGCATTTTGTACAATAGCCTACTGTGGGGAAACTTACCTGGCTGAAATCCATATACACCACATTAACCGGTTTGCTTTCATTTCTCCTGTCTGGTCACCTTCTCAAAGAACTCAACAAGGTTTGTGAGGCACGATACCCTTCACAAAACCGTGCTGACTATCGCTAATCAAATTATTCCTTTCTAGATGATTATAACTCAAAGCTCTTTCACCTTTTCCAACACTTTACCAACAACTGAAGTAAGGCTCACTGGTCTATAATTAGCAGGGTTATCTCGACTCCCCTTCTTGAACAGGGGAACCACTTGGCCTTCCTCGAGTCTTCTGGCCCTATTCCTGTAGACAATGAAGATTTAAAGATCAATGCCACAGGTTCCCAGAGGTTCCGAGGATAAATCCCATCCAGTCCAGGGAACTTATCTATTTTCACATTCTGCAGGATTTCTAATACCTCTTCCTTGTGAACCTCAATCACACCTCGTCTAGTAGCCTGTACCTCTGTATTTTCCTCGACAACATTGTCGTTTTCTAGAGTGAATACTGTCGAAAAATATTCATTTAGTGTTTCCCCTATCTCCTCTGACTCCACACGCAACTTCCCACTACTATCCTTGATTGGCCCTAATCTTACTCTCGTTATTCTTTTATTTCTTAAATACAGTTAGAAAGTCTTAGGTTTTACCCTGATCCTATCCGCCAACAAATTCTCATGTCTCCTCCTGGCTCTTCTGATCTCTCTCTTTAGACCTTTCCAGACTACCTTGTAACCCTCAAGCGCCCTAACTGTCCCTTCACATCTCATCCTAACATAAGCCTTCTTCTTCCTCTTGACAATAGATTCCATTCCCTTCGTAAACCACGGCTCCCGCGCACTACAGCTTCCTCCCTGCCTGACAGGTACATACTTATCTCGGACACTCAGGAGCTTTTCCTTGAATAAGCTCCACTTTTCTAATGTGTCCATCGCCGGCAGTTTCTTTCCCCATCCTATGCTTCTGAAATCTTGCCTAATCGCATCGTAATTGCCTTTCCCCCAGCTGTAACTCTTGCCCAGTGGTATACACCTATCCCTTTTTATCACTAAAGTAAACATAACAGAATTGTGATTACTATCACCAAAGTGCTCACCTACTTCCAAGTCTAACACCTGGCCGGGCACATTACCCAGTACCAAATCTAATGTGGCGTCGCCCCTTGTTGGCCTGTCTACATACAGTGGAAAGAAGTCCTCCTGCACACAGTGGACAAAAACTGACCCATCTATATTTCTCATACCGTATCGTTACCAGTCAATATTTGGAAAGTTGAAGTCCCCCATGACAACTACCCTGTCTCTCTCAGTCCTATAAAGAATCATCTTTAGAACACTGTCCTCTACATCTCTGGAACTATTTGGAGGCCAATAGAAAACTCCCAACAGGATGACATCTCCTTTCTTGTTTCTAACCTCAGCCCATTCTACCTCAGTTGACGATTCCTCAAACATCCTTTCTGCAACTGTAATACTGTCCCTGGCTAACAATGCCACACATACCCTCTTTTAATATCTTCTCTGTTCTTACTGAAAAATCTAAATCCTGGAACCTGCAACAAACCATTCCTGTCCCTGTTCTAACCATGTCTCCGAAATGCCCACAACATTGAAGTCCCAGGTGCCAACCCATGCTGCAAGTTCACCCACCTTATTCCGGATTCTCCTGGCGTTGAAGTAGACACACTTCCAACCAACTTCTTGCGTGCTGGTTCCATCTTGCATCCCTGAAACTTGATTTCGGACCTCCCTACTCTCAATTTTTTTTGTATACTTGAACTACAATTTTGATTCCCATCCGCCTGCTGGATTAGTTTAAAACCACCCAAATAGCCTTAGCGAATTTCTCCCCCAGGATATTGGTACCCCTCTGGCTCAGATGAAGACCATCCTGCTTGGAGAGGTCCCACCTACCCTAGAAAGAGCCCCAATTATCCAAGAATCCAAAACCCTCCCTCCCGCACTTCCCTGTTGCCACGTGTTCAATTCCTCTCTCTCCCTGTTCCCCGGCTTACTAGCACATGGCACGGGCAACAAACCAGAGACAACAACTCTGTTCATCCTAGCTCTAAGATTCCATCCTAGCTCTCTGAATTTCTGCCTGAAATCCCCGTCTCGCTTCCTACCTATGTCGTTGGTGCCTATGTGGAACACGACTTTGGGCTGCTCCCCCTCCCTTTTAAGTATCCCAAAAACATGATCAGAGACATCACAAACACCGTACCTGGGAGGCAACACACCAACCGTGAGTCTCTCTCGTCTCCACAGAACTTCCTATCTGTCCTCTAAACTATGTAGTCCCCAATGACTACTGCTCTGCTCCTCTTCCCCCTTCCCTTCTGAGCAGCAGAGACAGACTCTGTGCCAGAGCCCTGTGTCCCACTGCTTTCCCCTGGTAAGTTACCCCCCAACAGTATCCAAAATTGTATACTTATTGTTGAGGGGAATGACCACAGGGGATCCCTGCACTGCCTGCCGGTGCCCTTTCCATCTCCTGACTGTAACCCATTTGCCTTTTCTTTAGCTGAGGAGTGACTACCTCCCTGTAACTCCTCTCAATGACTCCATCTGCCTTCTGAATGATCCAAAGTTCATGCGGCTCCAGCTCCAGTACCTAACGCGGTTTTCGAGGAGCTGGAGTTGTGTACAACTCCCGCAGATGTAGTCAGCAGGGACACGAGTGGTGACCCTTACCTCGCACATTCTGCAAGAGGAACATTCAACTGCCCTCATCTCCAATCCCGTTATTCTAAATTCCCAAAGAGACTGTTGAAAAATAAGGAATAAAAAATAAACTCGCTACCTTACCAATCTGGCGCACAGAAGTTTTCTTTTTGGTCAGAGGAGGAGATGGGTGGGAGACACTACCCGGGAAATGTTTCGTGTAACGCAACCACACAAATATATGACTTCCCCCAAGTAGTTCGCTCCTCCCTCACACCTCTCAGCAAATGGTGGCCCGACTCCCAAGGTAAGACCCTTTTAATTTTTTATATAGGTCTCGGCATGTCACGGAACAGGCAAATATCGGTCTTTGGATCACATTAGGAAAATGTGCCTGTGTTAGAGCACAATGACGAGTGGAATGGAAAAAACAGTGTATTATTTCAATGAATTTAGTTCAACGAATTATTTCCTTATTATTGAGCCTTTGAGTAAGGGGAAGAGCTACTCTTTTTTTCCTTGTCTAGACCCCTCATGTTGTTAAACACCTCCACCAGGAGCACCTCTCAGCCTCCTTTGCTTAAAAATAAAATCAAGTAGATCCAGCCTCTCTTCAGTTTGAGTACACTCTTGTCATGTAACTTCTGAAAGGAATCAGTGTTAAATTTCATTAGCGATTGATCTGTCCAGCTGAACAACAGGTTTATACCATCCTGTACCCTCACACGGTCCTCCTCATTGTGAACCACCAGCTCATCTTTGCGACATCCAAAACATTATTTATCATTCCCTCCAAACTCCATCCCTCACATTCTCATCATCATCGTTTATGAAGTTCACAACTAAGCCCTGAATTTCTCATGTTCTTCAGATGTTGTTCACAGGGAAAGCATTGGGAATTCCATTCTCTTGTTTTTTCCTATTTTGGTGAATTTACAGCGTGATGCAGTTGAGTTCTTTTTTACGAAGGAGCCACAAATTGTATTTCGGACGAGCTGAATTCTACTTTTATACTGTGATCCTCTGTATGTTTTATTGATTAGCTTTTGCGTAATTAGTATTGGATTAGGTTTAGATTGCTTTCACTGCAACATTTCTGTTCCACGTGGATCTGGAAAATGTTCTTTGTATCGTTCCCTGCAACAGTCAGAGCTGAAGCAAGTTTCCGTGTCTACGATAGTGACAGATTCATAATTTTGTTTGAAATAGTTGGAGTGATAAGGATAAAGATTCATCTAAGTTCTATATATAGACTTATAGAAGGAGATCAAATCATATCGTCAGGTCCACCTTGAACTGGAAACAAATTAAATAATTATATGCCCACTTTTCTTCTTCTTGTAAAACATTTTCAAAAAATGTTCTTAGAGCATCGTGGATCTTCTAGCTGCCCCTGGGAATGCATGCAGTTAAATATTTAATATAGTCTTTTTGCAGTTGATGTTGTAGTTTATTAATTTAAAATAATTATTTCTTTTTTGTTTTATAAACATTCAAAAACAAGTAAAACGATAAAAAAAACTCATGATTTTCATTCAAACGAACTTTTTTTAAAAAAGAGTTGTTTAAGGGTGGTTTACAAAGAAAACGAAAAGTCTATTTTTGTTTTAAAATGTTTCTTTTATTATACTGCAGAAGGTTTTTTTGTTTTGTAAAATTAATTAATTAAAATAAGGAGGTTTACCTTCATTCTGGAGAATTGTACACATTTTCAGCTCTGGTGAAGACTATTTTCTTCTTGGACTTTATTGAAGAGGAATATTTTTATTAACTTAGTTAGTTAAATGTTTATTTTGTTTAATTTTTCTATGTTTGATACGTGTATGTATATATTTTTCAATTTTAACATTGTCTGTAGGTAATGAAAGGTAACAGAAGGTGCTGTAAAAAAGTTCTGCTTTTAGGCAGAATATTATTCAGGTCTCATAAGGCACAGAGAGGATGGCTGGAAGATTTGGGAAAAAAAATATTATCCAGCATATTCGTCATATAGATGTGTGGCTCTCAGGAAAGATAAGAAAGTAGTTCAAAATTCTCTGGTGGCTATTCCACTGCAAAAATGCTTTTCAGCTTTTAGAACAGCTGAAGGGGTTTGTCTCTCTGACGAAAATGGAAGAGCAGTCAATTATTGGACACTTGGAATGATTCTTAGGTTCAGCAGCTTTTGAGGAGATTTAGTAGAATTATTGCTTCAGTGAACTTTTCTATCAGGGGCACGAACACAAGATTCTGTGGCAGTGACCATTAATTAAGGAAGATTTGTTTATTTTCCGTTGCTAAGATTAAGAACGTCTTGAAACCATTCAAGCACGTTGTTCAAGGTGAGATTGAGTAGAGAAACATTAATGTAGATATTGGCAGGAATTATATTTTTAGGGAAAGATTAAAGCAGTACAGAGTGAACTTAAGAGGTGAGGTACATTATTAATAATAAAACCTTTAAAGCAATACTTTCTGGCTTACTCCAATGCCAAACCCAACTGGGAAGGAACAAAAGGTTAACAGAGAAAAACAAAAGGCTGAAGAACTACTGTGTTATTGAGGGATTTCGATTTTTGGGAAATTAGAATCTATTTTAGAATAGAAATGACCTGTTCAGAAGGATTGGTCTAATCTAAACTGGAAAGCAACTAATATCTTAGCAGGGAGATTTGCTCCTTCTATGTAGGGAGACTTTATGTTAATAGAGTTGACAAGGGCGATATTCCAAGTAGAATTACAAATGGTAGGATGGATTGAGAAGTTTATGAATGTGAGGAGTGCACAGCAATTAGAAAAGAAAAACGAGAGAGTCAAAAGTATATAGTAATTCTGAAGCAGGAAATTGCATTTATTTTAAGTGAGGGGTCTTACAGGGGAGGCTGATGAACTCGGGGCATGTTTAAGAACATGGGATCGGGACACCATATGTGTTACAGTAAATTGGTCAATCAACATTTTGGGCAAAAGCCCTTGATCAGGAATGGGCTGATGAAGGCCCTTTGCGTGAAACGTCGATTTTCTTGCTCCTTGGATGCTACATGACCTGCTGTGCTTTTCCAGCACCACACTCTCGACTCTTACTTCCAGCATCTGCGGTCCTCACTTTCACCCGAGAGATGTTCAAGACTAGCAATTCAATGTTCCAGCTGTTAAGTGTCAGAGAAAGGATGGAAACAGATATGCGGAGGGTAGGGAGGGGGAAGTCTGCAATTTTTGATTAAGGAATAAATTTATGCTGGAACTGGGAAAGATATTTCTGAAAAATTATCCAGGTAAAATACGCAGGTAGTGTTAAAAATAAGAAAATAAAGTTCACTTTGAATAGGTAGCACTAAATGCTCTTTTGTGACAAACCGTCCAGTGAAAATATATTGGTCGAAATTAAAAATAAGAAAGGAAAGAACACATTGATTGTATTGTACCATATGCTCTCCAACAGTAAGAAATAAACTGAGAAACAAACATGTAGGGAGATCGCGGATATATTTAATCTAAATAAGGTTGTAATAATGGGGTTTTTAATTTTCTTAAAATTGATTGGAACTACCACAGCGTTAAAGGGTTGGATGGTTAAGAATTTGTCAAATATGTTCACGAAAATTTTCTTCATCAATATCCAGATGATGCTAACAGAGAAGGAGCAAAACTAGGCTTCTTTTGTGCATTAGGAAGGGCAAGTGACTGAAGTAAATGTGAGGGAAAGTTTTGGACATTGCAATCATAATTCTATTAGTTTCATAATAGTTTTGGAAAAGAATAAGCCTTTAATTAATGTTTTTTTTTATTGCAGTACCATAAACTTTAATGGCATGGGACAAGGATTTATCAAGTTTGATTGGAGTAGACTGTTAGTAGGTAAAACAATGTCTGACAAGTGGGAGGCGTTCAACAGTGTGACGACGGGAGTTGAGAGGCATTATGTTCCTGTTAAAGTGAAGGGAAGATTAAGGAACAATGGACAACTACAGTTATTGAGCTTTTATTTAAGAATCAAAGGCAATCTTACTTTAGTTATAGACAACTTTATTCAATTTAATCTCTTAGTCAATATAAAGAGTGTGGGGCATTATTTCGAGAGAAATCAGGAAAGCAAAAAGACGATATGAGATAGAATGGGCAGATAAGTTTAAGGATAATCCAAAAATATTGTGCAACTACATTAACAGCAAGAAGGTAATCATAGAGAGGGTTAGGCCTCTCAAAGATCATGAAGGATATCGATATTTTGAACGCAGGAGATGGCGAATAAAATAATTCCATTCCTGGTGCAACAGACAGCAACAAACACGCACTGTTGCCTGAACCTCACATTCATCAAGCTTGAACTATATCTGCTGTCTGTCAATCTATTGACCCATTTCATCAAGATCCTTTTATATTCTTAGAAATAATTCTTCACTGTCCAATTTGCCACCAGATTTGGTGTCACCCACAAACTTACAAACCATGCCTTCAATATTCTCAAGCAAGTCATTTACATAAATGACAAACAAAGAAAACTCAGATCCAATCTCTGTGGAACACTGCTGGGCACAAGCCTTCAGTTCGAAAAGCAACCGCTCACCATTACTCTTTTTCCTGCTATAGCACCAATTAAAAATGCTGTAGAGAAACCCCACAGTTCAGGCAGTATCGGAGCAGAGAAAAATGGAATGAACTTTTTTTGATTCCAACATAACTTGTTCAAGATAGGTTCATATAAGACTCGATATGTTCACTCTGGTTCTCTGCCCAGATCTTGTGTCAGCTGTTGCTTTTCTCCTTCATTTTTCATTTGTATTTAAGATTTCCACTATCTCTAATATTTTGCTTTTTCTTGATTGGTCTGGATGTTGGTTATATTTGGACAATATGCTCCATCTCTGTTCCTATCATTCGTGCCAGTAAGACATATATTACACTGGAGTCTGTTTCTTCTTTAAGTTCAGAAAATAAATGCGCGGATCTCACCAATGTGATTTTGATTTGAAAGGCCTTTTAGAGACAGCTACACTTGATGAACAGCAGGAATAGTTTATTAATTTTGATATTATCTGTGTGGTTTATGACGAGACTTGTCTCCTCAGTCTCTGAACATTTTCAATACGTTTCTAAGAATAATTACAGTAAATATGGTTGTCATGCAGCCTATCATCACTGTACCAGCTCCGCATGAGCTGTGTCTTCACTCTTACTCTGCTCCAACTCACTGTAACCCAACACATTTTGTTATCGTGTCTGTTTTTTATTTGTATACATCCCGTCCCGATATAAACAATGTTAACCTGTGATTAAACAGTCTATATATAAACTATAATGATGTACATCACATTTGAAATTATCCTATTCCGTGCACATTGCCGTTCAGCATTCCATGTACCAAAGGTCGTCTGTTATCTTGCTCTGCACTGAATTTCATTCCATTTGTCAGAAACAGTGATGGCTGAATACTAGTGACTGGGAGATATTGCTGCACTCTCCTCAGGTCTCCTCAGCCACTGGCCACAGCCCTTTCTGTCTCATAGCCATTATCATATTCATTCCATCCCTTACTCATTAATTCATGACATTTAATAAACAAGGTTATTGTACATTGTTATGGGCCAGGACCGACCACTCAAAATAATCTTAAGCACATAGCCGAGTCTTTAATGTTGCCATTTGTTGAAGGTAAGTGTATAGTGGATATTCCCAGAGTGAATTAGTTGGTCCGACTGCCGACTTTTAAACAAACAGAATGTATTTGTAAAAATAAGGAATGAAACACAAGAATCGAAAATACCAGACCTGAATAATTCATCCTATCCAAAACTGACAGGCTACCTCGAATTAAGGATGCTGATCCAAATTACTTGCAACAACCCCAATAAACAAACCCACGAGAACAAAGAGTAAAAATTACACCAAAAGCTTATAGTTTATGAAGTCAGAGGACTGAAGCGGAGGGGGGTGGGGGTGGGGGAGTATCCAATTTCAACAGTGAACCTGACTCAACTAACCCTCGAACTGAACTGACCTGTGCAGCAGGAGAGCTGGCCACATCCCCTTGATTTTTCCGGTTTTTAAAAAAGGCTTGACAGCCTTCTGTCCGAGGCATTATCTGTTAGGTTAAAAAAAAACAATAGACCAGAATGAAGCATTCAAAATTGAGACATGTTGGAAAATTGTGCCATTTAGAACCTCTCTGAAAAAAATCAATGACAACATAACCTTGTAAAGAGACCCCCGTGTGACAACTCCCCCAATATAAACCTGAATCTTCAATATCCAAGATGGCTTCAGCTTTCAAAACTCCTAAAAATAGTAGTTTGTACTCTACAATGAGCATGTACATTCGTTTACTATAAATATGCAAATCTGCACAATTACATCCTGATTCACTGCGTGGTACTTCCATCATTGAGTGCCTCCATTTGTCACTTAAGTCTCAACAATGCATTGGTAATCATGTTTTCAAGACTTGCCATGTGCACAATTTTCAAATTGAATGGCTGTAACAACAGGCTCAAGCTAAACAGTCTCGCATTTTTGACCTAACATTTCTCAAAAAGACTTAATTGAGTTATGATCAGTGTAAATGTTTGTCTCCTGTATGTTGCTGTTAATCTAAACATTAAAATGTTGTCATACCAACACAACGCTCACAGTCTCTTTATCAACTTTTGAATATTTCTACTAATGATCATTCAACTTCTTGGAGGAATACCCAGTAGGTCTCTCTGTCTTCTCGTCATCTTCCTGCAGGAGTCCAACACCGAAATCCACATCTTTCGCGTTTAAATACGCCTTGAATGGTTTTGCACATTCAGGTGTGTCTGATCGTGGGCAGTGGTTAACACATATTTCAAATGCCGTCAAATGCCTTCTGACAGTCCTCTGTCCACTGAAACTTCTTGACTTTCTTTAACAATTCAGTGAGTGGAGCAGTCACACTGCGTAAATGAGGCACAAACATTCGATAAAATCCACTTAGTCCCAGGGACTGCTCCTGTTGTCAACAGGATGCGAAATTCCCCAATTACCTTCACTTTTAAATCTCATGGCACCATTTATCTCTGTCCAATAGCATGGCCAAAGAAGGCGACTTTTGCTTTGGAAAATTCACTTTTCGCTTGGTTTACCACAAAGCCTGACTTCCGAAGTCGATTGAACAAATTTGATAGATGCTGTAGTGTTCCTTCCATGAGTCACTAAAAATCACAAGGTCATTCAATGTACACTACAGGTTGGATAATCCGGCAATTTATTGGTTAGTCCCTGAAATGTGGCACATTTTTCATTCCAAATGTAAGTTGCTTGTCCCACATTTTCAACACAGTTTTCCAACTGTGGAACTGGGTATACATCAACATTTTTAACTACGTTGACGTTACGATACTCCACATATAATTGTTGGGCACCATTTGGCTTTGGCACCATGACTATAGGTGATTTCCAGTCACTGTAACACATGTTGATTATGTCATCTTAGAGCTTGCATTCAATCTCCTTCTGAGCCTGTGCCAACTTGAGAGGATTATGCCTGTAAGGATGTTGGTTAATCGTAACGACATCTCCTATAGCTACATTATGTACAATTAGGTGAGTATTTCCAAGTTAATATCTGCGTAATTCCACATGTGATAGTAATAACTCTTTCTGATCATTTCAATTTTTCACATGAAGGTAAAACAATAAATCATCCCAATTTTAGACAAGTACCTCATTGTCCACTTTAATTTGTGGAATGTCCGATTCAGAATCCTCTGAACTTGGTTCTTACTTTGGTGCCGTAATCATAAACACCTTGTCCTCTGGCCTTCCTTCCCTATCAAAGTACATTTTGAGCATATTCACATGACATGCGCTGTGAGATTTCTTTCTTTCTGGAGTCCCTGTCAAGTAGTTACCCTCACTCTATATCCGTTGTATTTGATAAGGTCCACAAACCTTATTTTTCAAGGTTCACCTATCACTGAAAGTAACTAGAATACCTTATCCCCAATCGCAAAATTGCATTTTTTTATTTCCTGTCCGCTTCCTGCTTTATTGCATGCTGCAATACTTTTAAATGCTGTCCAGCCAACTCTCCAGCACTATTAATCGTTCACTAAAGTTTGAGATCTAATCTAAATGTGTGGCCTTTGAATTCTGATTTACTATTTTCTCCTTAATCAATATTAATGGTCCTCTCACTTAATGTCCAAAAAATAATTCAAATGGATTGAATTTGCTCTGTTAATTTGGTGCATCCCTGATCACAAAACTCATCTGGATAATCCTGATCATAAGCCCTCACATGGTCTTTAATGTTTGATGTCACCTTTCTAGTGCTCCCTGCAACTTTGGATGGAATGCAGTCGATTTGAATTGCTTATTCCTAAGACATCATATTGAATAAATTAAATGTGAAGTTTGAACCTTTACCTCACTGCATCTCTACTAGTAGTCTGTGTCTTTTTTTTTAGAAAAGAGTAATTCCTTTGCAATTCTTTTAGCTGTGATACTGTATCTTGGGATGGCCTCTGGAAATCTAGTCGATACATAGATTATTGTTAACAAATACTGGTGCCCACCTTTTTGTTTGATTTCGGGGACCTAGCCAATCAATCAAGAGTCTTGTAGAAGATTCTTCAAATGCAGGAATAGTGAAGAAAGGTGCAGGTTTTATTATCGCTAGTGTTTTTTCCAATTACATGATACGTATGACTCAGCTGGCAAAATTCAATTACATTCTGTTGCAGTCCAGGCCAGTAAAAATGTCTCGGACTTTCAGCCTGTGTTTTCCTCACTCCTCAGTGACTTCTAGGTGGTAGCTCATGCACCATTCACATCGCCTCTTTTGTGTATCCCATTGGCAATACGATTTGATGAACCTCTGCCCAATTATCATCTCCTTGAGTATGTGATAGTCTCCATTTCCTCATTTGGACATAAGCTTTAGGGTAATAACACTCAGGGATGCATTCAAAATTCCTAATGTATATGCTTTATAATAAAATTCCTTTAACCTTTTATCTTTCTGCTGTAACTCAATTAGTTGAAATGAACTAAAATATTTGCATGATGCCCTGTTTGCTCAATATGTTTTTCACAACTATGTGATGGAACAATGTCTCGTTCAATGCCACTTCACCTTCCTTATCTTTACATTTTTGATATCTCCTGTTTCAATTGGTCACATTGGGGCTTCGTTACCCACACTCAGGAAACTTCCAGCATAAGACTCCTGCAGTTCTTCAGTTGCCTGCGTCTCCACTGGCATTTCAAACAGAGTTGGCAGCACACCTCCCCGTGAATCAGCTGTATTTTTGCAAGAATATATTGTAGTCCTGGAGCTAAATGTTTGTCCAATACTTCTACCACAATTTCTCCACACTTCTCTGGACATTCTATCCTCGTTTTACATCATTATGCACTTTTTGTCTCAAGGTGAATTTTCTTTAGCAGTACCTTTTCTGGAAATAATCCTTCTGGAGTATATATCTCCTGATCTTTCAGCATCACAGACTAAGAGGGTCCTGTTTCCCTTAATATTGCATCCTCCTTACATGCTCTATGACTGTAAACTTTCCCTTTGCAGGTATATTTTCTAAGCAGATCTGCCACTTCCTCTTTAACAAACCTCTGATCAGCTGATACACTCTCATGCAGCTTTCTAGCTTCCACTGTGCTTTCTGTTACCACCCCAACAAAACTTCCAAGTTTATCCTGTTTTCCTGCATCTCTTTTTTTTTCCTGAACCCTCCAATGCAGTGATTTCATGTGACCTAATTTATTGCAATGAAAGCACCGGAGCTTTTTAACTTCTTTGTTTCCTTCAAGTGTTTACTTTTCAGCCTGTGTGAAATTATCCTTATGACCTTCTTCGAGATCTGCCATTCCCTCCCAAGTGATGATTTCTCTTTGCCCCAGTTTCTAGCCATGATGGACTGAAATTGATTCTAGAAGCCAAACCACGTTTTATGGACCACTTCATAATCATCAGCCACTTCAGCTGCCAGCCTTGCCGTTTTAACTCTCTGCTCTTCCAAATGTGTTTGCACTGTGTCAGGCAGTGAATCTTTGAACTCCTCCAAAGTAATTGTCTCTCTCAGAGCATTGTAAAGCTCTTTTCCAGCTATCAAAATTACTTTGTTTGATCCTTTCAAACTCAATATATGCTTGATCAGGATCCCTCTTTGTATTCCTGAAATGTTGTCTGTCGGATTCTGGCACAAGCTCATATGAACTTTCTTTACCTCCTCATACACCCCAGATCCCTCATCTGATAGTGTTGTGTTGCGAATACTTGCCAAACTCAACCTACAAGTTTTGTTTGGATCAACAAAACCCACATGGTCATTGGCCACTGCAATTGTTTAGCCACTTTTTCAAATGAAATGGAAAGGTTTTCCATATCCTACTCATCAAGTTTAAGCAAGGCGTGAATATACTTAAAACGTTTCTCACCAGGCTTTTGACGACCATGGTTTTGCTCATCCTCACTCTGTTCTTCACTAAGCTCACCTTCCCCCTTCATCCCCATCCATTTAAACTGACTTTCCATTCTAAGTGTCCATCTCTGAAGCACAAATCCTCTCTATTTTTCTTTCTCTCCTGCTGAGGACATTCATTGTTTTTTCTTTCTTCTGCTAAACCTATTCATTCTCTTTCTTTCTCTTCGGATTTTAGCCGTAACTCAAACTGCTTCATTTTTGCTTTTAACTCAAGCTGTGTCTTTTGCAATTGAAGTTTGCTTTTCTCTACAGTTCCTGATGGAGTTTCCAGCAAATTGGAATGCTGGAATACTGCTGCAATTATCTCATCTTTCCTCACGTTAGGAGGTAGCTTCAACGCAAGCTTGTCTACTAATTCCACCAGCTTGGACATATGTGCATTCTGTTAAAAAGCCCAAGGTCACTTCTTCCACCTCCAAAACATCCTTGGCTCCTGCAAGAGCCATTGCTATCTAAAGCTCTGTGTCCCCACCAATTCAACACACGGAATAGGAGACACTAATACTTGCCACTCGCTGCCTAAATCCTGCAACTGGCCCCCATTTTGTTATAGAACAGGCCCGAGCCCACAGAACTAACCCACACCGTAACTTTGTTAGTTCATAAAAGTTAGTGTCGAGTGGATCTTCCTTGAGTGTTTGTCGAGTTTTAAACAAATAGCACTTATTTACCAAATTACCGAATGAAACACAAGAAACCAAAACTAGAATGCCTGAATAACTAATCCTATATAAACTGGACAGGCTATCCAGACTTTAGGATCCTGTTCCAAAATACTTGCAACAATCCCAATAAGCAAACCACTTAGCATCAAGAGTAAAACTGACACAATGGCTTACAGGTTATAAGGTCAGAGGACAGAAGGAGGGAAGAGCGTCCAGTTCCAACAGTGACCCTGACTTAACTAACCCCAGAACTGGTGAGACCTGTCCAGTTAGAGAGTTGGCCACGTCCTCTTGATTATACAAGTTTCTTATTAAAGACGAGAAAGCCTTATTGGTGAGGCATTACCTGTTAGAAAGAAACAAAAGGATCCCAATGAAACTTTCAAAGTTCAGACATGTTGGAATCTTAGTTCATTTAGTCCCTCTTTATATAAATAAAGACAACATAACCTTGTAAAAGGACCGGTTTTGTGACAACATGCCAGATATGGCTTTGGACTGAATTCAAGCAATGTAAGTCTTCCTGCTTTGAAGCCAATAAAGTGGATTAGAGTGTTTGTGAGTTTACATAAAACAAAGCGGAATCACATTGTGTGCTGAAGGTTCCACATTGTTTTATGAGAGCAATACCAAGAATGTCCAGACAGATCCACACTTTCTGTGTACGGTCAGGGCAAATATTCCCACTGAGAATCTATTGGCTGGCGTCTGGTCTAGTTGAGGAGAGATCAGCACTTTAACTACACCTAGATTGGTTATTTTGTGGGTGGCTTTGTTGGGAAGGCGGTGTTCAGGTGGTTACAGCATTGCAAACGGACAACACAGCAGAAACACCTAGCATGTGATAAGGAAAAATCCATCATTCTCCCTCATAACTAACTTTATGAGAGCAATTGGTGATGGGAGATGTGATCAATAGTTCGTGATGTCAACATTCAGTCAAGTCCAGTTCTTATTTGTACCATACTGAAAGGTGTTAACTGGATCTGTTTGTTCAGTGACTGTGATTGATGTCAGTCTCCATGGATCCTAATGATGTTGCTGGATGGTTTCCCTTTTCTATTAGTAAGGGATTACTTGCAATGACTTATCCCATTGTACCAGCAGATGCATCACCTGCAACACTAACAGAAATCAACAATTGCAGAGACAGGGAGAGGAGAGGTCAGAATCTGAGAGTAGACTGGAAAGTTCCAACAATGGTTCAGAACCTGAGAACCCTAGGATGGAATGCTACAACAATGGACAGGAGTTTATCCGAGGGTCTTTACTATCTTTCCAGGTATTGGAACAGATTACCATATCGGATATACGGTGTACTGCTGATTATTCAGGCGGGTTACTATCCCATGCTTGCTATTGTTGGTGTTCCTGGTAAGTTTCCCCATCTCTATCTATTTATTAATCCCATAAGCCATGGTGAATTTCAGTACTATTTCTGTTGACTATATTTGGCAAAGTTGTAAACTACTGCCTTCAGTTTCAAATGCAAATCCATTCATTACCACAAATTTCAAAACCGCCCTCACACACATCTGAGGACAAGACTGTTCACAATCCGGAAGTATCTATTTGCCCTGAATTGATTTATGTCTTCACATTCTCTCCATCCACAAACAGACCCATTACCAGCTCCGTGGTATCCCCATTCCACAGCTTGACGTTTGTTCAGTTGCTCAATACACCATTATAAGTGCCTTGGAAAATTTCAGACTTCATGGTTCCAGCTCTCTTCTAATCATTGTTTCCATTGCAATGTTTCCATCATGCCCTTGTTCTTGTCTCTAAAGTAAATTCATGTCAGGGACACTGTGTCAGAATAGTAATGTCGCTGGCCACTTCATTCAGTGGTCCAGGTTATACACTCAAGACATTGTTTGAAATCCTATCTCAGATGATGAGAGAACTTAAAATCAAATGACAGGAATTGGAAATAAAAGTGAATTTCACTAATATAACCCAACTAGCATTTTGTCGATAATTTAATCTATTTCATTGATGTCCTTTGGTAAAGAAACCAAACATTATTAACTGGTCTGGATAAAGACGACATTAGGTCCACAACAATGTGCTTGACTCTCTACTGCCTTAAGGAATGGACTCACAGTAAAGGTCATTTAGTGAGGTCAACTGTGCCCTTAATAGCGATGAAGGCAACCTATCCAATGACAACACTAAACGTTGGGAAAAAAAGAATGATGCGAGAGATCAGGAGAATGATGAAATGCCAAAGAAAGCGAGCAGATTTAGCAGCCTCGGATCGAGAGAAACATAGAATTGACATTTCGAACCTAATGACCATCCATCAGAACTGCACACAACTGGGGAAATAGTGTGAATGATGTTGGTGACAGGGATGTCTGTTGTAAATGGGAGAAGGTGGGAGTTGAACAGATAGATAAAGAGAGAGATAGAGAGAAAGAAGCAAATTGAGGAATTGTTCATGACCAGCAGGAATTGAAATAAAAATCAAGATTAATCTTATTTATTTTTTTCCAGTTGCCATATTAACGAAATCATGTCCCTGTATGGTATACATCAAAGTCACGGTTTGAATTGAATTATGTCCCATTTGATCCCTTTCCTAAGAGTAATGATCTTTTTAAAAAATCATTAATGGGATATTGGGACAGCATCTAATTCCCTTTCCACGTTGTCCTTGAGAAGCTGTTGGTGAGCTGCCTTCCTGACCACTGCAGTCTGTGGGCTGTAAGCATCCAATGGTTAGTTCCGTCTGGTTTAATTTCTTTGAGACTTTATAGTGAGTGATATAACTGAGTGGTTGTGATTGGACGTTTCAAACAGCAGCCGAGAGTTAACAACATCGTTATGGGCCTAGAGTCACATGTGAGCCCGATCAGGTGAAGGTGATACATCTCATTCCTTGAAGGGCATCAGTCTGCCAGGTAGGTTTTTCTGACAATCGTTTCATTGTTTCTTAATTCGTGATATTTTATTGAACTCAAATTCCAATATTTGCTGCTGTGGGAATTGAATCTGTGCTCTGGTCATTACCTGGGTCGCTGCATTAATAATCCGGAGATAATACAGCTAGGCCATCGCCTCATCAGCATCTCCAAACATCTCCAATGGCAGTAGTGATGTTGCTGTTGGCGTGGCTGTGCTGAAGTATTGCGATTTGCAAGGCAAATAAATTATTTAGCAAAACATACCATCCTTCTCATTTTGTATTTTTGAGAAGGGGAGATGATGGGAAGTGCTCTTGGTGAAAACGAGCTGAATGCCCTTGGTCATGAGTCACTGACAGAATTCAGACAGTGAAGCAAGTAATCAGCACAGGATATTGTATAATGTCCTTCATTGAAACATGATTCAAATATAGGCGTGAAGACATCTCCCTGCAGTTGTAGACAGATATTGAGACAGCACGTGGGTCACTGTGAACAGATTTCTTTCCATTATAAGGAATGATCTCCTTGCCACAGTGAGATAGTGTAAAGGAGTTTGACCAGACTAATCCCTGCAGTGATGGTACCACGAGGAGAGTGTGAAGGAAATGAGTGTTTAATCTGTAATGCTGCAAGAGATTAAAAAGTGATTGCAATAAAACTTGAGCGTTTTGAACCCGGTCTCATTATTCCCATAACAAAACAATGATAGCGTGAAATATCATGTGTTTTCCTGCAGTATATGTTTTCATATGTGTACAGATACATTGATAGGAAAGGTTTAGCAGGACATGGGTCAAGTGAAGGGAAATGGAGTTCACGTGAGTGGACATTTTGTTTGGCATAGTACAATTTGGGCTAAAGGGCCTGACTCCCTGCTGTTAAACTCTATGACTCTCTGATAGTTTACACTCTCTGTGGAGACCCCATGTTGGTTGTAAGAGAGCTGCAGATTCTGAATGAACTCTCACCATCTCAACGTACAGTTGAAGTGAGACCCTGCACTAAGCATAATGTTGTTCACAAACACATCAGCAGCTATACTCTTATAGAGTTGGCCATTCCCAAAAGTTTCTGATCTCCATGCAGAAGACAAGCCTGTCTTCTAGGATATGGCAGCTGCCTCCTTGCGACTTGGGACAAGCCATTCGTTGTGCGTCTCTCCATCAGCAAACCACATTAATGTAACACATGTGTAGCTATAGCAATGGAGCCAGGAGGAACAACTTGGGCCAGTTTGTCTGTGCAGTCTCTGCTTCATTGGTTTGTCGTGTTGCAGCATCAATGACATCCTCCTATTTCAGTGAAACAGATTGGAGGGGCTGAATGGTTTCTTATTTTCGTGTGTGAACCCCTTGAGGGGTTTCATGTCCTCCTGTTCATCCCAGGGAAAAGGTTCATTATTGGGTGACTCATGGTAGCTGCTAACCAGCGTGTTGTGCTGACTAGACTCCTTAAGGTCCTGTGTAATAATAGACAAACAGGAGGCTGGAAGCACACAACAAGCCAGGCAGCATCAGGAGGTGGAGAAGTCAATATTTCCGGTATAACCGTTCATTAGGATTGGGGGTGGGGTAGGGGGAGCTGCAGATAAAAACAGAAGGCAATGGTCATGGGTGGGGAGAGTAGGGGAAGGGGAATTGAAATGGTTTGTGAATGGGACCTCACGTCTGCCCCTTTGGGCCCGTGAGTTATGGTTGGGAAAATGTGTCCTTAGTTTATGTTTGGTCTCCCCAGTGTAGAGAAGACCACATCGGAAGGACCTGATGCAGTACAGTAGGTTGGAAGGGAGGCAGGTGAATCTCTGTTTCACCTGGAAGGACAGTTTAGGGCGCTGGATAGAGGTGAGAGTGATTGTGTGCCAGCAGGTGATGCATCTTTTCCGTTTGCAGGGAGAGTTTTCAGTGGGGATTGGAGGGTTTGTTGGGGAGTGTGGCATGTACCAAAGATTAGATAAGGGAATGGTCCTTGTGGAAAATGTGCCAACTTGGGATCCAACCTAGTTTACTGGATCTGGTGCTCCCAATGTGGTCTTCTCTACATCGGCGATCCCAAGCATAACCTAAGGGGATGTTTTGCTAAGCATCTCAGCTGAGCACACAAGGGCTGAGTTGACCTCCCAGTCACTGCCTATTTCAATTTCCCCTCCCACGTCTTTCCAACGTAGCCATCCTTGACTTCCTCCATGCCACTATGAAACAAACCGCAAATTGGAGGAACAACATTTCATCTTCTGCCTGTGCAGCCTACAACCCGGGTGACGCACATTGAGTTTTCCAATTTCAAATAACCTCCACTCCAAACCCCCAAATACATTCCCAGTCCCTCCTCCTCCCGTCCATTCCTCTGATCATCCCTTCTTCCATCTCCCACCTGGATTCATTCCTCCCATCGACCAATCCGGGCATAACCTCTACTTTTATTCACCTATCCCCACCTCACCATCCTGTCTCCAACTCCCCCACCCTGCCTCTTTAAATGTAGACCCCTTTAAACCCCCACACACCCCCAGTTCTGAAGAAGGCTTTGACTGAAGTCGTTCACATCTCACCTCCTGATGCTGCCTCTCTTGTTGTGTTGTTCCGGCGTCCTGACTGTCTACTTTGAATTCCAACATGTGCAGATTTTTTAAAAAATCTCTTCTTGCATAAGAAACAACAGAGAGTGAATGGGCTGTGTCTCTTGTTATCGAATCGTTTCGATGGGCTGAATGGCTTTCTCACATTCCAATGAAACCAGCTTGAGATGCTGAATGAGCTCCTCTTTCTATACTGTGGAAAAGTGCTGGCACACGAATGTTACCGGCACGTTAACAGCATGAGCTTGAATATTGTCCAGGTTTTCATGCTTTATGTGATCTTCACTGAACATCTTCACTTCTGATTGAATGACGGAAGGAAAGACATTGATGAAGCAGCTGAAGATATTTGTGCTAAGGAAGGTACCCTGAGGATCACCTAAAGTGATATCCAGGGACTGAGAGGATTGATGTCCCCCAGCCACATTGTGTTCTGAATGACACAACCAATGGGGAATTTATAACTGATTCCTATTAAGTTCAGTTTTGTTCCGACCCTTTGAAACCTTGCTCATTCAAATCTTGATGTAATGTCAGGGCCAGTCACTCTGACGCTGTGTTCATATCTTTTGCTCATGTAAATAGGCCAAGGTATATGTGTGGGGGTTCTTTCCTTCCCTCAGAGGATAGTGATTGTTGGAGCCTCTCTATCCCAGACATTTGCATCCCTGAAATGATTGGGAGGGGTTGAGGAGGGTGTCAATTAATTTTGAGAGAGTCGAGGGCTACAAAGACTTGAGCATGAAAGTGAAATTGCTGCCAAGAAGAGGTCAGCCATGACCTTACTGAAGGGAAGGGCAGATTTCAGGAGCTAAATAGACTCGTGTTATTCCAACATTCCCCAGAGTCCAGTCAGTTTGTGGCCTCTCCTATTTTCTGTGTTATTGACCTGAAGTAGCTGAATAGACTGATCCTATTCCTGCATAACAGGATACTGGTGCTCCATGAGAAAATCTCGGTACAATTGTATAGGTTCGATGAGCTGATTGGCCTTCTCCTGTAACTGTATATCAGGCTCCCGCATTTGATAAGCCTTATCTTGTCCTGGTCTAACCGAAATCCATATTGACTAAATCTACCACCCTAGCAGGAAGCGAGCACTGCAGATACTGGAGATCAGAGTCCACAAGTGTGGTACTGGAAAAGCATGGCAGGTCAGGCAACATCCGAGGAACAAGATAATCGATGTTTTGGACATTCCTGATGAAAGGCTTATGCCCAAAATATTGATTCTCTTGTTCCTGATGACCTGCTGTGTTTTATCCAGTGCCACACTTTTCGACATCTACTGTCCCAACCTAGTCAACTTTCCTGGTCACGTCATCAAATAACTTAACGAAATTTTTCAAGCATGATCTCCCACGCACAAAGCCATTCTCAATATTCCTAATCAAACCTTGTCTTTCCAAATTAATGTACATCTTATCCTTCAAACTTTTCTCAATTTTAACAGATGTTAAACTCACTGTTCACAGTTTCAAGACTTTGTTTTCAGTCATTCTTAAGTAAGGGCTCAATGTTGGGTATCATCCAGCCTTCCAGGATCTAAACTCTGGATAATGGTGATCAAAATCATCATTCAGGTCCCACACAAATGCTTCTCTAGCCTCTAACAGTGTTCTTGGATATATCTGGTAAGGAACGTGAGATTTATCCAACCTCAAGCATTTTAGTACGTCGAATACCTCCTCTACTGTGATATGGACTGTCCCTAAGAAATCACCATGAACTTCGCCAAGTTCCTAAGTATTCATGCCTTTCTCCATGTTAAACACAGAGGAGAAATTTCCGTTGATGATCTCGCCCATCTCTTATGGCTCTACACATACATGTCATTTTGGTCTTTGAGGGGTCCTATTTTCTAGGTAGTTATTGTTTTTCCTTTAATATACAAAAGTACCATTTTGGATTCATCTTAATCTTCTCAGCCAAGGCTCTTTCTTGTCCCCTTTTCACACTACTGATTTCCTTCTTTAGTAAATTCCTGTATCCCTTATATATCTCCAGGGATTCACTTGATCCCAGCTGTCTGTAACGGAGCTGCTTTTTCTTTCTGGTCAAAGCTTAAATATCTCTTGTCATCCAGGGTTCCCCATTCCTGCCAACATTCCTTTCGCCTCCACAGTAACAAATAGACCTTGAACTCCAGTATCTCACGTTCAAAGGACTCCCACCTGCCAGAGGTCCCTTTGCCGGCAACGAACTATTCCAGCAAACCCCTGCAAACTCCTACCTAATTCCATCTAAATTGGTCTTTCCCCAATTTAGAAATTGAAGTTGTGGACCAGTTTTGTCTCTCACCATAAATATGTGAAAATTAATAGAACTATGGCCATTGGTTCCAAAGTACTCCCACACTGTCACCTCTGTCACCTGTTCTCTCTTATTTCCTAAGAGTAGGTCGAATTTTGCCCCTTCCCGAGAAGGCAAAACTACATACTGCTTGATGGAAATTTTCTGGCGCAATTAACGAATTCCAACCCACCAGATCCCTTAACATGCTGGCAGTGCCAGTCAATGTTATAAACATTAAAATCCCCAATTATTACAATCCTTTTGCTTTTGCATATCCCACCTATCTGCCAGTATATTAGTTACTCTAATTTTTGGTGATTATTTCGGGGCCGATAGTACAGCCCCTATAACATCACCATACACCTTCCTATTTATTAGCTCCATCCACAAATCCTCGCTGTTTGATCCTTCAGTTACTTCATCTCTGATACTGCTGTGATATTCCCCTTAATCAGAAATGCAACTCCCCCACCACTTTCCACCATCCCTGTCCTTCCTAAAGCAGCTATACCCTGGCACATTAAGCTGCCAGCCCTGTCTCTTCCTTAGCTATGTTTCTGTAATGCCTGTAATATCGCAGTCCCACATAGCTATTCATGCTCTGAGTTCTTCGGCTTTATCTGTCAGTCATCTTGCATTGAAATAAATGCAATTTAATTAAAGCAGGCATTATTGCTCCCTGTTGCGTTCCAGCCTGACCTGTCTTTTCACTTTAGTGTTTCGGATTACTGTATCTCCTTCCAGCCTCGCACTTGCCTCCCTGCTCTTGAAGATCTCACCCTCTGCCAATCTTGTTTAAACCCTCCCTTGGAGCACGAGCAAACCTGCCTGCCAGGATATTGGTCCCCCCTCCAGTGCATGTGCCACCTGGCCCTCTTGAACAGGTCAACTCTGTCACAGAAAAGACCCCAATGATCTAGAAACCTGAGTGCCTTCCCCCTGCATCAATTCTTTAGCTCTGCATGTATCGGCCATATCCTTCTCTTCTTACTTTCATGAGCTCATGAAACAGGAAGTAATCACGGGATTACCACTTCGAGGTCTTGGTTTTTAACTTTTCTCCTAGCTCTCTGAAATCACTCTGGAGGACCTCATTCCTATATCTACGTGTATCATTTGTGATGCCAACGTTCACAATGACTTCCGGCTGCTCACCCTCCCCCTTGACAACGTTTTGCAACCACTCGCAGACTTCCTGCAACCTGGCACCTGGGATGTAGCACAACTTACTGGATTCCCGTTTGAGGCCCCAGAATCTCCAAAGTGCCCCTTCATCAATCGACTCTCCTATCTCTAAGACTCTGCTTAAATTTACCCTTTACCGATATGCTCCCACACCAGTGGTAATACCACCAATTTGGCTACAGCTGCTTTCCCATGAACGGTCGTTCCCTCCAACAGTATCAGAAATGGTATACTTGTTTTCGTGGGGCATGGCCACAGAGGATAACTGCACTCCCTTATCAATTCCAAACCTACACTTTGCCTGGAACACGATAGGGAGCAAGGACTGACTGTTGGATTAAATTGTGTTTATTTAAATGCAACAGGGCAGACAGGTAAAACTGATGAACTCAGGGCATGGATGTTTATGTGTGACTGTGCCGTTATAGTCAGAACAGAAACATGGTCAGGGTGGGTCTTGGGCGTGACCATCACACTAAAGCAGTTATATGTGAAGTTCGTAGCATCTTCGATAATCCTGAGTGCATCCAGCTCCAGCTCCCAAACATGGTCTCCCAGGCATTGCAGCTGGGTCACTTTCCACACGTATAGCAACAGGGACGGTGGGAATCTCTCTGAGCTCCCACATCCCACAGGATGAACGTGCAACTGGCCTAACTGCCATCTTGACTGCTGTAATACTAAATTAAAATGACTTTATTTGAGATTGCCTGTACTTTTTTTCTGAGCTGCTGCTATATGAAGCCTCTCTAACCAATGACTTACTACTTACTCTGCTACCAACTGCATTTTCTCCACTCCTCCACCTTTGCTTTTGTTTCGGGAAGAAGGGAGACACTACAGTAATGCGATGTTTGTGCCTTAGACATTCCTTGACACCAAGTCCATGACGACCTGCTCTCCAGAGCACGGTATTACTTGTACTTGGAAGGTGTCTTGCTGAGTCTTCCTCCTGCTGGTGGTGACTGCGCTGAGCCAAATATTCGCCCCAACAGCCAATCCGCGTTGTTGCAGTCCCCTGGTCCTTTCTGTCTATTAATACTGCATTTATGAAATGTTTGAATCCGGCGATTGCATTCCAAACTGTATCTCACTCCAAAGGGAAGGGAAATTACGTTCCAGTGAACACAGGGCTGTTGGAAAAAGAATGGCATTAGACATTGGAGCAAAATTCTTGCTAGCTGCGCACTTAGTCTGCTTTTCTATTCAATTTCGTTATATTTATTCTGAGAATCCCCATTCTACTTGACTGCATTTTCCCTATAACAAACCCTTGTTTAATAATCAGTCTGCCTCAGCCTTCAAGATGTTTAGTGATCTAACCTCAACAGCCCTCAGAGTTTTCTACAATTATTTCACTCTCACTGTTGGGAGACTTCTTGGTCTTTATTCCCATGCCTTATTTCTAGCACTCTGTGTGAGAGTTGTGCCAACGTAATTTATTATCATGTCCCATCACACCTTCGCTGTGGCCAGAGACAAGAGAAAAATAAAAAATGTCAGAGATTGTGCTCTTCTCCCTCATCTTCCACATCAGCCTAAGTTACAGCTCACCCAGATCTCAGGATTTTCCCACTCTTTTCCCTGCATAAACTTCCAATTCTTCCTTGGCATCTGTATCAAATCGTTCAAGGGGCACACAGTCACTCTCCCTGAATCCAGGAACTGCTACTCCCAACTGAAGACCGATATGAAGCCCGTGGTTAACATATCCTGTGGGTCCGTGCACAGGTTGCCCCTTTGTCTCTACTACCCTCCCCCGCTTCTTTCTGCTTTTACCTTCATCCCCTTAATAAACTGATATAATGTCTTTGGATTCTTGTTAATCTTACCTACTAATGTTTTATCACGATTCCCCTTCTGCTCTTCTCCTGAAGTTTTAAGATTAGCCCTACTCTTTCTATATTCATTTAGTGCATCCATTGACCTCCTCACTTTGTACCTGCCTTCAGCTTCTCTTTCGTTTTTAACTCTATTCTGATTTTTTTGTTGACACCCGAGGTTCTCTGGGCTTGTTTTCCAAATTTTCATCTTTCGTGTAACACGATGGGTGGACACTCTTATTAATTCCATTTTGATCAACTGATTCCCCAACCCCCCGTCACATGCTGTTCTGCTACAGTTTCACCAAGCAGCCACTGTACTCTGGACAGTTTCCATCATATTTTTTCATAAAATTGGTATCCCCCAATCCAAAAACTTTTTATTTACCAGATAGTGCATTTTAAAAATCTTTTCCTTACCAAACATAAAATGTATGATGTCATGGTCACTGGCCTTATAATGCTCTCCCAATCCTGCCTGCAATATCCTGACTGGCTTCATTACCCACAGTGAGGCACATCATTATCGCACCCATTGTTGTATCTGCTCCATGATGATACAAAGCATTTCAGGAAAAATTTCAAGGCATCTGTCCCTTCTTAAAATATTATCACTGCCCGAATTAATGCTTGGAAATGAAATGCCTGTGTATAATAAACCTATTATTGTTTTTACAAACCTCAGTCAATTGGTTTTATATCTGCTCCTGTACTTTCTTTTATCTGTGGGTCTATAATATGTCTCCAGCAGTGCCTCGGCCATGGTTTTGATCCTGAGCTCTAACAACCAAGCCTCATTAGAAGATCTTTCCAAAGTATCGCCCCTCCTTACTGTAGTAACTGACTCCATAACTAATCATGCAACACCACCTCCTCTTTTACCCCTCTCCTGTCCTGCCTATAGTTCTTGTACCACAGGATATTGAGTTGTCAACCCTGACCTCCCTCAAGCACATCTCAGTAGTGGCAACAATGTCACATTTCCACATGTCACCTTGTTCCATTATCACATCTGTCTGTCTGATAACATTCCCAGTATTAAGGTAAAGCACATCCACCCGGGAATATAACACCTGGAATACTCTGTACCTCGGAGTTCTTCAGTCATTCACTATTCCTTATCAAGCTGCCCAATTCATGAACCAAAACTGTAACTCTGGGACTGAATTAGTAATTGTTGTAATGCAATTTCGTTTTTAATAGATGTATTAATGTAATGTAACTTTACAGAACTGAGCAGTCTGCTCCACAGACAATGAGTTTCTGCTGATTAAATCCCTGCTCAGTGAGCAGAGGGGACAGCGGTCAGTAATAGGGAAAATGAGGTCGGCATATGCTGGAGATCAGAGTCGAGAAGTGTGGCACTGATAACGAACAGCCAGTCAGGCAACATCTGAAGAGCAAGAGATTCAAAGAATTGGGCTTCACCCCTTCATCAGGAGCGTATTCATGCCTTCCCATATTTTTCATTCCATGGTTCACAGGATATTGGGAACCATACATGCTCAGTGAAGCAGCACGGTATATAGCCCTGAAATAGAAAACAGTCAATCAGTTGGTTGGATAGGGAGTAGACAATTTCAGGTGAAGTACAGACTAATTAAAGTACAAACATAAGAATAGATAAATTCCCTGGGCCAGAGGGAAACACACTAGGTTGCTACAGGAGGTGAGAGAAGAGATTTCTGCGCCTTTGGCAATGATCTTTGTGTATTCACTCTCCATTGGAATAGTGCCAGATGATTGAGGGTGGCAAATGTTAGTCCTTTGTTCAGGAAAGGGAATTAGGATAATCCTGAGAATTACAGTCCAGTCAATCTTACATCAGTATTGGGCAAAGTAGTGGAGGGAATTCTGAGCGACAGAACTTATGATTACTTGAAAAATCATAGCTTGATTAGAAATAGTCAGCAAGACTTTGTAGGGGCAAGTCGCGTCTCCCAAACCTTATGGAACTCATTGAGGCTTGGATCAAACACATTGAAGAAGGTCGAGCAGTGGATGCGGAGTGCATGGATTTTTTTTAAAAAGTGTTTGATCACGGTCTCCATGGTACATTCATTCAGAAAGCAAGGAGGCTTGGGATACAGAGAAACCTGTCTGCCTGGATACAGAATTGACTGGCCCATAGAGACACTATGTGGTAGTAAATGGGAAGTATTCAGTCTGCAGCTCGGTGAAAAGTGGTGTTCTGGAGGATTCGGTTCTGGGAACTCTGCTGTTTGTGGTTGTTATAAATTATTTGGATGAGGAAGTGGAAGGATGGGCTACTACACTTGTCGATGGAACAAAGGTCGGTAGAATTGTGGATAGTGTGGAGGGCTGTTGTAGTTTGCACAGGGGTATGGACTGGAATAACTGGGCTGATAAGTGGCAGGTGGATTTCAACATGGAAAAACGTGAAGCGATTCGTTCTGGACAATCAAATATGAATGCAGAATACAGGATAAAAGATAGGTGGTACTCGTCAGGTCCGCACCAATTCACCCTCCTCTCTAGGCACCTTCCCCTGCCACCACAGGAATGCAAGACCCGTGCCCACACATTTCCCCCCCCGGCACTAAAAGTCCTTCCACATCCATCAAGGTTTCACCTGCAGTTCCACACATGTCAGCTACTGTATCCGTTGCTCCCAATGTTGTATTCTATACGTTGGGGAGATAGGACTCCTACTCGCAGAGCACTTCAGAGACCATCTCTGGGACACCCGCACCAACCAATCCCACAGCCCCGTGGCCGAACACTTCAACTCCCCCTCCCACTCTGCTGAAGACATGCAGGTCCAGGGCTTCATCCATCGCAACTACCTTAACACCTCATCTTCGACCTCGGGACACTCCAACCCCATGGCATCAATGTTTCCACATTTCCCCTCCTCCAAACTTATCACAGTTCCAAACTTCAAGCTTAGCACCGCCCTCATGATCTGTCCCATCATTTTATTCATATTGGGAAAGGGTTATTTTTAGCTTCCCTACAGAGTGGAAGCGGGCCCTTTGATCGAACAAGTCCGTACCAAACCTTGGAAGAGTAACCCATTTCTCTCCGACTAATGCACCTATAACTATGGGTAATTTAACATGGCCAATTCACCTGGCCTGGACATCTTTGGACTGTGGGAGAAAACCGGAACACCCGGAGGAAACCCACGCAGATATGTGGGAGAATGTGCAAACTGCAGACAGAGAGTCACCTGAGGCTGGAATCGAAACTGGTCCCTGGCACTGTGAACCACCGTGCCCATCTGTCCATCTTCCTTCCCACCTATCCATTTCACCCTCCCCTCCGATGTATCACCATTACACACACCTCCATCCACCTATCGCACTGTCAGTTACCTTTCCCCAGCCCCAAACCCTCCCATTTATCACTCCAACCTCATGGATCCCATTCTCATTGCTGACTAAGGGTCATTGCACTAAATGTCGATTTTCCTGCTCCTTGGAGGCTGCTTGAGCTGCTGTGCTTTTCCAGCTCCAGCCTCACGACTTTAACTTCCAGCATCTGCTGTCTTCGCTTTCGCCTTGTTAACATCTCCATTCAGTGCCTGTCCAGGTTGCAGGCGTATGGAGTCTGGGAGGTAGACCAGATGTCTTCACCGTCAGTAATTTGTGTGGTGTGCCTCTGACACTCCATGTCCTCACATAGGCCCTCCTGGGCCAGGGCCTGACGGAAAATGTAAAGCTTGGTTGCTCGCGAGTCAATAATGTCTAATCTGGACAGCATTTGTACTTACATAGAGACTAATGATATCCTGGTGGTTAGTTTCCCCCCGGCCCCGGCCCAAGGTGGATTCCAAATGATTTGTTGTGAAATAATGATTGAATGGCTGCCCTGAATCACGTGGTCGTGCTCTGGATACATTTAGGTGCAGGCCAGGGTCTCACTAAGTGCCTCAGGCAGCTCTTAGCTTCAGTAACACTCTGCCTGAATTCAGATCCTTTTAAATCAATTTTCAACGAAGCTTATGATTGCAAGGTGATGAGTTTATGATCCGATATTTGCTATGTTTCATGAATTGCGCAAAAATAAGATGTGAAGTATGATTATTAAACCAAACAATAATTGCGTCACCTCTGAAAACAATGAGTTTGGTGTTATATTTATGGAACAAATATACAAACTCCTGTCAACATTTAATGACTCATAAATAAAGAATGCACATTTTATTTTATTTCGAACAAAGAATATGCTATCTGACCATAGACGTGATTACAATTACATACGCATTGTCGGTATTCAAATAAATACATTGTCACACCAACATTTGGAAAGTGCTTAGCATCTCACCGCTTATATATTCAGATTGAGAAAATAATTGAAAATTATATAGAAAAAGCGTTCTTATATATTTAAATAGCAATCAGTTTAATTTCTTACTTAAAAGCACGAACCTTCAGCTATTTACGAATAATTGAGAAATGACAGTAATTCTGCATGCACTGTGAATATTAACTTAAATAACTGATTTATAAAATTACGTTGAAGTAAACAATAATTTGAAATCTTACATTTTTAAAAAGAATGAATGGCATTTAATGCGACATTTGTTTAGTGATAAAAAAACGATGAACATATTTCCGTATGAGAGAAAAGTCAAACATTAACACATTGTTTTGTGCCAAAGCGAAGAAATATTTGTTTTAGTAATTGGGATACAAGATTTAAAATATTTATGTGCTGAGTAATAATTAGACTTCATCATCAAGCTGACATTGCAATACTTGCATTTTAAATGGTTTTGCTGCAGCAAATGTGATCAGATATTTGTCGGCATTTACAACAGGAAATAATCCGATCCTGATGTTGACTTGCATCTGTACATAATAGAATACAGAACTTTAATGTGCAGAAGGAGGGTGTTGGGCCACTGTATATGCATCAGCTCCGCAAATGTCTCCCAAACTCCTCCCATTTACCACCTGGTCTCTGCAGCCCTTTACAATCGTAACTTACAAATATATGTCCGTTCCCTTTTGAAACTTCATTCACAACTCTCCCAGGCAGAGCATTGTAAATTCTAAAAAAATCTCTCAATAAAGACGTTTTTCCTTATCTCCCTCCTAGCTCTTGTGCTGACAATCTTGAAACTAGGGCTCAGAGATGCTGTAATGCCAACGAACAGAAACAGAGTATTCGTATTTTCAGCTGTCATTTTTTCCATAATTTTGAGCACTGCAATAATTTCACAGCTTTGTCCGTTCTGCTTAATGAAGAGTAACCCGAATTGTTCGCATCCTACCTTTAACCAGTTCGTTCATTCCAGTTGTCATTCCGATTATTTATAAGGTTAATGGTATCCTTCGACAAAGTAATGTGATGTGTGTTTGTTTGTGTGCATGCGTATGAGTGTGTGTGCGTTTGAAGAGAGAGAGAGAGAGAGAGAACAAACCGCTGGGATGTGGTTAAAGAACTAGTATGGGGTGAGGGCTTCAATTTTTGGATCATTAGGTTCTCTTCCAGGGCGAGTGAGAGCTTTCAATAATGGACAGGTTGCATCTTAACTGGAGGAGCACCAACATCTTTGTGGGGTGGTTTGCTTGTGGAAATTGGGTGGATTTAAACTAACAAACCAGGAGGCTGGAAACCAAAGCAGCTAGTCAGAAACTGAGCAGAAGGTAGAGGTGAATAGAGCAGCAGGCATGGCCAGTCTCATGACCATGATGAAGGATGGAACATGTCAATTCAAAATGTGAGTTGGAAATTGGAATAAATGATAGAGACGAGGTGCAAAATGATCAGGGATTAACAAATAAGGGTGGACAGTGTGGGGGATGTGAGGGAGTGACGTGTGTGAGATCAGGAAGCGAAAAGTATTAGAAGGGAAAGACAAACCAATAAAACCTATTTTAAAGCTTTATACCTAAAAGCACAAAGTATTTGGAAAAATATTGACGAGCTGACAATAGTTAAAGAGACAAATGGATATGTTCTGGTGCGGATTGCTGAAACATGGTTACAGAGAGATCAGGACTGGGCAGTGATATGTCCAAGGGCACTCACTATTCCGGAAGGTTAGACAAGGAGGAGCAAGAGGTGGAATTGATGTATTGGTTAAGGATGATATCAAGGCTGCTTTAGGAAATGATATTGGCACGAAGGAACGGCATGTAAATCAGTCTAGGCATAAACAAAAGGCAAGAGAAGAAACCTCTTGGGAAGAGTAAAGTTCAGCAACTGTTCACCAGAAGTATTTCTAAGTTCGGAAATAATGACGGCTGGTGACAACGGCACAACAGTGGGATGAACATGCACATTGACTCAATTAATCAACTTGGCAAAGGTAACCTCGAAGAACAATTCGCAGACTGTATGAAGGATAGTTTTTCAGAGCAACATGTCATGGATTCAACCGGAGAATGGGTTACATCAGCTTTGATATTATGTGACAAGGAAGGATTGATAAATGATCTTGCAGCTAAGGATCCTTTTAGAAGCAGTGACCGGAACATGCTGTACTTTTTAACTCAAATTGAATTTATAAGGACAGAGTCACATATGACGGTTTAAATGTTGAACAATGATAATTATATTGGGCTAAGGAAGGTGTTGTATAAGTCCTGCTAAGATTTGCTTTCCCAAAATGCAGCACCTCGCATTTATCTGAATTAAATTCTATCTGCCACTCCTCAGTACATTGGTCCATCTGGTCCAGATCCTGTTGTAATCTGAGGAAACCCCCTTCGCTGTCCACTACACTGCCAATTTTGGTGTCATCTGCAAACTTACTAACTGTACCTCTTATGCTCACATCCAAATCATTTATGTAAATGACAAAAAGTAGAGGGCCCAGCACCAATCCTTGTGGCACTCCACTGGTCACAGGCCTCCAGTCTGAAAAACAACCCTCCACCACCACCCTCTGCCTTCTTCCTTTGAACTAGTTCTGTATCCAAATGGCGAGATCTCCCTGTATTCCATGAGATCTAACCTTGATAATCAGTCTCCCATGGGGAACCTTGTCACCATCCCCGCCCCCCGAACCCTGAGAGGAACACCACCCCTGCTCATGACTCCACCCATTCCCCCCACCACACCCACTCCAGATACAACCTCTGCCCCCACTCCCATCTCCATACCCACACCGGTTCCCAGCTCCCAGTCCTGCTCAGCTTTCATTTTCCCTCCAGACCTGTCCCTCACGGAGGATGAAAGATCAGTCCATGGCAAAGGATTCACCTGTATCACCCTCCGCCCACGCATCAATGAATTTAATACACGCTGAGACGTAAAACACTTCTTCCGCCACCTCCGTGCTCATTTTTACAATCAGGACTCCCGCCCACCTTCCGAAGACCCCTTCACCCACCGCCAACAAGCTCCATTCACCTGGACACCCCGTGCCGGCCTCGACCTCTTCATTTCCATTTGCCACTGGGATGTTAACCACCTCAACCTGTCTACCCCCTCACCCCCACTTCAACCTCTCACCCTCACAACTTGCAGCCCTCCATTCCCACTGTTTCAAACCCGACCTCACCATTAAGACAGCAGACAAAGGGGGTGCAGTGGTAGTCTGGCGCACTGACCTCTACACCGCTGAGGCCAGACACCATAAAGAAGACACCTCTTCCTACCACCCCCTCGACCATGATCCCACCCCATCACCAAACCGTCATCTCCCAGACCATACAGAACCTCATCACCTCAGGAGATCTCTTACCCACAGCTTCAACCCTCATAGTCCGGGAACCCCGCACTGCCCGATTCTACCTCCTTCTCAAGATCCTCATAAGAGGTACAGGCCTGACCACCCTGGCCGACCCATTGTCTCAGCATGCTCCTGCCCCACTGAACTCATCCCTACTTGTCTCGACACTATTCTATACCCCCTAGTCCAGAAACTCCCCACATACGTTCAGGACACCACCCACGCCCTCCACCTCCTCCAAGACTTCCCTTTCCCCGGCCCCGAACGCCTTATCTTCACCATGGATATCCAATTCCTCTACACCTCCATCCGCCATGGCCATGGCTTCCAAGCCCTCCATTTCTTCCTCTCCCAACGTCCCCAGCAACACCTTTCCACCAACATTCTCATTCGTTTGGCTGAACTGGTCCTCACCCTCAACAATTTCTCCTTCGAATCCTCCCACTTCCTCCAGATCAAAGGGGTAGCCATGGGCACCCATATGGGCCACAGCTATGCCTGTCTCTGTTGGCTACGTAGAAAATCCATCTTCCGTAGTTATACTGGCATCACTCCCCACCTCTTCCTCCGCTACATTGATGACTGCATTGGTGCCACCTCGTGCTCCCACAAGGAGGTTGAGAAAATTCATCAACATCACCAACACATTCCATCCTGCCATTAAGTTTGCCTGGAACAGCTCTGACACCTCCCTCCCCTTTCTGGACCTCTCTATCTCCATTAACGACGACCGACTTGACACTGACATTTTTTACAAACCCACCAACTCCCGCAGCTACCTGGATCACACCTCTTCCCACCCTACCTTCTGCAAAACTTCAATCCCATATTCCCAATTCCTCCGCCTCCACCATATCTGCTCCCATGAGGACCAGTTCCAGCACAGAACACACCAGATGGCCTCCTTCTTTAGAGACAGCAATTTCCCTTCCCACGTGGTTAAAGATGCCTTCCAACGCATCTCATCCACATCCCGCCCCTCCGCCCTCAAACCCCACCCCTCCAACCGTAACAAGGACAGAATGCCCCTGGTGCTTGCCTTTCACCCTACCAACCTTCGCATAAACCAAATCATCCGCCGACATTTCCACCACCTCCAAACAGACCCCACCACCAGGGATATATTTCCTTCCCCACCCCTTTCTGCCTTCACCAAAGACCATTCCCTCCATGACTACCTGGTCAGGTCCACGCCCCCCTACAACCCACCCTCCCATCCTGGCACCTTCCCCTGCCACTGCAGGAATTGCAAAATCCGCGCCCACACCTCCTCCCTCACCTCCAGCCAAAGTCCCAAAGGAGCCTTCCACATCCATCAAAATTTTACCTGAACATCCACCAATATCATTTATTGTATCCGTTGCTCCCAATGTGGTCTCTTCTACATTGGAGAGACTGGACACCTCTTAGCAGAGCGCTTTAGGGATCACATCTGGGACACCCGCACCAATCAACCACACTGCCCTGTCGCCCAACATTTCAACTCTCCCTCCCACTCAGCCGAGGACATTGAGGTCCTGGGCGTCCTTCACCGCCACTCTCTCACCGCCCGATGCCTGGAGAAAGAACGCCTAATCTTCTGCCTCGGAACACTTCAACCACAGGGCATCAATGTGGACTTCACCAGTTTCCTCATTTCCCCTTTCCCCCTCACCCAAGCTCCAAACTTCCAGCTCAGCGCTGTCCTCATGACTTGTCCTACCTGCCTATCTTTCTTTCCACTTATCCACTCCACCCTCCTCCCTGACCTATCACCTCCATCCCCACCCCCATTCACCTATTGTACTCTATGCTAAATTTCTCCCCACCCCCAACGCTCCTCTCATTTATCTCTCCACCCTGCAGGCACTCTGCCTCTACTCTTGATGAAGGGCTTTTGTCCGAATCGTCGATTTTCCCGCACCTCGGATGCTGCCTGAACTGCTGTGCTTTTCCAGCAACACTCTAATCTAGAATCTGGTTTCCAGCATCTGCAACCCTTGTTTGAACCCTGCCTATCACCTTACTGATGTCCATATGGATCACATCTACTGCTCTGCCCTCATCAATCTTCTTTGTTACTCCTTCAAAAACTCAATCAAGTTTGTGAGACATGATTTCCCACGCACAAAGCCATGTTGACTATCCCTAATCAGTCCTTGTCTTTCCAAATATATGTACATCCTGTCCTTCAGGTTTCCCTCCAACAAATTGCCCACTGCCGAGTTCAGGTTCACCGGTCTATTGTTCCCTGGCTTTTCATTTGTGCCCTTCTTAAACAGTGGAACCACGTTTGTCAACCTCCAGTCTTCTGGCACCCCACCTGTGACCAGCAATTTTAGAAATATCTCAGCAAGAGTCCCAACAATAATTTCTCTAGCTTCCCACAGAGTTTTCGTGTACACCTGATCAGGTCCTGGGGATTTATCCACCTTCAACTGTTTAAAGACATCCAGCAATTCATCCTCTGTAATCTGGACCTTTCGCAAGATGCATTCAATCCTTGTCTTTCCAAATACATACACATCCCGTCCCTCAGGATTCCCTCCAACAACTTAACCACCACTGAGATCAGGCTCACAGATTTATAGTTCCCTGGTTTGTCTTTTCCGCCTTTCTTAAACAGTGGCACGACATTTGCCAACCTCCAGTCTTTTGGCACCTCACCTGTGACTATCGATTACACAAATATCTCAGCAAGAGGCCCAGCAATCACTTCTCTAGCTTCCCACAGAGTTCTCGGGTACACCTAATCAGATCCTGGGGATTTTTCCACCTTTAACTGTTTCAAGACATCCAGCACTTCTACCTCTGTAATCTGGACATTTTGCAAAATGTCACCATCTATTTCCCTACCGTCTATATCTTCCATATCCTTTTCCACAGTAAATGCTGATGAAAATATTCATTTAGTATCTCCCCATTTTCTGTGGCTCCACACAAAGGCCGCCTTACTGATCTTTGAGGGGTCCGATTCTCTCCCTAGTTACCTTTTTGTCCTTAATATATTTGTAAAAACCCTTTGAATTCTGGTTAATTCTATTTGCCAAAGCTATCTCATGTCCCCTTTTTGCCCTCCTGATTTCACTCTTAACTGTACTCCAACTTCCTTTATACTCTTATGAGGATTTACTCGATCGATCCTGTCTATACCTGACATATGCTTCCTTCTTTTTCTTAACCAAACCCTCAATTTCTTTAGTCATGCAGCATTCTCTATTCCTGCCAGCCTTCCCTTTCACTCTGACAGGAATATACTTTCTCTGGATTCTTGTTATCTCACTTCTGAAGGCTTCCCATTTTCCAGCCGTCCCTTTACCTGCGAACATCTGCTTCCAAAGAGCTTGCGAAAGTTCTTGCCTAGTACCGTCAAAATTGGCCTTTCTCCAATTTAGAACTTCAGCTTAAGATCTGGTTTATCCTTTTTCATCACTATTTTAAAATGAATGGAATTACGGTCGCTGGCCCCAAAGTGCTCCCCCACTGACACATCAGTCACCTGCCCTGCCTTATTTCCTAACAGTAGGTCAAGTTTTGCACCTTCTCTAGTAGGTACATCCACATACTGAATCAGAAAATTGTCTTGTACACACTTAAAAAATTCCTCTTCATATAAACCTTTAACACTATGGCAGTCCCAGTCGACGTTTGGAAAGTTAAAGTCCCCTACCATAACTACCATATTATTCTTACAGATAGCTGAGATCTCCTTACAAGTTTGTTTCTCAGTTTCCCTCTGACCATTGGGGGGTCAATAATGCAATCCCAATAAGGTGATAATCCCTTTCTTTTTTTTGAATTCCAACCAAATAACTTCCCTGGATGTATTTCCAGGAATATCCTCCCTCAGCACAGCTGTAATGGTATCCCTTATTAAAAATGCCACTCCCCCTCCTCTCTTGCCTCCCTTTCTATCCTTCCTGTAGCATTTGTATCCTGGAACATTAAGGTGCCCGTCCTGCCCATCCCTGAGCCATGTTTCTGTAATTGCTATGCTTTCCCAGTCACATGTTCCTAACCATGCCCTCAGTTCATCTGCCTTTTCTGTTAGGCCCCTTGCATTGAAATAAATACAGTTTAATTTGTTAGTCCTACCTTGCCCCTGCCTGCCCTGACTGTCTGACTCGCTTCTGTTCTCAACTGTACTAGTCTCAGATTGCTCTCTTTACTCACTATCTCCCTGAGTCCCAAACCCCCCTTCCCACCCCACACCTCCACCTTACTACTTTAAATCCTCCCAAGCTGTTGTAGCAAATTTCCGTGCTATTATTTTAGTCCCCTTGCAATTTAGGTGCAATCCGTCCTTCTTGTATAGGTCACTTCCACCCCAAAAGAGATTCCAATGATCAAAAAATATGAATCCTTCTCCCATACACCAGCTCCTCCGCCATGCATTCATCTGCTCTATCCTCCTTTTCGTGCCCCCACTCGCTCGTATCACTGGGAGTAATCCAGATATTTCTACCCTTGAGGACCTCCTTTTTAAAATTTTGCCTAACTCTCTGTAATCTCGCTTCAGAATCTCAACCTTTTCCCTTCCTATATCGTTGGTTCCAATGTGGACAATGACCTCTTGGCGGCCTCTCTCCCCCGTGAGATCATTCAGCACCGTCTCTGAGACATCCTTGATCCTGGCACCAGGGAAACAACACACCATTTTGCTTTTTTTTTCTGCTGACCACAGAAACGTGTCTGTACCTCGGTCTACAGAATCCCCTAACACAATTGATCTCTTGGAAGCCGATGTACCTCTCATTGCATTAGAGCCAGCCTCAATACCAGAAAATTGACTGTTCGTGCTACGTTCCCCTGAGAATCCATCACACTCTACATTTTCCAAAACAGCATACCTGTTTGAAATGGGTACATCCACAAAAGTTCCTGCCTCTCTTACCCTTCCTGGAGATAATCCATCTATGTGACTGTATCTGAGACTTCCCCCCCTTCCTATAACTGTCATCCATCACATCCTGTTGCTGTTGCAAATTCCTCATCGCTTCTATCTGTCTCTCCAACCGATCCACTTGATCTGATAAGTTTCGAATCCAACAGCATTTAAGGCAAATATAATCCACTGTAACCCTTAAACACCCTTTAAACTCTCTTTAAACATGAGGGTTTCCATAGATTTTCCACAAGATATCACAAAATAAAGATTCGTACACAAGACAGAAGCTCATAGTATGACCGATAATGCATTAGCATCGAATGACAATTGGGAAACGCATAGAAATCGGAGATTCAGGCTTCATTGGTCATTATGAAAAAACCGTATCTACTGGAGTACCACAAATACCAGTCCGATGGCAAGAGCTGCTTACAATCTATACTGATAGCCTGATGGTGGAAGCTGAGTGCAATACACATCTGAGTTTGTTGATGACACTGAGAACCAAAAGGCAGGCTGTTATTTAATGGAGAGGACTCCCAAAAAAGGAGCAGTACAACGAATTGGATTGTTCCTGTATATGAAACGTAACGTCAGCATGCTGATGCAGAAATGTTGGTTCATTAGACTGGTCCCTGGGATGAAAGGGTAGAATTATTGAATAAATCAAAAATGCTGAGGCGATTCTTCATTGTGGTTTAAATGAATGAGGGTGACATTAATGAAACAGACAAGATACAGAGGGGGCTTGACAATGTAAGTGTTCAGAATGTGATTCCACACCAGGGCAGAGTCTGGAACTCTGGGATGTAGATGCAGAAAAAGCAATATCGATTTCAACTGAGACATAAAGAAATGTCTTCTTTCAGAATGTAGTGAATGGCTGGAATTTCCTAACCCAGAGGTTTGGGGAAGCTGGGTCACTGAATGTATTTACAGACGGGGTTGATTGGTTTGTGACATTTCAGCGTGTTGAGGGATGCAAATGGTTAGCAGGAAAGTGGAGTTGAGCCGTGGAGTAGATGAGCCATGTTCTTATTGAATGTCAGAGAAGGTTTGAGGGGCCAAATAGCCTGCTCCTGTTCCTATTTCTTACGTTCTTATTTATGATTTTGGAAAATAACAGGTTATTTTCATGATGTAAAATGTTGCATTCAAGGAGAGCAGATGATTTGTCTGAGTTTACCTTGTATGATGTATGGGGGCTTTATTCACTGAGAATCTGGGTCTGTAACATGACCCACATCTGGAGCAGAAGTTACAGAGATGGGAAGCCTGGAAACAGGGATGGTGGTGGGGGTGTCACTTCCTGACCCAGCCTGGAATTTCCAAGTACATTTCCCAAACTGTACCAAACCATATGAATGGCCACAGTCTGCTCCTGTACTGCAGGATCAAAGGGCTGAATGGAACATCAGAACATAGGGCTGACGGACACAACTGGGCCATTCGGCCCTTTGACACTATTCCACCAGTCAATAAAGACATGACTGATCCCATTGCGTTCCCAACTGCACTTTCGTCTCATTGCACCATTTTCCCTGATTCACCTATCTATGGAAAATCAGACAAAGTCAGCCTCGATATATTATAAAGATTCAGTCCTCCCAAACGTCTGGGAAAGAGAATTCCCACTGGAATGAATTCCCACTTTGTGAATTTCTTTTCACTCCAGTTCTGACTGAGGTTGGAGGATGTCACTGTTTCAATTTCTAGTCCCACTCCTTCACTTCTCACAACAAATTTTAAATGTAACCAGGTTGGTGATATATCCGAAGATAAAGTTTTAAGACTGGGTCAGGTTCAATTATCAGAACAAGTCAGTTAGATTTCGTTAGTCAGCTACAAGTAATTAAGAGAACTAACTGAGGAGTGTGATGGATATGTGGTCAGCACTGCTGCCTCAGATCATCAAGGGTTTGCGTTCAATTCCAAACTCAGGTAAATTTGAACATTCCTCTCGTATTTGTATTGGTTCCCTCCCAATGCTCCAGTTTTCTACCAGAGTAGAAAGGTGGCAGCTCAGAGTGGATTGGCTATGCTATATTGCTCATTGTTAAGAAAGCGTCCTCTTCATGGTAACCTCTGTCCGTGTGGGGAATTGAACCCACGCTGCTGGCCTCCCTCTGCATCACAAACCAGCCGTCCAGCCAACTAAGTGGGAGACTGTGTGATTGTTATAGACAGAAACAGTCTCAGATAAAGTGAAAAATAAACTTCATAACAAAGAAAGTGGTACATTTCAAATAACGTTCAAGGTAACAGTTGAGGATAAAAAGTTCTATACTAGAAATTTTATTTCAGAACGGGACAAGTGCTTAGAAGCGGTTTTTGGATGAATACTATAAAGTGAGACAAAGTGAAATAGCCAGAATTAATAATTGTGATTGGATATAAAATAAGTACCTATGTAGAAAGAGAGAGAGAGAGAGAGAGAAGAGAGAGAGAGAGAGAGAGAGAGAGAGAGAGAGATAAAAAATCGTCGTGTTAATTCCCTTTATCTGCCATGCTCGGGATCGCTCCAAACTGAGAAAGTTCAACAGTGTGCCCATTGACCTTTGAAAGATGGGACAAATGCCAGTGATCACGGAGTATCCAGGGGCCTCAGTGCAATGTTGAGTCCCTCCAGCCATGATGGGTTGAAGAAACTGGCTGGCATTGAGTGAGAGGAATGCTATGAGATTGAGTGGGTAGTTAATGAGGTGAGTTCGATAAGATAGCACCAAGATACTAGGTCAGCCTAGTACAGACAATCCCTCTGTCACAATTAATAAAATTGTCACTGAAGCAAATAATTGTTAGATGCAGCCCAATGAAACGAAGACTCTGCTGACCCCACACCCAGTTACAAAGTTGCAGAACAAATGCTCATCCAAAACTCTCCATCATCTGTACTGACACCAATATCCCCTTCAGCTATCATTCCTGGCAATACTGGTTTATGTTGCTGTCGAAATGTCTTCATTTCAGCATTCTGAAATATATGACCTTACATGAAATTGTCCCTAAAACTCCCTTTGTTTTTTTTCTCCAAATTCCTTTTGGTTGTTGGTAGCTAAACTGATTTCCTCGCCATCTCTCTCTGGCAGGGGCTAGGGAATACGGACGAGGCAATAAGGACTCTGTGTCAGAGTGCTAATGTAACTGACAGGTAATCCAGAGGAATGGGTAGTGCTTCGAAGGTAGTGTTTAAAATCCAACCACAGCCGATGTCAGAGCTTAAATTCGAATGGCAAAAATTGGAATGAACCCTAATTTCACTCATGGAAACCAGAAACCGTCAGGATTTATTTTTATTATTTCACTGATAATCTTTGGTGAAGAAACTGAACATTATTGCCCAGTCTGTCCTCAGTGTGGCTTCAGATCCACAACAAAATTGTTGGCTCCATTTTTTCTTGACAAGTGGCCGCGTGGTCAAGGACAATTAGTGATGGACAACAAATGCTGCCTTTGCCCATGATGCTGGCATCCCGTGAAACAACAGCATTAAAGGTGAAATAAACCAAGGAACGGTTGGTGCTAGAGATCGAAAATAAAACCCTCCGGCGTCGGAAAGTGTTGGAGAATCTAAGCAGGTATAGCAGCCTCTGTCAGGAGAAACGCAGATAACGGTTGGAGTCAAGTGACCCTGCTTCACAACTGAAAGCAAACTGGGAAATAATATTATTTATCCTGTAATCGGGGATGGTTGGGTTGGAGAGAGAGTGGGAGCTCGGTT
Source organism: Chiloscyllium punctatum (assembly GCF_047496795.1). NCBI lineage: Eukaryota > Metazoa > Chordata > Chondrichthyes > Orectolobiformes > Hemiscylliidae > Chiloscyllium > Chiloscyllium punctatum. The sequence continues at coordinate 50,801,515 of NC_092771.1, read as the reverse complement.
TAAATAGAATGGAGAGAGAAATGGCCAGAAAAAGAGAGGAAAAGAAATGACAAGTGAGCAAAGGGATTGCTGATGATGAGCTGAAAGGAAAACCAAATGGCAAGTTATTCTCACATTTCCCCATTTCCCATATCCCTGAATATCACGCCCTATTAGATATGTCCCTGTTTATAGTGAGTTAGGTTCCCTCTATCTCTCTTCTCTGAGTGTGATGATCAAATCCATTGGCAATACTGGTGCTGCTCTTATAGTTGCTGAGATACTGAGAAAGGTAATATTACACTGTCAAATGCTTCTTTGGAGAGAGAAACTGTTACTGTGGGACTGTGCGGGGATGCAACAGCTTTCTCAGCCAGGAAGAGAGGAGAAACTCAGGAGTGGGAATAGATTTCAACGCTGAACGTGTGCACCATGCGTGTGGGAAATTGACTTGTTCCTGTCATTGGAAAATCAGTGGAGTTTCTGTGGATGCTTATCTCAGGTTTGTATTGCCAGCTGCTGGATCTGGTAACCCCACTCTTTTCATTGCATTTGCAGAGAGTTTGGTCCCATGGTAAACAAATGGACATGAGACTCCACAGAAGGGAAGCTCTATAAATAGGGTGGAGCAGGACAGTGCACTATCTTCCCTGGGATTTTCCGGAATTGTTGTCTCAGCTGGACTAGGTGTAAGGTATGAAACCAGTTTGTTTCAAAATTGAGGTGATCACTGAGCTGTGTCCCCTCCTTCAGTGTACCATTTAGCCTTACACCTGTGACAGGACTGTGCTGACGCTCACCATGAATTTAACTGGATAAATTCTGGAACTTTCCAGGCAGGAGTGAGTAACATATCCATCATCACTGAAGAGCAGTGGTCCGATGTATTCACTGGCTGACAGAAGTCACCTGTCTGCTGAGTGTAATATATTGAGACCATCTCCCTGAGGAAGGTACCGAAACAAACTTCGAGAATCGCTAGGAAATGAGTGACTGGTTAAAATGAGGAACAGCAGGAAATTAGAATTAATAAAAGGTGTGTCTTTGAAAATCTCATTGAAGTGAAGGTTGGTATGTTGCTACATCAGATGAGCTACATCCCAGAGTAGTGAGGAGGTGGCACTAGAGCAAATAAAATAATTACAGATTATTCTTCAAAGCTGGTTTGTTTCTTGAAAGGATCCTGCAGACTGGAAAGCAGCTATTGTAAACCTAATTATTTAAAATACGACGGAGGCGTCAAACAGAAAACTAAATTGTAGTTAGCTTGGTATCAGCTGTGAAAAAAAAACATTGGAACCTTTTGTGACGAATATGAGAACTAGACACTTGGAAAATAATGGCATAATTTGGTAGAGTCAATCTAAATTCAGGAAATGGAAATTATCTTTGATCAACCTGCTGGATTTTGTGGAGGTTGTGCGTTGTGATATCGACAATTGAGAATCAATGGAATTGGAGTATTTGCATTTTCAGCAGACTTTGACATTGTTGAATACAGTGAGTAGAGAATGTTCGCGCCCTTGGGTAGGTAGGGGTGGAATACACTGAATGTCTTAAAAGTTGGATAATCGAGAGAATGAAGAGAGTTGTGTTTTTATCTAGAGTGAAGACTTTGGGGTATCAGAAGGATCAGAAGAAATAAAATGTTTCAGCTGGGAACAACAAATATCATCATTCACATTTATGTTCATTAAATAGTGAGAGGTTGGGAAGTGCTGTTTGTTGAAACAGACCTGGATGTACTTGGTCATAAATGACTGACAGAATGTTTAATCAGCAAGAAGTAAATGATATGTGGCTCTTCATGCAAAAATGATTAAAGTACCTGAGTAAATGTATCTTTCCCAATGGTATTGTTATGTTTAGAGACTATTTAGGGTATTGTGTACAGGTTGGAAATGCTTTATAAATAATGATCTCATGAGCGATGCAGTCCGAAGGGATTTCACCAGACTAAACCCTGGCATGATGTTACCATGAGGATAAAGTGAAGAAACTTGTGTGTAATATGTAGCACTGTGAGGGAATAAGAAGTTGAAACTTGATGGTTATGGTTGGACACTCTTTATGTCCCAAGCAACTGAAGAGGTTTATCATTGGATGCTTGTTTCCCAGTCGTTTCCATGCCTATGCAGAGGCCCATGTCTATTGACAGAGAAGTACAGACTCTGAATGAACTTTACTGTACAGTTGCTGAGTGATCCTGCACTGAATGCTACATTGTCAGCCGCTGCAATACCTTCATTCTGAAACAGTTGGCCATTCCCCACCAGTTTCTGACCTCCATAGAGACCATGGGTCTAACTTCTTGGAATGGACAACACGTTGGTGAATGGGTAAGAATGTTGTCTTCATTTTCACTGCCAGAAAACCATTTTAAAATAACACATATGCACTATGAGTAATTTAGCAATGTGGAACAAGTTAGAGCTGTCTATCTGTGCAGCCAATGCACCATTTGTTTGTGATATTGGAGCATCTTTGACACCTTCCTCTTCCTGTGTCATTGACCGAAGAAGCTGAATGACCACTTCCTGTAGCTTTGTAAATGGCTCCAGATTTGAAATGGTCTCTTTCTGATCCCATGTAAATGATGCATGGGAGTGAGCCGTCTCCTTCACTTCCTATGGAATAGGCAGGAGGGACTGATTGGGCTATCCCCTTTTCTTGCCCAGTAGTTTTGATGGGCTGAATGACTTCCCCATATTCTTGTGAACCCAGATTGAGGTACTGAATGAGCTTTTTATTTGTATAGGGAAATGCGTTTTGTCTGTTACGTGAATGTTACCCAGACTTTAACAGCACAAGTTTGAATGTTATCTGTGTCTTGTCGCTCATGGACACAGATGGCTTCAGAATCTGAGTGCTGAATTTTTTTCTGAACATTGTGTAGTCTTCTGTGAATATCCCCACTTCGGATCGGTGTGAACTCAATGGACTGAATGGCCTGCTTCCACACTGCAGGGATTCCCCACTGGCCAACTGCAGATGCCTGGGCTGAGGAAGATACCCAGAGAATCTCCTGCAGAGTTACGCCATGGCTGAGATGATTGATGCCCACCGATAATAATCACCTTCCCTTGTGTTGTGAATAATTCCGAGCAGTGGAGAGATCACAATCGATTCTCATTTTTGCGATTTTGCTCAGGCTCCGTGATGCCATCCTCAGACTAGTGCTGCCTTGAGTACAGGGCAGGTCTCTCTTACCTGAGCCCCTGTGTTTCCTCTTTTGTTCATATCAATAGGTCATGGTGTAGAAGTAGCGAGTGATTTCTTCAAACAGAAGGACGTGATTGTCTGGAATTTTCTTACGCAGCGAGTTAAGGAAGCTAGATCACTGAAAGGGACCAGTGGTGACCTGCAGGGATCGGTTGTGGGACCGCTGCTTGTTGTGATTTTTATAAATTACTTGGATGAAGAAGCGGAAGGGTGGGTTAGTAAGTTTGCCGAAGACACGTAGGTTTGTGAAGTGGTACATAGTGTGGAGGGCTGTTGTCGGTTGCAATGGGGCATTCGCAGGATGCAGAACTGGGCCAAGAAGTGGCAGATAGAGTTCAACCTGGAAAAGTGTGAAGTGATTCACTTTGCAAGCTCAAATATGAATGCAGAATACAGGGTTAAAGGCAGGATTGTTGGCAGTGTGGAGGAACAGATGGATCTTGGGGTCCATGTCCATAGATGCCTTACGATTGCTACTCAAATTGTGATGGGGTTGTTAAGAAGGCATATATTACTTTAGTTTTGATTAGCAGGGAATTTAGCTAAGAGCCACGAGGTTATGCTGCAGCTCTATCGCGCCTTGGTTAGACCACACTTGGAATATTGTGCTCAGTTCTGATCACCTCATTCTAAGAAGGATGAGGAAGCTTTAGAGAGGGTGCAGAGGGAACTTCCCAGGATGCTGACTGGACTGGAAATCAGGTCTTATGAAGAAAGATTGAGGGAGTTAGGGCCTTTCTCATTAGAGTGAAGCAGGATGAGCGGTGATTGGATACACGTGTACAAGATGATAAGAGGCATTTGTAGAGTCAATAACCAGATACCTTTTCCCCCAGCAGAAAGTGATTGGAGGACGGTTTCGGGGAGATGTCAAAGTTCGGTTCTTTGCACAGAGAGTGTTGGGTGCGTGGAATGCACTGCCAGCAATGTTAGTCGAGTCAGATACCTGAGGGACATTTAAGAGATGCTTGGATAGGCACATGAAAGATAATGCACGAAAGTATGTCGATGAGTCTGATCTTAGAGAAGGATAAAAGATCAGCACAACTTCGAGGACCGAAGGGCCTGTACTGTGCTGTACTCTCCTATGTTCTCTGTTCTACGAAAGCATTTTATGAGGCTTTAGATGGATCTTTCCCTGTCAGACAGTTGAGTGCTATGAATATTTAGGCATGAAAGAGGACTTGAGACCGAGAGAAGATCAGCCATGATCTTACTGAAGGGCAAGGTAATCTTGAGGGGTGGGGGTAGGGAGAGAACGACTTGCTTCTGTTTGTACATTTACACATTCTATTATTGGAAAGTTACAGGGTGTTACTTTCCTCGAAGTCTGGTTATTGAATGTTATAGTCAGGGATTCCAGAGGATTTCCTGAGCCATCTTTCGGTGATGTGTCTGAGCTGTATTCACAGTAAACCTGGTTCGATAACGTGACCAACAAATGGAACACATTTTGCAGGACCGGGAATCTCTGAAAAGAGAGATGAGGGGCCTCTTTGATACCCAGTCTGGGTTTTCCAATTTTTCAAATCACCTAAAACGTGTGGGAAAGTATTGAGGGACTGAATAGTCTCCTCTGTTTCTGTGCACGAGGTGATAGCAGTACGTGGCCTCCCAGTGCTCTTGTCTAGCAGGTTTCAGGGGCTGAATAGAATACAGAAACATGGGACTGAGGAACAGGAGTGGGTCATTACACACAGTGAACCTTCTCCACCAGGCACTAAGATTGTAGCTGATCAGGTTGTGGTCTCAGCCCCACTTTCCTGTCTGTATCCAATTATCCATGACTCATTTCATGGGCACATACTTAACTAATACATCTTTGAATAAATGTAAACAAAACAGCGCCACAATTTTTGGGGGAAGAGAAATTCCACTCGAAAGGCCTTTAGAAATTTTCCTAATCCATCTTATCGAATCAGTGAGTCAAACACCGCGGAAACAGACACTTTTGTCCAGATTGTCCATGCTGACCAGATATCCTAATCTGATCTAGTCCCTTTTGCCAGCAATTTGCCAATATACCTCTGAACCATTCTTATCTATGTATCTGTCCAGATATATTTTCAATGTCTAATTACACCCGCTTCCATGTGTGCTCTTGTACTCTGAGATAATCTTCCTCCCTCTCCATTGCACCACATTTTGCTCTTATAGGTAAACTTACTAATCATGCCTCTGATATTCACATCCAAGTTGTGTATATACATGATGAAAAGCAGCAAGCACAACACTGATTCTTTCAGCACACCACTGGCCACAGGCCTCCAGTCTGGAAAATAATCCATTACCTTCAAGACAATTTTGCATCCAATTGATTAAATTTCCCTGGATTCCATGGGACCTAACTGCTTTACATTTTCATTTTAATGCTGTAACTCAATTAGTTTAGCTGTTCTAAACACATTTCCATAATCACATATTTACTTTTGTTTTGTTTCAACTATCTGATGAAACAACGTCTCTGCCAATGCCACTTCAGCTTCCTCGTCTTTACATTTATGATCTCTCCTGTTTCAACTGGTGACATTGTGACCTTGTTGCTCCACAATCAGGAAAGATTCCAGGATAAGGCTCCTGCATTGCTTCAGTTGCCTGTGACTCCACTGGCTTTTTTACCAGAGCAGGCAGCACTTCTACCGATGAATCAGCTATATACTTTACCAGGACAAATTGTATTCCTGGAGATTAAAGTTTGTCCAATACTCCCACCGCAATTTCTCCCCACTTTACTGGACACTCCATCCCCGCTTTACATAATTATGTGCTTTTTGTCTCACATGAATTCACTTTAGCAGTACCTTTTCTGGAAATAGTCCTTCAGGAATACATACCTTTGCATCTTTCAGCATCACAGACTGAGAGGATCCTGTGTCTCTGAATAGTGCATCCTCTTTATCTGCTACTCCTGACCTATGTGAATACACTATCCCTTTGCGGGTATATTTTATAAGCAGATCTGGCACTTCTTCCTTGACCAACCTCAGATCAACTTGTACATTCTGATGCAGCTTTCTAGCCTCCACTGTGCTTTCTGTTACTGCTCCAATAAAACTCCCAGGCTTATCCTGTTTTCTTACATCAGTGTTTTTTTTTCCCTAGCCCACCAACAGAGTGATTGCTTGTGACCTAATTGATTGCAACGAAAACACCAGCGCTTTTTAGCTTCTTTGTCCCCTTCAAGGGTTTCCTTTTTACCCTGTGGTAAGTTATCCTTCTGATCTTCACTGAGATCTACATATCCATTTCCATGTGAGGATTTCTCTATCCCTCATGAACTGAAATTGATTCTGGAAGCCAAAATATGTTTTATGGAACAATTCATAATTATCTGCCGCTTCATTGGCTAACCTTGCTGTTTTAGCTCTGTGTTCTTACACAAGTGTTTGCACTACTTCAGGCAACGAATCTTTCAATTCCTCCAAAATAACTATCTCTCTAAGTGCATCATAGATTTGCTCGATTTTTAATGTTCTTATCCATTTATCAAAATTACTTTCTTTGACCCTTTCAAACTCAATATAGGTTTGGCAAGGGTCACTGCTAAGATTCCTGAAATGTTGTCTATAGGCTTCTGGCACAAGCTCATATGCACTTTCTTCACCTCCTCATACTCACCAGGTCCCTCCTCTGATATTGTTGCGGATACCTCATTAGCTCGAGCTACAGGTTTCATTTGGATCAACAAAACCCACATGGCCACTGGCCACTACAATTGTTTAGGCACTTCTTCAAATGAGATGCAAAATATTTCCATATCCTACTCATCAAATTTAGGCAAAGCGTGAATATACTTAAAAAGTGTCTCACCAGGCTTTTGACTACCATCGGTTTGCTAATCATCATGCTGTTCCAAACTAAGCTTACTGTCAGCCTTCATCTCCATCGTTTTCAGCTGACTTTCTACTCTCAGTGTCCATCTCTGAAGCTCAAACGCTCTCTCTTTTTGTTTCTCTCCTGCTAAAGCCATTCGTTGTTTTTCTCCTTCCTTGATAAAACCAATTCGTTCTCTTTGTTTCTCTTTTAATTTTAGTCGTAACGTAAACTGCTTCATTTCAGCTTCTGACTCAAGCGGCTTTATTTGTGATTGACGTTTAATCATTTCTACAGACGCCAATGGACTTCCCAGCAAATTGGAATGCTGAACTATTGCTGCAATCATCTCATCTTTCCTCACATTACGAGGTAGCTTCAACTCTATTTTGTCTACTAATTCCCGAAGCTTGGATTTATGTGCATTTTATGAAACTCCCAAGGTCGATTCTCCCATCTCCAAAACATCCTTTGTGACTGTAGGAGTTATTGCTATCTGAAGCTCTGTTTATTCACCAAATCCACACACGAACAAAGCGACACTAACACCTGACACTCGCTGTCTTAATTCCGCAAAGTCCCCCCAAACTGTTATGGACCAGGCCCCACCCCTCAAAACATTTTTAAGCCGGTAGACCTGATGTAACTTTGGTATTTGTTGAAGGTTAGTAGAAAGTGGGTATTAACAGAGTTAATTAGCTGGTCAGACTACTGAGTTTTAAACAAACAGTCTTTATTCACCAAATTACGTAATGAAGCACATGAATTGAAACTAGAATACCCAACTAACTTATCATATCCAACTGAGAGGCTATCCCGAGTTTAGGATGTCGTTCCAAAATACTTGCAACAATCCCAATAAACAAACACTTTATCACAAACAGTTAATCTGATACAAAAACTTACAGGTTATGAGATTATGAGATCGGAAGGACAGAAGGAAGGGGAGAGCGTCCAATTTCAACAGTCACCATGACTCAACTAACCCCCAAACTGAACCAATCTGCCCAGCTAGAGAGTTGGCCACGTCCACTTGATTATACAACTTTTTATTTAAAGACTTGAAAGTGTTCTGCCTGATTAGATATAAACAAAATGACCCCAAATGAACCGTTTAAAATTCAGACATATTGGAGTCTTAGGTCGTTTAGAACTTCTCTGACGAAGAAAAATCAAGGATAACATAACCTTTTAAAAAGACAGGCTTTGTGACAATATGCCACATTAGCCTTTGGACTGAATTCAAACAATGAAGTCAATAAAGTGTGTTAAAGTGTTTGTGAGTTTATATTAAAAAAGTGCTGAAGCACATTGAGTGTTGGAGATACAAAATTGCCTTATTAGATCAATTAAAGGAATGCCCAGGCAAATCTACATTTTCTGTGTATTGGAGTGCAAATACTTCCACTGTAATTATATTGCCTGGTGCCTGTTCTAGTCGAGGAGAGATCGGCACGGTAACAACATCGCGATTGTGGTTTTTGAGGATGGTGATAGTAGGAGGTTCAGGCGGTTACAGTATTGCAAGCGGACACCGGAGCAGAATTGTCTAGCCTGGGATAAGAAAACATCCACTATTCTCTCTCACAACTAACTTCAAGAGAGCAATTGGTGATTTGACCAATAGTCAGCGATGCCAACAGTCAATCCAGTCCAGTTGTTTTGTGAACTGAAGGAACCATACTGAAAGGTGTTAACTGAATCTGTTTGTTTGGTGACTGTAATTGATGCCGGACTTCGTGGATTCTAATGATGCCACTGGATGGTATCCTGTTGGTAAGGGGCTTCTTGCAATGATTTATGCCATTATAACAGCAGATGCATCAACTCCAACGCTCACAGGGATCAGCAGCTGCAGAGACAGGAAAAGGAGAGATAAACATCTGAGAATAGTCTGGAATGATCCATTAATTGATCAGAATCTGAGAACATTAGACTGGAAAGCTGCAACAATGGACAGGAGTTTATCCTCGGGTCTTTTCTATTTTTCCTGGTCTTGGTCAACACAGCAAATCGGATATATGGTGCACTGATGATTATCCAGGCGGGTTACTATCCTATCCTCGCTATTGTTGGTGTTCCTGGTAAGTTTCTTCATCTCTATCCATTTATTAATCTCTTCAACCATCGCAAACTTCTTTTCTATTTCTGTTATCTATATTTGTAAAAGACGAAAACTATTGTCTTCAGTTTCAAATGCAAATTCCATTCATTCTCCACAAATTTCAGAACCACCCACACCCCCGCCCTCACAAGCATCTGAGAATGAGACTGTTCAGAATACCAAAGTATCTTTCTTCCCTGAATTCATTTACGTCTCGGTATTCTCTCCATCACCAAACCTATCCACTACCAGTTCGATTATATCCCCCAGCACCATCATGGCATTAATGCTGACGCTTAATGAATCATTATTTGTGCCTTGGTAAAGTTCAGATGTTATGGTTCCACCTCTCCTCTAAGCACACTTTCAGTTGCAAATATTTTGATCACGACCTTGTTCTTGTCTCTAAAGTAACTTAATTACAGGAACACTGTGTCAGAGCAGTAATGTCGGAAGAAATGTAATTCAGAGGCACAGGTTATTGCAGAGAAGGACACTCTTCCACATGCTACCACAGATGATGTCAGAAAGTAAATTCAAATGACAGGAATTGAAAATAAAAGCAAGTTTTACGAATAACAACCATAACATCCCCAACATTTTGTCGATGTGTTTATCTATTTCACTGATGTCCTTTGGTAAAGAAAACTAGCGTTATTACCTGGTCTGGCGTAAGACTGATATCAGACCCACAGCAATGTGCTTGGTTCTGTAATGCCTGAAGTAATGACCTCACAGTAAAGGGCATTAGGCAAGGTGAACAATGCTGCCCCTGTCAGCGATGCAGACATTCCAAGTAATAACAAAATTAAAGATTAAATAAAACAAAGAATGATGCAATAGTTCAGAAACAATAAAGAACGAAAAATGCCAGAAAAACTGAGCAGATTTGGCAGCGTCGGGTCGAGAGAAAAACAGAATTGGCAATTCGATTCTAATGACCATAGTTCAGAACTGAACACAGTTGGGAAATAGTGTGATTGATGTTGGTGACTGCGCCATCTGTTTTGAAGGGGAGAAGGACTGAGTTGAATACATGGAAAAAGAAAGAGATGGAGAGAAAGAAGCAAACAAAGGGATTGTTGATGATTAGCAGGGATGGAAATTTAAAAATGAAATTAATCTTATTTATTTTTCTCCTGTTCCCATATTTCTGAAAATCATGACCATGTACGGTATACATGGTCCCTGGTCAAAGTGATTGATGCAGATTTTTCTCTCTTCCCTGAGTACGATCATCTTCCTTTATTCATTAATGGGATGCTGGGCCAGTATTTAATTCCCTTTCCCCATTGTCCTTGTGAAGGTGTTGGTGAGCTGCCTTCCAGACCCACTGCACTCTGTGGGCTGTAAGTAGTCAGTGCTGAGGTCCATGCGTTTCATTTCTTTGAGGCTTTGAAGTGAGTGATATAACTGAGTGGCTGGGCTGGGCATTTCAAACTGCAACTGAGAGTTAACCACATTGCTGTGGGTCTGGAGTTACATGTAAGCCCGACGAGGTGAAGATGGTAGATGTCCGTCCCTGAAGGTCATAAGGGTGCGCTAGGACTTTCGACAATGGTTTCATTGTTTCATTTGATTCTTAACTCCTGATATTTTATTGAATTCAAATTCCAACATTTGACGTGGTGGGGTTCAGATCCGGGGTCTATGTCATTAACTGATTCCTTGGGTTAATATTCCGGAGATAAAACAGCTCGGCCATCGCCTCCTCAGCATCACCAATCAACTCGAATGGCAATAGTGGTGTTGTTGTTGGTGTGACTTTGTTTCATAAGGCAAATAAATGATTTGGCAAAACATACCATCCTTCTCATTTTGTATTTACGAGAAGGCGAGATGATGGGAAGTGCTCTTGGTGAAATGCAGCTGGATGTCCATTGGCATGTATCACTAACAGAATTCAAACGGAGCAGCCGGGTGCTGGTAGGTGGGACTAGATTTGGTTGGGATATCAGGTCTGCATGGACGGATTGGTCTTATTCACTTTTTGTAAAATTTCCAAAGTCACTGCATTCACACCCAGGAAACGTTTGGCGACTGAAAGAGCCATTACTATTCTAACCTGTTGAACTTACAGTTCAAACCTCAACTGAAAACTGCTCAGCTCAGCTCAACTCAGCTAGGTCAGCTAAAAGAGCTGACCACTCCCCAATCATTATACAGGTCATTTCTAAAGCATAACTACTTTGGTCTGAAGTTTCATCTGTTTACATATAAATAAAAGGCCTCTGAAAATCCCTTTCGTGTCTGTACAAAACCAGACTGATCGGAACACGTCCCGTTTATTGCCCCTCTGAAAACATCAAGGACAGAGACTCCTTGAGCCAATGAACAGCTTTTAGCAAAAAAAGGATTGGTTTGTGACAGAGAAGACAGGATAGTGTCCAGTATGGAGGTCAGAAGCTGGTGGGAATGCCAAACTCTGTCAGAGTGTGGCTGCTGACAGGTTGTGAATAAGATGACGTTCAGTGCAGGGTCACACACCAACTGCACATCGAAACCATGAGAGTTCATTCAGAACCTGCAGCTCTCTCTCAACTAACATGGGGGATCTACAGAACTCTGTAAATGATCATAGAGTCATAGAATCCTATAGCAAGGAGACAGGCCCTTTAGCCCAAACTAGTTCATTCTGACCAAAATGTCCATCCATGCTAACCCCATTTCTCTGCACTTGGCCCATATCCTTCTAAATCTTTCCGATCTATGTATTTGTCCAAATGTGAAGACACGTATCACGGAAAGCATGTTATATTTATTGCTGTCAATGTTTTGTTTTGGAAATAAAGAGCTGAAACGTCGATTCTCCTGCTCCTTGGATGCTGCCTGACCTGCTGCGCTTTTCGAGCAACACATTTTCACCTCTGATCTCCAGCATCTGCAGTCCTCACTTCCTCCACACATTGCAGCAGATCAGACGTGGGCAGAAATTCACCAAATTGTTTTGACTGTTGGGTACAGAAAGTAGGATGCTGCGAGTGGCATATGAGCTACCACTTGGAGATCATTTCGGGGAGATGACAATACAGGTTGAAGTACAGATATTTTCACTGGCCTGTACTACACAAACATGTAGTTGAATTTTGCCATACGTCTCAAACATGTCACACAGGCAGTAATAAGAACTGCAACTTCAATACATATTCCAGCATTTGAGGAACCTTTCAGAAGAGTCTTGATAAATTGCGTCGGCCCCTACGTCAAACGCAAAGTGGGAATAAGTATTTATTGACAATAATGGATGTGTCGACTAGATTTCCAGAGGCAATCCCATTATGCAGCATCACAGCTAAAAGAGTTGTAGAAAAAAATACTTAATGTCTTTACTAGATACGGACTACCAATACAGATCCAAATTGATCAAACCTCACATCTGACCTATTCAAGGAGGTGATGGATAACTTGGGAATAAAGCAATTCAAATATACTGCGTACTATTCGGAATCACAGGAAGCATGAGAGAGACGGCATCAAAAACTGAAGACCATGTTGAAGGTTTAAGGTCAGGGTTATCCAAATGATTGTGAAAAAGAAATTCCTTTTGAACTATTTGTCATCAGAGAAGCACAGAATGAATCGAACAAATTCAGTCTATTTGAATTAATTTGTAGGCATGAAGTAAAAGGACCATTAACATTGGTTAAGGAGATATTAATAAGTCAGAATTCAGAAAACACCCATTTTAATGATGTGTCAAATTTTAGGGAACGATTAACTAGAGCTGGGGAGTTGGGTAGACAGCATTGAAAAGTATCGCAGTATGCAATTAAACAGGAAGTGGATTAGAAATCACAAATTCGCAATTTTGCAATTGGGAATAAGGTCTTGGTGTTACGTTCAGTAACAGGTGAGCCTTTAAAACCAAATTTTAGTGTACCATATCAAATTGGGAACAAATGTAATGAGGTGAACTACTTGGTATGGACTCCAGACAGAAATAAATCTCACATTTTGTGTCATATGAATATGCTCAAAAAATAATTTGATAAGGAAGGAAAGCAAGAGGAGAAGGTGTTAATGATTACAGCACAGAAGGAAGAACCAAGTTCAGAGGATTCTGAATTGGACATTCCTCAAATCAAATTTAACAAGAAAGTTGTAAAAAATTGGGATAAATTATTGAATTACTTTCCACAAGAAAAGCAAAGTGACCTGAAAGAGTTATTACAATCTTTTGGAGAGATATGCAGAAACAAACTGTGAAGTACAAACATAATTGTGCATGATAAAGATGCAGGAGACGCTGTTCTGATTAAGCAACATCTTTACAGGTATGACCCTCCAAAATCGGCACAGGTTCAGAAGGAGATAGAGTGAATGCTCCAAGATGGCATAATCGAAGTGAGTTCCAGTGACTGGAGCTCACATATAGTCATGGTGCCAAAGCCAGATGGCACCCAACGGTCATGTGTGGACTATCACAAAGTCAACGCCGTTACAAAGACTGATGCATATCCAATTCTATGTTTGGAGAACTTTGTCGAAAAAGTAGGAGAACATTTCTAAGTTGGACTTGCTCAGAGGCTACTGACAAGGACCTCTGTCAGAGAGAGCAAAGTCAATTTCGGGGCTTTCATAACGACAAACGGACTATATCAGTTATAAGTTGTGGCATTTGGTATAAAAAACGATCCAGTCACATTTCAGAGGCTGATAATAAGGTCATTGCCGGATTACCCAACTATGTTAGTGCACGTTAATGATCTGGTGGCTTTTAGTCACTCATGGAAGGAACATTTAGGCCAATTATCGGACTTGTGCGATCAACTTCAGTAGGCAGGCTTGGTGGTAAACCTAGCTAAAAGTGAATTTGAGAAAGCCCAAGTCACGTTCCTGGGTCACATTATTGGACATAGACAAATGGCCCCGTGAGATAAGAAACCGAAAGTAGTTGCAGAATGTTTCACATTGTCGACAAAAAGAAATATGCAGTACTGCAGTTCCTGGGCTTGACTGGATTTTACTGAAAGTTTGTGCCAAACTTTAAGCAGTGTGGCTGCTCCACTCACCAAATTGTCAAGTGCAAGAACTCTCAGTGGAGAGAGGACTGTCAAAAGGCATTTTACAGCCTAAAGACTGTGTTAACACTGGCCCCAGTATTAGCTACACTAGATTACACGAAGCCTTTCAAGGTGGCTATCGTTGCCAGTGATGTGGGTATTGGTCCGGTGTTCCTGCAGGAGGATGATGAGGGAATGGAAAGACCTAAAGAATATTTTTTTGGGGAAGTCGAACGTTCATCAACAGAAATGTTCAACGGTGGAGAAAGAGACTTTAAATTTGGTGTTGGCATTACACCATAAACGTGTTTATATTACCAGCAATACATCTGAGACAATCGTGTACTCTGATCACAACACATCGACATTTGTGGAAAATATTAAGGACAAAAATGTCAGACTGTTTATTTAGATGGAGCTTGTTGTTGCAGCCATTCAATCTCACCATTGCGCATGTGGCAGATCGTGAAAACGTGAAATCTGATGAATTATTGAGACGCGAATGAGATACGGAGGTGTTCAATGGTGGGTGTACCGCGGCCTGACTTTGCATGGGTTTGTGCATGTTTGAATGTTTACAGTTAGTATAGTTTATCTGCCTGTTTTGAGACTACTAACTGGGTTTGAAGGGTTAAAAATGCAGCCATCTTTTAGCATTGATGGTTCTTTTTTTAAGGAAGGGGAGACATGTCAGAAAGCAAGACCCTTTTTTGTCGAAAAGCTGTTCCTTGACTCAAGGAGACTCTGCCCTTAATTTTTTGTCAGAGGGACAATAAAGCCAGGCCAAGCTCAGATCAGTCTGGTTTGGTACAGAGATGAAAAGGATTTTCAGAATCCTTTTGTTTATATGGAAATAAATGAGTCTTCAGGCCAAAGTGGCCATCCTTTATAAGTGACCAGTCTAATGAACGGAGAGTGGTGAGATATTTTAGCTGAACTCGCTGAGCTGAGCTGAGCTGAGCTGTTTGCAGCTGAGTTTTGAACTGGGAAGTTCAACTGGGAGCTGTGTGGAAATTCTCTCTCTTTTCTGACCTTCAACTTCAACCTGGAAGTATGTGTTCCATTTGTACTACTTTATATTGGGAGTTTGCTTATTGGGACAGATGTGTACATTCGGAACAGCATAATTAAGTCTAGCTGAACCGGTTTAATTCTTTCGTGATTCTTTATTCTGTTGTTTGTGTTGCATTGTGTAATTTTATGAATAAAGATTTTGTTTGTTTTAAAATCTAGTAGTCAACCTAGCTAAAGTACTCTGGCTAATTTTCATTGTACACTTACCGAAACAAATTGCAAAGGTATGTTCTGGGCTGCCTGCTTAAAAATGTTTTGAGTAGTCTAGCAAAGTCGATAAAATCTCGGAGATGGAAGATGCCTCCTTGGGACTTGACACAAACCACTTTCCCTCCTCATGGTCAGCAAACCACGTTAACATAACACGTGTGTACCATTAGCAATGGAGCCAGGAGGAACAACATGGAGCAATCTGTCTGTGCAGTCTATGACTCATTGGTTTGTCGTGTTGCAGCAACAATGACATCCTTCTATTTCAGTCTAACAGTTTGGAGGGGCTGAATGGCCTCTTTTGTTCATCTGTCAGTGTCTCAAGGGACTGAACGTCTTCCTCCTGGCCCAGGGGCAGAGGTTCAAGGACTTCAGTGGGCAACCCGTGGTTCCTGCCTACCAGCACGTTGCGCTGACTAGACTCTATCTTCCTGAGTTATAGGAGACAAACAGAAGGCTGGAAGAAAACAACAAGCCAGGCAGCACCATGAGCTGGGAAAGTCAACATTTCAGGTATAACCGTTCTTCAGAACTGGGGTGGGGGGTGTGGGTGAGCTGCAGATAAAGAGGGAAGGGAGTGGGGAGATCAGGGAGATGGCGAGTTATGGATATGTGGACACAAGTGCTAGGTGCAACCTGGTTGGGCGATGGGAGGGTTCAATTCGGTTGGAAGCTGAAAGGTAGGGTCGTTAGTTGGAATGGAAGACCTCCCAGTCAGTTCCTATGTCAATTCTCTTTCCCAATCCCTTTCCAACTTGGCCATACTTGGCCTCCTCCATTGCCACAATGATCCAAGTCATAATTTGGAGGAACAAGATCTCATCTGTCACGTGTGCAACCGACACCCCGGGGACTCAACATTCGAATTCTCCAATTTTCAATAACCTCCCTTCCAATCCCCCCGACTCCATTCCCAAGCCCTCCCCTGCCTTCCATTCCTCTGAGCAATAGTTTGTCCTGCTACCAACTAGATTCAGCACTCCCATCACCAACCCGCTGATACCCTTTATCTGTGCTCACTTATCCCCACCTCGCCACTCTGCCCCCTCCTTCCTCACCCACCCCTTTATTGATAGACCCCCTTACTCCCATCCACAGTCCTGACGAAGGGTTATATCCAAGGCATTCGCTTCTCAAAGTCTTGATGCTGCCTTGCTTATTGTGTTCTTCCAGCTTCCTGCGTGTGTATTTTGGATTCCAACACCTGCTTTTTAAAAAATTGTCTTCTTGTGTAATAGGCAGGAGTGAGTGAACCCATTGCACTTCTTGTTATCCAATAGATCTGATGGGTTGAATGGCTTTCTTATATTACTGTGAAACCAGCTAGAGATGCTGAAGTGGTTCCTCTTTATTTTACCCGTGGAAATGTTTAGTGTCCAGCAGTGCTTTTGATTCATGTTACCTATGCATTAACAGAACAAGCTTGAATGTTGTCCAAATTTGATACTTTAGTACCTTAGGAGGTGACTCATTGTTCTGAACATTGTATAATCTTCACAGAACATCCCCATCCCTGATCGTATGACAGAGGGAAAGACATTGATGAAGCAGCTGAAGATGATTTTGCCGAAGAAGCTACCCTGAGGATTGCCCTCAGAGATATCCAGGGACTGGGAGGATTGATGTCCACCAGCCCCATTGCGCTCTGAATGATTCAACCAGTGGGGAGTTTACAACTGATTCTCATCAAGTTCAATTTTGTTCAGTCTCCTTGACATCTTGCTTTATCAAATCCTGTCTTGATATCAGGGCCAGTCACTTTACGCTGTAGTCATATCTTCTATCCATGTCAATAGGCCAAGGTGTATGTGTGGGGAGTGTTTCCTTCTCTCAGGGCGGAGTGTTGTTTGGAACCAGACAGTTAGGGGAGGCTACATCACTGAAATGTTTGGGGGGTGCGAGTGGGTGTCAATGGATTTTGAACCGAGAGAGAGTCGAGGGCTACAAAGAATTGGGCATGAAAGAGAAATTGCGGCCGATGCAGATGAGCCCTGACTTACTGAATGGAAGGGCAGGCCTGAGGGCTATGTAGCCTGGTTTTATTCCAGTATACCTGATAGTCCAGTCACTTTGTGGCCTCTTCCTTTTCCTGTGTTACTGACTTCAAGTAGCTGAATAGATTGATCCTGTTGCTGTGTAACTGGATACTGGTGCTGCATGATCTGGTTACAGTTTTATAGGCCCGAGGAGCTTATTGGCCTCCTCCTGTAATTGTATATCAGGCCCCAAGGGCGAAAAATGCCTCATTCCTTTCTGCTGTAACTGAAATCCATATTGATTAGACTACTGCCCATGGAGAAAGTGAGTACGGCAGATGCTGGAGATCAGTGTCCAAAAGTGTAGCATTGGAAAAACACAGCAGGTCAGGCAGCATCAGAGGAACAGGAGAATCGATGTCTTGGACGTTCCTGATGAAGTGCTTACGTCCGAAACATAGATTTTCTTGCCCCTCGAATGCTGCCTGACCTGCTGCACTTTTCCAACACCACATGTTTCGACATCTACTGCCCCAACCAAGTTAATCTTCCTGGTCACATTATCCAATTACTTTAAGAAAATTGTCAGGCATAAACTTCCTCGTATGAAGCCACACTTACTATTCATAATCAAATCCTGTCTTTCTAAATACATGTACATCTTATCCCGCAGAACCTTCTCAAGTAACTTACCTACTGATCTGTACTTCCAAGGCTCTTTTTGTTCAGTTCTTCTTGAATAAGGGCACAATATTTTCTATCCTCCAGTCTTCCGGGACATTACTTTAATGATGATCAACGTTATAAGCCAGGGTCCCCGCAAATTCTTCTGGAGCCCCTTGAGGTGTTCTTGGATATATCGGGTAAGGACCGTGAGATTTATCAATTTTCAAACATTCTAGTACGTCCAAAATCTCCTCTACTATGATATGGATTGTCCCTAAAATATCACTCCTAACTTCCTCAAGTTCTCAAGTCATCATGTCTTTCTCCAATGGTAAATATAGAGTACAAATATTCGTTAAGGACTTCAATCATCCCTGATAGTTCCACGCATACTTGTCCACATTGGTCTTTGAGGTGTCCTATTTTCTCCCCAGTTGTTGTTTTTTCTTTTAATATTTTTGGATCATCCTAATTTTCTCAGCCAAGGTTCTTTCTTGCCCCCCTTTCACCCTACTTATTTCCTTCTTCATTAAACTCCTGCATCTCTTATATATCTCTAGGGATTCCGTTGATCCCAGCTGCCTGGACCTGAGCCATGCCTCAAGTTCGAACATGAACCTGAGGACCAGTTTTGTCCTTCTCCATAACTATTTGAAAATTAATAGAACGATGTTTACTGGTCCCAAAGTGCTCCCCCACTATTAACTCAGTCACCTGTCATGCCCTATTTACGAAGAAAATTTCGAATTTTGCCCCTTCCCGAGTAGGACACTCTATATACTGTTTGAGGAAACTTTCCTGACGCATTTAACAGATTCTACCTCATCAAATCACTTAATACTCTGTCTGCTCCAGTCTGTATTAGAAAAAAAATCCGCTATTATGATAACCCTATTGCTCCTGCAAGTCTCCCCTCTCTCCCTGCATATTTGTTACTCTCATTCCTATTGACTATTTGGGGGCCGAAATTACAACCCCAATAACCTCACTATTCCCTTCCTATTTCTAAACTCCACCCACAAAGCCTCCCTGTGTGATGCATCAGTTATTTTATCTCTGATTAATGCTGTGGTTCGCCCCTTAACCAGAAATGCAACTCCCTCTCCCCTCCTTTCACAATCTCTGTCTCGCCTGAAGCACCTGTTCCCTAGCACATTAAGCTGTCAGTCCTATCCGTCACTTAGCCATAATTTCTGTAATGTCTATAATATACCAATCCCACCTACCTATCCACGCCCTGAGTTCATCGGCCTTACCTGTCAGCACTCTTGCATTGAAACAGATGCAATTTTACCCAAAAGGCATTACTTTCTCTTGGTCGTTTTCCAGCCTAACCTTATTATTTCTGATTACTGTATCTCCTTCCACTTTCCTCCCTGCTCTTGAGGATACCACCACCTGACAATCTAGTTTAAACCCTCCCTCGTAACCCTAGCAAACCTGGCCGGCAAGATATTGGTGTCCCCTCCAGTGCATGTCTCGGACAGTAATCTCCCTCTCAGCAGATTACCACTGTCAAGGTTTTTTTTAAAAAAATGTTTCTCCTAGCTCTCTGTAATCACGCTGCAGGACCTCGTCCCTATTTCTACGGGTATCATTTGTGCCAACGTGCATCATGATTTCTGGCTGCTCCCCCTCCACCTTGAGAATGTTCTGCAGCCACGAGGAGACATACTGGACCGTCACAGCCGGGAATTAATGCACCATCCTGGATTCCCGTTTGTGACCACAGAATCTCTGATCTGTCCCACTAACAATCGACCCTCCTATCTTTAACGTCCGGTTTACATTTACCCTTTCCCGCTGTGCCCCAGAACCAGTGGTAGTACCACCAACCTGGCTACTGCTGCTTTCCCCTGAACGGTCATTGCCTCCAACAATCCAAAATGCTCTACTTGTTTTCGAGGGGAATGGCCACAGGGGATTCCTGCACTCCCTTTGCCATTCCTAGTGGTCGCCCATCTACTTTCTGCCTGGAACATGACAGGAAGCAAGGAACGCCTGTTGGATTAAATTGTGTTTACTTAACTGCAACAGGACTGACAGGTAAACGCAGGACGATGAACGTTGGACTGGAATATTACAGTTATTATCTCGGATGACCCTGAGTGCGTCCTAGATTAGATTACCTACAGTGTGTAAACAGGACCTTTGCCCCAACAAGTCTGCATCGACCCACTGAAGAGCAGCCCACCCATACCCACTACCCTACACCCAACACTACGGGCAGTTGAGCATGACCAATTTACCTAACCTGCACATCTTTGGACTGTGGGAGGAAACCACAGCACCCAGAGGAAACCCATGCAGACATGGCGAGAATATGCAAACTCTACACAGACAATTTCCCGAGGCAGGATTTGAACCCTGGTCTCTGGTGCTGTGAAGCAGCAGTACTAACCACTGAGCCACCGTGCTGCCCAGCTTCAGCTCCCTAACACGGTCTCCCAGGAGCTGAAGCTGGGTGCAGTGCCCACATGTGTAGCTATCAGGGCCGGTGGAAATCTCCCTGAGCTGCCACCTCCCACAAGAGGAGCGTGCGACTGCCCTAAATGCCACCTCGACTGCTGTAACAATAAAGTTAAAAAGAGTTTATTTGAGTTTAACTGTACATTTTGCTGAACTGGAGCTGTCCAAAGCCTCTCGTTTGAAAGCCTTCCTGCTTACTATGCTACCAATGGCATGTCTCTCTACCCCTCCACATTTAATTTTGTTCAGGGAAGGAAGGAGACACGACAGTGATGGAGTGTTTAGGCCTTCAGAACTCCTTGACACCTGGCCCCTGACTACCTGTTCTTCAGTGCAGGTCGCTGCTTGGCCTTGGAGGGTGTCGTGCTGAGGTCTTCCTTCTGGTAGTGGTGACTGTGTCGATGCAAATCCTCATCCCGACAGGCAATCTGTGTTATCGCAGTCCTCTTGTACTTTCTGTCTATTAGTATCATGTTTATGAATTCCTTGAATCCCTCGCTTGCATTCCAAACTGTGTCTGTCTCCATCGTGAGAGAGGTTGATGTTCTTGTGAATACAGGGCTATTGGAAAAGAACACCATTAGACATAGGGGCAACAATATGTCTATCCTCTCACTGAGTCTGCTTTTCCTTCGATTAGATTATATTTATTTTGTTAATTCCCCATTCCACTTTCCTGCGATTTCCCCGTAACACTTGTATAAAAATCTGTCTGTCTCAGCCTTGAAGAGATTTAATGCTCCAGCCTCAACAGCCCTCCGAATATTCTACAATTGTTTCCCTCGCACCGATATGAGACTTGGTGGTCTTTAATCTGGTGAATAGTCCACTTTATCTTCCTGAGTTACACTAAACTGAAGACCGATTCGTAGGATGTGCTTAACATATTCTCTCGCTTTGTGAACAGGCTGTCCCCTTATTCTCTAATAGTCCAATTTTTTCCCATGTTATCCTCTTCCCCTTAATAAATAAAAAAAAATGTCTTTGGATTCTTGCTAATCTTACCTGCTAATGTTTTATCACCCCTCATTCTGCTCTGCCACTGACATTTTAAGTTTAGTCCTACACTTTCTATATTCTTTTAGGACTTTCATTGACCTGCTCACTTTGTAACTGCTTTAAGCTTCTCCTTCCTTTTTCATCCTGTTCGGGATTTGTATCGACATCTGAGGTTTTCTGGGCTTGTTTTCCTAAATTTTATCTTCGGTGTAACATGCTGGGCCGACACTGTCATCAATTCAATTTTAATCAAATGATCCCCAAACCCCGTCCCATCTTCTTCTGCTATAGTTTCACCCAGAAGCAACTGCATTTTGACCAGATCCTGTCATTTTTTTCCCATAAAATCTGTCTCCCCATTGCCAAAAGCTTTTATTTTTCTAACATTTTTGGCATCTTTCCTTAGCAAAGTCAAAATGTGTGTTATTACGGTCACTGGTCCAATAATGCTCTCCCACTTCTGCCTGGAATAGCTGATTGACTTCGTTCCCCACAGTGAGGCCCAGCACTGCACTGCCCATTGTTTATGTTGATATAAGAAGCTCTCTGGAATAAATTTCAAAACACCTGTCCCCTCTTATAAAGTTATCCCTGACCTAACGAATATTTGGAATAGACATGCCAGAATATAATGATCCTATTATTGTTTTTACACACCTCAATATCTTGGTTATATACCTGCTCCGTACTTTCCTTTATCTGGGAGTCCATAATATATCCCTAGCAGTGTTTCTGTCATGGTTTTGATCCTAAGCTCTAACCACCAACCCTCATTACAAGATCCTTTCAAGATATCGTCCCTTCTGACGCCAGTAACTGACTCCATAATTAATAAGGCAACACCACCTCCACGTTTACCCTCTCTCCTGTTCTGACTATAGTTCTGGTACCACAGAATATTGCTTTGTTAGCCCTGACCTCCCTCAAACACATCTCAGAAATGGCAAAAATGTCACACTTCCACATGTCACCTCGTTGCCTTGTCATATCTCTCTGTGTGATAATATTACCAGCATTAAGGTAAGCACATCCAACCTGGAATATATCACCTGGAATACTCTGTATCTTGGGGTTCTTGAGTCATTCATTGTTCGTTAACAACCTGTCCAATTCATGAACCAAAACTGTAACTCTGGGAATGAATGAATATTTGTTGAATTTTAATTTCGTTTTTAGTGAATGTGCTCATCAAATGCAACTTTTCAGAACTGAACGAGTTTCGGCTGATTAGTTCCCTGCTCAGTGTGCAGAGGGGACAGCCCTCAGTCATGGAGAAAGTGAGGACTGCAGATCCTAGCGATCAGAGTCGAAAATTGTGGCGCTGGAAAAGCACAGGCAGTCAGGCAGCATCTGAGCAGCAGCAGAGTCAAAGCTTTGCGCATCTGCCCTTCCCTTGTTTTCCATTCCATAAT
Source organism: Chiloscyllium punctatum (assembly GCF_047496795.1). Taxonomy (NCBI): domain Eukaryota; kingdom Metazoa; phylum Chordata; class Chondrichthyes; order Orectolobiformes; family Hemiscylliidae; genus Chiloscyllium; species Chiloscyllium punctatum. The sequence goes on along the minus strand of NC_092771.1, from coordinate 50,778,588 downwards.
ACACAGGATATTAGAAACCATACTTGCTCAGGAAGGCAGCAATGTACAGTGCCCTGAAATGGAAAGCAGTCAATCAGTTGGTTGGACAGGGAGTAAACAAGTTGAGGTGAAATACAGACTGATTGAAGTAAAAACATAAGGATAGATAAATACCTCGGCCAAAAGGGAAACACCCTAGGTTACTACAGGAAGAGAGGGAAGAGGTTTCTGTGCTTTTGGCGATTGTCTTTACGTCTTCACTTTCTGTTGGAGTAGCGTCACATGATTGGAGGGTGGCAAATGTTACGCCCTCAGGGAACAGGGATGGTCCTGAGAATGACAGACCAGTCAGTCTTGCATCATATAGGGCAAAATATTGTAGAGAATTCTGAAAAATCATAGTTTGTTAAGAAATTGTCAACATGGCTTTGTGAGGGGCCAACTCTTATTGGATTCTTTGAGGATGTGATTAAGCACACTGAAGAGGATTTTAACAAGGTGTTTGATAAACTTCCCCGTGGCAGTTTCATTCAGAAAGTAAGGAGGCATGGTATCCAGGGAGACCTATCTGTCCGGTTACAGAAATGGCTAGCACATAGAAGACAGAGGGTGGTGTTAAATGGGAAGTATTCAGTGTGGAACTAGGTGAGCAGTGGTGTTCCATAAGGATCGGTTCTGGGACCTCTGCTGTTTGTGATTTTGATAAGTGACTTGGATGACGAAGTGGAAGAGTAGGTTCGTAAGTTGGATGATGTAACACAGGTTGGTGGAATCGTGGATAGTGTGGAGGTCTGTTGTAGTTTGCAACAGGACATTGACAAGATGCAGGACTCGGCTGCTAAGTGGCAGATCGGTTCAATATGGAAAACTGGGATACGATTCATTTTGGAAGGTCGAATTTGAATGCAGAATACAGGGTTAAAGGCAGGATTGTTACATTGTGGAGGAACAGGGGTTCATATGGTCCATGGCATAGCTCCCACAAAGTCGCTACACAGGTTTAGAAGGTTCTTAAGAAGGTGTGTGATGTGTTCATTAGCTAAGGGATTCAGTTTAAGAGCTGCGAGGTTATGCTGCAACTCTATGGAGTCCTGGTGAGACCACACTTAGAATATTGTGATCAGTTCTGGTTGCCTCGTTATAGGAAATAAGTGGAAACTTTGGTGAGGGTGTTGAGGAGATTTATCAAGATGCTGCCTGCACTGGATGGCATGTCTTACAAAGGAAATATGAGGGAGCTAGGGTGTTTTCCTCTTTGGAACGAAGAAGAATGGAAAATGACTTGATAGAAGTGTACAAGATGATTAGAGGCATAGATAGAGTGGATGGCCAGAGACTTTCTCCCAGGGTGGAAATGGCTCTCTACGGGGTATGATTTTAAGGTAATTGGAAAAGGGTTTAGGGGAGATGTTAGAAGTAGTTTCTTTACACAGAGAGTGGTGGGTGTGTGCAATGAACAGCCAGCAGTTGTAGCAAAGTCAGCTATATTAGGGATATTTAATTGGATAGCAACATGAATGATAGCATAATGAAAGGTATGCAGGTTAGTCTGATCTTAGAGTAGTATAAAAGGTCGACAGAACATCAAGGGCCAATATGCCTGCACTGTGCTGCACTGTGCTATCTTTACAGTTTCACCCAGCTTGTGGATTCTCATCAATTGTTGAATATGTGAGGGAGTGATGTGTGTGAGATCAGGAAGCTTTTGAGAGGTGTAAGGCCAAAACCTCCAGTTATGATGTGCATTGTTACAGTCACCTGAAAGCCAGTATAATCTGTGTGGTTACTTAGACCAGACAGATTCCACCAAGTTCAGTTATTAATGTGATTTGTGGAATGCCATATGCTGCTGGTTACTTCACATAAATTCTACTGTGTGATCCATGTAGTAATCTCTGACCATTCACATAGATGTACAATTTTATTTTGATACTGGAGAATGTTAAGGTTACATTTATTAGATATGGATTTAGAGGTTTCTTTGTGAGACATAAGGGATTGTAATAGATTGTCAACTTGCTAATGTCTTCACCCATGTCTGATCCGGGGTGCAGATATATGGAGCCTGGGAGGCAGGTCAGATTTCATCACTGTAGGCACCTTGTATTGTCTGATTCGAGCTCTCCATGTCAACACGTCTGGTCTCTGGGCCAGGCTCTGACTGAAGATGAATTTTAAAGATTGGTTGCTGGTCAGCCATTAGTATTTAAACTGGAAAACATTCGAACTTACACTAAGACCAGTGATAGTCTGTTGGCGGGTTCTCCCCCTGCCCAAGGTGGATACCAAATTATTTGTTTTGAAGTAATGTTTGACTGACTACCCTGAACCAGGTTAGAAGGTCTATGCACAGATTTTGGAACAGGCCGCTGAGTCTCTCTGTATCACAGGCAGCTGTGAGGTCCAATAACACTTTTAATGATTTCAGATCTATTGGAAGCAATATTCAGCGTAGCTCATTGCAAGGTGTAGAGTTTACTGACCCGAACAATAATCGGATGTTTGCTATATTTCATGAATTGGGCAAAAATAAGATGTGAATGATAATCATTCAGCTAAACTATAATCTCTTAAATCAATTATGTTTTTATATTTATGGAACTAAACTATAATATTCTGTCAAGATGTTCTAACACAGAAATAAAGAATGTACATTTTATTTTATCAAACAAAGAACATAACTCTTGTGGTGATCAGAATTAGATATTCAATGTCAGACTTCAGAGCAATGTTTTGCCACTCCAATATTTTTAAAGCGGTTGGCTTCTGAATGATTACATTTTCAGAGTGAGCAAACGATTGAACATACAAATAGAATTAGAGTTCTTATACATTTATATATAAACAATCAGTTTAATTTCTCACTGAAATGTACGATCTTCAGCTATTTGCCAGCAATTTAAAAATGGTAATAATTCAACATGGACTGTGAATATTAAATTAAATAAATTATTTGTGTTAACAAATTTTCATGAACAATAATTTGAAAACTTGCATTATGTTAGAATGAAAATGACCCCAACACTAATTTCTTATGTACTGATGAGGAAGTAGGTCACTTTGACTTGGTCTGTATATCCATTTTAGGACAGGCCAAACAGAGATAAGCAAAATAATTCCTATAAACATTGCATTCCAACCGGAAGTCCATCAACAAATACATCAGTTTGGACTCCATCTACCATCTTCTGAGGAAAAGGGCCTGAAATGACATCATCGACATAGGAAATTACATTACCATCTCAAGGAAACCGAAACACTTAAATAGAAAGTGGGAGATAACACCAGCACTTCACTGGAGGCTCAGTTACTGAGTACAGTCAATGGAACAAACCAGGAACTGTCATTAGCTGTTGCTTCAGAATATATCTGAGTGTTCGTGGCTGACACCACATAGTATAATTGGATGAAAATGCGAGCCTGCAGCACAAAGTGCATATCCAAAATTTTTTGAAAAGTTTGTGAGATTACCTGATCAATCACCCGCCTAGGCAATGCATTCCAGACACATGTCACCCTGGACAGAACGGCGCCTCAGTGGTTAGTACTCCGGCCTTACAGCGCTGGGGACCCGGGTTTGATTTCAGCCTTGGGTGACTGCATGTATGGATTTAGCACATTGCCTGCGTGGGTTTCGTCTAGGTTTCCTCCCACAATCCAAAGATGTGGGCTGCCTGGTGGGCGGCACGGTGGCACAGTGGTTAGCACTGCTGCCTCACAGCACCAGAGACCCGGGTTCAATTCCCGCCTCAGGCGACTGACTGTGTGGAGTTTGCATGTTCTCCCCATGTCTGCATGGATTTCTTTGTGTGTGTGATTTCCTCCGTGTGCTCCGGTTTCCTCCCACAGTCCAAAGATGTGCAGGTCAGGTGAATTGGCCATGCTAAATTGCCCGTAGTGTTAGGTAAGGGGTAAATGTAGGGGTATGGGTGGGTTGCGCTTCGGCGGGTCGGTGTGGACTTGTTGGGCAGAAGGGCCTGTTTCCACACTCTATGTAACCTAATGTGCAGGTTCAGTGAATTGGCTATGCCAATCTTGCCGCAAGTGTTCAGGCATGTGTAGGTTAGGTGCATTAGTCAGGGGTAACTATAGGAGGAGCATGTTTGGATGGGTTACCCTATGGAGGGTCAGTGTGGATTTGTTGGTCTGAAGGGCCTGTTTCCACACATAGGAACTTTATATTCTATGTCTGTGCCACTCTCTCAGTTCAATACAGACTCCCCAAATCCTCTCTCAATCCCCTGCCTTTCACTCTAAGTATTTATCCCTTTGTTTTTGACCCTTCGAGTAAGGGAAACAGCTGCTGTCTCTTCATCCTCTCCATATCCTTTATGCTCTTGTACACCTGTAACATGTTCCCTCCTCAACCTTCCCTGCTGCAAAGAAAAAAGGAGCAAGTTTAGCCCTCGCCCTACAAAATGTGAGTACTCACTTGTCTTGTTAATTCAAATGTGCATCATCTCACATTTATCAGTGTTAAACTTCATCTGCCATTAATCTGGACATAGAAATCATCTGTTTATATCATCCTGTAGGCTAACCCTTTCCTCCTCACTGTGAAGCACCCAGCTAATCTTTGTGTCACCCCAACTTTAGTTATCATTCCACTTCGATCCATCTTCCACATTCTCACCATCATCATTTAAGAATATTACAAACAAACCTTGATTTCCTTCCTGTTCTCTCGATGTTATTCACAAAGGAATAATTAAGAATTGCAGTCTCTTGTTGTTCTTATTTTGGGGAATTTACAGAGTGATATAGTTAACACCTATTATGAGGGTGCTGCAAATATCATTTGCGACACAAAGTTAAATTTAGCTTTTATACTAAGTCCCTCAGCATTATTCATAAAGCTTGTGACTAATTTAGGATGAACTACGGTTTGGCACCTTGCACTGGAACATTCGCCTTTTGTGTGGCACTGTTCTTTGTAACAATAGTCAGAACTGAAGAAGTTTTCCATCTGCAGGATGGACACAGACTCATTGCTTGAATCAGTGATTGTGATGAGGATAACTCTTCAATTAAATTCTATGTTATGGACTAACTGCAGGAGATCAAATCATATTCTCATGTCTACCTTGAATTGGAAGCAAATACATACTGTTAAAAAAATTCAAAAATGTTCAGACACAACAGCAGGGGAGAAAAAAACACGTCATCTGCATTTGATGGAGATAAAAAACCACAGAGTGAATGTACAATCTGATAAGGAATCAAGTGATAGAAAAATAAGTACATCAAATCTTAATTTTCAATGGAATCAGTTCACAATGTTCCTGAACAGTGGTGTTTTTTCACCCAACCTCACTTTTCCAAAAACAAGCTTTTCCCAGTCACTAAAACTTCATTAGCCATTCTTCCTCCCCTTCCTACTCTTTCTTTACGCTCCTACTTCCCTTGAACTACCCCTTCTGCTGCCACATACTCTTTCACTGATGATATCTCTTCACATCCTTCCTCTTCCACTCCTACTGTAAGTTACACCAGTTCCCTAGTTACTCCCACTTCCACTGGCCATCCGTTACCCCTTTTTGCTTTCCAACTGGGGTGATGGGAGTTCCTGCATTCTGTGCTGCTATTGGTCATCAGTGAATGATGAGATTGAGAAGATCAATGCCCAATGTCTAATAATGTATGTCTGTCATTGTCCAATGCACCTTGATTAGGGTGGGTTTTTTCCCCATACAGAGTGGAACGTTTTTTTAATGTCTCTCTGTCACAGCGCTTAACCAAACAGCCTCATCCCAAATAGGAAACACCTCTCGTCAGAATCAGAAGTCCATGCAACTCTTTGTCTTTGAACGTTGCGAGGTCAGTGACCACATTGTTCAATAAGCCGTGTTGTATCCTTTTTCTCTTTAGTATTTTAACTGATTTTCCAATGTCAGTTGAGGTGAGATCAGAGTAACTTCCCTTGCCATCAAAGTAGCATTTGACTCATGAAGCATCATTCCCCCTCAGCAAACTGTGGTTAATGGAAATCAGAGGAAATTCTGTGCTGGTAATTTCCTCAATGAACAATGACACCTTCCCTAGAGCTATTGGGAAGTGCTTAGTGCCTTCCAAAACCATGGATGGATTTGTCTTATTAATAACATCAAAATACATTCAGTTTTCACAGTGTGGTCTAAAGTCTCAGAAAAGAAAGACCTTGCTGGTTCAGTGTCACCACAATGAAATACAATAAGATAACGATTCCGATTATGTTCAATCACTTACTTTCTGAGGGCTTGTCGTGCAGTGTCGTTGCCACTGAGATCAACATTTTCTCTGTCCAATAGCATCACATCACATTGGCTCAAGGCTGCACCATTCCCCAATTCTACTTCATTCTCCAGCTCATTTGCCACGTTCGCCAGATATACGACGCCCACAAGATGGAATAACTTAGAGATGCCTATGAGCCTCTGAAACCTGCAACCCCACCCATGCCCTAAAATCTGAGTTCAGCCCCTCCCCCCAGCCCACCTCCTGTCGTGTATTCACCATCCCTCCTAACCTTCCACGCTCTAATACTGAATGTTCTGTACTCAGCAAAGGTCTCAGCTTTATCCCTCTATGCCCCACTTTAATGAATTTCAGGAACGACATAATGTTGAACTCCTCTTCCCCCATCTTCTCCTTGGTGTCCATGTCTTTGGGCAAGAGTCCACTCCCCATCCCATAGACCCTTCGCCCAGCTTCCAACACTCTGCCTCTACACCTGGATCCATTCCTCTGGCGTTCACTTGAACGGAATCTGTTCATTGAGAACGCTCCATGGGAGTTCGGTTGTCTTAAATTCTCTGTATCCCCCGCACCCTATCCAACCTATCACCCTCTGAACAGACTGTATGCTGTATGCTTCGATCCAATCCTGAATATGTTATTCAGCCTGTGCCGATAAGGGTGGTGCTGCTATAGTCTGGTGGACTCACCTCTACATTTCAGAGGCTGAGTGCCAGCTCTCAGATACCTCCACAAATCACCTGCTGGTCCATAACCCTACCATGGCACATCAGGCTATTTTATTAACTAAATCTGACCACATTTCATCTGGAGATTCCTACTCACTCGCCCAGCGACCGCACCCCCCCCACCCACTCACCCCCACCTAACAGCCCCGAAGCTGATGGCCCTCTGATAGCAGAGTTCGCTTCTCACTCCTCCTGAAAATCTACAAACAGAACTGCCCATGCAGACCCATTGCTTCAGCCTGCTCCTGCCGTACAGAGATAGTGCATTGATACATATGTGAGCCCAAGTTATACTTGTTCCTTCATGGGGTACGAAGATCATTCCTTGTTCCAGTTCTATTCCAGCCCCCATCCACAACTCTTTCTCCGATTCGCAGATGACGTCATCACTGCTGCTCAACTCTCTTGTCTAGAATTGGAAAAGTTAATTGAAAAACGCTTCTAATTTGCACCCCTCCCTCACTTTCACCTGGTCTACCTCTGACTCCTCCCTTCCTTTCCTCGACACCTCTGCTTCTATTTCCGGGGATATACCAGTCACTGATATCCAGTGTTAACCCTCCGACTCCCAAAGCTACCTGGAGTATACATCCTCGCGCACTGTTTCCTGCAAAGTCTCCATTCCATTCTCCCAGTTCCTCCGTCTCCACCGCATTGCTTCTGATGATGTCAACTTCAAAAATGTGGCCTCTGAAATGTCCACCTTCTTCCTCAACCGAGAATTCCCCAGCACTGTTATCAACAGGGCACTCAACCAGTTCTGACCCACCCTCTGCACTTCTACCCTCAGCCTCTTTCTTCCGTGCTGCAACAGCGTTATAATTCCCCTTGTCCTTACCTACCATCCCACCAGCATTCACATGCAGAAGATCATCAGTCTGCATTCCCCCACCTCCAGCGAGATGCCACCACAAGACACATGTTTGCCTCCTCTCCCTTTTCTGCCTTCTGAAGTGACCATTTTCTCCAGGACACCCTGGTCCGCTAGTTATTCACTGCCCACATCTCTCCCCGCCCCCCCCCCCCCCCAACCACCTCCCCTAGCCGCCACAACAGGTACACTTCACTTTTCCCTGCCGGAGGTGTTACATTTTCCCATTTACCTACTCGTCACTATCCAAGGGCCAAACATACCTTCCAGGTGAAGCAGCATCCTACCAACATTTCCTACAATCCGGTCTACTACATTCGCTGCTTCCATTGTGGTCTGCTCTACATTGGGGAAACTAAAGATAGACTAGGTGACGACTTCACAGAATAAGAGATTAAGGAGATTCAGTAATTCACATTCAGCTAGTGATCAGGCACAAATGAGTGTGACTGTAAGTGAGGCAGGTAGGGGGAACTGGAGTTCAGGAGTGGAGGAGCCTCAGCCCTTGACCTTGTCCAACAGGTACGAGATTCTTGCTCCCTGTTCGGATGAGGAAAAGGGCTCTGGACAGGATGAGCCAACTGACCAAGGCACCATGGTGCAGAAGGCCATTCAAGAGGGTGGAGCTAATAGACAAGTAGTGGTTATAGGGGATTCTATAATTAGGGGGACAGATAGTATCCTTTGCAAGCCGGATCGGGAGTCTCGCATGGTGTGTTGCCTGCCCGGTGCCAGGGTGCGAGACATCTCTGACCGGCTTGAAAGGATATTGGAGCGGGAGGGGGAGGATCCAGTTGTTGTGGTCCACGTTGGTACCAACAACATAGGCAAGACTAGGGTGGAGGACCTGTTTGGGCATTACAAAGCACTAGGCAGGAAATTGAAGCACAGGTCCTCAAGGGTCATAATCTCCGGATTACTGCCCGAGCCACGTGCCAATTGGCATAGGGACAAGAAAATTAGGCAAGTAAACACGTGGCTAAGGGATTGGTGTGGGAAAGAGGGATTCCACTTCATGGGGCATTGGCATCAGTTTTGGAACAGGGGGGATCTGTACCGTTGGGACGGTCTCCACCTGAACCGATCAGGTACCAATGTTCTAGCGAAGAGGATAAATAGGGTGGTCAGTAGGACTTTAAACTTCTGAGTTGGGGGGAAGGGAAAGTGAAAGCAACAGGGAGTATGGAGGTAAATGGAAAGATAAGCAGCAGGATAGCATGTGTCCAGGCGGATTTAAAATTGAGGCAGACTGAGAATGCAGAAAAAAGCAAGGATAACTTAGGACATATGACTTCCAACATCTCTAATGATAAGGAAGTTAGCATTAAGGCACTTTAGCTGAATGCTCGTAGCATTCATAACAAAGCCGATGAACTCATGGCACAGATAATAGTGAATGATTATGATGTAGTAGGCATCACAGAGACTTGGTTGCAGGGGGGTCAGGACTGGCAGTTAAACCTCCATGGTTTTTCAACTTATCAAAAAGACAGAGAGGTGGGCAGAGGGGGTGTGGTTGCCTTGTTAGTTAAGAACAAAATTAAATCTATGGTATTGAATGACATAGCATCGGATGATGTGGAGTCTGTGTGGGTGGAATTGAGGAACTACAAAGGCAAAGAAAACCATAATTGGAGTTGTGTATAGACCTCCTAACAGTGGTCAGGACCAGGGACGCAACATGTACCAGGAAATAGAGAAGGCATGTCAGAAAGGCAAGGTTACATTGATCATGGGAGACTTAAATATGCAGGTGGACTGGGTAAATAATGTTGCTAGTGGATCTAAAGAAAGGGAATTCATGGAATGCTTACAGGATGGCTTTTTGGAACAGCTTGTCATGGAGCCCACAAGAGAGCAGGCTATTCTGGACCTAGTGCTTTGCAATGAACCAGACTCTATAAAAGATCTTTAAGTAAGGGAACCCTTAGGAAGTAGCGACCATAATATGGTAGAGTTCAGTCTGGAGTTTGAAAGGGAGAAGGGAAAATCGGATGTAATGGTGTTACAGTTGAATAAAGGTAATTATGAGGGCATGAGAGAGGAACTGACTAAAATAGACTGGAAGTAGAGGCTAACCGGGAAGACAGTAGAGCAAAAATGGCAGGAGTTTGTAGGTATAATTGAGGACACTGTACAGAGGTTCATTCCCAAGAAAAGAAAGATTAACGGGGGAGGGATTAGACAACCTTGGCTGACAAAGGAAGTCAGGAAATGTATTAAAGAAAAAGAGAGATCCTATAAAGTGGCTAAGAACAGTGTGAAATCAGAAGATTGGGAAGGATACAAAAGCAAACAGAGGATAACAAAGAGTGTAATAAGAAATGAGAAGATCAAATATGAAGGTAGGCTAGCCAGTAATATTAGAAATAATAGTAAAAGTTTCTTTCAGTACATAAGAAACAAACGACGGCAAAAGTAGACATTGGGCCACTTCAAACTGATGCAGGAAGCCTAGTGATGGAGATAAGGAAATAGCAGGATAACTTAACAATTACTTTGCGTCAGTTTTCACAGTGGAAGACATGAGTAATATCCCAAAAATTAAAGGGTGTCACGGGGCTGAGTTGAGTATGGTTGCCATTATGAAAGAGATAGTGCTAGAAAAGTTAAAAAGTCTTAAAATTGATAAATCTCCTGGCCCCGATGGGATACACCCTAGAGTTCTGAGAGAGGTGGCTGAGGAAATAGCAGAGGCATTGGTTGAGATCTTTCAAGAGTCACTGGAGTCAGGAAAGGTCCCGGATGATTGGAAGATGGCTGTTGTAATCCCCTTGTTCAAGAAAGGATCAAGGCAAAAGATGGAAAATTATAGGCCAATCAGCTTAACCTCGGTTGTTGGTAAAAATCTAGAATGCATCATTAAGGATGAGGTTTCTAAATTCTTGGAAGAGCAGAGTCTGATTAGAACAAGTCAACATGGATTTAGTAAAGGGAGGTCATGCCTGACAAATCTGTTGGAAATTTTTGAAGAGGTAACAAGTAGGTTAGACCAGGGAAACCCAGTGGATGTGGTCTATCTAGACTTTCAAAAGGTCTTTGATAAGGTGCCACACGGGAGGCTGCTGAGCAAGGTGAGGGCCCATGGTGTTCGAGGTGTGCTGCTGGGATGGATTGAGGATTGGCTGTCTAACAGAAGGCAGAGAGTTGGGATAAAAGGTTCTTTTTCAGAATGGCAGCCGGTGACGAGCTGGGTTCGGTGCTGGGGCCACAGCTGTTCGCATTATATATTAATGATTTGGATGAGGGAACCGGGGGCATTCTAGCGAAGTTTGCCGATGATACGAAGTTAGGTGGACAGGCAGGTAGTACTGAGGAAGTGGGGAGGCTACAGAAGGATCTAGACAGGTTGGGAGAGTGGTCCAGGAAATGGCTGATGGAATTTAACGTGAGCAAGTGCGAGGTCTTGCACTTTGGCAAAAAGAATAAAAGCATGGACTACTTTCTAAATGGTGAGAAAATTAATAAAGCCAAAGCACAAAGGGATCTGGGAGTGCTAGTCGAGGATTCTCTAAAGGTAAACATGCAGGTTGAGTCTGTGATTAAGAAAGCGAATGTAATGTTGTCTCTTATCTCAAGAGGGTTGGAATACAAAAGCAGAGATGTACTACTAAGACTTTATAAAGCTCTTGTTAGGCCCCATTTGGAGTACTGTGTCCAGTTTTGGTCCCCACACCTCAGGAAGGACATTCTGACACTGGAACGTGTCCAGCGGACATTCACACGGATGATCCCTGCAATGACAGGTCTAGCATATGAGGAACGGCTGAGGATACTGGGATTGTATTCATTGGAGTTTAGAAGATTAAGGGGAGATCTAATAGAGACGTACAAAATAATACATGGCTTTGGAAAAGGTGGATGCTAGGAAATTGTTTCCGTTAGACGAGGAGACTAGGACCCGTGGACACAGCCTTAGAATTAGAGCGGGTCATTTCAGAACAGAAATGCGGAGACATTTCTTCAGCCAGAGAGTGGTGGGCCTGTGGAATTCATTGCCACAGAGTGCAGTGGCAGCCGGGACGCTAAATGTCTTCAAGGCCGAGATTGATAGTTTCTTGTTGTCTAGAGGAATTAAGGGCTACGGGAAGAACGCTGGTAAGTGGAGCTGAAATGCGCATCAGCCATGATTGAATGGCGGAGTGGACTCGATGGGCCGAATGGCCTTACTTCCACTCCTATGTCTTATGGTCTTATGGTCTAATATCCAAGCTGTACCAATACAAAAGACCCTGAGTTTCCAGTTGCCTGCCAGTTTAATACCCCATCCTGCCCTTCACATTTTGCTTTTACTGTCTGCTTTTAAGTGTAAGTATCCTGCCAGATATGAACACAATGATCAATCTCAAACAAAAAGAAAACTAGAAATTAAAGGGCAACCTCAGCAGGTCTGGTAGTATCTGTGAAGAGAAATCAAAGTTAATGTTTCAGGTCCGGTGACCCTACTCAATCTGTATTTCCAATGATTAAATGTGTGTATATAAAATGTAGTTCACTTTATCACATTTAATATTATCCTTTTAGTTCGCATTGTTATTCAGCATTGCATCTCCCAAATGTTGGCTGTTTCCTTGTAAGGCATTAAATTTAATTCTGTCTATCCGAAAGAGAGATGATGACTGGGGAATATCATTGTACTCCCCATGCAGTCTCCACAGCCACTGCTTCCATTTCGCCCTATCTCCCAGCCAATGTCATGCTCATTCCAACCTGACTCATTAATTCATAAGTCTTAATGTGTACGTTCATTGTAATTATCACTTCTGGTTTTGCACTGAGGCCAAAATGCGTAAAAATACGGTTTACAGCAAATAAAACTGCACTTGGAAGTCTGTCAATTTATATAACTAAATTACTGAAGCATATTCCCTTTGGAAGTTCCAAAGTTGCCTTATTAGAGCAGTGAGAGGAACATTCAGAGAAATCCACACTTCCTGTCTATGTTCAGGGCGACTGTGCTGAATGTCAGTCTCCATGCAATGCAACTGTGTCACTGGAGCGTTTCCCTCTCCTATTAGTAAGAGGCTTCATTCAGTGCATTATCCCACTGTGGTAACAGATGCATCAGCTCCAACAGTAGCAGAGATCAACAGCTGCATAGATCTGAATCTGAGATTAGCGGACTGGAACATTACTACAATGGAGAGGAGGTTTTCCTTGAGTCTTGTCAAGATTTCCCCCTCTTGGGGATTTCTACCATATTGGATATCAGCAGTGCTGATGATTATTCTGGGCGGGGTGGAGGGTGTGCTACTAACCTATTCTCGCTATTGTTGGTGTTCTCTTCCTCTCTCCATTCATTAATCCCATAAACAAATTTGAACTCCGTTGCAATTTCTGTTATCTATATTTGTCAGAGAAAGAAACTATTGTCTTCAGTTTCAATTGCAGTCTCCATTCATTACCCATGAATTGTAGACCACTCCCTCACCGACATCTGAGAACAAAACTTTGCACAACCTCGACATCCCTTTTTGCCCTGAACTGATTTATGTCTCGTGTTCTCTCTGACACTAAACCTGTCCACTCCCAGCTCAAAATATCCCCAATCTTCATCTCTGTGTCAGTATTGTTGCTGAACAAACCATTGGCTGCACGTTGGTAAAATTCAGACTTAATGTTTCAAGCTGTCTTCTGACCACTTTTCCAATTACCAATATTTCAATCACAAAATTGTTCTTGTCTCGGACGTTACTTCATGATTAGCACAATGTAGGAATGTAGGAATGTCGCTGGATGTAATTCAGAAGCAAAGCTTACTAAACGAAAGATATTGTTTCAAGTCCACCACAGCTGATGACAGAACTTAAATAAAAATAATAAGAATCGGAATAAAAGTGAATTTCACGAAAAACAAACATAAAACAACATTGCGTCTGAAAACCTTCAACTTTCACTGATCACCTTCGGTAAAGAAATCTAATGTTATTACCCGGTCTGGGTTAATTGTGACTTGAGACCCATGACAATGTGCTTAACTTTATATTGGAATGTGGATGGCCTCATAATCAATGCAATTAGTGATGGTCACTAATTGCTGCCCTTGGCAGAGATGCCAACATCCCACGAAATAACAAAATTGAAGTTGAAATCAAATAAAGGAAGATGCTGAAAATCTGAAATTATAGAAAGAAATGCAAAGAAACGAACAGAAAGTGCTGGGGAACTTTCCTGAACTGAAAGCAGCTGGAAAGAGGTGTGATTAATACCGTTGACAGGGAAGTCTGCTTTGAAGAGGAGGAGGAATCAATAGAGAAAGAGAGATGTAGAAGAAAAAAGAGCAAACAAAGAGAATGATGATCAGCTGGGCTGGAAATAGAATGTGAGATTCACCTCATTTATTTTTCGCTTTTCCCATCTTCCTGAATATCATGCCCTTCTAAATGCGGGTATCCCCGCTTTTCAAAAGTTCGCTTTTCGCCACTTCCATTTCCGAATGATTAAATTAGGACATTGTTTTGCTAACCAAAAGATATCCGAACAGGATTTTCACTTTTACGAAGAAAGCCGATTTTTTTCCCCATATAAGTTAGTGCTACTGCACTTTACACCATATCAGCTTGCGAACGGTTTCTTAGGAACACTCTGCTTACAAATAGTGAGGGAAACCTGTATACATCTAAGATCATGTTTAAAGCAATTTGATTCCCTCTGTCTGTCCTCCCTAAGTGTGGTAATCATCTTATATTCATTAATTAGATATGGGTATCTCTGACTGGGGCAGCATGAGTTAATTTTTCCAGTTGCCCTTGAGAAGACCTTGTGCCACTGCAGTCCACGTGCTTGATCTGATTTGGCTTCGTTTATTTTAGTCAAATGTACAATGGAAAGGTTTGTTTTTATTGTAGTGCAGGCACATGATACTAAACAAGAAAACAGAGATCACAGGGTCCTTGGTCAGAGTGAGGCATACAAGGTTACAGCTTCACAGGAGGTGTGCAAAGTAAGATCGACATTAGCAAGATTAATATTATTTGAAAAGTGAGACATGTCAATTTGTCACTGTAATAATGGTCGGGAAGGAAGTATTCCAGAGCATGTTGGTCCATGTTTTCAAGCCTCTGTGTCTCCTCCCTGTTGGAAGGGGTTGTAGGAGATCATGATCAGTTTGGGAGAGATCTTTGATATTGCCAGCCTTTCTGCGACAATGGCAAGTACAAATGGATGGAAGGTTGTCTTCCGTGATGGTCTGGGCTGTGCACACAACCGTCTGTAGTTTCTTATGGCCATAGGCAGAGCAGTTACCATGTCAGGCCATTATGCACCCGAATAGAATGCTTTCAGTTGCCAGTAGGCAGAGCACTGGGAGACAGGCGGTTGTAACAATTGGCTGTTAAATGGATACCCACGATCTGGTTGCTGTTTTGACAACAATTGAAATGTAGTTGATAATTTTACATTATGTCCTCTACACCAAAACCTTGCTGAGTGTATTGTATTGCCAACATCGAACCAATGAGCCATCACCTGCTTCAAACGAATAGAGAAGCCAACGAAGGAGAAAGAGACAGAAACAAAGGGAAGGAGAGAGAGAACACAGCGAGGGAAACAGATGGACAGTCAGTCAAAGAGAGAAAGGAAACAAACATTCACATGTGCTGGGAGAAGGGAAGATAATAGGTTCAGGGAGAGAAACAGAAGACTGGGAGAAGGAAAACACAGGGAAATAGGCAGTGTGAGAGAAACAGTGAGAGACAAAGGTCACAGCAAACTGGAGATAGGGTCATGGGGAGCTGAGGGGAATGGGAGGAGCTGAGGGTGAGGATCAGAGAGACCTGGGCGTGAGCACTGGAGGGAGCTGGGGGTAGGGAGCGAGGATTTATTTTGTCCTGTGCCAAGATGTCCAGGAAGATCATGGTAAGAATGGATGTACTGAATAATGGCTGTAAAACATGTCTGAGAGGCATATTGGTTACGCTGCACAGGGCGTGCGCTCGGCGAGATCAATATGAACAAAATCAGCATTATCTGAGATTAGAAAGTCCATTCATCAGTCTAATAACAGCTAGGAAGAAGCTGTTCCTGAACTTGCTGCTCTGTGTGTTCAAGCGTCTGTATCTTTTCGCCTGATGGAAGAGGTTGTGGGAGATCTTTACAGGCACATGATGGGACTTTGGTAATGTTAGAACAAAGAGCATTCCAGTACAGGAACAGGCCATTCGGCGGTCCAAGCCTGAGCCGATCCAAATCCTCCATCTCAACCTGTCTCCTATTTTCTAAAGGTCTGTATCCCTATGCTCCCTGCCCATTCGTGTATATTTCCCGAAACATCTTAAATGGAGCACCAGTGGTCACAGTACTACATGTTGAGAAACTCCCTTCCCCAATTACACTCTGTCCCGTGTTGCCAAGCCAGTTCTTTATTCATGTAGCTCGTACACCCTGGACACCATGTGACTTCACTTTCCCCATAACTCGATCATGGGAAATCTTATCAAACGTCTTCCTGACGTCCATGTACATGACATCTACATCCCCTCCCTCATCAATCAACTTTGTCACTTCCTCAAATAATTCTATTAAGTTGGTAAGACATGACCTTCCCTGCACTAAACCATGTTGCCTCTCACTGATGATACCATTTTCATCCAAATAAGAATAGATCTTATCCCTCAGTATCTTCTCTCACAGCTTGCCTACCCCAGAGGTCTGTCTCGCCGGTCTATAATTAACTGGATTATTCATGCTACCCTTCTTAAACAAGGGGATTAGAAACTTTCCAGGCCTCTGGGACCACAGTTGTGTTCAAGGATGTTGCAAAGAAATCTGTGAAGGCCCTAGCTATTTCCTCTGTCCCTTCCCTCAGTAATTTTGCATAGATGTTTGCAGCCTTTCTGCGGCAACGAGCCGTGTAAATAGAGTCAATTTGTTGGGAGATTGGAGTCCGTCATAGTCTGGGCTGTGAACACAATCTTCTGTAGTTTCTGATGGTCCTGGGCAGAGTGTTGCTGTACCAGGCCATTACAGACCCGGACAGTACGTTCACAATAGTGCATCTGTAGAAGTAGTGCATGCTAAATATCCTGAGCCAAGTGAGGAAGCAGTGACGTTTTTGGACCATCTTGACTGCCAGACCTATGTGAGAAGTCCAGGGTAAGTTGCCAGTTATCATCACTCCGAGGGACTTGACGCTCTGCACTGTCTCGACCGTTGATGTAGATAGGGGCTTGTTCCCCTCCTTTCGTTCTAAAGTCAATGATCAGTTCTTGACTTTTGGCGAATTTGAGAGGGAGGTTATTATCATTCCACCATGCTACCAAACCAACTGTCTCCTTTCTGTGTTCAGACTCATCGTTGTTTGTTATCCCTCATGCTTTGGTAATGTCATCAGCAAACTTACAGTTGGCATTGTTTGGAATTTGGCAACACAGCCACGTGTGTACAGGGAGTACAGAATGCGAGCTGAGGACACAGCCGTGTGTGTACAGGGAGTACAATAGGGGACTGATGACACAGCCATGTGTGTACAGGGAGTACAGTAGGGGACTGAGGACACAGCCATGTGTGTACAGGGAGTACAGTAGGGAACTGAGGACACAGCTGTGTGTGTACAGGGAGTACAGTAGGGGACTGAGGACACAGCTGTGTGTGTACTGGAGTACAGTAGGGGACTGAGGACGCAGCCACGTGTGTACCGGAGTACAGTAGGGGACTGAGGACACAGCCATGTGTGTGTACAGGGAGTACAATAGGGGGCTGAGGACACAGCCACGTGTGCACAGGGAGTACAATAGGGGGCTGAGGGACACAGCTGTGTGTGTACAGGGAGTACAGTAGGTCACTGAGGACACAGCTGTGTGTGTACATGGAGTACAGTAGGGGTCTGAGGACACATCTCTTGGTGCTCAGGGAGTACTGTCAGGGGTGAGGACACAGCCTTGCGTGTAAAGGGAATACGGTAGCAGGCTGAGGGCACAGCCGTTGGTGCACAGGGAGTACAGTAGGAGGCTGAGGACACAGCTGTGTGTGTACAGGGAGTACAGTAGGGGGCTGAGGGACACAGCCGTGTGTGTACAGGGAGTACAGTAGGGGGCTGAGGGACACAGCCGTGTGTGTACAGGGAGTACAGTAGGGGGCTGAGGGACACAGCCGTGTGTGGACAGGGAGTACAGTAGGGGGCTGAGGACACAGCCGTGTGTGTACAGGGAGTACAGTAGGGGGCTGAGGAACACAGCTGTGCGTGTACCAGAGTACAGTAGGCGGTTGAGGACACAGCTGTGTGTGTACCAGAGTACAGTAGGGGGACTGAGGATACAGCTGTGTGTGTACCAGAGTACAGTAGGCGGTTGAGGACACAGCTGTGTGCGTACAGGGAGTACAGTAGTGGACTGAGGACACAGCCGTGGGTTTACAGGATCTACAGTAGGGGATGTGGACACAGCTGTGTGTGTACAGGGAGTACAGTAGGGGGTTGAGGGCACAGCCGTCGGTGTACAGGGAGTACAGTAGGGGGCTGAGGACACAGCCGTCGGTGCGCATGGAGTACAGTCGGGGGCTGAGGACACAGCCGTGTGTGCACATGGAGAACAGTAGGGGGCTGAGGGACAGTGCCATGTGTGTACAGGGAGTACAGTAAGGGGCTGAGGACACATGCTCCAGGAGCTCCAGTGTTGAGTGTTATTGTGGCGGAGGTGCAGATACCTATCTTCACTAATTCTGGTCTGTGGGTCAGAAACCGGGGAGATCCAGTTGCAGAGGGTGGAGCCATGACTAAGGTCACAGAATTTTGAGATCAGTCTGGAGAGGATAATGATGTTTAAGGTGGAGCTGTCGTCAATGAGCAGGAGTCTGGTGTCGGTGTCTTTGTTGTCCAGATGTCCTTGGGATGAGTGCAGGGCTCGGGGTACGGCATCTGGTGTGGACCCGTTGCATCAGTCGGTATATTATAGTGGATCAAGACAAACTGGGAGATTGGAGGTGATGTGGGCCATAACCAGTCTTTTAAATCACTCCATGTTTATTGAGGTGAGAGCCACTGGGCAGTAATCATTAAGTCATTAAAGCATGAGCTTTCTCACTTACAAGGTTGATGTTGGTCTTCTTGTAGCAGGTTGGGACTTCAGCTTGTGGGAGGGAATGGCTGCAATTGTACATGAATACCTCTTCCAGATGGTCCTCCCAGGATCTGAGTGCTCAGCCAGGAACACTATCCAGGCCCATCGCTTTCCTTGATTTGACCTGCAGGAAGACTGATTATGCCTGCAGCTGTGACAGCGGGCACAGGTATATCCGAGGCTGTCGGGGCAGGTTTCAGCCGGGCAGTCACACAGTCATTCATCATAGACATCCCCTCGCCGACCTCCCTCTATCGTCATCAATAAACAGTGACATGGTTGGTGTGAGCACCACTCAGTTAGTGTTGAGACGGAGTGACATCAATAGACTGGGATTGTGCCCCACAATGAAATAAACTCACAACAAAAGGGGTTAGGGTGTGCTTCTACTGAGAGTCAGAGGTGCAGGGATTTAAGGCTTTACAGGTGTAATTCAAGTCAAGCCACTGCTTCAACCTGACTGTTGTGCCTTGTAGATGGTGAGCGGTCCTTAGGGAGCCAGGAAATATATTATATATGAACAATCTGAACAAAGGACTTGAGGGCAGTTTTGCTAAGTTTGCAAATGATATTGAGCAAGTGGGGAAGCTGGAGAAAAACTTGAATAGTTTAGGACTGTGGGAAAACACGTGGCTGATGGAACACAATATGGGAACGTGTGAGAATATGCACTTTGGTAGGCAGAATAGCGGAGACACTATGTTCCAATAGGATCCATTAAATCTGAAGCACAAAAGGATTTTGAAGCACTTGTCCTCTCTTATAGTTAACGTGCATGTTCAGTTGGCAGTTAGGAAAGCAAAAGCAATGTTCGCATTAATTTCAAGAGAGCAAGAATGCAAGACGGGAGACATACTGCTGAGATTGTAATGGGCTATGGACAGACGGCATTTGGCCAATTGTGAGATATTTTGGACACTGTCTCTGGGGAAAGATCTGCTGGTGTTGGAGGTGATCCATCCTGGGGCTGACGGTTTGTCATATGAGCGGCAGTGTGTGTACACGATGGAATTTAGAGGAATTGTGGGGAGTCGGGGGGTGGGGGGGGGCGGTGCGTCTGATTGAAACTAATGGATCACTGCAAAGATTGATACGACAGTCAGTGTGTAGAAAATATTGCCACTTTTCATGGAGACAATGACAAAATGGCACAGTATCAGAGTGAAGGAATGGGCTGAATGGCCTAAATCTATTGCTATATCTCATTTTGTTTAGGTCATAGGGTCTATTATTCAGTAAAGACTTGTAAGTCTCTGACCTGCTCTTGTAACCCTGTATTTGTATGTCGATTTGACTTCACGTTCTGGTCAATGTTAACCCCTGTGGTATGGACGGTGGGAAGATTCAGTGTCAGCCATGACTCCATTAATATTTTGAATATGAGCTGCTATCAGTGAGTCTCATCTGATGGGAGGACATTCTCTCCACGATGATTGTCATTTTCTGTCTGGTATTTTCGAAGGATTGATCCTGTTACGCCAGTATTGTTGATTTAAACAAAACAGATGCAATTTATCACAGCACTCAGCAACAATATGTCATCAAATACTGAACACTCTTCTAATAACAGAAAAGTCTAAAATGTTCAACATTAGAAACACTGCTTTCCTGTCCGTGTTCAAATCAGATAATCTGTCCCATCGAGATGCTCAACTTCGATTATTCATAAAAAAGTTCTTTTTTTTTATGTGGGAATCGCTGGATGAAACCGCCCACATTTCTTGCCCGTCCGCAGTTGCCCTTGAGAAGGTGGTGCTGAGATGTCTTCTCGAACTGCTGCAATCTACCTGCTGTGTGGTGACCCCAGATATTGATTAAAGAGGGAATTCCAGGGTTTTCACGCAGCAACAGTGAAGGAACGGCAATACATTTCCAAATCAGGATGTTGACTCGTTTGGAGGGGAATTTGAAGGTGGTGGTGTTCCCAAAAGTCTATTGCCCTTGTCATTCCAGATGGAAGAGTTCGAGAGATTGGAATGAGCTGTCTGAGGATCTTTGGGGAATTTCTCCATTGTGTCTTGTAGGTAGTGCATACTGCTGCTCCTGAGTGACCATGGTGAAGGGATGTGGATGTGGTGCCAATCAAATGGGCAGTTTTGTCCTGGATTGTGTCAAGCTTCTTTAGTGTTGTTGGGGCTGCACACATTCAGGCAAGTGGGAGAATTCCATCTCATTCCTGACTTGTGCCTTGTAGGTGATGGACAGGCGCTGGGGAGTCAGGAGGCGAGTTTCTCGTGCAGTATTCCTCGCCTCTGATCTGCTGTTACATTCATGTGGTGAGTCCAGTTGAGGTGCTGGTCAATGAAACCGCCCCCCCCCCCCGCCAGGACATTGATAGTGGGGGAGTTTAGTGATGATAATGCTGCTGAATACAAAGTGGTTATATTGTTTCTTATTGATGACGGTCATTGTCTGAATTTATGTGGCGCAACTGTTACTTGCCACTTACCAGCCCAAGCCTGGATATTGCCCAGATATTGTTGCTTTGTGCATGGACTGCTTCTGTATCTGAGCATTTGCGAATGGTGCTGAACATTGTGCAGTCATTATCGAATATCCCCACTTCTGACCTTATGATAGAAGGAAGGTCATTGTTCAAGCAGCTGAAGATGTTTGGACTGAGGACATTAGCCTAAGGGACTACTGTGGAGATGTTCTGGAGCTGAGATGACTGACCTCGAAAAACAATGACCATCTTCCTATCTGTCAGGTATGACTCCAATAATGGAGTGTTGGCCCGCGATGCCATTTTTGCTTGGGGTCCTTGATGCCACTTTTGCACAATGCAGCCTTGATGTCAAGGGCTGGAATTCATTTCCTTTTTCTATGTTTGAACCAAGGCTGTGACGAGTTCAGGTGCTGAGTGACCCTGGTGGAACCCAAACTGGGCGTCACTGAGCAGGTTATTTTTGAGCAGTTTCTGCTTGATAGCACAGTGGATGACACCTTCCACCATTTTACTGATGATGGAGAGTAGACTGATTCGGCGGTATTGGGACGTTTCGAAGTTGTCCTGCGTTTTATGTACAGAAAATATTTGAGCAGATTTTCCCCATTATCGGTTTGTAAACATACGGGAACAGCTTGGCTAGGGGAGCGGGATGTTCTGGAGTGCAAGTCTTCAGGACGATTGTCGGCATGTTATCAGGGCCCATAGCCTTTGCAGTATCCAGTGCCTTCAACCGTTTCTTGAAATCAGTTAATCGAATTTGCTGAAGACGGCTATCTGTAATGATGAGGACCACTGGAGGAGGCCGAAATGGATCATCCACTCAAAACTTCTGACTGAAGATCGCTGCGAAAGCTTCAACCTTATATTTTGCTCTGATGTGCTGGGCGCTTCCATCATTGAGGATGGGGATATTGGTGGAGACTCCTACTCCGGTGAGTTGTTTAATCGTCCGCCACCATTCACGATCGGATTAGCAGGACTGCAGAGCTTAATTCTGATGCATTGGTTCTGTGATCGCTAAGCTAAATCTGTCCCTTGTTGCTTATGCTATCTGGCACGCAAGTATTTCTGTTTGGAAGCTTCAGCAGATGAACATTTTATCTTTATATATTCCTGGTTCTGATCCTGGCATGCCCTTCTGCATTCTCCATTGAACCAGGGTTAATCCTCTGGATTGATGGTAATGGTTGAGTGGGGGACATGCTGGGCCCTGACGTTACTGATTGTGCTGGAGTATAGTTCTGCTGCTATTAATGGTCCACATTGCCTTATGGGCGGACAGTCTTGAGTTGCTAGATCTGCTAAAAGTCTGTGCCATTTAGCATGGTGATAGTGCCACACAACACAATAGAGTTTATGGAGACAATAGACATCGTCTCCACAAGGACAGTGTGGTGATCACTTTTACTGATACTGTCATGGACATATACATCTGCAGTTGGTAGACTGGTAAGACTGAGGTCAGGTATGCTTTTTTACCCTCTCGTTCATTCCGTCACGACCTTCTGCAAACCCAATCTAGTAGCTATGTCGTGAGGAGCCGACCAGCATGATCAGTAGTACTGCTGCCAAACCACTCTTAAAAGTCGACTTTGAAATCCCCCAGCCAGAATACACTTTGTGCCCTTGCCACAGACAATGCTTTCTCCAAGTGTTGTTTAACATGGAGGAGGACTGATTCAGCTGAGGAACGACGTTACGTGGTAATCAGTAAGAGACTCCTTTGTCCATGTTTAATTTCTGTTATTTCTGTAAGGTATGATTCCGTGAGTATGGCTATGTCAGGCTGTTGCTTAACTAGTCTGTAAGCCAGTTGTTCCAATGTTGGCACTAGACTTCAGATATTAGTAAGGAAGACTTTGCAGGTTCTATAGTGATGTTTCTAATGTTGACTTTTCCGGTGCCCATTTCGATGCCAGGCGGTGCATCCAGTTTCATTTGTTTGAAACGTTGTAGCGATTGGAACAACTGAATGACTCATTAGACCGTTTCAGAGGGCGATTGCGAGTCAATGACATTGCTTTGGGTCTGGAGTTACATGTCATCCAGACAAGGTGAGGACGGAAGATTCCTTCATTGCAGGATATTAGTGAACCAGATAGATTTATCTGACAGTCAGCAATGACTTCATTCTCATCAGAGGATTCTTAATTCCAGGAATATTTTTACATTATTGAATTGAATTTCCACTGTCTGCTGTGGCGGGATTCAACTTGGATCCACAGAACAGGAGCTGATTTTTCTGGATTGATAATCTATTGGTAATACCATGAGACCTACTTGGAACCACATGTTGTACTCAGCTGCCATTTCTTGTGTTACCCTGTTTTTCATTCATTGCTTATGTTATTCTGGAATCTCATCCTTCATAAAATCCTGATTGAAATACACAGTCAGGAACGTCTTCTCGACTGCTCGAATTTCATTCAGTCTGTTTTGTTTGAACAGACATTTCAAGGCAGCTGTACACCAGAGAAGAGCAGGAAAAGATAATGGGGGATTGTGCACTGTACCTGTCACCGGACCAGCATGTTTGTCCAGGAAGTATTTATTGTGGGTCAGAGAACGTCAATTATTATGGCATGGATGGAGGCAATTCAGCCCATCGTGGAGTCACAGTCTCTCCAACTGCACAATTGGAGTTAGAGAGAGTGTGTGAAGAGAGATTGTGTGTGAGATAGAAATAAACAGAGAGAAAGCAAGTGAAGGGAGATAAGCTGAGAGAGGATAGAAAGGGGAGCGACTGACTGAGTGAGAGAGGAAGAGGTGTTAGATGATGGTGAAGTTAGATAGATCAGAAGACTGAATTACGATAGATAAATATAGACAGACAGAAGTTAGAAGCTTTATTTAGAAATTCCTCTGGACGGTAAGCCCTTTGTTTGGGCTCCATACACTGTGAGCACTGTGCTGATACTGGCTGTCATCCCAAATTATTTATTTCCAACAATATCACAGAGCTGGATTACTGACAGATAAACAGAACCCATTTGGCCAATAGATTGGTTCCATGGAGAATGTAGAGGTTTTAAATAGACTGTGCCAAGAGCAGCAGGAAATGACAACCACCAACCCGCCTCCACGAACCCCCCCGCCTCCCCCCCCCCCCCCCCCCCGCCCACACCGATACTGTATGAGAGACTAGGCCAGAGAATCTCAGTGAGGGGATTCACTGACAGAGGTGAAATCACGATCTTAGCTGTGGGTCAAATAATGATTGATAAAGTTTCCACATCAGTTTCCTCGTTATGTAATTCACATTTCAATTTATATAGCTCAATATCAGGAGTGTATTTTAACAACCTTATCTCTTTGTACTTTGCATATATTGGTGTGTGCAGAAAATCATTTTGTTCCTGTATTTGATATTGCATAAACACATTTTATTAATATTGTCTCTGCTAATTCCTCATTGTAGATGTATTCTTGAATCTGTTCTTCATATGAGTTATAAAGAGTAACATTTCAATACTGGTAAATGGGGAACATCACTGTCCCTCCACCCAGTCTCAACAGCCATGTCCCCCAGTCCTCTCCGTCTTCTCTTTTTTCCCCAATATCTTAATTACAATGTAATTGAAGTCCATTAAATGACACTTCATCACAGTTCCTTAACATGGATAACATCAACAGCATGACCCATTCCTGCCCTCTCTGATCCTGGAATAGCAATCTGAACTGTGTTTGCCATGTGCAATTCTCTGTTAACGTATCCATGCCGTTTGTTTGTTGTAACCCACGTTTGCTTTTTGGCACATTTTGCTATCAGATCATGGATGATAGTTGTTTTCTCAATGTTTTACAGATATTGCAATGACTGAACAGTAGCTAAGGGATTCATTTCTGTATTTATGAACAATAGTTATGGGATTCATTTCTGTATTTATGAACAGAGAAGCATGTTTATGTTCCGTTAAACTTCTGGCATTACTTCCATATCCATGGCTGACTGAATGATTACACACAATCAATCTGCCATCTTCAACATTCCTTCTTTCAGTCATACTCGCATATCACAAGAATGCATAAATGTTCAACATTATTTTGAATTTTAATAAAGTATCTTTGAATTCAAAGGAGTTAACTGGAGCTATTTGTTCAGCGATTGTAATTATGTCAGTCTCCATGGATCGTATGCATCCCTAGGGAGTTTCTCTCTTCTATCAATAAGGGAATGCTTTCAGTGTTTTATCCCATAGTGTGAGCGGGAGCATGTCCAACAGCAAGAAGAGAGATTAGCAGCTTCAGAGAGAAGGGCAGGAGAGATGGAAATCTGGGAACATTAGACTGGAATGTTCCAACAATGGATAGGAGTTTATCCTATGGTCTTTACAGGCTTTCCCAGCCTTGGATATCATTAGCATCGCGGATTGAATATGTACTGCTGGTTATTCAAGCTGGTTACTATCCTATCCTTGCTATAGTTGGTGTTCCTGGTAAGTCACTCTGTCTGTTTCGTGAAACGGTCTGAACTGATTCGATGCTCATGATATGCAGATTTTGGAAAGGTGCAAGCCAACGATTTCAGCTCCAATCAAAGGTTCCATTCTTTAGAAATTATAACTAGCAAACTATTGTTTACAAATTACTCACCAATACGCAAGGGTAAAACACACAGTTGTCAACCTCTTTGATTCGTTTTCTCCTGCAAAGTGTATATCTCCATATCCTCCCCACATACCAATCCTGTCCAGTCCCACCATTAAGACGTCCCAGTCTCCTCCTCAGCCTCAGTTCAATTTCTGAATAAACCATCGTTTGTGCCTTTGTTAATTGTCGATTCATCTGTTTCAAGTCCCTTCTAACCACGTGTCTATTGCAAAATAATTGCACTTGAGATGTTTAACTTGTTCTCTGCACAAAATCTGAAAGATGGGCAGACAGTGTATGGTGGGTCACGTCATTGGCTCGTATTCTAGAGCCACAGAATTATAATCTGTGGATATCGGCTTGCCTTATGCCCATTAGAGAAGGTAGTGGGTCATCCTTCTCTGGTCAAGTCTCTGTTTAACTGCAAACCTATGGCAATTTGTTTTACTGTTTATTGTCCTGTGGAACAGCTGAAACAGCCACTCAGTTCAAGAGCGGCATAACATGCTGGACTGACCAGGACTGCACACATCCCCTGAGATGCCAAAAGGAAAGGTAGCTCCCTTCCTCTGCTGCATCCCATATTCTTTCGGCTCATTTCCATTCAGGTAGGTAGCCATTCACTGTTAGATGTATTCTTTATGACTGAGTCTCTTCCAAGAGTGATGTCCATCTCCATGGGCACCTGTGGTGCTGGCTTTATTGATGCTGACCTACAGATGTGAGGATGTTTTTCAATTCTATATCAGTGGCAGTGCATTGTAAATGAATTGTTCCTGTGTCACACGAAAGAAATGGAGCCAGCAAAGTGAGGGAAAGGAATTATTGTGATCAAACCTGAGAGTGTTGTTGAGGCAGTATTTGGGGTATTGTGGACAGATCTTCTTTCCTTGAAATGGAGTGATCTCCATACCACAGAGAGAGTGAAGAGGAGTTCCACCAGATTAAATCCTGGGATAATGGCACCATGAGGAATGAGTGAAGGTTAATCTGTCGCGCTGTGAGAGAATAAAAGCATTGAACCCTGAGAGGGATGATCAATCACAACTTATATTTTAAATAGACAATGGGAAATTGATAAATTCCATGACTACTATTTCACTTAGGATGCATGATTCGGGATAGTTTACGTGCCTCATGGACGTTGCGCCCATCCACCCCAAAACCTACTCCCCATTGAGAGAGACGGACAGGTCCAAGTTTTGAATAAACTCTCCCCAAATTAATACAGTGCAGTTGGTGTGTGATCCTGCACTGAATGTCATATTATCCACCACCCCGACAGCAGCCACAGCCCCTTCATTCTAAAACAGTTAACTATTCCTAACAGGTTCTGACATTCATGAAGAACATGAATCTATCTTCTCAGAGATGCAAGTTACTTCCTTAAGTTTTAGACCAGAAGACTATAAGACATTGGAGCATAAGTTAGGGCAGTTCGCCCATCGGGTCTGCTCCGTCATTCAATCATCGCTGATAGGTTTCTCAAACCCTTTCTCCGACCTTCTCCCCATAACCATTCATCCCCGGGATCATCAAAAACTATCTACCTCCTTGTCAAATATATTCAATGACCTGACCCCACAGCCTTTTGTGGCAATAAAATTCAAAGAGTCACCATTCTATGGTTAAATAACTTTCTCCTTATCACTGTTCTAAAAAGTGTTCCCTTTCATTTAAGGCTGTGCCATCGGATTCTAATATAATGGAAACATCTTATCAACATCCACTCTCTCCAGATCATTCAGTATCCTGTCTATTTCAATTACATTCCCTCTCAACCTTTCAAACTTTATCAAGTATAGCCCCAGAGTACTCAAATATTCCTCATGCAAGAAGCTTTCCATTCCTATGACCATTCTCGTGAAAATCATCTGAACACGCTCCAGGACCAGTACATCCTTCCTGGGGTATGGAGCTCAAAAATTAGCACAATACTCCAAATGTGATCTGACCAGAGCCGTACACAGTCAGTTGTTATATTCAATTCTTCTCGTAGTAAATGCTCCCAATCATAATTGCAATTGCCCTCCTAACTGCTGCCTCAACCTGCAAGCTGACCTTGAGAGAACTCTGCACTGGAACTCCCAAATCCCTTTGCACTTCAGATTTCTGAATTTTCTCGCCATTTAGAAAATAGACCATGCCTCTATTCTTCGTGCCAAAGTGCATGACCTCACACTTTCCAACGTTGGAATGCATCTGACGATCTCTTTAACTGTCCAAATCCTTGTTCAACCTCTCCGCTTCCTCAAAACGACCAGACCATCTCCCTATCTTTGTATCGTCTGCAAACCTAACCAGAGTGCCCTCAATTCCCTCATCTAGATTGTTAATGTAATAAGTACAAAGTTATGATTCCAACACTGAGCATTCTGGATCACCACTTGTCACCGGCTGCCATCCTGAGAAGTACTCTTTTTTCTCCACTCTCTAATTTCTGCCAGACAGACAAGCTTCTATCCATGCCACTATCTTGCCTTTAACACCACGGACCCTTATCAGACTCAGTAATCTCCTGTTTGACACCTTGCCAAAGCCCTTCTTGAATTCCAGGTGGATAACATCCATTGGCTGTGCTTGGTCGAGCTGCTCATTTCCTCTTCAAAGAATTCCAATAGATTTGTCAGGCATTAACTTGCCTTGATGAAATCATGCCGACTTTGCCCTATTTTACCAAATACTTTCAACTATTCAGAAATCTCATCCTTCACAATGGATTCCAGGATCTTACCCATGACACAGGATAAACTATTCATGGTGGGTTTTTTTTTGTCTTTTTCCTTACTCCTTTGTTAAAAAGGGGTGTCACATTAGTGGGTTTCCAGTGCTCTGGGATGGTTCCTTATTCTAGTGATTCCTGAAAGATCACCACGATCGCCTCCGCTCCCTCTTCAGCTATCTCCCTTATAACACTGGGATGTAGTCCATCTGGTCAAGGTTATTTAACATCTTCGGGCCATTACATTATTTTTCTAGCATGTTCTCAATGGTGGGGGCCATCATACCCAGCTCTGGTCCCTCAATCTCTTGAATATTTAAGGTATTACTCGTGCCTTCCACCATGAAAGCTGATGCAAAGTAATTATTCAGTTCCTTGGCCATTTTCTCGTTCCCCACTACCATCTCTCCAGTATCATTTCCCAGCAGTCCAATGTTCACTTTTGCTGCTCTTTTGTACTTTATATCTCGAAAGAAACTGTCACAGTCTTCCTTTATCTTACTGGCGAGCTTACCCCCATATTTAATAATCTCCTCCTTATTTTATTTTGTTTGCCCTCTGTTTTGTCTTTGTAAGCTTTCCAATCCTCAGGTTTCCCACTGCACTTTGCCACATTATATCATTTCGCTTTTGCTTTTATGCTATACCTGACTTCCCAAGTCAGCTATGGTTGTCCCATCCTCCCTATACAAGCTTCGTTTTCCTCAGGATAAATCTCTGCTGTATCCTGAATTACTCCAAAAATCTCCTGCCATTGCTGTTGCACTGTCTTTCCTGCTTGGCCCGTCTCCCAGTCAATTCTCATGTCTGTGTAATTGCCTTTATTCAGCTGTAATACCATTATTTCTGATTCTAACTTCTCCATCTGAAATTGCAGAGTAAATTCAATCATATTGTGATCACTGCCACCTTTAGCTCCCCTCATCTATTCTGCCTGCACAAGCTGCTCCAAAAATCCATCTCATCGACATTCCATAAATTCCTTTTCTTGTCAACCACTATCAATCTGAACCCACCGTCCATTTGTATAATAAAATCCCACATGATCACTGTAACTTTGCATTTCCTACAGATCTTTCTAGCTCCTGGTGTATCCTATACCCCAGCTCCCTGTATATAACTCCAACTGCATTCTTTCACCTTTTTGATTCCTCAATTCTACCGACACAGATTCTACACCATCTGACCTTATTTCATTTCTTATTATTGATTATTGACTCAATTCCATTCTTACTACTGAAACAACTCTATCTCTTTGTCTACCTGCTTATCGTTTCGACAGGATGAATATCCTTGAATATTCAGCTCCTAATCCTGATCCTCTTGCAGCGATGTCACTGTAACGCCCACTATGTTGTACCTGCCACTTTATGGATGACTCACAAGCTCATTTACCTTATTACTTAAACTGCATGCATTCCGATATAATAGTTCATTCCTGTATTACCCGTCGCTCTTCTCATTGTCACTTGTTTGTCCAGCCGTTGGTACCTACACGGACCCTGACCACTGGATTATTCCCCTCCCGCTCCAAGATGATATATCCCAAACCCAAGCATCATGTAGGCAACACAACCTTCAGGACTCTTAATCCCAATCACGGAGAGCAGTATCTATGCTTTTAACTATACTATCACCAATTATCCAGCATAGGGCAGCATGGTGACACAGGAATGGGGTTCATTTCCAATCTCTGGACGCTGTCTGTGTGGACTTTGATTATTCTTCCCATGTCTGCATTGTGTGCATTAACTCTTTTCTCTCTCCACAGTACGTCTCTGTGTTTGCTTCAGATTTCTACCATCTACAGTATTTTTGCTTTTGTTCGATGGAGAAATGCAGCAAATGTGACAGGTTTTTTTGTAAAAGAAGCCGTAGTTCGCGGATTCCTCTGGGTGTTTAGGAATCTTGCCCTGCCATTTGTCTGAGTGCAGTGTCCCTGGATGCCCATTCCTTCTCTCTCAGTCCATCGTCACTACATGCAGCATTTCCTTATGCTACCTCTGGGACTCCCACACCCCTTTGCCTGGCCCTGGATACTCCCTTCGCAGGACTGTGCACACAACGACACTGAGAACTTTCTGACCCGCTGGGGATGCTGGGTAAAGACCCTGCCATTGAAAGGAACAGAATAACTAGAATCCAGTTGAATAGCAAAGCTGAGTAAATAGGCTTAATTACATCCATCTGCTCTGACATTTTCTAATCTTCTGTTTATCCTCGTCCATCTGCAAATAGATGGCCCATATGTATGCCTTGTCAAGCAGGTTTGGTGATGGGGATAGATATCAGATCCGGTGGTCATTGGACTGATTCAGTGGTCCCACTTTCCTGACGTCACACTTAGGCTTTTATTGTCAAGTCTATCCAGTTTAAAGAAAAGGCCTTTCTAGAGTTGTGCTGAAAGGATATTTGAATTTTGGAGACATTAGAATATGTCACGTGCAAGTGAGGTTAGGAATCGTAAGGTAGCACAGTTAAATACACGATCAAAGTGCTGGTCGGGGAGGCAGCACTTCCGATATGTGGATCATTGAGATTCCCGAGTCGGGCGGACACACGCAAAAATGATGGTAAGAACCTGAACTGGCAGCAATTTACGATATGTGGCTTCTTGGGATTCATGGGTCAGTCGGTTAGACACAAGAAGGACGGGATGCACATGAACTGATAACAATCTCCGATATGTGGATCATTGGAATTCCTATGTTGGTAGGATATAAACAAGATGGACGGGATAGCTTTGAAATGGCAGCAATCTCCTGGCAGGCAGGTTTGCTATTGTGCTTTACGAGGGTTTAAACTAGTGTGTGGTGGCGGTGGGGGAGGGGTGTAAGGAACCACAGCAGTAGGTCCACAGGTACAGTGACTGAGGAGGAGTTGGAGACTAATCCCAGTACAGCTAAGACCAACAAAAAATAAACAGAGGGCACTAAACACAGTGACCTGGCATCTGAAGTGTGCTGATTTTAATATGAGGAATCTGTTTGTTTGAACAGATATTTCGATGTCGCTGCATGTCAGAAAATAGGAAGAGAGAATGGTTAATTGTCCACTGTGTCCTTCACTGAACCAGCTTGTCTCTCCAAGCACCAACATTTGTTACTGTTGGTCAGAGAACGTCAGAATTAATTCAACACAGAAGGAGGCCATTCAGCACACCATGCGTCCATGAGCTCTTCAAATTGACAACTTGGAAATAGAGGGAATGATCGGAGCTAGACTGACAGGGAGAGAAATAAACACAGAGAAAGACAGTGAAGTGAGATAAAGAGAGCGAAAAAAATCAGCGATAGAGTGAGTGAGAGCAAGGGGTGTCAAACAAATGTGAAGTTAGATCTGGAGACAGCATGAAGAGAAATACACAGAACCTTTTCTGAGAAAATCTCACAGACTGTTCGCCCTTTGTCTCGTGCTATACCCTGTGAGCACCATGCTGATATTGGATATCATCCCAGATCATTTATCGCCAATAACATCCCAGAGCTGAGTTGCTGACAGCTAAACACAATCCAATAGACCAATAGATTGGTTCCAGGTAGAAGGTGGATTAATTTAATTATTCTGAGCCAACAGGAACATGTAGCCCCTCTAGACACTGCGTGAGAGGCAGGGTGGAATCTCAGTGAAGGGAATCACTGGCAGAGGGGAAAACAGGATCTTAGCAGTGGGTAAAATAATTGTTGATAAAGTTTGCACACAACTTCCATGGTTTTGTAATTCACATTACAATTTATACAGCTACACATAGTAAGTGAATTTTAACAATATTGTCTTTTTGTAGTTTTCATATTTTGGTATGTACAGAAAAGCTTTTTTATTCTTGTATTTTGTGTTGAATGAATACATTTTATTACTGAGGAAGAAAGGAGCTGCTCCAATGGGGCAGTTGTCATCTGAACCATGCTGGGACCAGAATCTGAGTGAACCCTAACCAGGGCTGTAGACAGAGATTTAAACTGATTGTGTGTGTGTGTGTGTGTGTGTGTGTGTGTGTGTGTGTGTGTGTGTGTGTGTTGGGGGTGCAGTTATAGGGTTTATTTAGAAAAGCTGAATTAAAAGGGGAAGTAAGAGTACAGAACTCAGGAGACGTTATTAAAATCTCCAGTACAGACACAAATAGGATAGAGCATCTGGAAATGTTTAACATATCAAACTTCAAGTACACTGCACAAATTAATGACAATGAGAAGAGGGACGGTTATTGCAGCACTGAATGAGTTACAGCTGAATGCATGCTGTATAAGGAATAAGGTAAATGAGCTTGTGGCGCAGAATTAAATCGTCAGGTATGAAGCAATGGGCATCACGGAGATGTGGCTGCAAGGGGATCTGAATATTTATGGATATTTATCCTATCGAAAATATTGGCAGGTGGGCAGAGGGAGTGCATTTGCTTTATTAGTAATACATGAAATTAAAGCAATAGTGAGAAAGGAAGTAAGTCAGATCGTGTAGAATCTTCGTGGGTAGAATTGAGGAACCATAAAGGTAAGACAACCGCAGTTGAATTCTTGTTCAGGGCTCCAAAGAGTAGTCAGGAGCTGGGGCACAAGATACACCAGGAGATAGAAAAGATGTGTAGGAAAGGCAAAGTACAGTAATCATGGGTGATTTCAGTATGCAGGGGGACGGGAACATCAGATTGGTAGTAGTTCGCAAGAAAATGAAATTTAGGAATGTTTATGAGATGGCTTTTTGGAGCAATTTCTCGTGGAGTCCAGTCGGTAACAGATGATACTGAATTTAAAGACGTAGGATTCGTAAGGGAGATTAGGGTGAAGGTAAACTTCGGAAGCAATGATCAGAACATGGACGAATTTATTCTGTAATTTGAGAGACAGAAGATAGAATCAGAGGTAACAGTATTTCAGCTGTATAAATGCAACAGCAGAGGCATAAGGGAGAAGCTGGGTAGGATTGACTGGGAGAGGGGTCAAGCATGAAAGAAAGGTGAACAGCAATGGCAGCAGGTTCCAAGATTAATTCAGGAGACACAGCAGATATTCTTGCCGAGGAATATACGCATAGTACAGGGAGGATGAGACAGTCAGGGCTGATGAGGGATGTCAGGGATTGCATACAAGCAAAAGAGCAAGTGTATAATCCGGTGAGGGGCAGTGGGAAACTAGATAATTGGGAAACTTACAAAGACTAACAGAGGGCAAAAAAGGACAGAGAAGATTAGATATGGAGGTAAGCTAACCAGTAATAGAAGGGAGACTGTAAGAGGTTCTTTAGATATAAAAAGTGCAAAAGAGAGGCAAACGTGAATATGGACCACTGGAAAATGATGCTGGAGAAACAGGAGCAGAAAACAAAGAAGAGAATGAGGAACTTTGCATCAATGTTCATGATGCAAGACACGAGTAATTTCCCAAAAATTGAAGACAGTGAGAGGGCAGAGCTGAGTATGGTGGACATCACCAAGAAGAACATGTTAGAAAACGAAATGGCCTGAATTTGGATAACTCACCTGAACCATATGGACTACACCACAGCATTGTAAGGGTGATAGCTGAAGAAGTGGTGAAAGTGAAAGTGGTAATCTTTCAGGAATGTCTAAAATCAGGAAAGGCTGGAAAATTAATAAGGGAGTTAGGCAGAAGATGGAAAATTACAGACTGATTATCCTAACCTTGGTTGTGGGTAACATCCTGGAATCCATCGTGAAGAATGGGATTTCTGAATACTTGGGAGTATTTAGTAAAATAGTGCAAAGTCAGTATTGTTTCATCAATGGAAGGTCATGTCTGACAAACCTGCTGGAATACTTTGAGGGAGTAACGAGCAGATTTGATCAAGGAGAACCAATAGATCTTATCCACCGGCTTCTCTAAATTCCATTGATATGGTGCCACGCAGGAGGCTATTGAGAAAGATTAGGGCCCCTGGTGTTACAGGCAAGGTGCGAGCTTGGATAGATGCATGGCTGTATGATAGAAAGCAGAGAGTGGGGATAAAAGTGACTTTCTCAGGATGGTATCCAGTGACAAGTGGTTTTTCTCAAGACTCAGTGTTGGGACCACAAAATTCGCTTTGTGCATTAATGGTCTACATGAAGGCACTGAGGGAATTCTGGCTAAGTTTTCAAACAGTGCAAAGATGGAAGAGAGGGATAGGTAGCATCGAAGAGGTTGTTCGGCTGCAGGACGGTGCAGTAGCACCCCTCTGATGCTGGCCTTCCAGACCACCAACCTCAGGATACAACACATCATCCTCCGCCACCAACAGTCAGACCACACCACCAGAGATATATTTCCATCCCCACCCCGATCAGCATTCTGCAGAGACCATTCCCTTCACGACTGCCTCGTTAGGTTCACACGTCCTCCTTCCCACACCCTAACAAGCCACCTTCCACTCCCGGCACCTTCCATTGCCATTGCAAGAGGTATGAAATCTGTGCCAACAACTTCCTCCACACCACCATCCAAGGACCCAAAGGATCATTCCAATCAGGCAGAGAAGATCCTGTGAATCCAAACAACTCATCTACTCTGCGCATTGCTCCTGGTCTCCTCTACACTGGGGAGACTGGATGTCAACTTGCAGAACGGTTCAGGGAACACTCTCCATCACATACCCAACAATCCCACTTTCCTGTGGCTGAATACTTCGTCTCCCCCTACCACTCCTCCAAGGACGTGCAAGTACTTGGCCCCTCCACTGTCACATTCTAGGTACCAGACCTCTGGAGGGAGAGCCCATTGTCTTCCACTTTGGGACTCTTCAACCACACGGTATCCAGCGCAATGTCACCAGTTTCCTCATTTCCCCTCCCTCCACCTTATCTCAGATCTAACCCTCCAACTGAGCAGCGCCTGTTGAGCTATCCTACCTCTCTATCTTCCTTCCCATCTATCCACTCCACCTTCCACTCTCACCACTCACCTTCATTTAGCCATCACCTTCCAAGCTACCTTTCTCCCAGCCCCGCCTATTCATCTCTCAACCCCCTTCTGCCCACCCACTTCATTCCTGATAAAGGCTTTATGACGGAAATGTCGAATATCCTTCAACTCAGAGTCTGTCTGACTGGCTGTGCTCACTGTGGGAGTGAGCAAAGAAGTGGCAGGTGGAGTATAACGTGGGCAAGTGTGAGATCATGCAGTTTTCCAGGAAAAATAAAATGTGGACTATTTTCTAAATAGCAAGCAAGTTCAGAAGACTTGGGGCGTGGTGGGGGGGGGGGGAAGTGGGAGGGTTCTAGTCCAAGGATCTTGAAAGGTTAACCTGCAGGTTGTCAGGAGCTGAAAGGCAAATAAAATGATTCCAGTTATTTCAAAAAGGCTTGAATATAAATGCAGGGATGTAATTCTGAGGCTCTTTTAGATTTTTGTGAGGCTACATTTGTATTATTGTGCTGGATCTGGAACATTTTCGGATGAGATTCACGAAAGTGGTCCCAGGAATGAAAAGCTTAACATATGAAGAACATCTGAGGGTTCTGGGTCTATATTTGATAAAGTTCAGAAGGATGTTAGGAGGTCTACTTGAAACTTACAGAATCTTGAATGACCTGGACAGGGTGGATTTTGGGAAGATATTTCCAATGGAGGGGAGACTAGGACCCGAGGGGACAGAGTAAAGAGAATACCTTTTCCAACACAGATAAAGACGAACCTCTTCAGCCAGAGAGTGGTGAATCTAGGAAAATCACTGCTACAGAAGGCTGTCGAGGCCAGGTAATTGAGTATATTTAAGACAGATAGGTTCTTGATTGTAAAAGGGATGAAAGGTTACAGATAGAAAGCGGAAGAATGTGGTTGAGAAGCTTAACGGCCATCATAAAATGGCGGAGCAGGCTCAATGGGCTGAAAGGCCAAATTTCCGCTCCAATGTCTTCTGGTCGTATGGTTAATATTGGCTCTCCACATTCCTCATTGGAGATGTATCCTGGAATTTGATCTTCTTATGCTTTATAAAGAGTAACCTCCCAAGACTGGGAAATATCACGTTCCCTCCCTCCAGTCTCTGCAGCCATGTCCCCAATATCATGCTCACACTCAAATTGAAAACCAGTGCATGGTACTTAATCACAGTTGATTGACATCGACAACATTAACAGCATGACCCTTACCTGCCCTCTCTGATCCTCGACTAACCATCTGAATTGTGTGTCGCATCATATTCTCTGTTAACATATCCATGCCATTTGTCTGTTATAACTCATGTTGTCATAGGCACATTTGCCTGTCAGATTATGGCTAGAAAAGTTCTCTCCATATTTTACTGAAATCATAATCACTGAATAGTAGTTACAGACTGAATGTTTCCATTTATAAATGGAGAAACTTATTTATCCTGACAATCCTTTGACATTACTCACATAGCCAAGGCAGATTGAATGATTATACGTAATCCATGTACCATCTCCAATATTCCTTCCCT
This sequence comes from Chiloscyllium punctatum, assembly GCF_047496795.1. Classification (NCBI taxonomy): domain Eukaryota; kingdom Metazoa; phylum Chordata; class Chondrichthyes; order Orectolobiformes; family Hemiscylliidae; genus Chiloscyllium; species Chiloscyllium punctatum. The sequence goes on along the minus strand of NC_092771.1, from coordinate 50,741,564 downwards.
CAGTCACCCCCAATATATCCTAAGCTAAATGAGTAAATTTTAAACATTCTTTTGAATTTTAATAAAATCCATATTGAACTCAAAGGGCTTAAATGAAGCTATTTGTTCAGTGACTGTAATTAATGTCCACTTCCATGGATTCTACTTATCACATTGGAGAGTTTCCATCGTTGAAAGATAATGGACTCTATTCAATGTGTTATCCCATAGTTTGAGTAGGAACATCACTGACAGCACTAACAGGGATCAGCAGCTCGAGAGAGAGGGGGAGGAGAGATCAGAATCTGAGAACATTCGGCAGGAGTGTTACAATAAGTTTTCATAATCTGAGGACCATGGATTGGAATGTTCCAACAATGGATCAGAATCTGAGAACATTCGAATGAAATGCTCCAACAATGGACAGGACTTTATCCTTGAGTCTTTTCTGGCTTTCTCAGCCTTGGATATCATTAGCATATCGGATCCAGAATAATCTTTGGATTATTCAATGTAGTTACTATCCCATCCTCGCAAGAGTTGGTGTTCCTGGTAAGTCATTATATTTGTATACTAAACCGGGTTGAACTGAATTTCTGCACATGGTATGTACATTTTGGAAAGTGCAAGTCAATATCTTTAGTTCCAACCCAAAATTCATTTCCTTTATATATTATAACCATCAAATTATGATTTATAAATTACTCACTGATTTGCGAGAAGGAACCAGACTCTTCTCAGACTCCATAATCCATTTTGTCCTACACAGATTTAGATCTCCATGTCCTGCCGACTCACCAATCCTGTCCAATATCACCATCATGCTGTCCCAGTCTCGTACTTAGTCTCACTGCGATATCTGAATAAACCATTCGTGCCTTTGTTCAATCCAGATGCAACAGTTTTACGTTCCTTGTGACCACATGTCCGTCACTAAATAATTGCTGTTGATAATGTTTAACTTGTTCTCTGCACATAAGGGAAGATAGTTTATGGTGGTCAAGCCATTTACTCATAATCTAGAGCCACAGAATAATGGTCTGTTGATATCACATGAAGGAAATTGTGGAGTTTAAAAGCAATTATTATCATTTGTTATAAAAACCAATCTGCTTGCCTCAAGTCCTTTAGGGAAGTCAATGTGCCATGCTTCCATCGTCAAGTTTCCATGTGACTTCTGTCATGAACACGTGGGTGTACTGTACCTTTGAGAGAATTAAAAACCAACAATAACTACCTGACAGCACCAGGAGTTCTGAAAAATAGATATAATGTTACATTTGGTCGAACAACCGATTAGTTCATTGCCTGAAAACAATTTCAGCAAAACATTTTAAATTATAACCCACCTACCAAGTGTCAATTTCTTATATTGACAATCTTAACAGCCAATGATACAATCCAATAGTTTGGCAGTACAAGACCACAGAAAATTGAACAGTTGAGAGGAGAACTTCCAAGCTACCAGCATCCAAGGACAGCCTGAAAAGTAGCTCTCCTATAGGTACCTTTATTGATTAGTAACTGGTGAAGCAGAGTACCCAAGAAGAAAAGAAGACAGGAATATGGAGGAGAACCAAAAGCTTCCTGGTTTTGAGATAAGAAGTTTTGTTTTGTAAATCTTAATTAGGAGTGTTATCGGACTAGTATTGTGGAGGGGGAAGGTAAATGACAGGTTAGAGAAAGAAGTTGGAAATAGGCTTTCATTTATTATTCTCTGTTATACTTTAAGAAATAAAGTTGTTAATTTCTACTTTAAATAGATTTGGACTCGAGAATTATCACAAGTTGGATAAATCTTTTCTCTGTTGCTGGTTTTACTTAAGCAGGAAGATTTATTCCGTGTTGTAACCCTACAAACCCATTGATATGCGTTTTACTCTTTACGGTACTGTGGAACAGATGAATCAGCCGCTTAGTTCAAGATCTGCATAACGTGCTGCCCTGACCAGGTCTTCATACATCCTGTGAGAGAAGAACATAGGTAGAGATAGCTCCCTTTCTCTGTCTGTTTTCTGTATTGCTACATCTCATTTCCATTCAGGTCCGTGATCATCCCCTATTTTAGGTTCAATCCCATTGAAATTCTCCCCGAGAGTGATGCACATCTCCATAGGTATCTCTGGTGCTATCTTTATTGATGCTACGTACAGATGTAAGGGACTTATAAATTCTATGTCAGTCAGAGTGCATAGGGAAGGAATGGCTTTTTGTGGCACCGGAAAGAAATGGCGATGTCTAAGAGAGAGAAAATATGTTTTTTGACAATCCCTCAGAGTGTTGTTGAGGCAGTATTTGGGGGACTATGGATAGACTTTCTCTCAAGTTTCACCAGATTAATCGCTGGGATGATGGCATCATGAGCAGTGAGTGAAGCTCAGTGAGAGAATAATAGGCGATTGCATTGAAACTTAAGAGGGATGGACAATCGCTCATGATGTTCTAAATAGACACTGATACGGTGAAAAATTCCATGGCTTGTTTTTTACCTGGGTTTTTTGATTGTCGATAGATTAAGAGCCTCTGAGAATATTCCCCTCACTCCACACCAAATTCCTATGTCGCATGAGAGAGACAGAGGGCCAGTGTTTGAATAAACTTTCCCCACATTAATACAGTGCATTTGGTGTATAGTCCTGCACTGTAAGTCTCGTTATCCACAATCCCTACAGCAGCATCAATACCTTCATGCTAAAACAGTTAATTATTCCCACCAGATTCTGACCTCCATGGAGAACATGGGTGTGTCTTCTCGGTGATGGAAGATGCCTCCTTGAGATTTGGCACAAATCATTTGGCTTCCCTACTCATTGACAGTAAACGATGTTAAAGTAGCACACGTTTTACAAACAATGGAACCATGATTAACATCATGGAGTCCTCTATCAGTGCAGTCTCGGTTTCATTGGTTTGTCATGTTGGAATATCAACGACTCCCTCTTGTTCCTGTATAACTGTCTCGTGGGGATGAATAGCCTCCTCATGGTCTCATGGAATAGGTTTAAGGGTCTGATTGGGCTCTACATGCTCCTGTTTAACAGCTCGATGCACTGAACAGACCACTCTTCTTCCTGTGTAACAGGCAGGAGTATTGAACGTGCTGTCATTTTTCCTGTTCCTGAATGCTAGCTCATACCCGTGTGCAACCATTTTGAAATGCTGAATGAGCTCCTCTTTTAACTGCGGAAATGGGCAGTGTCTGGCCGTACTGTTACATAAATGTTACCGACACTTTAACAACACAAACCGGAATGCTGTATGGGTCTTGCTACACATGGACACAGAATGGTTCAGGAGCTGTTGGGGGACAAAATGTTCTGATCATTCTGTGATCTTCAGTCATCATACCTACTTCTGATCTTATGATAGGAAAATGCATTAATGAAGCAGTTGAAGATGTTTGTGCTGAGGAGTATAACCTGAGGATCCCCTGCAGAGATGTTCCGGGACTGAGAGGATTGTTGTTGACTGACCCTAAACCTCTTTATTTGTGGTCTGAAAGACCCCGTCCAGTGGGAAGGTTACACCTGATCCACATTCACATCAAATAAATAGGTGGTCCCATTGCCATCCTCAGTCAAATACTGCTTTGGTATCAAAGCCATTCGCTCTTTCCTGAGCCCCTGTGTTCACCTCTTGGTCATATCAATAGGTTGTATGTGTAGGGAGTGCTTTCCTCTCACAGAAGGTAATCACTGTCAGGAAGGATCTGGGCTGGAGACCTAGGGAAGCTATATCACTGAAAGCATTTAAGGAGGAGTTAGATGGATTTTTGACCTGTCAGAGAGCTAAGGGGTGAAGAATTGGGCATTAAAGAGGAGTTAATGACAACAGTAGATGTTATGCAATGGCTTGATCATCCGAATTACTTGATCCTGTTTCTTTTGTCCTCATATTCAGCAAATTGCAAAGTTAATGGCTGCAATTTTCCTGAATGTTCTTTTATTGAACGTTGCAATCAGAGAGAGTAAAGTATTTTGTGAGTCAACTCTTGTTGAGGTATGGGGACTGTACTCACGTTGAATCTGGGTCTATAATATCATCAACAAATGAACCACAAGTTGCAGAGAGGAAACACTCTGTAAAGAGACCAGTGGCGTCTTTCGAAACAAATAACATTTTCCAACCGACACCAAACTATGTTTGACAGTCTTGAGGGACTGGATGACATCCTGTATTACTGTTGACCAGGTATTTGGAGCTAGTGGCCTCCAACCGCTCCTTGCAGGAGCTGTGAGGAGTTGAATAGAACATAGCAACACAGGACTGAGCAGCAGGAGTGGGCCATTAGATACTTTGTCACTGCTCTGTGTGCTTTTGGTCTCAGCAGCACGTTTCAGTCTGTATGTCATTTTACTACACACAAAAACAACTTTGAATAAATGCAAACATCCAGAAACCACAATCCTCTGGGGAAGGGAATTTCCACTTGAACAGGCCTTTGATAATTTCTCATTTGTGTCAACAAATGTTGGAGGGTCACTGTGTCCTTTTCCAGTCCCACTCCTCCATTGGTTACACCCATCTTAAATGCAGCCAGTTTAGTGAGGTGGCCAATTATTTAGGTCTTAGACTAGGCCATTTTCTAGAAAAATGTGAGACACAGAAAATTGAACTCATAACAAATGGTAAAATAATAGAGTGCCCCAAATGTTATTCTGCCTTTGAAGTTATTCTGCTCACCCAAGTTACTGGTAATGGGATTTCTTCCTGGAACAGTGGGGTTTGGTTGAATTCCCTTCGTTTCAGGCAGTGGAGAGATTCCAATGAATCCTCATCAGGAATCCTTCACAAATGGTAAAGATGACGCAAGGATTTTCTGGTCTCACACTTTGCTATCTGGCGGAACAAAGAAAGTGAGAGGGATCAATCGACTGCTGCCGCTCAGACAGGGAACATTTTTTCTCCCTCTCTGTGTTGGAACATACAATTTTGTCAACTGAACACCAAACTGGACTATTCTCTGGAAAACCTGATTATGGATTATATACAGGTGCGTCATTACTCTTGTTGTACACAATTCCTTCCAATCGCAAAAAATTTCCCAATTTATAATTTGATGACATGCTTACATGTGTCTGTGTAACTTGTAAATATTGGTAGGTGTCTTCATAGTATGTGTGTTAATATTAATGCATCTTTTTCTTAAAGTTTATTCTCTAGCTTTAGTCTCCCTGACAGGAGATAATATGCATCCAGTTGATACACTTTTCAGAAAGTCATGGATGGTTCAATACTATTTCTCAGGTAAGATCGAAACTCATAATCCCCGATAACAAAAGGCCGGCATTCCAGGAATGAGGAAAGGGAAACCTCTTTGAAAATCTTCGAAAATAATTTTATCTTTTTATTTTAGTTTAGGGGATCAATCCTGCACACAGTGGATTAGGTGTGGTCTCAGCAATGCCCTGTACAGATGCAGTAAAACATTCCTGCAATTATACCTGATACCTTTGCCAAAAACAGTATCATTTCACTTACCTTCCAAATCACTTGCTGCATCTGCAGACTGACTTCATACAATTCATGTCGCAAGAACATGGAAACCTCCTGTATCACAGAGTTTGGCAATCTCTCTCCATTTAAATTGTTTATCATTGTTTCAACCTTCATGCTAAAATAGACAACTTACCTTATGTTATTTCTGCTGAAGGTTTGCTCACTAACCTTCCCTGCCTGTATCACATTGCAGACTCACTACCTCCATTTGACGACACATTGAATGACCATCTTGGTGTACGAGCTAATTGAGCTCCAAGCCACTCGCTCCCTTTCCTCCCGATCTTTGTTACAGATTATTGATCACTGATGACCCCACAGTCATCTCTGACGCACTCCATCAGTTACAGCCTGAAAATAAACATTTACCTCTACTCTGAATTTCCTGTTAGCGACAGCTTCCGTGTTCCTGTGTAGCGGCTCAGGTGTTGAATGGCCTCCTCATGGACTGTGTAGTGTACTGAACGAGCTGAATTACTTCAATCTATATTACTGTGTAATTCCTTAGAAGGGCGGAATGGTCTCCTCCTGTGTCATTGTAACGATCCTGTCTGACTGAATGGAGTGGTCCCCAACCCTATTAGATTGAGGGAACAAAAGATAGGGTATTGACAGCAGTATATCTCTGCAAGAGCCTGGAGAACTGGATTGAGGGAACAATACTTGGGATGGGCAGAGGTTGTCCATTCGTCTGCACCATTCAGAATGTTCATGGCTGATCCGATTGTGTCTGACCATCCATTCCCTGTCTGTTCCCAATAAACACTGACACTTCTGTCCAGTAAAGATGAGTCGATCTCAGCCTTGAATATCTTCAATAACTGAATCTTCACTGCTCCCTGAGGATGAGGACACCACAGGTAGCACAACACTAAAGTGAAAGGGACGTCCTTATTTCATTGTAGGACTGTTATTTTAAAACTGTGTTAACTGAACATCAAATCACCACCTCTTTTCAGACATAAGAACAGAATAATTTGGAATACTTTGTAATGTAATCCATTCTGGACTCCAAACCTAACCCACATTCCCACTGACCCTTTCCAATCAAATATGTATCGCACTCAGCCTCTGCTGCTGTCTCAGGAAGAGAATGCCTGATAGCAGAAGTCCGCAGGAGCATTAAGGAAATGAGCATATTGAGGCCATTCAGCCTATCGAGTCAGAAATTCAGTTCAATAATTTCTTAAATGTACCTCGACCTCATTCTTCTGCCTTCTCCCTAGAATCCTTGATCCCCTTACAAATCAAAAACATATCGGTTTGTGTCTTAATGACACTAGCGTCTGTGACTCTGTGTATCTGTATGTGAGTAAGTGTTTGTGCGTGTGTCTGTGTGTGTGTATCTGTGCCTCTGTTTGTGTGTGTCTGTATGTGTATGTGCCTGTGTGTGCGCGTGTGTGTGTCAATGTGCTTGTTATCTGTGTGCTTGCGTGTCTACATCTGTCTGTCTGTGTTTCAGCTTGTGTTTCTATCTGTATTTATGTCGATTTGTATGTGACTGTATATGTATTTGTGTGTTTATACGTGTATGTATATCTATATCCTTGTAAGTATTGTGTGTTTCGTCTGTGTATTTCTGTGTCTGTGTCTCTGTGCAGTGAGGTATCTGGGTTTTTTTTGGAAGTGAAAGGACTATTGTTGGAACTGCCAGTGGGTTTAAAGTGAGAGTTGTCTTTCACTGAACATTGCTCCTTAACTGGTCAGTAGGACGTTAATGTTTCAGATTCTCCACACGAGGCGTCCTGGTCCTCTCCAGCTCTTTAAGAGTCGTTCCCACATTACGGGGGTAGGGGAGTGAGGGAATGGATATCGGACACTCCACTACCCGGCTTGGCCCTTTCTATCCTATTCCAGGCTGTTTTTCCTGGATTGGGAGAAAGGGATGGAGGGAGAGTGTGAATGGGTGACCCTGCTGTTTGTGCTCGTGTTGGTGGGGGGAGTTGTGAGGTGTCTGGAATGAGTAGTCGACAGTTTTGAATCCATATAGTATTATTAGTTGCTGAATTCAATAGTGAGAGTGGTAGTGCCTGAGCCTTATTTGGAGACAGAGCATGAACCTTGTTCAGGGTTAGGTGCTATAACAGATATACAGTGAGTGTGAGGGAGCAGAGAGTATATGGTAACTCTTATCGTAACAGAGCGAGGAGGATATTGTTGCTTGTCCAGTATTGTGGGACATTTCTTCAGTTCATCTCAGCGTCGAGGTGAGCCTTCCTGAATGTCTTGTCCAGGTCTATCACTAATAACGACAGAGACCTGTCCCTCAGCTTCCACAGAATCAGGTTAGGTAGAGTTTACAGGTAGCAAGGAGAAGCAAATATTGGTGTCTTATATGTCGAAATCCAAAACGGTAGCAGAAAATCTGAGCATTATATGTCCTGGAAATTAGATAGGCATGTATTGTGGATACCGCAGTCTTATTGAATGGTCTCAAGTTGTATCTAAACTGCATTAAGTAAGTGACTGCTGAAGCTGTGAAAAATAAGTTCCGTAAGTGTATATGAGGTGAGTTGAAGAGTATGTTGTGAAGCAAACTAGAGACCAGGTTATTTCGGATTTGATGTTGTGTGGTTAGAAGGACGAGTTATTAACCTTGGTCTGAAGCAGCTTTTAAGGAATAATGCCATTTAAAAGGTTCAGTTTACAAGGTGGCTGCATACAATATAGAATTCTTGAATAGTCCAATCAAACATCATTGAAGATTGGAGGCTAGAGTTCAAGATATCTACAGTGAATTTGGAAATTGCAATATAACATTCAGTGGGAGACAAGCAGTGGTTGTTAGGGTCATAGAGTCAAACTGCACGGAGACAGGCCCTTCAGCCCAAACTGGTCCATTCCGACCAAAATGCTCATCCACGCTAAACCCATTTCCCTGCCATTGTCCCGTATCTTTCTCATCTTTTACTATCCATGTATTTGTTCAAAGGCCTTTTAAATATTGTCAATGTATCTGCCTCAACCACTTCTCATTCCATATGCATAACAACCCCGAGTTAAAAAGTTGTTCCTCAGGTTCCCTTTTGTTGTGTCCCCTCTGACCTTAAACTGATGCTCTCTAGTCTATGATTGCCCAACCCTGGGAAAAAAGACTGGGTACATTCACTCTATCCATGTCTGTCATGATCTTATAAAATTCAATATGATCCTCCCTCAGCCTCATGCACACAAAAGTAAAAAGTCCTAGCTCGTCCAACCTCTTTTTATAAATCAGACCATTGAGACCTTGGCAACATCCTTGTAATTATTTTTCTGCACACTTTCCAGTTTAATAACATCCTTCCTATAGCAAAGTGAACAAAACTGAACATAACGTTACCAATATGGCCACACCAGCATCCTGCATAACTGCAACATAACTCCCTAATTCCGGTACTCAGTGGTATAAACCAATTAAGGTCAGTGTGCCAAAAGCTTTCCTCACTGCCCTGTCTACCTCTGAATCAACTTTCAGAGAACCATGCACCTGAATTCCAAGGTCCCTCTGTTCCACTACACTCCTTAGGACCCAACCATTCACCATGAAACTCCAAACTTGATTTGACTTCCAAAAATGCAAGAACTTATACTGATCAATATTAAAATCCATTTGCCATTTCTCAGCCCACTTCTCCAGCTGATCAAGATTCTGCTGTAATTTCTGAAATTTCGGATAACCTTCCTCACTCTCCATGATGCCGCCTGTTTTAGTGCCGTCTTCAAACTTACAAATCATGCCGGTACATTCACATGTAAATCATAGATATATGTAATATGTAGTGGTCCCAGCATCAACCCCTGACGCATTCCACTATTCACAGGCCTCCAGTCTGACCAACATGCTTCCAGTATTAATCTCTGCTTCCTACCATCAAGGCAATGTTGTACCTAATTTGCCAGTTCCCCCTCAATTCCATGCGATCTAACCTTCCAGAGCGGCGTACCATGTGGAACCTTATTGAAGGCCTTACTGGAATCCATCTGGACTAGGTGTCCCACCCGGACCTCCTCAACGTTGCTGGTCACTTTAGCAAAGAACTCCAACAAAATTGTGAGTCATGATCTCCCTTGCACAAACTCCTGTGCTGAAGTTCATGAAGGGCTTTTGCCCGAAACATCGATTTTACTGTTCCTCGGATGCTGCCTGACCTGCTCTGCTTTTCCAGCACCATTCTAATCTTACTCCGAACCATACCCTGTCTTTCCAAATGCATGTATATCCAATCTCTCCGAATCTTCCAAAGTAACCTACCTACTAGATTGTAGAATTACTGGTCTTTAGTTCCCAGGTTTATCTTTGTAGCATTTCTTGAACACGGGCTCAGCATTCGCTATGCTCCAGTCATCCGGGACCTCATTCGTTGGCCAGCGATGATAGAAAAGAGCCAAGTAGTGCTCCCGCATTTTCTTCTCTATCCTCCTGCTGTGTTCCTGAATATATCTGGTCAGGACCAGGAGTTTTGAGAAATACTGCAAAGTCGGCAACATACATCTATTTATTTCAGGTACAAACACCAAAGAGTGAGCAAGTGACTCAATGATGGTTAACATAACAAATTAGAAAATACGTTAATCATAGGAAATGACTTCAGGAGAATTCCAGCTATTGTGAAAACCTGAGAATTCTCAGAAATTAACGATCCAAAAATGGAAGGCCATGAAACTGTAAAGGAAATCAAAAAGAGAACGTACATGCTAACAAACAGGAACACAAAGACTGCATCAATCTGCAATCGATATTTCAAAGGAAACAAAATAAAAGCAAGGTCAAACGTGGAAATTTGTAATTGGGAGAGGAGAGGTCTTTGTGGAGAACAGGGAAATGGCCAAGAAGACAACCAGTTACTTTGCATCTGTCTTCATGGAGGAAGATCCAGAAAATCCCCCAATAATACCAAGTGATCATATCGGACTCCTGGAGCTAAAGACATAAAGTCAATTCATATCAATAACAAGGTAGCACTTGAACATGGAGCTGGATTGAGCATTGCTAAGTCTGATGAAACAGATGTATGTCCTATCAAAACATCGGAAATAAATTACCAGTAGTAGTATTAATTGTATTGTCGATAACTGTGTTTTATTTTTCACTTGATAACGAATCTGGTGCCAGGTGTACTGTCCGGTTTTATCCTTTCAGACCTCAGAGCATTTTGATACAACAGAGTGTCTTGCTTGGCCGATTCAGAGATCATTGAAGAGTGTCTCACATGTCTGTGTGTCTGGAGTCACTTTTAGGCCAGACCAGGAAGGCACAGGAGATTCACTTGAAAGTACATTGGGGAAGGAGATCGATGTTTACAATCAACATTGGACACAAGATCACTGTTACTGACACCAGATTTTAGGTCTCAATATTTGATTAATTATTTTTAGCTTCCACAAGCTGCCAGAGCATTAGCCTGGTCTGGATTTGTAATCCAATGATATTTCCACAACAACATCATCTCCACATGGGGACCTATCAGAAACCACACTGACCTGATTATTTCGGTGTTACTTGACAACTCTGTCAAAAAAATCCCACCAGTTTGACTGTCGTGATGGGAGTTCGAGGTGGCAATTGGTCAGATTGTAATTATTCTCCTCTTCGGGGAGTCGACATAGCTGAGTAATTTTCCACATTGCCAGGGAGATGTCAGAGTTGGAGCTGGAATGAAACAGCTTCCCCAGGGACACGGCTTGTTGTGCAGCACAAGTCTTCAGTCCCATTGCAGGAATGGGGTCAAGGCCTATTGCCTTTGTCGTATCGATTGTGTTCAGCTGTTTCTTCATGTCACGTGCAGCAAATCGAATTAGTTGAAAATGGGCATCTGTGCTTCTGTGAGCATCATGATGAGTGTGAGTTGGATCATCCACTCAACACCTCTGGCTGAGGGTAGTGCAGACACCACATCTTTTTTCACTGATATACAGAGTTGTTCCGATATTTAGGATGAGGATATTTGTGGAGTCCTCTCCTCCAGTAAATTGTTTAATAGTCCACCGACATTTATGCTTGGATTTAGGAGGACAACAGAGCTTAGATCCGATCTTTTAGTCTTGGGATCATTTCCCCCTCTCCATCAGAAGTTAATTCTGCTGTTTGGAATGTAACCAGTCAAGTGTGGTCGCTTTAATGGGTTGTCATCAGGTTTAGGTGCACGTGATTCCAATCTTGGCATTAGCCCTGTGTTCAGAGACCTTACCTTGTTTCTCATGCGGTAACACTTCCATTTTCAGATTCTCATTCTGCTAAGAGCATCTTCTTGGTGTCTCGCCTCCAATTTGTTACTTTAACTCAATCCATTTAAGGTAATAAACTAAACCGTTTCTTTTCCACAATGTCAACTTCTGCATTTGCAGTGAACATGTTTCACTCTGTTTTTCTCCCTGAACATGATTAAAAGCTCTGTAGTGTCAGTGATGTCAGTCTTATGCAGTTTCAGAGTCAAGAAACTTGTGCACCATGCGTTATTGTTCAGTTCCCAGTGTATGGCACTCTATGTTGACAGGATGTTTGAGCATCTTTGACATCCTTCTTTGGAAATTGTCCAAAAACAGACGTTGCTGAAGAGCATACTGAAAATGTTGCAGTATACTCTGGAGTGAATGCAGAGCGAAACTTTCAGGTCCAGTGACCCTTTACAAAGCTTCCAGTTTCTCCAGCAATTTTTGTATTTTTATTTCCAGAATCCACAGTTTTTTGTTTTCGTGAAAAATTATTCTGTGTCTATTCATTTCTGGAGAAACTCAGCAGGTCTTTCAGCATCTGCAGAGACAGAGAACAAGCATTAGCACTTCAAGCCCAGTGTGACAGTTCTTCAGAACCGAAAAGGATTGGAAACTGGGATTTTTAAGCCCTTGTCAGAGGTGGAGGATGGGTAACAGGTAAAAGTGGGTGTGGCAAAGATAAACGGTCTTTTAGCACTGCTGAACGAGTGGATGATATAAAATGTGTGTAAATTAAGGTGTGAATGGGGAAAAGGGGTTCTCTCTATTGAGTGCAAGATAAAGAAGACCCAACCACACAAGGTCATAGGGAGGCCAAGAGGGAGAATGTTGACTATGTGGCATTATATAGATCTGGCCTTAAATACATTTTCATTGTCGAGATCATCGCCCCCTTTAGACAAAAGAATCCAGGTGCTTGACTTCCCATTGGCACTAGTAAGCGTTTCATGCTGCCTTAGTATTGTAATATGGAGAAAAACAAATCACCATACGAGGTTTGGGCTGAGTATTGTTTACCTGACATGTTCAATATTGTTTAAATTTGCAGTGCTTATCTTTAAATGCTTGTTCTTGAAATTAGTATCAGATGGAATGTGGGAGGTTGGGTGGTGACATTGTAAAAGTTTCTAAAATCATGAGTGATATGGATAGGGTGAATAACCAAGATCGTTCCAACGGCATGGGGGAGTTCAGCCATAGAAGGCATAGGTTTAAGGTGAAATAGGAAAGATTTAAAAGGAACGAAGGGGCAACCTTTTTACACAGAGAGTGGTGTGGTTATGGAATAAGCTGTCAGAGGAAGAGTGGTAGATGCCAGTAGAGCTACAACGTTTAAAACTCATTTGGACAAACATATGAATGGGAAACAGTTAGAGGCATATGGGCCAAATGAAAGCAGATGGGACGAGTTTAATTTGGAAATCCTGGACTGCATGGACATTTAGAAAAGTTTCATGCACAGTCAGTGTATGTTTGTGAAAAGAAAACAATAATTTGCCATGCAAAAATTATGCAAAGTATTTCTGGAGATGCCTGAGAATGTAACAAGCGGATTTGGTAAAGGGGATCTGGTAGAGACCAGCTTTCTAGAGATTTTCCACAAGGTATTACAAAATAAAAGTTCTTACACAAGACAGAAGCTCGTAGGACGATGGATAATGTATTAACATGGGATGGTGATTGGTGAGCACATAGAAATCGGAGAGTCTGGATTAATGAATCTTCATGATAAAGGTGTATCTGATAGAGTACCACAGCTATGAGTCCGATGGCATCAGTTATCTACAATCTATACTGACAGCCTGAAGGAGGGATTTGAGTGCAACATATGTCCAAGTTTATGGATGACACTGAGAACCAAAAAGCAGGCTGTTATTTAATGGAGAGAACTTCCAGAAAAGGAGCAGTACAACGGGATTAGAGTCTTCCAGTGTATGAAACATAAAGTCAGCATGCTGATGCACCAAGTAACTTAGATGGTACATTAGGTGGTTTCCTCCAATGAAAGGGTTGAGTTATTGAGAATCTCTAAAATAGTGAGGCGTTAATTCATTGGGGATTAAATGAATGAGGAGTGATACTGCTGAAAATTACAAGACACAGAAGGGGTTGGAGAAGGTAGATGTTTCCATTCTTGGGCAAAGTGTTGAACTCGAGGATATAGATACCGAATAAGGAACATCGATTTCAATCTGAGATGCAGAGTCATGGCTTCTCTCCGAAGGTAATGAATGTCTGGAATTCCCTAAATCAGAGAGGTGTGGAGGGATACAAGGAGTCGGCAAGAGAGTGGAGTTGGGTCCTGGGGTAGATCAGCCATGTTCTTATTAAATGACAGGGTTAGATTGACCTACTCCTGTTCCTATTTATTAATTTCACATGTTATGCTTTTGGAAAGTAACGGGTTATTTTGCTGGAAATCGTGTTGTACAATGTTGCATTCAGGGAGAGCAGAGGATTTGTTGTTTTAACCCTGGGTGGGGTATGTGGCTGTATTCCCAGCGTATCTGGGTCTGCAACATGACACCCATCTGGAGCAGAAGTTACAGAGAGGGGAAGCCTGGAAACAGGGACTGGGTGATAGGAGTGGGGGTCACTTTCTGATCCAGCCTTTATTTTCCAAGTACATTAACGAGGTATGAAAGTAAATTGGGCCAATAATATAAAGGAGGATAGTAAAAGTTTTTTTAGGTATGTGCAACGCAAAAAAATGGTTAGGACTAAAATTGGACCATTGAAGACAGAAACAGGGGAATATATTACGGGGAACAAAGAAATGGCAGAGGAATTAAATGGGTACTTCAGATCTGTGTTCACTGGGGAAGACACAAGCAATCTCCCTGAGGTAACAGTGGCTGAAGGACCTGAACTTAAGGGAATGAATATTTGCTAGGATTTGGTGTTGGAGAGACTGTTAGGTCTGAAGATTGATAAATCTCCGGGACCTGATGGTCTGCATCCCAGGGTACTGAAGGAGGTGGCTCGGGAAATCGTGGATGCGTTGGTGATTATTTTCCAGAGTTCGATAGATTCGTGGTCAGTTCCTGAGGATTGGAGGGTGGCTAATGTATTATCCACTTTTTAAGAAAGGTGGGAGAGAGAAAGCCGGAAATTATAGACCAGTTAGTCTGACCTCAGTGGTGGGAAAAATGCTGGAGTCTATTATAAAGGATGAAATTATGACACATCTGGATAGTAGTAACAGGATAGGTCAGAGTCAGCATGGATTTATGAAGCGGAAATCATGCTTGACTAATCTTCTTGAATTTTTTGAGGCTGTAACTCTGAAGATGGACGAGGGAGATCCAGTAGATGCAGTGCACCTGGACTTTTAGAAAGCTTTTGATAAAGTCCCACACAGGAGGTTAGTGAGTAAAATTAGGGCGCATGGTATTGGGGGCAAAGTACTAGATTGGATTGAAAATTGGTTGGCTGATAGGAAACAAAGGGTAGTGATAAACGGCTCCATTTCGGAATGGCAGGCAGTGACCAGTGGGGTACTGCAGGGATCCGTGCTGGGACCGCAGCTTTTTACAATATATGTTAATGATATAGAAGATGGTATCAGCAATAACATTAGCAAATTTGCTGATGATACAAAGCTGGGTGGCAGGGTGAAATGTGATGAGTATGTTAGGCGATTACAGGGTGACCTGGACAAGTTAGGTGAGTGGGTAGATGCATGGCAGATGCAGTTTAATGTGGATAAATGTATGGTTATCCACTTTGGTGGCAGGAGCAGGAAGGAAGATTACTACATCAATGGAATCAGTTTAGGTAAAGGGGCAGTACCGAGAGATCTAGGTATTCTTGTACACCAGTCAATGAAGGCAAGCATGCAGGTACAGCAGATAGTGAAGAAGGCTAATAGCATGCTGCCCTTCATAACAAGAGGGATTGAGTATAGAAGCAAATAGGTGCTTCTGCAGCTGTACAGGGCCCTGGTGAGACCACATCTGGAGTACTGTGTGCAGTTCTGGTCTCCAAATTTGAGGAAAGAGATTCTGGCGATTGAGGGAGTGCAGTGTGAACCTAATAGGCCGGATGGCCTGCTTGCACATTCTTTGATCAATCCAGAGACTCAAATAATGTTCTGGGCCCTGGGCTCTAATCTTGGGGGATGGGGTGGGGGGGGGAGGGGGAGGGGGCGGGGAGCTGTGGGTCATCACAGTGAGAACAGGTTTGGGGATGAACACGGTCCAAGGGGGCAACAGGTTTGCTTTCTGAGGTGTTGAGGGCCTGAATGTTTTGTCGAGGTGCTTTGGGGATAAACATACTGAGGAGGTGCTTTCTGAGGTACTGAGGGAGCACTATCTGACGGTATAGGGTGCAGTAGGTGGAATGGTACAAATACACTTCCCTAATCATTTCCTCAGGGCCCTAAAGACACACTGGTGTGGTCATCTGAGATGGAAGCCACTCCCCATTTTAGAAGATTAAATCAACACTCAGTGAAAAATAACACAAACACATGCCTGAAACATGGATTGGAGGAAAACTGTTATGAATCTACTATCACTTGTTGCTTGGACACGCTTTAGAAAAGCAGGCACCGAAACAGACCAATGCTGTCGATGCAAGGGGTGCTGCGCAGGAAGATACTAGGCGTTATTTGCGGTTGATGTCTTTCTCCCTGCAGAGGTCATCATCTGAGATCAAGGTTCAGTACTGGGAGAAATCATCTCCCCATCTGTGTGTGTGTGTGTGTGTGTGTGTGTGTGTGTGTGTGTGTGTGTGTGTGTGTGTGTGTGTGTGTGTGTGTGTGTGTGTGTGTGTGTGTGTGTGTGTGTGTGTGTGTTAAGGTTATATTGTATATCCAAGAAGATAAATTCCAGCTGCTTTTCCAAGTTGATTGGTCCTTGATTTAAATTTAAAAACTGGCAAAGACACAAATGTGAAAGCTTTTAAAAGCTGAAAAACTCACTTAACTGGGGTAAAGTGAATGCTGTAAAGCTCCCAAAAGAGGTTGTGATGGAAGGAACAAGCAACATTAGATTGAGAAGAGATAGTGCCATTCAGGTGCAGAGGTATTTCTAGAATGTCTATTCAGTATTAACTAAGTAATTTCAGGAGAGGAGAAATCAATTTCAGGTGGTTCAAAAACACTTTGGAGATAGTTTCTCAACCAACCTGTTCAGTGATATTCCTGTGGACCAAGTGGGACTGAAAACTGGATCTCCTCGCTCAAAGGTAAAGACGCTACCTTCCCCAAGCTGTACAAGAGACCGGACATTTGGCTGCAGACATGAATTGAAAAGAGCCAACGTAACAAGGTCTTCAAGAAGGAAGGAGGGAGAAACCAGAAAAGTACAGGCCAATCAGTCTGATGGTGGGGAAACTTTGGAATGAATACTTAGGGACAGAATGAATCTGCATTTGGGGCAGGCAGGGGTTAATCAAGAACAGTAGGTGTGTTTTTATCAAAGGAAGGTCACATCCGACCAAACTGATTGAATTTATCAAAGAGGGGCCAGATGTATAGGTGACAGCAATGCATTTGGTGTAGGCTACTTGGAATTCAATGGGGCTTTTGATAAGGTCCTGCATGGGACACTGATGGCAAAGACAAGAGCCCATGGGTTCCAAGGAAATTTGGCAAATTGGATCCACAATGGGCTGAGTGGCAGGAAGCAGAGGGTGATGGTTGAGATGTGCTTCTGTAACTGGAAGCTTGTGCTCAGAGATATTGAATATGTTTGAGGCACAGACAGAAGGTTCATAAGTAATAACGGAGTCAAGGATTATCGAGGAATGGCAGGAATGTGCAGTGTTGGGGAAATGCTGACAGTGGCAAAAAAATCACATTATTCCAGCACATCCAGGAATATAATGCAAACCAAAATGATAATACCGATAAAATGTAAAGGGGAAATCCAAGATGCTGGTGATCCGGAAGGTCTGCTTTGTTGGGGTCTGCATCACAGTACGGGCAAAGTGGTTCCCTAACCCACTCCATCCCAGCCATTTACTTAAAATGCTTAGTTTTTGAAAGATTTGAGAGTTGGCAGTTGTTGTAGCCTTAGTTTGAGTGGTTTTTAAGCTTTATGAGACTTTGTTTATTAATGATCAGTAATTCAAGTTCTCGTCTCTCTTGTTCAAATGTTGCTACAGTGTGTTCTGGGTAATGGTGTGATAAAATTGTCTACCTGGAACATTGGCCAGAAAAGAGGAAAAATTTATTTTCTAGTCAAAAAAGAGAAGGTGGATGTTTTCCTATTGCAGGAGATGCACCTTGATGACAAGAAACATTTGACATTACAGCAGGTCGGGTTTGATCGGGTTTATTTCTCCTCTTTTAATACTACGAGTAGGAGAGAATCCATAATGGATAAAAAGAATCTTCCATTTAACCTACTAGATTGTATTTGATACTCACAGGAGGCTCATATTCCCCAAAGCCTTGAACTATGATAAATAATACAGTATTTTGAATGTTTATTGTCCCCCCCCCTCCCCCACCCCACCCCCGGCGCATCCTGGTAGATGCATTTTCCAAATTCAGTTATCTTGCATCGTGGCACATTATTGTAGAAGATTTCAACTGTCTTATGGACCCCACAGTGGACAGAATGTCCTAAGGTGTCCCAATAGCCTCGTTATAATGTAAGCATTTAGTGGATATGTGTGCAGAACTAGAGCTGGTGGATGTCTGGAAAAAGAACCACATCACAAGTAGCGATTTTATTTTCTTCTTTAACCCGCAGAGATGTCACGCAAGGGTTGATATCTTTCCCTTCCCTGCAACAATCTTAGATTCGGTGGCATCCTGCACAATTGGGAATATTACCATTTTTGACCATGAAGCAGTATACACATTGATTAAGATTAAAGGCAATGTAACAGATTCGAGACACTAGCGAATGTATCCCTTTATTCTTAAGACTAATTGGTTAATTGAGTATTTAGATTAGATTACTTCCAGTGTAGAAACAGGCCCTTTGGCCTAAAATGTCCACACCGACCCGCCGAAGAGCAACCCACTCAGACCCATTAACTGATATTTACCCCTTCACCTAACGCTACGGGCAATTTAGCATGGCCAATTCAGCTAACCTGCACATGTTGGACTGTGGGAGGAAACCGGTGCACCTGGAGAAAACCCACGCAGACACAGGAAGAATGTGTAAACTCCACACAGACTGTCACCTTCGGCAGGAATTGAACCCAGGTCTCTGGCGCTGTGAGGCAGCAGTGCTAACCACTGTGTCACTGTGCCACCGTGCCGCCCACTGCAATGAATTCAGATCTTTCTTAGCCATTAATTCAGATTTAACAAGTAAACCATCCATTATATGGGAAATTGCTAAGGCTTATGCCGAGGGAATAAATTAATCCTTAGGATGCAGCAGAAAGGGGAGCACGAACGCTAGTTTGAGGCACAGCTGAGGGCAGCCGAGAGGGCATACTGTGATAGCCCCTCAGTGGCTAAGCTGCAGAGGATCACAACGCTTCGGTCTACAGTGAATTCCATGCTCACACAGACAGCCAAGAAGGAACTTACTTTTGCAAAACAAAGGCTGTTTGAACATAGTGAGAAACCAGGCAGGTATTTATTCTATCTTGCCAGGAAAACAACCGCTCCTCTTAAGTCATTACCTCAATTAGGGACGGTACTGGGATCCTTACCTTCAATTCCAAAAAGATTAATGCCTCCTGTCCGAGATTTGCACGAATTATTTCAGACTGAACATTTTGAGGATAGATGGATTAAGATGGAGTCATTTTTCAAGAACCTGGGTCTTCCAGGAGTAACCCCTGAATAGGTGTTGTGCCTTAATGCACCATTGTCAGCGCAGGAGGGTGTGAAGCAACTTCAGAATGTAAAGGTGCACGTTCTTGACGGATTTCCTAGTGAATTTTATAAATACTTTATAAACCTATTGTCAGGGCTGATGTTTAATATGTTCCGTCACTCATACAGTCACGAACCCCTCCCTCCATCCTTAAGAGAGGATCATATCTCTCTGATGCTGAAGAAAGGAAGACCCTGGAAGATTGTACTTCTTACACGCCAATCTCACTTTTAAATGTTGGTTTCAAAATCCTGTCTGAGATCTGCATTCAGGCTGGAAACTTTGCTGCCTTCCGTTGCCGAAGAGGACCAAATAGGCTTTATAAATGGCCGCAGATCTTCCTACAATGTTAAGAATTTACTCACTATGCTCCAAGAGTGTCAACAAGAGTGTCAACAACAATCTGTGCAGGGATTATTGATCTCTTTGGATGAGAGAAGGCATTTGATTGGATTGAGTGGCCGGATCTCTTCTGTACATTAGAACGGTTTGGTCTATGCAAAGTTTTTATCAAGTGGGTGAATGTCCTTTACCGTGATCCTCTGGCTGCGCTTCTCACTAATGGTGTGGCCAACCAGTAATATTAATATTTCTCCAGGCAGCCGACAAGGTTGACACCTTTCACCATTGTTGTTTACGTTGGCCATTGAGCCACTAGCGGAGGCCATCCATAGGGATGTCAATATATCTTCCCCAGAATTAGGATAGAAGTCACGAAAGATTACATTACAAAGATTACATAAGGGTCTTATGTTTTTGTCAAATCCCACAATTTCGTTTGTTCATGTGATGCAATGCATTAATTCGCCTGTTGCCTTTCCGGACGATAAGATTAATTTTACAAAGTTGAAGGCCAAGCCTATTGGAGGTCTTAGGCAAATACCTGTTACTGAGGGTAAATCCTGGTTTCCTTTTAAATGGTGATTTCCCTATTTCAGTATATTCATTCTATATGTCTTTGATCATTTATTTAAAGTGAACTATGTCCATTTGTTTGACAAAATTAAACCAGACGTCCAAAGATGGGAAGTATTTCCAATATCCTGGCTCGGTCGGATAGCTGTTATTAAAATGAATGCCCGTCCTCATTTCCTACACCTCGTTCGAATACTTTCTTTGATGTTTCCCGACAGATATTTTGGAAATATAATGGCTGATTTAGCATGGAAACAGAACCTTCAGTCCAACCCATCCATGCCGACCACATATCCCAAACCAATCTAGTCCCATCTGCCAGCACCCGGCACATAACCCTCCAAATCCTTCTTAAATGTTGCACTTGTATCAGACTCCCCGACATCATCTGGCAGTTCATTCCATACATGTACCACTCTCTGTGTGAAATAGTTGCCCCGTAGTTCTCTATTACATCTTTCCCTTCTCACCCTAAACCTATACCCTCTCGTTCTGGACTCGGCGACAACAGAGAAGCGACTTTACCTAATTACCTTATACATGCCCCTCATAATTTTGTAAACCTCTATAATGTCAGCCCTAAGCCTCTGACGCTCCAGGGAAAACAGTGCCAGTCTGTTCAGCTTCTCTTTATAGCTCAAATTCTCCAACTCTGGCGACATTCTTGAAATATTTTCTGAACCATTTCAAGTTTCACAACATCTTTCCAATAGGAAGGAGACCAGAATTGCATGCAATATTCCAAGAGTGACCTAACCAATGTCCTGTACAGCCGCAACATTACATCCTAACTCCTGTACTCGGTACTCTGACCAATAAAGGAAAGCATACCAAACGCCTTATTCACTATCCTAGCCACCTACGACTCTACTTTTAAGGAGCTATGAACCTGCACTCCAAGTTCGCTTTGTTCAGCAACACTTCCTGCGACCTTACTATTAAGTGTATAAGTCCTGCTAAGATTTTCTTTCCCAAAATGCAGCACCTCGCATTTATCTGAATTAAACTCCATCTGACACTTCTCAGCCCATTGGCCGTTTGATAAATCTGAGGTGACCCTCTTCGCTCTCTACTACACCTCCAATTTTGGTGTCATCTGCAAACTTACTAACAGTACCTCTTATGCAAGCAATTATGTAAATGATAAAAAGAAGTGAATCCAGCACCGATCCTAGTGGCGCTGCACTGGTCACAAGCCTCCAGTCTGAAAAACAACCCTCCACCACCACCTTTGAGCAAGTTCTATATCCAAATGGCTAGTGCTCCCTGTATGCCATGAGATCACATCCTCTGCCCTCATCAATCCTCTTTGTTACTTCCTCAAAAAACTCAATCAAGTTTGTGAGACATGATTTCTCACGCACAAAGCCATATTCACTATCCATAATCAGACTTTGCCTTTCCAAATACATGAACATCCTGTCGCTTAGGATTCCCTCCAGCAACTTGCCCACCACCAATGTCAGGCTCACTGGTCTGTTGTTCCCTGGCTTGTCCTTAACACCCTTCTTAAACAGTGCCACCACGTTTGCCAACCTTCAGTCTTCTGGCACCTCAACTGTGACGATCTATATTACAAATATCTCAGCAAAAGGCTCAGTAACCGCTTCTCTAGCTTCCCACAGAGTTATAGGGTACACCTGACCAGGTCCTGTGCATTAATCCCCCTTTACCCATTTCAAGACATTCAGCACTTCCTCCTCTGTCATATGGACATTGTGCAAGGTGTCACCATCTATTTACCTATATTTTATATCTTCCATATCCTTTTCCACAGTAAATACTGATGCACAATACTCCATCAGTATCTCCCCCATACTTCCTGTGCTAGGAAAAATATTCTGTTGTGTTGGATGTCTGAAAACCCGCCGGGTCTGTTGTGACGTTGTAAGCTCGCTTGGAGAATATCCCTTTGGACTTTCTCACCGGTATGGTGCACCGAAAAGCAGAGATTTATATAAGATATGGCAACCCTATTTGGATTACCGCGATACAGGTTTATTTGTCATTCTAAAAAGGGCTTTTATATAGTCATGACGATATTGTCTAATGAATCACATATGAAGAATTATGAACGTATGAAAGTGTATCAGTTCATGCGCTCGAAGAACGAGAGCTATCACTTTGTTATGCTGAGCCGTATTATTTATTTATTATTTATCGTTTTTGTTTTTCTTCTGTCCGTTGAGCGACTTTAACTTATTTTGTATATACATGCACATGAGTGTAATTTTGTTCAGTTATTTGAATTGTTTTGTTAATTGTTTAATATAATAATAAAATATCTTTTTCAATAAAACATTTTGTTAAAAAATTAAAATGCTAACATTGATAGATTAGAGTCCCAACTAATTCTCATTAGACAGTCCACTCATGGTGGTTTATGTTGAAGGTCCCCACACCTTGGGTGATGGGGTGAGGTTGAGAGAGCGCCCCCTTCATGGTAACCTCTGTCAGTCTGGGGAATTGAACCTGCGCTCCTCTGCATCACAAACCAACCATCCAGCCAACTGAGTGGGAGACTGTGTAACTGTTACACACAGAATCAGTCACAGACAAAGGGCAAGAGAAACATTCATGACAAGGTAAAAGGTATATTTGAGATATTCGTCATGATAACGGCTGAGGATAAAAGCGTTCTCTGCTAGAAATTGTATTTTACAATGAGACAAGTGTTTGGAAGCTGTCTTTAGCTGAATACAATAAGGTGAGACAAGTGAAATAACCAGAATGACAACCCCTCTGTCAAACGCAATGACAATATCACTGAGACAGTTTCTTTGTTAGATTCAGCCCAGTGAGGCGAAGACTCTGCTGTCTTCACTCCCAGCAACGAAGTTGCAGAACAAATGCTCATCCAAAACTCTCCATCGCCTGTAGTCACAGTAATATCCCTTTCACTCATAATTCTTCATAATACTGACCCGTGTTACATGATGCTATCGAAATGTCTTCATTTCAGCATTCTGAAACCTGTGAACATATCCTTCCATGACATATTTTCTCAATGTCCACCCCCCCCCCACCCCTCCGTCTCCAAACCAAAACACCCTCCTTTACAGTCATACTGCACAAGATTCCCAGTATGACTGGACATTTGGCCCAGCTGGTCCATGCCAACCAAAATGTCCATCCAGACTCACCCCATTTCCCTGCCCTTGCTCTGTATCCCTCTAATCCTTTCCTATCTGTGTATTCGTCCAAATGCCTTTTCAATGTTGCTATTGTACCCACCTCAATCACTTCCACTGAGAGCTCAGTCCATATGCTTATCACACTCTATGTAAAAAAGTAGCCTCTCAGGTTCCTTTTTACATACATTTTCCTTTCCAAACATTAACGGATGTCCTCTAGTTCTCGATTCCTCAACCTTAGGAAAAAATTTCAAGCATTCACCCCATGCACGCATTTCATGATTTTATAAGAGTTACACTTCTATAAGAACCCCTTCGGTTTCCAACGCTGTAAAGAAATAAGTTCTAATATGTCCAACCTCTGCCTGTAACTTAGAGCCTTTAGCCCAGGAAACATCTTTGTAAATATCTTCTAAACACTTTCTCGTTCAATAATATCCTTTCTAGATCAAGGTGAACAACACTGAACCCAATACTCCAACTGCAGCCTTACCAACATCCTGTACAACTGCAACATAACGTCCCAACCTCTATACTCAATGCGCTGATGAAGGCCAGTGTGCCAACTGCCTTCTTCACTGTCCTGTGTATCTGTGACTCAAATTTCAGACATCCGTGCACCTGATCTCCAACGTTCTTTTGTTCCACTACACTCCTTAAGACCCTCTCATTCATCATTAAACTCCTAATCGGATTTGACTTTCCAAAATGCAAGACGTCACACTTATTTATATTAAACGCCATTTGCTATTTCTCAGCACACTTCCTCAGCTGCAATTTCTGATAATGTTCCTCATTGTAAATTATGCCTCCTAATTTAGTGTCATCTGCAAACATACTAACCTTGCACTGTGCACTCTGGTCCAAATCATAGATAAGAAACCGTAATAGGCCCAGGAACGACCACTGAGGCACTCCACTGGTCACAGGTCTCCAGTCCGACAAGCATACCTCCACCATAGCCATTTGCTTCATAACGTCAAGACAATTGTGTCGCCAATTTGCTAGTTTACATTGGAGTCCATGCTATCTGACCTTCCAGAGCGGCCTTCCATGTGGAACCTGATCAAAGGCCGTACTGAAATTCATATAGACTATGTCCACCACCATGCCCTCTTCAACCTTCCCGGTCACATCCTTAAAAACTCTAACAAAATTTGTAAGGCATGATCTGCCACGCACAAATCTATGCTGACTGCTCCAAGTCAAACTCTATCTTTCCAAATGCATGCATATCTTATATCTCCGAACCTTCTCAAGTGTTTTCCGAAACAGACGTGAAGCTTACTGGTCTATATTTCCCAGGTTTTTCTTTGCAGCCCTTCTTGAATAAGGGCACATTTGTTACCGCTCAGTCTTCTGGGTCCTTGGCCCATGAACTCTCTTCTCTCGCCTCTTGCAGTGCTGTTGGATATATCTCTCAGGACCAAGAGATTTACCTGACTTTATGCATTCTAATATGCGCATCAGCAACTCTACTGTGATATGGACTGTACCAAGATATCACAAATAACCTCCCAAAGGTCACAGGCCTTCATGTCTTTCTTCATGGTAAAGACAGAGTGGAAATTGAGTATTTCACCCATCTCTTGACGTTTTACAAATGCGATCCAATATTGTTTTTTAAGACGTCCTATTCTCTCTCTGGTTGTTCTTTTTCTTTCCTATACTGAATTTGGATTAACACTATTCTGCTCAGCCAATGCTATCTCATACCTCCTTTTCGCCTTGCTGATTTCCTTCTTCAGTAAACTCCTGTATCCCCTGTGTACCTCCATGGATTCCCTTTGTCCCAGCTGCCTGCACCTGAGCCACGCCTACTTTTTTTCTGCTCAGAGCCGCAATATCTCTTGTCATCCAGAGTTCTCTCTTCCAGCCTCACGTCCCCTTCATCCTCACAGGAACATATAGACCTTGAACTCGAGCTATCTCACTTTTGAAGCCCTCCAAATTCCCCGGGATCCTTTTACCTCGAAACAAACTACTTCCATCAACCCCTGCAATCCTCTGTCTAATTCCAACAAAATACGTCTTGCCCCAGTTTAGAACGTGAGACTGTGGAATAATTTTGTCCCTACCATAACTATCTTAACATTAATACAGCTCTAGTCCCTTCCCGAGTAGGACCCTCTACATGCTGCTTGTGGATGCTTTCCTGAACACACTTAACAAATTACGTTCCATCTAAATTCTTAATCATCTGGAAGTCCCAGTCTATGTTAGGAAAATTAAAATCACCAATTATGACAACCCTATTGCTCCTGCAAGTCTCGCCAGTCTCCATGCATATTTGTTTCTCTAATTCCCATTGATTATTTGGAAGCTTATAGTGCAACCACTATAACATCACCATCCCCCTCTTACTACTTTTCACCGTTCACAAAACCTCATTGGATATTAACTCAGTTATTTCTACTTTCAATACTAGAGTGATATGCGCCTTAATCAGAACTATTGGTGTTTAAATTGTTTCCATTTACATCTCTGCCTCGCAGTGATTTTCACATTCGCAGCACCGCTTGTCAAGGTACAGTGGAGATATGGAGCTGTAAATGGTTGGGAACTGCACATCCTGTCACTTTCAGCATTGGTTACATATTTCCCACACTGGGAAGCGATCTCATACAGTGTTACTGAACAATGCAATAGCCTGGGTTTATATATGAATGAACCAGTGCGGACTGCACAGCTCCACACGCTGGACATTTAGCCCAGGATTATAGATCCAGCTTTGGTGTGGGCTGCACAGAGTTGCATTCTGGATATTGCTGTTTGCATTCAGCTATACGCTCGCCGGATCTACACCGTGCTCCATCCTGAACGTATAATGTTTGGGGTGGTTTTGTGAGTTGGATTGAGAATGTGAGAGAACTAAACATCTGGCAATACCCTTATTTTGTGTTTTCATTCTTGTGATTGGACCCTTCAAATGCTGACTCATCCCTAGACCCGACCCTCTGGATGAGTCGTGGTGACTGTTGTTACAGCATCTGTGTCGGCAACATGACCGACAAATGGAGCAGAGGCTGCAGAGAGGGGAGTATCCGTACAATGGAATAAGGAAATCACAATCAGATCAGCCATGGTCTTAGTGAATGGTGGGGCAGGATTGAATGGACCACTAATGCAACTAATTCAAATATTTCTGTTTTTTCCAAGCAAACTCCCCTTCTCTCCAAGTGTCCCATACTGATGGGGAGTGAGTCACCTCCTGCTGTCCTTGCATAACAGGATGCTGGGCCTCACTAACCTCCAGATTTCCCTGTGCCCCAGTTTCGAGCTCTGAGTGACTCCCTCCTTTCCGTGTCGCAGTTTCAAGGAGTTGAATGACTGCATCCTGTTTCTGTGTCCCAATCTTGGGCAGCTGAGTGACTGCCTCCTGATCCAAGGTTTGGGATAGTAGATGTCCTCCTCCTGCTACTGACTAACAGGCTCCTATAGCTCTGTGCTCACCTGCTGCTCCTGTGGAATGGACTTGAGGGCCTGAATGGCCTCTTCACATTCCTTTCAGCTTCTCTTGACTAAAAGCCTTTCTTCTGTTTCTGTGAAACACCATCAAAATCTGAATGATGTATTTTTGTATTTTATTCTCAGTAATTGATTAATTCAGAAGCTGAATAGCCTACTCCTGTTAACATGTGTTATACACTCAAGAGGCAATCGAGTCTCAGAGATGTACAGCACGGAAAAAGACTTTTCGGTCTGTACGTCCATACCGGCCAAATATCCTAAATAAAACTCGTCCCCCTTGCCAGCACTTGGCCCATCTCCCTCTAAACACTTCCCATGCATGTATCCATCCAAATGCCTTTTAAATGGTGTAACTGTACCTGCCTTCACCACCTCTTTTGGCTGTTCAATCCATACACGCAGCAGTCTCTGTGCGAAAATGTTGTCGCTCATGTCCCTTTTTAAAATGTTTTCCCTCTCACCTTAAACCTTTGTCTTCTAATTTTGGACTCGCCTATCCTGGGAAAAGACGTTGACTGTTTACCTTATCTATGCCCTCATGATTTTATATACCTCTTTAAGGTCCCCCCTCAGCCTCAACACTTGAAAATAGCCCCAGCCTATTCAAACTCTCCCTGTAACTCTAACCCTCCAACACCTGCGACATTCTTTTAAATCTCTTCTGCACCTTTTCAAGTTTGACAACATCTTTCCGACAGCAGGGAGACGAGGATTAAAGACAATATAACAAAAGTGGCCAAACCAATGTCCTGTACAGATGCAACATGTCATGCAAACTTTGGGAGAAGATTTGTAGCTCGGGTGCTCGTTGTTGTGGTTCTGTTCGTTGAGATGGAATTTGTCTTGCAAACGTTTCGTCCCCTGTCTCGGTGACATCCTCAGTGCTTGGGAGCCTCCTGTGAAGCGCTTCTGCGATGTTTCCTCCGACATTTATAGTGGCCTGTCTCTGCCGCTTCTGGTTGTCAGTTCCTGCTGTCCGCTGTAGTGGCCGGTATATTGGGTCCAGGTCGATGTGTTTGTTGATAGAATCTGTGGATGAGTGCCATGCCTCCAGGAATTCCCTGGCTGTTCTCTGTTTGGCTTCCCCTATAATTGTCGTGTTGTCCCAGTCGAATTAATGTTGCTTGTCATCTGCGTGTGTGGCTACGAAGGATAGCTGGTCGTGTCGTTTCGTGGCTAGTTGGTGTTCATGTATACGGATCGTTAGCTGTCTTCCTGTTTGTCCTATGTAGTGTTTTGTGCAGTCCTTGCATGGGATTTTGTACACTACATTAGTTTTGCTCATGTTGGGTATCGGGTCCTTCATTCTGCTGTGTTGTTATCTAAGAGTGGCTGTTGGTTTGTGTGCTGTTATGAGTCCTAGTGGTCGCAGTAGTCTGGCTGTCAGTTCAGAAATGCTCCTGATGTATGGACAACCTGAAGCGGCAGAGACAGGTCACTATAAATGCCGGAGGAAACATCACAGAAGCGCTTCACAGGAGGTTCCCAAGCACTGAGGATGTCACCTAGACAGGGGAGGAAACGTTTGCAAGACAAATTCCAAGCTTGGCGAACAGAACTACAACAATGTCATGCAAATGCTAAGAATCAAACCATGTACCAATAAAGGGAAGATCACCAAGTGCCTTCTTCACTGCAATGTCTACCTGTGACGGCATATTCAAGGAATGGAGAACCTGCACCACCAGGTGACACAGTAGCTCAGTGACTAGCATTGATCTTTCAGAGCGCAGCGATCTGGGTTTAATTCCATCCTTGAATGACTGCCTGTGTGGTGTTTGCACATTCTTCCCGTGTCTGCATGAGTCTCCTCCGGATGTTACGTTTTTCTCGGACAATATAAAGATATACAGATAAGGGTAGATCGGCCATGCTAAATTGCGTATAATACCCAGGAATATGTAGGCGAGGTGGATTTGCCATGGAAAATGCAGGCTCAGAGGGATAGGGGATACTGTTTAGAGGTTTGGTGTGGCCTCGATGGGCCGAATAGGCTGTTTCCTCACTGTAGGGATTCGATACTTTCTGTGGAGTTCTCCTTGATTGGCAACTTTCGACAGGACCCGACCTACATGTATTGCCTTGATTTTTCTTGCCAAAATGGAATACCTAACATTTAACTAAAATAAACTCCATCTGCCACTCCTCGGTTCACCTAAGCAAAGTGCAATTATAGTCTGAGAGATCATTCTTCACTGTCGACAACACCTACCAAATTGGTATTATCTACAAACTTACTGAACATACTTCATATATTCAAATGTAAATGATTTGTATCAGTGACAAAAGGCAGCGGACTCACTATTGATCTTTGCGGCACGTCACTGGTCACAGGTCTCAAGTTCAATGAACAAATGTCATTGTCACACCCTGTCTCCAATATTCAAGAAAATTTCGGATCTAAATGGCGAGCTCTTCCTGGATTCCAGGCAGTCTTACGTTGCTAACCAGTCTACCATGTTTTCCTAAATAATGACACTATGCTCTCAGCCCTCCAGTCTTTTGACACCTCACCTGGGAAATCAATGTGACAAATATGTCAGCAAAATGCTGACCAATCTCTTTCCTAGCTTCATACAAACATCTGGAATACAACTGCTCAGGGATTTGTTCACCTTTATGTGTTTTAAAAAGTCCAACGCCTCCTTGTATTATAGACACTTTCAAGGTATCACTATATATTTCTTCATTCTCTCTGGTAACCTCCTCAACATTATTTACTGAGGAGAAATACTTGTTTAGTATCCCTGCAATCTCCTGTGGTTCCACACATAGGTAGTCTTACTGATCTTTAAGGGGCCCTATTCTCTCCCTCGTTAATCTTTTGCCATTAAAGGATTTGTATAATTTCTTCAATGCCTCGTTAACCCTAGTTTTAAAGCCATCCCTTGTCCACATTTTTCTGGCCTGATTTCCCCATTGACTGTACACTTACTGCCCTTACACACCTCTCGGGATTCACTTGATCTCAGCTCTGTTTACCTGACATATGCCTCCTTCCTTACCCTGATCAGAGCATCAATATATCTAGCCATCTAACACTCCCTGCACCCACCAGCCTTGCCCCTCTCACTAATTGTAACACGTCGGCTCTGGTCTCTCTGAAACCAAGTTTTGATGGCCATGCGTTTTCCAACCATCCCTTTACCTGTGAATAGGGTACCCCAATCAGCCTTTCACATGGCTCACCTAACACTTTCAAAATTGGCCTTGTTCAAAGTTAGAACTTTAATGTTTACATCAGGTCTTTCCTATTCCAAAACTAATTTAAAACTAATATTTATGTGTAACAGACTTGGAAGTTAAATAAACACTTCCTGCCCCTCTGTAATAGACTGGAAAGGCTGAATGCCCTCCTCCTGTCCCTGTGTAACAGACCCAAGACATTAAATGACACAGCAACCCGTGGATTACGAGCAGCCATTAAACTGTAGCTGATGGAATTCCATCCTTTCTCAGTTACAGAAACACAAACAATAAAATTCACTCCAGGTGCCCTCTCAGTAACACTTCATACAGCTACAGCGACACATCCCTTTTTCCACATATTTCCACAACATCTTTTCAGTTAATTAACTGTCTGTTTCTGTCATTAATGTGATTCTCTCTGCCCCTTTGTATCTTTCCCTGGCCTTTCGTTTTGGCTCCCTAATGTATCGAGTGCTGGCATTGTGTAGCTCAGAAATAATGAAATGGGGTGTGTCAGGCTGTTGTTCACTTCCTGGCATGTCCCATGTGATGGTCCATGGACAGGCGTGTTTCAGAAGTTATGTGACACATCCTTGTAACTTGGTCTGTACCTGTGGTTGTCCCTCTCAGGTGACCTTGCGATCAGTAACACGAAGAAGCCCACTGAGTAACGGACCAGGCATCTAAATTGCCTGAAAACGCTGTCACGTTTTTTAATAAAAGGTTATTTTCTTTTATTTAGTAAGAGATTTTAAAGGCCAAACTTCTTACTGAAAACGGATCAAGTAAATAACTTCCGGGCCTACAGTTTTTAAAAAAATAAATAATAGTAGCAAGGGCCAGCTCGCACAGACCTGGCTTTCAAATTTGTTTTATTGTAGCTATAACAATCAATGCTTGGGGTCCCAGAACAGGTGTAAGTTTTAGTAAATTATCCCTAGCTGCTATTCTCTCTGGAACCTCACTTGATGCTGATTCCTCCTGGATTGGAGAACTGTATGAAGTATGCATGTCTGAATGTTCCTTTTTGCCAAGGGGTGTGTATGGGATGTTGGTATATTGGAACAGTTCATTTGTAGAAGGTTCTGTATCCATTTTTCAGTTAAGATTTCCAATAGTCAAGTTATTCTAAATTCATCTTCATTTTGTCTGGATTTTCATTAGAGTGTTTAAATATATTGTGTTTTGCTTAATGGTGAGTGGTTTGACTAGTAGAATCACATCGAGAACACCCAACTCACATCTACCTTTAAAATAAGGAAAGGTTGGCATCCAAGCTACCTTCTTAAACTTGTTTGAGGCAGTCTGGTTAGTCTTTCGCAAACTGGGGACTCTTGTCTGGTTCTAAATCGATAATACCAAATTGGGTTTAGAATTTGCAAACAGGCCATTCGACCCAACAAGTCCACACCGACCCTCCGAGGAGTAACCTACCCAGACCCGTTCCTGTCCCTTATTATTACACATTTACCCCGACTAAGGCACCTAACACACACATCGCTGAAAACTATGAACAATTTATCATGGCAAATTCACCTGACATGCACATCTTTGGATTGTGGGAGGAAACCAAAGCATCCAGAATAAACTCATGCAGACACTGGACATTATGCACCAGGAGGCTATTGGGTTCAAAGGTCGCGTATGGTAGTTGTTAGTGTCGTTTATTCCGGATGTTGAATTTGGTTGGTTTAAACAGTGTTTTGTATATAAAGATTCAGTCACTAAGTGTTCTCTGGGTGCGCAAAAGTGAAGATGGGGTTTTACAAAAGGTAATGAAGGCAAATCTGTAGGAAATTACAGACAAGCTGGAGTTGGGGTTGCGATTGTCTGTGAGAAAATGAGAGGTAATTACAGCTATAGCTCGGCAATTACATTTGGTTGATCCGCCATCAGACTCTTTGGAAATGGCTGGAAGTCAATTTCAAATGAGGCACTTTGAACATGAGAAGGAATTGAAAGAGTTTGAATTATGATGAAAAGTAGAAATAAAAGAAAGAGAAATGAAGAAGAAAGAGAGAAAAAGAGAGAAGAGCAGAGAGTTTCAACTTAAACAGTTAGCAATTAGAGAGGAAAGTTGACATAGAAGGCGGAGATGAAGGTAGAAGGTCGACCGGTTGAGGAGTGTAGTGAGGTTGAACAACCCTATTATAACCAATGGTCTAATGGGGTTCTGTTTAAATACATCCAGGCATTATCTAAATTTGATGAGAAGGATGGGGAAGCCTTTTGTATTTCATTTGAGAGAGTGGCTAAACAAATGCAGTGATCAGTGACCATGTCGATTTAATTTATCCAGACAAAGCTGGTAGATATTTGCATCCCTATCGGAGGAGGAATCTGGGGAGTATGAGGATGTGAAGAAAGCCATCTGAAGTGTATATGAGCTTGTGCCAGAAGCTGACAGACAGCGTTTCAGGAATCTAAAAAAGGGTCCCTGGTTAAACGCCACATTGAGTTTGAAAGGATCAAACAAAATAATTTTGAAAAGTGGGGAAGAGTATTAAAAACACAGCAAACCTATGGCACTCTTAGAAAGATTCTTATTTTGGGGAAGTTCAATAATTCACTTCCTGTAGTCGTGAGAACTCGTGTAGATGAGCAGAGTGTTAAAACGGCATGATTAGAAAATGAAATGGCTTATGATGATGATTGTGTTCAGAAATTAAAGATTCTGTGATAGATTGAGAAGAATGTACGAGATTTTCTTAAAACATTTACCTGTGAGAGTAAGGTTTACTGGCATAGGCCAGGAGTAGCAGGTAAAGAGGTTACAGCATTAAGAGGTAGAGAAGCATGTAATTCTTTTATGCTGAGACATGAGGAGCTATGTCTTTCAAAGGGACTATTGGAGAGATGAGAAGTGCTCCATTATGTAACGTGTGGTTGGAGTGTCCTGTGAAAACATCAACAGATTTAATCCACAATGGGGAAGGAGGCCTTGAGCTTGATGTTGGTGTTACAATATTTCAGCATTTAAATTGCGAATAACGTGCCTGAGACAAATCTCAGAGAGACAGATCTCCGAGTCACTGATCGTGATTCCTTAAAGTTTTTGGAGAAGTCTAGGAAGAAAAATACCAGTCTGTTTCGATTGAGCTTGTTATTGCTGCCAATCAATTAGAAATTATACAGGTGACAGGGCAAGAAAAAGTAAGTTTTGACACGTTGTGGAGACTTGGATGAAGAAAGACAAAGGCATTCTGTGGCAGGAGTAAAATGACTGAAATCGAAACTGCTTGTGAGCATTTGTATGCTCAGAGTCTATGTAATATATATGCATTTCAGAATACTAATAGAGGAAGGTTGGGAGGTCTAAAGTGAATCCATCTTTGTATATCCATGGATCAATATATTGAAGGTGGCGTCGCGAAGATACTTTCACTGTAAAAAGGTTATTTTCTCTTGAGTTTTTTTGAAGAGAGGTTTTCAAGGCAGAGGTGCAGAACTGCTGTCTAAAAACATTTTAAGTAAATAACTGAGAAAGTCTTTAGATTTCATTAAAGCGGTGGTAACAATGGAAGGGCAGTGGCAAGCTCTCCCAGACCAGAGTTTCTCATTTTGTTTTTAGATGCAGCATTCAAAAGCAGCTTCCTCCTAGATTGGAAAACTGCTGTAAGGATCTGTATTTGAATTTATCTTTGTGCAAAGCGGTGTAAACTAAGAAGGTACGGTATCTATTGTTTGTGTAAGTGTTCCAACATATAAGCTCTCCCAAAATATTCTTTTCTTTGATTGTATTTTAAATAAAGCATTTGAATAGATTACATTTTTCTTAATTTCGAGTGGTTTGACCAGTCACAACATATCTGCAAGGCACACTTCACATCCTTATTATATATAAGGAAAGGTTTGGGTCCATGCAGCCATCTTAAAATATTTTGCGGGGATCTGGTCTGGTCCATAACACTTGTAGCCGAGAAGTCCGTGACTGACTCATGTTATTGAAAAGTTAGTGAAAGGGCTGGGGATGGTTTGCTGGAGGTTGTGCTGTAAGTTGCCTCAGACATTCAGGGAGACCTGAGGATTTGGTGACCCAACTCTGGATGGAGCATGGGGACTGTAGTTACAGCATCTGGCTCTGCAACATGAACAACAAATGGAGCAGAGGCTGCAGAGAGTGGAAGCTCTGGATCAACACTGTGAGTGTATGTTGGGAAAGGGATCTGCTGTATCCATCCCGGGTTTTCCAGGAACAGCTTCCCAAGCTCCACTTAATTCAGGAACAGAATGTGAAGAGATCCTCATTGAACAAGTAGCTGGTAACAGAATGGTGTCACGTCATTCAACATGACCTGCAGCTTCATACCAGGGGGAGGACAGTGCTGCCAGTGGCTGTTAGGTTCACAGTTTCATTCAGCTTCTATGATCCGGAACTTTCCAGGCAGATGTGGGGGAGATATCCATCATCTCCGGTATCTCAACATCAATGTCACCATTCAGTGATGGAGGATTTTTATGGTGGATGAGGTAAATACATTGTTTCTCCCACAGCAGGGAACTGCTGGTTGTATCCTTATTTTCCCAGTGTAGTGGGCTGACTGATGGTGTACATGGCATCTTCAGAGTATGCATGTCAATGGGGAGAGGTAAAGGAACTGAAGGAGCTCTCTCTCCATTAATGTTATAGTGTGCCCAAGTACAGTACATCATGTTGGTGAATACCCCTGTCCTGAAAGCTGCCACAGTTCCTTCATTCAGAAGCAGGCAGCCATTCCCATCGTCCATTTAGAAAGGAATGAATGCATCTTGGAGGAAGACCGTCCCTTTGATACACATTTCAAAACATCGTTCCGTCACCAACCAACCACATCAAAATATTGCATGGCGTCACTTGGCGCACCAAGGAGCAGACGATCAAGGATGGAGCAAAACCTCCCATGTCTGAACGGGTCTTAGTGAACCCCCGAGGACACAGCATCATTAATCCTGTAATCCCTCTCTATTTCAGTAACATACTGCCTTCCATTATTTTTGTAAATGAAATTACAGGTTATATCATGTTATATTCCACCTGTTTATGTTAAACGATTATCCATTACTTTTGCCATTCTGTATATATTTGCAGACTCTCCACCCTCTCTTGATAATATAATCGCTTCCTTATCACAGCGAAATCACCAAACTCAGTATCAGTACATCTGTTCCATCCCACTGAACATTATTATAGATTGTAAATAGTTGAAGACCCAGCAGTGGTCGCTATATGACTCACTAGTTTACGACCTGCCCAACTGATTAAGACTGACTTACCTGGAGTGTCTGATTCCTGTTTGATAACGAGTCCTCCCCATTCCTGTGTAACACATTAAAAGGGCTGAATAAGAACGAGGAGCATCAGTCGGCTATTCAGCTCCTAGAGACTGCTCCACTATTGAATACAATCATGGCTGATGTCATCTCTGCTCCACCATTGAATACAAACACGGCTGATGTCATCTGTTCTCCGCCATTGAATACAATCATGGCTGATGTCATTTCTGTTGTGCTATTGAATACAAAGTGTGGGAGAAGATTTGTAGCTCAGGTGGTCGTTGTTGTGGTTCTGTTTGCCGAGCTGGGAATTTGTGTTGCAGACGTTTCGTCCCCTATCTAGGTGACATCCTCAGTGCTTTGGAGCCTCCTGTGAAGCGCTTCTGTGATATTTCCTTCAGCATTTACGGTGGTTTGTATCTGCCGCTTCCAGTTGTCAGTTCCAGCTGTCCGCTGTAGTGGCCGCTATATTGGGTCCAGGTCGATGTGCTTATTGATTGAATCTGTGACTGAATGCCATGCCTCTTGGAATTCCCTGGCTGTTCTCTGTTTGGCTTATCCTTTAATAGTCGTGTTGTCCCAGTTGAGCTCATGTTGCTTGTCATCTGCGTGTGTGCCGACTAATGATGTCGTTTCGTGGCTATTTGGTGTTCATGGATGCGGATCGTTAGCTGTCTTTCTCTTTGTCCTATGTAGTGTTTTGTGCAGTCCTTGCATGGAATTTTGTACACGACATTGGTTTTGCTGGGTATCTGGTCCTTCGTTCTGGTGAGTTGTTGTTTGAGAGTGGCTGTTGGTCTGTATGCTGTCATGAGTCCTAATGGTCGCAATAGTCTGGCTGTCAGTTCAGAAATGTTTTTGATGAATGGTAGTGTGGCTAGTCCTTTGAGTTGTGGCATGTCCTCGTTCCGTTGTCTTTCCCTTAGGCATCTGTTGATGAAATTGCGTGGGTATCCTTTGTTGGCGAATATATTGTATAGGTGTTCTTCTTCTTCTTTTTGCAGTTCTGGTGTGCTGCAGTGTGTTGTGGCCATTTTGAGGAGTGTCTTGATGCAACTTCTTTTGTGTGTGATCGGGTGGTTGCTTTCATTGTTTAGGACTTGGTCTGTGTGTGTGGCTTTCCTGTAAACCTTTGTGGTGAATTCTCCGTAAGGTGTTCTCTGTACCACCACGTCTAGGAATGGGAGTTGGTTGTCCTTTTCTTCCTGTCTAGTGAATCGGATTCCTGTGAGTGTGGCGTTGATGATCTGGTGTGTGTTCTCTATTTCTGTGTATTTAATGATTACAAAGGTGTCATCCACATATCTGACCCAGAATTTGGGTTGAATTTGCGGTCAGACTGTTTGTTCTAATCTTTGCATTACAGCTTCTGCTATGGGTCCAGAGATAGGTGAGCCCATGGGTGTGCCGTTGATTTGTTCATATATTTGGTTGTTGAATGTGAAGTGTGTAGGGAGGCACAGGTCCAGTAGTTTGAGTATGCAGTCTTTGTTGATAGGTTCACAGTCTTGTTGTCTGTTCTGTGTGTCCAGCAGGTTGGTTATTGTTTCTCTGGCTAGGGTTTTGTCGATAGAGATGAACAGTGCCGTTACATCGAATGAGACCATGGTTTCTTCCTTGTCTACGTGTATATTTCTGATGATGTCCAACAATTCCCGTGTTGACTGTGTAGAATGTCTGGATCCGCTGATCAGGTGTTTCAGTTTCTGCTGTAGTTCTTTATCCAGTTTGTGTGATGGTATACCTGTTAGTGATACAATGGGTCTGAGTGGGATGTCTGGTTTGTGCACTTTATGTATTCCACAGAATCTGGGGGTGTTGTTGCTTTCAGGTTTCATTCTTTGTAAGTCAAACCTGGTTATCGCTCTGTGTTTTTGTAGGTTCCTCAGTGTGTTGTTTATCCTATTGGTGTGCTATGGGATGGGGTCAAACTCCCTCTTTTGGTAGGTGCTGGTATGTGCAAGTAGTTGTTGCGCTTTTTGAATGTACTCTGCTTTGTCCATGATGACCGTCATTCTGCCTTTGTCTGCTGGTAGTATGATTACGTTCTTATCGTTTCTTAGCGCTTTTTGTGCTTCCCTCTCCTTGGTGTTGAGGTTAAGTGATTGTCTTTTCCTTGTTATCAGGGGTACGATACTTTATCTCACTGTTTGCTGTGTCTTTTCTGTCAGTCCATTTTTCCTGACTGTGCATTCTAGTGCTGTTAGGGAGTCTGCTGTCTAGGCGTCCCTGTGGTTGTAGTTGAGCCCATTGGCCAGTATTGTTCTTTCCGTGTCTGGGAGCTGTCTGTGGGAGAGGTTTCTAACCCAGGAGTGTGTTGTGGTGTCCTCTCTGTTGTGTGTTATTTTGGCCATTTTTAATGTGCCGATTTTAAGCACATCGACCTGAACCCAATATACCGGCCACTGCAGCTCACTGACAACCAGAAGTGGCAGATAGAAACCAGTATAAATGCCGGAGGAAACATCACAGAACCGCTTCACAGGAGGATCCCAAGCACTGAGGATGTCAACTAGACAGGGGATGAAATATCTGCAACACAAATTCCCAGCTCAGTGAACAGAACCACAACAACTATTGAATACAATCATGGCTGATGCCATCTCTGCTCTGCCATTGAATATAAGCATGGCTGATGTCATCTCTGCTCCGCCATTGAATATAATCATGGCTGATGTCATCGCGGCCTCTGTTCCACTTTCCTGCCATCTCTCAATCCTAAAACTCTGGTCTCTTGCTATAGATTGCGCCACTGTCAGTGTCCTCTGAAACTAGCTTTTTCTATCCCGTGAACTGAGTAATAATATCGAACGCAAATATTTGAGGCATGAGTACTGAAATCTATGGCACCCCACAAGTTGCATTTGCCAAAAGAAAATGTCAGATTTATTCCATCTGACTGAATTTTATTGGTTAACCAATCCTCCATCCAAGCTAATAAATTACTCTTAAACCGATGTTGTCTGATCTTGCCACTTACACTTTGGAGAAGCGACATATCCAATGCTTTCAGAAAGACGAGACATTTCATCCCCAGGAACCCTACTATCCACCTTGTTAGTCACATCCTTAAGTAACTGAAGCAAACAATTCATACTCGGTTTATCCTTTGTAAAACCACATTGACTCTGATTGATTGTGGTTTAACTTTGCAAATGTCCTCAACAGCGGATTCCAATAATATGCCTTAAATTACAATAGTTTTATCGTTACGTTTTACTCACTAATGTATACAGTTATTACAAGTTCTTCCCTTTTGAAAACCTTTACGTTTTCTTTGAATTCCTGTTTAATGGGCACGCGTTTTTAAGAGATCTGCTCTAATTGCTGGGTAAGAACCATGTGTGGCTGAATGGACTCATCATTCTGCTGGTGTACAAACTCGAGGGGCTGACGTCTTTCTGGTTTTCCAATAACCTCATCTCTATGGCCAGAATGACCTCCTCCTGTTGATGTGTGAGAGGGTTCAGAAGTTATGGAATTTTCCTGTTGCTGTGTAACATTTTGATGGGATGATGGGTCTTCTCATACATCTCCATAACAGGCTGGAGGTGCTGAACAGTCTCCTCATGCATCCCTGAGATGGGAATGAGGGAGTGATTGGTTTTCTTCTGTTCTCGCACAACAGACAAGTATCTGAATTACCTCCAACTTTCTTAGTAAAAACTGCCTCAGATCCAATTCCCCTACAAAGAATCAGAGGGGCTGGATGACCTCCTGTTATCCCAGTGTAACAAATCTCCAGTCACTGTGTGGCTTCTTCCAGTTCCTGTGTTAGAGACTTGAGGAGGCTGAATGGACTGATCCTCTTGCTGTGTAACAGGAAACTGGTGCAGCATGGCCTATTATGAGTCCAGTGTTTTGACTCGAGAGGCTGATTCGCCTCCTCCTGTAAACTTACATCAGGCTCCAGGGCTGAATACCCTTGTCATGTTCTGGTGTAAAAGGGTCAAAGGCGTGAATATCCTTCTGCTGTTCCTGTGTATCAAGCTGGAGAAGTGGAATGGATTCCTCCATTTATTGTGTAATTGGCTTCTATTGCTGACTCCTTCCGGTGATCGATGTATAATATGATCATCTTTCATTCTTCTAAACTGAACCTGATCATCCTTTCCTTAGGGGTTAATACCTTCATTACAGGAATCAGTTGAGGGAACCATCTCTGAGCAGCTTCCAATGTAACAACATCCTTTCGTCAGTGAGGAGATTAAATCTGTACACACTACTCGAGATGTGATCTCACTAAAACTCTGTACAGCAGCAGCAACACTTCATCAGCCTGCTGTATTGTTCCCACCTAGGTTAGAGCATTCTCAGGTGAAATACACAGCATTGTTGAAAGATCATTGTCCTTCTCTACAGCATAACAGAAGATCTGAAGTATCGCTTAAATGATGTGGCGAGATGATTTAGCATTAATTTACCCAGATCCCACGTCGCTCAAATTCTACAGAATCTGATAAGGTGGAGCTCAGAAACAGCAAGGAGAAGCAAACATTGATGGGAGTTATATATCAATGTGAAAGTTGCAATACAAATGCTGTATATGTTATAAAACAGGAAAATAAGATATTATACACGTCTGTGGCTACTGCAGGAATAATGTACTGTTTAAATTATATCTAAGCTGTGTTAACTCAACTGAATGCTAATGCTGGGAAAAATGGATTTCATGAGCATGTGTTAGTGGCTTGTATTAACAGTATGTCGAGCACCAAGTTCGAGATCAGGTTATTTAGGAATTGGTGTTGAATGATCAGGAGAGCTCATTGAAAACTTTGCTGTAAAGGACATTTTGGAAACAGGGACAACAATACATTTGTTTTCTTTTATGATGTTTGAGTGCACGACAATTTTTGTTTTATTTGAAGTAACCATTATAAATCTGAGTCATGCAAGTCATGAAGGTGTGAGGAGGAAGTGGAGACTACAGATGCTGGAGATCAGAGTCGAAAAGAATGGTGCTGGAAAAGCATAGACAGGCAGCATACTAGGAGTAGGAGTATAGATGTTTTGGGCATAAGCCCTTCGTCAGGAATGAGGCTTGTGGCCCAAGGGGGCGGAGAGATAAATGAGAAGGGAGTGTGGTAGGGGAGAGATAGCTGGGAATGTGATAGGTAGATGAAGGTGGGCTGAAAGTGAAAGGTGATGAACGGAGACAGAATGCCTCATCTACTGCACCCATTACACCCAATGTGGTCTTCTCTAATTTGAAGAGACAGGACGCTAAATTGTGCATCATTTCAGAGAATATCCCTCGGGCAACCACATTGACCAACTCCACAGTCTTGTGGCTGAGCACTTTAACTCCCCTTCCCACTCTGCCAAGGACATGAGGGTTCTGTGCCTGCTCCATCTCCACTCCCTAACCACCAGAAGCCTGGAGGAAGAAAGCCTCATAGTTTGTGAGAAGATTTGTAGCTCGGGTGCTCGTTTTTGTGGTTCTGTTCGCCGAGCTGGGAAGCTTCTGCCTTGGGATCCTCCAACCACAGGGGTCAATGTGGATTTCACCAGTTTCCCCACTTCCCCAATCTCCACCTTATCCCAGTCTAAACCTCCCACTCAGCACCGCCCTGTTTAACGTTCCTCTGTGTCCACCTTCCATTCCATCAGCCCCGCCTTCATCTACTTATTAGATCAAAGGAGGCAGCTTAGAAAAATGCCAAGTGTTGTAGTAAGCCAGTGGATTCAGAGAGATGTAAGGCCCAGTACAGGATGACCAAGAAACTGAGAAGAAAATCAAAAATGTAAAGCATGCAAATAAAAGAACATAAAGACTGCAAAAAAGCTTCTATCAATGAATGAAATAAAAACAAAAACAAGGTCAAATGTGGGGCAGTGAGTGTGCAGACAGGATCATTTATTGTAGACATCAGAGAAATCACAAGGAAAAGAAACAGTAATTTTTGTGTCCATCTTCAAGGAAAAATATCCAGAAATTCTCCCAGAAATACCAAGAGACCGTGGGACTTGTGTAAGTAAAGTCTAAGGTCATTCATATCAGTGATGAGGTCGTCATTGAAAAGACAGCTGGATTGAGTAATGATAAATCTGACAGACCAGATGTAGTTCATACAAGAATTTCCGACGAAGCAGCAATGGACATATTGATTGCATTGCGGATTTTCATGTTATTTTCCTACACATTACTGAAAGGTATTTAGCCAATCTGAATAAGGTGAAGGTAATAAATATTATCGACAGTTTAAGAAAGGATGAAGATGGAGAGCGGTGAACTACAGACCGGCTAACATGTCATCCGTGGTTAGGTTACTGTTGGACTCGAAAGGACGTGCTGCTAGATATGGAGAAAGTAATGGCAAAACTTGAAAGTATGATAACACATCGATGAAATGAAAGCCATAAGTGGCAAATACTTTTTGTAATGGTTTGAATATGATTCTTGTAGAAATAGGCAATGAAGAACCAATGGATAACGCATAGTTGGATATTCAGGAGCAATTTCTTTTGAGTACTGACACGTAAGCTCATAAGAAAAAATAAAGCGCAAGGTATTGGGAAGAATATATGCAAATGGGACGGTATAAATTAGGTTTACATTCATGTGAATGTAATTGCAATGTAGAAGATGTCGTGCACCAGTTGCATAGAGTGTTGGTGAGACTAAACTTAAAGTATTGTGTACTGTTTGGAGTCCCAATCTAAGACAGAATATACTGACTACACAGGAACTGCAAAAGGTATTATCCAGATTAATCCATAAAACGGCAAGATTGTCTGATGGGGAAACTCAGCCTGCGATCTGGAGTTTCATGTGGTGAAACTTAGAAACAACGAGGGGACTGAATAACAGAGGGAAATGGAGAAGTGCAAACAGGCGAATTTAGCGAGAACCGCACGATATTCTGCACGTACAAGTAGAACAGAATTATCAGCCAACAGTTAGTGTCCATTAGAAAACCAAGGAGACAATCTGTGTGTGAAGCTGG
Organism: Chiloscyllium punctatum; assembly: GCF_047496795.1. Classification (NCBI taxonomy): domain Eukaryota; kingdom Metazoa; phylum Chordata; class Chondrichthyes; order Orectolobiformes; family Hemiscylliidae; genus Chiloscyllium; species Chiloscyllium punctatum. The sequence continues at coordinate 50,699,186 of NC_092771.1, read as the reverse complement.
TGAACACTGATGAATTGTTACATGAGACATTCAAATCTGTTTTACTTGGGAGAAGGAGGATGCAGGTATAGAATTCTAGAAGATGGACTGGAAAGCTCTTGAACAGATTAATGTAAAATACGAGCAGGGGTTTGAGGCTTTGCCCGGTATAAAATTGGACCAATCCCCGGTCTGGATGAGTTGTGTCACAGGCTGTTGTCGGGGTCAAAGGAGGAAAGACCCTGACTGAAAATTTTAATTAGAATCTGACCATAGTGGAGGTGCCAGAGGACTGGCGAACAGCTAATGTGATTCCACTTTACAGTAAGGGTGGTAGAGATAGACCAGGGAACTAAAGACAAGCGAGTGCCAGATCATTGTTAGGGAAACTACTGGAGAAAATAGCAAAGAAGATAATTGAATTCCAATCAGAGTTGCAAGGTTTGATCAGGTATATTCATCATGACGTTATAAGAGGGAAGTCACATCTAATGAATTTGATTGAATTTGAGGAGGTCGCTGATTAATCTTGCATCAATGTCTTTGACAATGTTCCACATGGGAAATTGAAAAATAAAGTACAATCTCACAGTATCAAGGATAACTTGACAAGTTATAACTAAAGTTGTCTTAGTGTCAGGAGATAGAGGGTGGTTGGAGAAGGCTGCTTGTGTGACTTGACACCAGTGTCCCCTGGTGTACCACAGAGATCAGTGCTGTGTCCATTATAGTTTGTGTTTATTCATAAATGGTGTAGATGTGAATCTGCAGGGGGTGAATAGAGGAAGTGGGAGTTGTGATTAGTAAGTTTGCGTTTGATACCATGATTGGCCGGGTGGTTGGCAGTGAGGAGGAAGGCCTTATATTACAGGTAGATACTGATGGAATGGTCAGATGGGTGGATCAAAGGCAGATGGAATGTAAACCTGATAAATATGAGGTGATGCACTTTGGAGGAAGGAACGAGACAGGGGAGTACTCAGTGAATGGCAGCACACTAGGAAGCTCAGAGTGTGCTCCTCCACACATCCCTGAATGTGACTGGACAGGGTAATGGACTAGTTAAGATTGGACCTTGGGTGTAGTGTTTATTAAACAGTGCGTAGATTATAAGAGCTAGACAGAACTTTGGTTAGTTCAAGATGGAATAGTGTGTGGAGTTCTGGGAGCCACATTACAGGAAGGATGTGATTGCACTGGAGGGTCTGCATAGGAGATTCACCAGGATGTTCCCTGGGATAGAGCATATCAGCTATGGAGAGAAGCTTGATAAGCTCGGGTTGTTTACATTGAAGCAGAGAAGGCTTAGGGGGAGTGATTCAGAAGGATGAGATAATTAGGGACATGGACAGGGTGATAGACAGCAGCTGTTCCTTTTAGTCAGAGGGTCAAGAACAAGGGAGCACACTTTTAAAGTGAAGGGTTTGAGGCACACAGAGGATTTTTGTTTTACACACAGATGGTGTTGGGGTCTGGAATGCACTTGCTAGGAAGGGAGTTAGCATGGGTAACCACACAACCGTTAAAAAGTGCTTGCACAAGCACTTATAAGTGTCATAGCATTCCTGGCAATGCGCCTGCTGTTGGAAAGTGGGACTAATATAGATCGTGCTGTATTTCTTTTGGCACAGAGTCTCTCCTCCTGTGAGAGTATGGTGGGGAAGGTCAATTCTTGAGCATCTAAAGGCAGAAATTGATCGGTTTCTGAAGAGGATATTCACAATGGTTATAAGAGTGAACTGTAATAGCTTGTTAAATCATGTCAATGTGAGAAGTATGAGAAAATAAGTGCAGCTTCCTTACAATCTGAAACCAGAGAATGGGCAATGGGGAACAGGGAAATGGCAGAACTATGAAGCCATTACTTCAGTTCTGTCTTCACAGAACTTTCTAACAATACTAGGAAAACCAAGTCTGGTGTGGGAAAATGACATAGTACACAGAACATAGAACAGAGTAAGTAAATAGTTCAGGAGAAATTATTGGGAGTGAAAATAATAGGCATAGACAACATTAACATAGGTTTATGAAGTGGGAATTATGATTGAGAAACAGACTGGGAGACGAATGAAAGAGACGTGATGGAGGTGATACATTTGGATTTTCAGAAAAACTTTGGAAAATCGCCAACCCTAGTTTGCAAAATCAAATCTTATTGGATTGAGGCTAATATATGGCCATGTTTCTAGAATGGGACAGCTGGCAGGAAACAGTGAATAGAAATAAACAGACTCGGTATGCAACAGCCTGGCATTATATGTAAGGTATGATTCTGTGAAAATGGCTATGTCCCAGACTCCCCATCACCTTCCCCGGATATCACTTGTCTCACCAGCAGGACAGACACAGCAGAGGTGGCGGCACAGTGGGCTACAGTTGGAAGGGAATTGCTCTTGGAGTCCTCAATAGTGACTCTGTATCCCATGAAGTCTCATGGCGTTAGTTTACGCATGGGAAAGGAAACCCTCTGCTGATTACCATGCACCAACCTCTCTCAACTAATGAATCAGTACTCCTCCATGCTGACCAACACTTGAAGGAAATATTCATGGTGGTAAGTTCGCAAAATGTACTCTGGGTGAGGGATTTCAATGTCCACCATCAAGCGTGTCTCTGCAGCAGCATTACTGATCGAGCTGGTCGGATCCTAAATGATGTAACAGCTAGACTGGGTCTGTCGCAGGTGGTGAAGGAACCAACTAGAGGAAAATATATACTTGACCACAGCCTTACTATTCTACCAATTGCAGAAGTATCTGCCCATGACAATATTGGTAAGAGTGACTGCCGCGTAGTAATTGTGGAGACAAGTCACACCTTCACATTGAGAATAAACTCCATCATTTTGAATGACACTATTAAGACAGACTTCGAACAGATCTAGCAGCTCAAGTCTGGGTTTCCATAAGGTGCTGTGGGTCAGCAATAGCAGCAGAATTGTACTCCTGCACAATCACATGGCCTGGCACATACCCCCTCAACAATTACCATCAAGCCAGAGGATCACCCTTGGTTCAATGGAGAGTGCAGGAGGGCAGGAGGAGCACTGGGCACATTGACATTGAGATGTCAGCCTGGTGAAACCATCAAGCAATACTACATTTGTGCTAAACAGCAGAAGCAGTAAGTGATAGACAGAGCTAAGTGATCCCACAAACAACAGTTCAGATTTAAGCTCTGTAGCCTTTCCACTTCTCGTCGAAAAACGCTGCGGACAATTAAACAATTCACTGGAGGAAGAGTTCCACAAATATCCCCATCCTTAATGGTGGAAGAGCTCAGCACTTCAGTGTAAAAGATAAGGCTGATGCATTTCAACAATCTTCATTCAGAAATGCTGAGGGGATGATCCATATCAGCCTGTTCCAGTGTTCCTCAGTAATTCAGTTACCAGTAATCAACCAATTCGATTCACTCCACGTGCTATCCAGATGCAGTTGGAGAGATTGGATACTCCAAAGGGGACATATCCTGACAACATTCTGGCAATAGTACTGAAAACTTGTGCAACAGAAGTTGTCACTGCCCTTGCCAAGCTGTTGCAATATCATTACAACAACGACATTTACCCGATTATGTGGAAAATTACCCAAGTATCTCCCATACATAAAATGTAGAACAAATCCAATCCGGCCAATTACCACCCCATCAGTCTACTTTCGATCATCAGTAAAGTGATGGAAGGTGTCAGTGCTTTCAAGCAGCACCTGCTCAGGAATAACCTGATCAATGACGCTCAGTTTGGACTCCAGCAGGGTCATTCAGCTCCTGATCTCATTTCCTTGGTTCAAATATGGACAAAAGAGCTGAATTCCAGAGGTGGTGTGAGAGTGACAGCGCTTTAAAACAAGACTCCTTCGACCAAGTGTGGTATGAAAGACCCTTAGCAAAATTGGATTCAATGGGCATCAGGAGCAACCCCCCCCCCCCCCCTCCCCATTTATAATCATACCTGACACTTCGGAAGAAGGTCATGGTTGATGAAGGTCAGTCAACTCAGCTCCAGGACAAGTCTATAGGAGTCCGTCAGGCAGTGGCCTAGGCCCAAGCGCCTTCAGGATTGCTTCATCAATGACTTTCCCACTATTATAAGATCAGAATTGGGGAGGTTCGCAAATGATTGCACAATGTTCAGCAACATTTGTGGCTCCTCAGATACTGAATCGGGCCATCTCCAAAGGCGACAAGATCTGGACAGTATCCAGGCTGACACGTGGCAAGTAATATTCATGCCACACAAATGCCAGACCGTCATCATCACCACTAAAATAGAATCTAATCATTTCCCCTTGGCATTCAATGGTGGTACCACTACTGAATTCCCTAGTATCAAAATTCTGGGGGGTAATCATTGCTCAGAAACTCACTGGACTCGCTACATAAACACAGTAACTACAAGAGCAGGTCAGAAGCTAGGAGTACTGCGGCGAGTAATTCACATTCTGACTTCCAAAAGCCTGTACATTATCTCCAATGCATAAGACAGAAGTGTGATCGGTACTCCCTTTTTCCCTGGATAATTGCATCTCCAACAACACTCAAAAAGCTTGATATCATCCTGGACAAAGCAGCCAGTTTGACTGTCCCTTCATCCACAATGCTCCACCATCAACGCTTAGCAGCAGCAGCAGTATTTTACTATCTACATGCTGCAATGAAATGATTCGCCAAAGATCCTCAGACACCATCTTCCCAACACACAACCACGTCTATTCAGAAGGACTAGGGCAGCAGATGTGTGGGAACCTCACCATCTTCAAGCTCCCCTCCAAGCCATTAACCATCCTGACTTGAAAATATATCACTGTACTTTCACAGTCGCTGTGTCAGAATCCTGGGATTCCCTCCCTAATGGCATTGTAGGTCAACGGCACAGGTGGACTACAGCGGTACAACAAGGCCACCACCACCTTCTCAAGGGCAACAAGGAATAGGCAACAAATGCTGGCCCAGCCAGAGACACCCAGATTCACGAAATAAATAAATTGGAAAAAACATTTAACAGAGGAAGGTTGTTGAGGTATCGCAGGGTTCGGTGGTCAGGCGCCAGCTGTTCACAATACCCATTAAACATTTGGTTGCAGGGATCAAATACAATATATTGTAACCTGCTGAATGCACTAAAGGATGTTGGGTTGTGAGTGGGTAAAAAGATTGCAAAAAAGCTCCAAGGTTACTAGGACAAGTGGAGTGAATGGGCAAATACGTAGCAGATGGAGAGCAAGGTGGGTAGAGGTGATGGTATGCCCTTTGGTGGGAACAAGAGATTGGCAGCCTATGTTTGAAAAGGGATTGTTTGAACCATGTTGATCTACAAAACGATGTATGCTCGTTTTTGTTGTTTCCTTCTGAGCAACCCTCCTAGGTCCCTGCAGCGCAGTGAGTTCTCAAGTCAGAGGTCAATACTGGGAATAGCATTGTCACGCTGACCAGTGTACACAGACCCACCAAGACGGGAGCTGTAACATTGAAAAGGTTCCGGATCTTCCTGTACACCAGTCACTGAAAGCAATATTGCTGGAACAAAAAGCAGTTAGGAAGTTAAATGGTGCGTTGACATTCATTTCAGGAGGATTTGAGTCCAGGAGTAAGGGTGTCTTACTACAGCTGTACAGGCCCTTGGAGAGGATCAGTTTCGAACATTGTGCAGTATTGTGTGCAGTTTTGGTCTCCTTACCTTATAAAGGACAGACCTGACATTGAGGGAGAGCAGCGAAGGATGACCAGACTGATCTCTGGGATGACAGGCTTGTTGTGGGAGCAGAGTTTGGGGCAACTGGGCCTGTATTCCATGGGCTTTAGGAAAATGAGTGAAGATCTCAGTGAGTGGAGATGTATCAAACTCCGACAGGGTGTGACAGATTGGAAGCAGGGATGATAATTCCCCAGGCTAGGACGTCTGAAACAAGGGGCCACAGTATTAGGTACTAGCAGGCCACTCTGCATTGAGATGAGAATAAATGTCTACACTCCGACACTGGTGACCCGGGGGAATTCGCTCACACCTGGAAGCCAAGGCACTGAATATAAATAAGGATTTAGAGGAACTAAAGGGATGAGGGAGGAGCAAGAGTACGATGTGGGAATAAGAGGCCAGCCATCATTCTGCTGAATTGGGTAGCAAACTCGATGGACCAAAGGAAGTGCTGTATTTCCTATTTATTGCTTCCCAAGGTTAATCACACGAACGGATATATTCATTGTGTGGGATAGGTGCATTGAGGAGATGTTTGAACATGAACTCGAATGGGGGAGGCTCAATGTGACCTCCTCCTTTACTGGTGTTTCTGTGTAGTCTGTGGGAAAGTTGTTACAACCTCTCAGATTTTAGGTAGGACGTCTCTGCAGGGTCGACAGGATTGTGTTTACCGTTCCATTTTCAGATACCGAGGTTGGTGCCGGGTGTTCTGTCTGGTTTTATCCTTGAAGAGCTCGGAACAGTTTGAAACAATTGACTGCCTTGCTTGGCCGATTCAGGTACCATTGAAGAGTTGATCACATGGCTATGTGTCTGGAGTCACCTTTAGGCCAGACCAAGAAAGCACGGGAGATTCACTTCCTGAAAGTACATTGGGGAAGGAGATTGGTGTTTACAATCAACATTGGCTTCAAGGTCACTGTTACTGACACCAGATTTTGCATCTTAATATTTTATTATTTATTTTTAACTTCCACAAGCTGCCAGAGCATTAGCCTGGTCTGGATTAGTAATCCAGTGACATTTCCACAAGAGCACCATCTCCACATGGGGACCGATCAGAAACCACAATGAGCAGGTTATTTCTGTGCTGCTTGACAGCTCTGTCAGAAATAACTCACACCAATTTGAGTATCGTGATTGTACTGAGGGAGTGATAATTGACCAGATTGTAATTATTCCGGTTTTAGGGAACTGGACATAGCTGAGTAATTTTCGACTTTGCCAGGGAGATGTCAGAGTTGGAGTTGGAATGAAACAGCTTCCCCAGGGACACGGCTTGTTGTGTAGCACAAGTCTTCAGTCCTATTACAGGAATGGGGTCAGGGTCATTGCGTTTGTCATATCTACTGTGTTCAGCTGTTTCCTCATGTCACGTGCAGTGAATCGAATTGGTTGAAGGCTGGCATCTGTGATTCTGTGGGGATCATGATGAGGGTGAGGTGGATCACCCACGAAACACTTCTGGCTCAGGATGGTACAGATACTACATCTTTGTCTTTTACTCTGATGTGTATTACTCTGTTCGATTATTTAGAATGGGGATGTTTGTGGAGCCCTTTCCTCCAGTTATTTGTTTGAACATCTATCACCATTTATGACTGAATGTGTCAGGACTGCAGGGCTTCGATCAAGTGCGGTACCTTTAATGAGTTAGCATCAGGTTTAGGTTTTCAGGTTCTGACCCTGACATGTTCACCCACACTCGTCACTGAGCCATAGATTGTGTTGATGGTAGTGGCAGACTGAGGAGATTATCCCGGGCAAAATGTTACAGTTTTTCTTGAATGCTGTTCTGCTTCTCCTGCTGCTGTGGTCTACAGCACTACATGAATACGCAGTTTCGAGCTGCAATATCTGCAATGCAATTCTGCTGTCTGTTCCCCAATTCTCACTGAGACCCATTTACCCATCAGCCCTGCACTCAGTGACATACTCGGGTTTATGACGTGGAAATATTTCCATTTTCATATTTTAATTCTGCTGAGATCATGCTTCCAATCTGACACATTCCATATAAAAAACATTTAACTGATTTTAATTCAATTGTTTAATTCATCTAAATCTTTTGCCTTGAGTAATACCATCTTCTGTGTTTAAAGAGGATGTCTTTCCTCTGTTTCTCTCCCTGACCATGATTAAGAGCTCTGTAATATCAGTGATGTCAGCCTTATGTTGTTTCAGTGCCAATGAATTCTCTGGATTCCCAATCATCTTCACCACTTTTATGTTTCCTCTTTTGGTTTGATGCCTTATCACTCATGGCTGTCTTGTTCTCCCATGAGTATGTTTCATCTCCTTTGGGATGAATTTCTGATATCCTCCGAATTATCCACAGACATTCCTGCCTTTGCAGCTCCATGGTCTTTCCTGCTCGGTTCCCCTTCCAATTGACTCTGGCCAGCTCCTCCCGTATGTCTTTGTAGTTACATTGCTCAATTACAATCACATTACATCAAGAAGACAGCAATAAATATAAACCAAAAGGAGTTTTGAGAGATGGGATATAAAGAATAATTGGCAGATTTCTTAACTAGATACAAAGAGAGAGCGGGAGAGATGATATAGATGAGGAAATGTGAAAAATGAGAAAACTAGATATTTGAAATAAGTAGATGCACATCCCTCAATGTTTTGTCAATTCCTATGTGCTGTGGTCCTTTGTACAGTGCACATACAACAGATTAATGTGTTCAAATGCTGTATCTGATGCCAGATATTTAACCTCCAGTAATATGATAGACAATAGCTTTGGAAAGAGCTCAGCAGGTCAATATATTGAATTCCCGGTCGAAAGGGGATTAACTGAAATAAGTTGGGATACCAGAAACAAGAATTTATAACATACATCCTGATAAGAATAAGAGATTGGAGTAGAGAATTCCAGAAAAGTAGGGAACATTGAGAGAAGGGGAACATATCACTTTAGATGAGCATCAAACAATGTTTATAAATTTTATACATCATATGCATTATTTTCGATAACTGTGTCTTTGTTATTTATTTAGAATGTGTTGTGCAGATATGAAAAATATCTGCACACACACATTGATTAAACAATGTATACAAAATCATTTTTGCGCCATTGAAATGGTCCTGATGTCGTGTTACCAGATACATGAACACCAACTGCCCCCAAAAAGACATGACCCACTATCAGTATGTTCCATACGTACAGACAAAGAAGGGCACTACTATGACTGGAACAACATATGCATATATTAAGACACATTAGAACGTTCTTAGAGGAATGGCATTCTAACCAGAAATCCATCAATAAACACATCAATTTAGATCCTATATATCTTCCCTTGTAATAAAAATCCCTGGAAATGACATCACCTGCCTTAAGAAACCAAGTCCTATAAATAGAGAGACGGGACATACCACCAGCACTTCAGCGGAGACTCTCACTGATGATATCACCTAGTCATGGGTGAGGAAATGTCTGAAAACAAACCTTCATATTCAGTGAGCCACCTTGCATAAATATAAATTGTAATTTTTTGTCAATTAGTGGAATGTAGGAGTTCTCTGTCATCCACGTTTTAACAGATTATAATTGGAGGTGAGCTTTCCTAGGTGTGCGGTTTTAATTAACAGAGGGTTTTGATATTGATGTCATTACAGTTTGCGGCCTTGCTGAATGGGATTTGGATAGATTAGGATATAAAAGGTCCCAACAGATTCCAACACGCAGCAATTAGTGACCTAGATCTTCAAATAAACCCGATGGGAAAATTCATTTAAATTTGTTAATTTGTGGTTGGTTAAATTAAAAGTGAGAGAAATGTTTTTTAACGTTACTAAAGGGGTTCCCAAATGTGCCAAGGAAGGTTACAAAGACAGAAGAAGGAATATTGTTAGAATTAGCAAATAGGTTGGAATTGGGTTTAACCAGGTACAAAAGGAAAGCTGAAATTGTAATGGAGATGGCCAAGCACTTTGGTTTGTCAGAGAAACAGGCAACGACAGTAGAGTTAGAAAAAACTTAAATTACAAATATGGCAACTGTAGTTAGAAGGTGCAAATAAGGATGGAAATAGAGAGAGAACAGAGAGAAAGGAAAAGAGAGGAAAAAGAGAGAGAAAATTTAAAATTCCGAAGTTGGGAATTAGACAAGAAAGTTAAATTAACAGAATAGAAATGAAGGGAGAACGTCGGGATATATACAGCTATGTTAATACATTGCCATATTTCGGTGAGAAAAATGTCAAAATCTGTTTTTTATTTCATTTGAAAAAAAGGGCTCAGTAGATGGTGTGTCCAGTGAAATTGTGGGTAATGCTCCTTCAGACTAAGCGGGTGGGCACAGTTGTTCAGGTATGTGCAGCGCTGTCAGATGAAGGGTCAAGGGATTATCAAGATGTGAAAATGGCTATTTTGAGTGGTTATGCATTGGTACGAGAAGAATAGAGACAGTGGATCAGAAATATAGAGACGAAACCAGGTCAGACTTATGTTGCATTTGAAAGAGTTAACCACAGTCATTTTGATAGTTGGGTACTGGCCTTAAAAATGGATAAGACCTGTGAGGCTCGAAGGGAGAATATTCTGCTGGAGGAGTTTAGACACTCACTTCCAGAGATAGTAAGAATTCATGTGAATGAACAGAAAGTTCAAGTGTTGAGAAGTGCTGCAGAAATGGCAGATAAATATGCATTGGTGCATGCGATGAAGTGTCGCTTCTGGGAGGATTTTATTCCTGTGAGTGATAAAAATTGGGAGAAGGTGAGATCCTACACTACAAACTTTAGCACAGGTAAAAAAATAAGCCCAAGGGGGTTGAAAGGAGGAGAAAGACCTCAGGTGTTCTCACTATAAAGGAGTGGAACACATAAAATTACAGTGCCGATGGTTTAAGAAGGGCACATAGAGAAAGGTATTTTCATTGCAGTAAGCTGGGACACACAGTGTTGGGCAATGGAGGAAGACACTTTGGGAAAAGGTGTGGTAAAAGACGCTAAGCCAGTGGCATGAGTGAAACTGGTAAAGGAGACTCCAAGTGGTGCCATGGAGCTGCAGCCGAGGCAGGGGCTAGGTATTTAGTTAGTACCTGATCTCTGTAAAGAATTTGGCGCTGTGGATAAACTTTACTCAGAAAAGGCGGGGAGGGGGGAGGTGGGGATGGGGGGAGGGGGGATTGGGAGGGGTTAAGAGGAAGGATTAGAAATTATAATTTTTGTGAGATGCGAGATCTGCTCAGTCTCTAATTGTTGAGAAGTGAGGCGCCCGAAAAGCACAACAGATCAGGCAGCATCTGAAGAGCAAGACAATCGACATACCAGGCATAAACCCATGATCAGGAATGTAACGGGGGGACAAGAGGGCTGAAAGATAAATAGGAGGGTAGGAGCTGGGCTGGCGGGAGGGTCACTGGGAAGGCTATAGGAATATGTAGGTGGAAGTGATAGTGAGATGTCCGAGGGGAGTGTGGAGTCGATAGGTGCGAAGGAAGATGGACAATTAAGACAATTCAAGAGGGCGGTGCTAATTTGAACGGTTGGACCTGGGATGAGGTTGGGAGAGGGCAAATTTGGAAATTGGTGAAGTCGATGTTGATGCTGTATATGTTCAGGGGTCCAGCTGTCACAACACCTATCCACTTCACCCTCCTCTCCGAACTATTACCACCACACCCCACCTGCTTATACTTATCACCTTCCAAACTATCTTCTACCCAGCTCCACCCCCACCGTCCTACATATTTCTCAGCCCTCTTCCCCCTCCCTTACCCACCCGCCCCACTTTCCTGATGAAGAACCTGTACCTGAAACGTCAACTCTCCTGCCTCCCGGATACTGCCTGACCTGCTGTGCTTTTACAGCCCCACAGTTTTCAACTCTGATCTCCAGTATCTGCAGCCCTCACTATCTCTCAGCCCCTAATAGTAAGAGATGGAAGTATTTTCACTCTTTCTGACATGTTACTCAAGAGTGTAATAATTTGTAGAATGGGGACAGAAATTAAGGTTGGAGAACAGCAACATCAGGTTGGAGTGCCAAATCAAGTTTGGAGAAGTAACAGTGAGCGTGAGTGACAGACTGTCAGTTCCAGGAATACAGTTTGTTCTTGGGAAAGATTTAGCAGGATCCAAGGTGGAAAACGCACCCCTAGTGGTGGAGAAGTTAAAGGAAGATGAGGGAACTGGGGAGTTGAAAGAAAATAAACCAGGAATTTTTCCAGACTGTGTAGTAACAAGATCTCACTGTCATAAGTTACAGCAGGAAGGAAAAACGAAATAAAAAGACAAAGGAGTTGATGTTAAATGAACTAACACCCTGTTTGATGTGACGGTGCAGGAAAAATCTGAACAAGCAGAGGTTCAGGCAGAAGTGTTTCGTCCCGAAAGGCTAATGGACTTACAACAGATACACATACACACACATATACAGAGAGAGAGTGAGAGAGAGAGAGGGAGGGAGAGAAGGAATAAGCATGTATTGTCGAACGTTATTAACTTCAAGATAGAATCCTAAAATTAAAATGGAGACCACGATAGCTCAGTGCAGAAGGGAAATGGACTGAAGTGCACCAGATTGTGTTACCAGTAGCATACAGTATTACGGGTAGCACAAGAACTAACTGCAGGTGGTCACCAAAGTGTACAGAAGACTCAGACTAAAGTACAGAAGCATGTTTAGTGGCCTGGAATGCACAAGGTCGTGGTTATTTTTTGTCCTACATCATGCATGCCAAATGGTAGGTAAGTCACAGGCAGTAATAAAACCAGCAACTTTGTTACCAATTCTTGCATTTGAAGAACCTTTCCCATGGGGTATGATTAATTGTGTCACTCTCCTTTCTAAAATAAAAGTGGAAACCAATATTTGCTGACCATAATGGATGTGTCCACCAGAATGCCAGGGGCAATTCCATTATTGGAGTGTTGGGGCAAAAGGGGAGGTGGAGGATTTGGAAGCTCTCTTAACTCACTGTGGGCTACCCAGAGAGATTCAGTCAGAACAAGAGTCTCATTTTACTGCTGAGCTGTTCAAGCAAGTCATGGATAGTTTAGGCAGACAGCACTTCAAATCAAAGGCGTCCCATCCTGAATCCCAGTGAGCCTTGGAAATGTAGCATCAGAATCTGAAGACTACATCAACAACGTACTGTCACGATTGCCTGAATGATTGGGATAATGGTGTCCCATTAAATTGCTTGCCATGGGAGATGACCCAAATAAATTTATTCAGTTTACTTCCTTTGAGTTAATATTTGTACATGAAGTGAGAGGTCCTTTGAAATTAATCAAATATAAATTGACAGGACCAAAGTCAGAGATCTCACACTTGGATTATGTTTGTGTGCTGAGGGAGAGATTAGATGGAGTAGGTGAGTTAGCTAAATCGCACCTGAAGGGGACACAGCAGAGAATGAAGCAGGGGACAGATACAAACACTGAAATTTGGACTATTTCATGTGGGGATGAAATATTAGTATTGCCACCAGTGGTAGGAAATCCCTTTAAAGCCAGGTTTAGTGGACGCTTTCAAATTAAAAAAAAATGTTGAGTCAGTTAAACTATCTGGTGAAGATACCCGTTATGACAAAATCGTTATTGAGTATATCATGTGAATGAATAATGCACCAGCAACATTTAAGAATCAGGAACAGAGTTATGGCCTGATGTACAAATTCTGCAGTTTATCTGTACGATGTAGTGATCTTTAGCAATGATTAAAAGCTCACGTGTTACAGTTGGCAGAGCATGTTGAACGATTACAAGAAGCAAACTTGGTAATAAACTTAAAGAAAACAGAATTTGCGAAGGCAGAGGTGACGTTCTTGGGACATTACATTGAATATGGAAGGTTGACCCCATGGAACACAAAAACGAAGGGCTTTGAGGAATTTCCACGACCATCCTCGAAGAAAGTGCTTCGATTTTTGGAACTGAGTGGATTCTATCAGAAGTTTATTCCAAACTTCATCAGCGTATTGGCACTGCTGATGGATTTATTAAAGAAGAACACAAAATTTTGGTGGACAGAACAATGCCAGGAGGAATTTGAGAATTTAAAATCAGTATTAAGCATTGCACCAGTTTTATCTGCACCAAATATTTTGAAACCCTTTGAAAATTGTGTATGATGCTCGGGATATAGGGCTCGGAGATGTATTGATACAGAAACATGATGATGGAATTGAACGGCCAATTGTCCACTTGTTGAAAAAAACTCAATATCCACCAGAAAATAAAGCAACATCTCCATTATTGAAAAAGAATGATTGAGTTTGGTACTGACCTGACAGCATTTTAATGATTATATGACAAACAAATTTCTGGAGACTGTTGTGGACATCAACGACAATTCTCTCGCATTTTTTGGAATATTTGAAGAGCAGAATATGAGACTATTTCATTGGAGTCTTCTGTTACCAACTTTAAACTTACAAAATGTACATGCTGTGTGTCCAAAAAATATGATAGCAGATGTGTTATCATGGATTTAAAAGAAAAAGTGTAGATAAGATCTGACTTATTCCAGTGTTATATATGTATGCAGAATTAATATGAATGGTATAACTGAAATTAATACTTTTGGATTTCATAATACTTGGATTAAGAATTAGAGGAAAAGAAATGAAACCATCTTTTCGTTCTGATGGTTCATTTTATTTTCTGAAGGAGTGAGGTGTTATGAAATCGAAAACATGTCTGGTCACTTTAAGACAGAATGTGTTTTGCTGAATAGAAAGTACAGCCACAGATGCCAGCTAAAGTTCAAACTGTTCCACATGTCGCCATTACCTGGGTATTGGATAATTGGGTTTTGGTTCCTGTTTTGGCAGCAATTCAAATACAACCAAATAGTTTAAATATGTTTCAGGATACCAGAAGCCAACAGGATTTGAATATTATTGTTTGGACACCTGGAAAGCAATCCAATTATTAGAATTACTATATAATGGGGTGTATATAAACCCAACATTTGAACACTAGAGGGAGAGCCACTGCCATCCATCAGCAGGAGTGCTAACTCGCCATCTCATACACTCTCTGTCAGCGATACATGCTCATTTAAAACTTCCGTGCAGTAAAACAACACATGACCCAGGGAGATCAGCAGCTGGAAGAGTGAACACAGCGGGGAAGATAGAGACTGTGTGGTCTTGAGATTGCAAAGTTTAATGTATGGAATAGCATATTTTTACAGAGTTGGAGTCAGATAGTAAGTAGCTAAGAAAAGAGGGGCTAGTATTTGGGAATAGTTGTTGTTTAGTGTTCACTCTTAAAGTTAAGAAATAAACTTATTAAATTTTGTTTAAATAGTGCAATGTAGGAGGTCTGTGTCGCTCATATTTTAACAGATTACGATGTGAGGCGAGCTTTTCTGGGTGTTTGGGTTTAATTAACAGAGGGGTTCGACTCCACCTTGTAAATGTCCATCCACGTTAACCCCATTTCCATGCAGTTGGCCCATATCCTTCTAGTCCTTTCCTATCCATAAAGTTATCCAAATGCTTTTGAAACGTTGCTAATGCACCACCTTCAACCACATCTGCTGGAAGCTTATCCGTGTACTATCCTCTCTGTAAAGAAGTGGCCCCTCAGGTTCTCTTTTATTCCTTCCCTTCTCAACGTAAACTGATCCCCTCTAGTCCTCGATTCTCTAAACCGTGGAAAAAGACTGAGAGTATTAACCCTATTCATACCCCTCATGATCTTATACAGCTCTATAAGGTCCCTGCGCAGTCTCTTACACACAAAAGAAAAGGTCCTAGCTTATCTAACCTCTCCCAATAACTCAGACCATTGGTTCCTTGTAAATTTCTTCTGCACTCTTTCTAAATTCATAACATCCTCCCTCTAACAAGGTGACAAAAACTGAACACAATACTTCAAGTGCAAACTTAACAAAGTCCTGTGTAACTGCAACATAACTTCCCAACTTCCATACTCAATGCCTGATTGACGGAGGTCAGTGTGCCAAAAGCCTTCTTCACTGCCCTGTCCACCTGTGACTCCACTCTCAGAGAACCATGCACCTGAACGCCAAGGTCCCTCTGCCCACTACACCCCTTAAGGCCCTCCCATTCATCGTGGAACTCCTACCTTGATTTGAGTTTCCAAAATGCAAGACCTCACACATTTATATTAAATTCTATTTGACATTTCTCGGCCAACTTCCCCATCTGATTAAGGTCCTGCTGCAATTTCTGATAATCTTCCTCACTGATCACACTACCACTTAATTTAGTGTCATCTGCAAACTTACTAATCATGCCCTTTACATTCTCAACCAAATCATAGATAACAAACAGCAATGGACCCAGCCTCCAGTCTGACAAGCATCCTTCTACTCAATCCTCTGCTTCCTACCATCAATCCAACTGTGTATCTAATTGGCCAGTACCCCCAGCATTCCACGCGATGTAACCTTCCAGAGCAGCCTGCCATGTGGAACTTTATCCAAGGCCTTACTGAAATCCATAGAGACTACATCTATCACTCTGCACTCATCAAGCTTCTTGTTTGCTTCATCAAAGAACTCCAACAAATTATGGAAGCATGATCTCCCACTCACAAAACTATGCTGACTGCTCCGAATCAAACCCTGTATACTTAATGGGTGCAGACAATGGTATGCTGTCCTTCATTGTAAGATGATTCGAGTACATAAGTAAAGCCATCTTCCTGCTGTTGTAGAGCCTTGCTGAGAGAGCATTTTGGGCACTCTCTACAGATTTGATCTCCTTTGTAAAGAATGATCTCCTTACCACAGACACGGATGATGGTAACATGAGGATAGAGTAAAGAACCTGAGTGTTTAATATGTACAGCTGTGAGAGATGAAGAAATGATCTTCTGCACTCTTTCTAAATTCATAACATCCTCCCTCTAACAAGGTGACAAAAACTGAACACAATACTTCAAGTGCAAACTTAACAAAGTCCTGTGTAACTGCAACATAACTTCCCAACTTCCATACTCAATGCCTGATTGACGGAGGTCAGTGTGCCAAAAGCCTTCTTCACTGCCCTGTCCACCTGTGACTCCACTCTCAGAGAACCATGCACCTGAACGCCAAGGTCCCTCTGCCCATTACACCCCTTAAGGCCCTCCCATTCATCGTGGAACTCCTACCTTGATTTGAGTTTCCAAAATGCAAGACCTCACACATTTATATTAAATTCTATTTGACATTTCTCGGCCAACTTCCCCATCTGATTAAGGTCCTGCTGCAATTTCTGATAATCTTCCTCACTGATCACACTACCACTTAATTTAGTGTCATCTGCAAACTTACTAAGTGGCAGCGATCACTTATTTCCAAATCAGACATTGATAGGGAGAGAAATTCCATACTTTACCCAGGATTGATTGGTTTGATTTATTGTCACGTGTACCTCAGTACAGAGAAACACTTTATTTATGAGCAGTGGAGGCAGATCATAGTAAGCATGGCCAGACAGATCATAGGGTGGAAGTAGACTTGGACAGAGTAAGGCACACAGGTTACACTGAACAGGACATGCACGAGAAAAGATCAACATGAACAAGATCAGCATTATTTGAACTTAGAGAGTCCATTCATCAGTCTAACGTGGCTTTGTTAATAGTTTATATGCCTTAATTAACTCTCCCCACATTATTGTGCAGTCGGCGTGTGAACCCGTCCTGAACGCCATGTTGTTCAAAAATCCCAGGCAGCAGCCACAATACCTTCCTTCTGAAACAGGTAGCCATTCCTACCAGCTTCCGCCCTACATAGAGAACACCAGGCTGTCTTCTCGGAGATAAAAGATGCCTTCTTGACACTTCACAGAAGTCATATTGGTTCCCTCCTCACTGCAAGAAAACCACGTTAGAGTCCCACGTGCGTATCATGAGCAACGGAACCACGAGGAATAACGTGGGGCAGTCTGTCTGTGCAGCCTCTGCTCCAGTTGTTCATCATGTTAGAGCATCAATTAGGAGACAGTGAGGACTGATGATGCTGGAGATCAGAGTAGAGAATGGATTGCTGGAAAAGCATACCAGGTCAGGCAGCATCCGAGGAGCAGGATAATTGATGTTTCAGGCATAAGCCATTCATCAGTAATCAGCATCAATTATCGCATTCTACCCCTGTGTATGTGCGTTGTGGGGGAATGGCCTCCTCCTGTTCCTGTATAAGTGGCTCAAGGGGCTGAATGGCTTCCTCTAATTCCAGTGTAATTGACTCAAGGGGCTGAATGGCCTCATGCTATTGTTGTGTCAGTGACTCAACAGACTGACTGGCTTCTTCCTCGTCCAATTAGACAGGGCCAAGGGCCTGATTGGGTTACTCCTGGTTCCTGTCTGATTGCTCGATGTGATGATGCTGCAGCTTCAAGAGGTTATTTCGTTCTGGATTTTTTAAGAGAGAGATTGAACAATCGTTACCAAGCTGGCTAGTTAAGACCACTTGGGTAAACAGCTAGCGAGGCCTTGGGTTTATTTTAATTTTGTGAGTCATTGCCTGATGAGGTATGTGGGCTGTATTCTCAATGAATTTGGGTCTACAATATGACCAACAATTGAAGCACAAGTTGCAGAGAGGGGAAGCTCTGTGAAGAGAGATGAGGGGCCTCATTCATACCTGTGGGATGTGGGAAAAATAGTGTTACTTCTGCAATTCCATTTACTTATACAAAGTAAATGAACTCTCACCAGTGTGTAATTGTTTCAGCCAAGATTCTGGATAAGTGGTGCTGGAAGAGCACAGCAGGTCAGGCAGCATCAAAGTAGCTTCGTAATCGACGTTTCGGGCAAAAGCCCTTCATTTCAGCCAAGAGCTGAGTCAACAAGAATGGAAACGATGTGGAGGAAATACATAATTGTTTTTGCAGTATCAAAAATTGTATGCCAGAATGAAACTTGACTGCAAAACAATGGTAGATATTACAGGCGAATAGATAAGAAGCTGTGAGGGGAGGAAGTTAAGCTAGATACGCCTGTACAAACAGTGGGTATAAACATGTATTTCCCACTTTTACAGAAACACAGGAACAAACCCCAATTATAAGGGTCATAAGGATCAGGGAAAGGCACAGATGGAGGGGGTAGATAATGGTGAAGAAAGAATATGCCTAACAATGACCCACAGCGGGATGTGGTCAAACGGCCTGAGGCCAGAAATAAGCATTTTGTCACAGACAAGGCCCAATAAGGTAAGAGGTAAGCAGGAGTAATGGGTGCCAGTCTTAGGGAAGTGGAGGATGTAAACAGGGGAGGAGCAACGGTGGCACAGTGGTTAGTGCCAGAGACCCAGGTTCAATTCCTGCCTCAGGTGACTGACTGTGTGGAGTTTGCACATTCTCCCCGTGTCTGTGTGGGTTTCCTCCGGGTGCTCCGGTTTCCTCCCACATTCCAAAAATGTGCAGGCCAGGTGAATTGGCCATGCTAAATTGCCTGTAGTTTTAGGTAAGGGGTAAATGTAGGGGTATGGGTGGGTTGCGCTTTGGCGGGATGGTGTGGACATGTTGGGCTGAAGGGCCTGTTTCCACACTGCAAGTAATCTAATCAATGTAAAATAAAAGAAACCAAATTATATAAATGTTGTGTATTAATTGGATTTGGGGTCTGTATGTCCCCTGCCTTATAGACACTGGACATCATACCCTCTTGCAAGTGTAAAATAAAGGACACTACTGATTCAGATTTTGTCTCGGACTGCAATTATTGAAGTGTGTGAGCTTTGTTTCTCACAATACCCGTGCCTGGATATTCCAATTACATTTCCCAAATGACTTCAAAGCGTGTGTGACAGTCTTGAGAGCCTGAATGGTCTCCTCTGTTTCTGTGCACCAGTTTATAGGAGTATGTGACCTCCAACTGTTCCTGTCTAGAAGGTTTGAGCGGCTGAATGGAACACAGAAACATGGGACTGAGGAACAGGAACGGGTCATGAGATACTTTGAGCCTTCTCCACCAGGCACTAAGATTGTAGCTGATCAGGTTGGGGTCTCAGCTTCACTTTCCTGTCTGAATCCCATTTTGCATGACTCACTTCTCTGTCAAGTATTTAACTAATGCAGCTTTCAATCAATATAAACATAGAGGCACGATAAATTTCCAGTGAAGAGAATTTCGACTTGAAAGGTCCTTTCAGAATTTTTCATCACCCTTTTTATACAATCAGAGAGTCATGCAGAATAGAAACAGACCCATTAGTCCAACCTGTTCACTCCGATCAGATATCAAATCTGATCTAGTCCCATTTGCCAGCATTTGGCCAATATCCCTGCTCTTTCAGATACTTTTTAAATGTGCAATTGTAACCTCCTTCACTACTTCCTCTGACAGCACTTTTGTACACACACCACTCTCTGTGTGAAATATTTACCTTCAGGTTCCTTCTAAATCATTCACCCTCTCCCCTTCAACCTATGCCCTCCTGTTCTGGGACCCGCTATCCTGGTGGAGCAGAGCGTGTCTGTTCAGAATATCCATGCCCCTGATGGTTTTATAAACCTCTCTAATGTCACCCTTCAGCCTCTGACACTCCAGGGAGAAACACCTCAACCTAATCAACCTCTCCCTACAGCTCAAGCCTCCAGTCCTGGAACATCCGGGTAAGTCATTTCTGCAGAAAACCGAGTTGTACGCAGTATTCTTAAAGTGGCCTCACCAACATCCTGTACAGATACAACATGCCACCACAACTCCTTTACTCAATGTTCTGACTGACTAAGGCAAATGTGACAAATGTGTTCTGCACCACACTGTCTACCTGCGACTCCACTTTCAAGGAACAATGCACCTGCAGCTCTATGTCCTTTTGTTTCACGACATTCCCCAGGACCTTACCATTAAGTGTATAATTTCTGCCCTGATTTGCCTTCCCAAAATGGAAAGCCTTGTATTTATCTAAATTAAACTTCATCTGTCACTCCTTGCCTCTTTGTCCCATCTAATTGTGGTCTTGTTGTACTCTGAGATAATCTACTACACCACCTTCCTGATGTCATCTGTATACTTACTAACTATGGCCCCAATGTTCACTTCAAAATCCTTCACATAAATGATGAAATGCAGTGAACTCAGTACTGATTCTTATAGCACACTGCTGCTCACAAGCCTCCAGTCTGAAAAATACGCCTCTTCCTTCAAGATAATTGCGACTAGCTGCTTCTGTATCTCATGTGACTGAAACTTACTAATCTGTCTACCAATCAGAATGAAATACTAGCGATGAAGAGAGGCTGAGTAGGTTAGGTTTATTTTCACTAGAAAAAAGGGAGATTGAGAGGGGACCTGATTGAGGTTTGCAAATGCATTAAGGGTATAGACAGGGTGGATAGAAACAAGCTTTTTCCCAGGGTGAAGGATTCAATAACGAGAGGTCGTGCTTTCAAAATGAGAGGTGGAAAGTTTAAGGGGGATACACGCGGTAAGTACTTCACACAGAGGGTGGTGGGCGTTTGGAACGCGTTGCCAGCAGAGGTGGGAGAGGCAGGCACGGTCGATTCATTTAAGATGTGTCTGAACAGATGCATGAGTAGGTGGGTAGCAGAGCGATACAGATGTTTGGGAATTGACCGACAGATTTAGACAGTACATTTGGATCGGCTCAGGCTTGGAGGGTGAAGGGCCTGCTCCTGTGCTGTAAATTTTCTTTGCTCTTTGTTCTTTAATTGAACATCTTGCTGAAGTGCATGTCTACCAAACTGCCTTCATCAATCTCCTTTGTCACCTCTTCAAAAAACTCAACCAAATTAATGAGACATGATTTCCCATGCAGAAAGTCATGTTGTCTACCCCGATCAGCCCTTGCTTTCTCAAATGTATGCTTTCCCTCAGAATCCCCTCCAACAACTTACCCATGACTGACGTCAGGCTCACCGATCGATAGTTCCCCGACTTTTTGGGTCACTGTTTCCTTTCTAGTCCCACTGCTCCACTGCTCACAACAAGTGTTAAATGTTCCCAGATTGGTGAGATGGCCGATAATATCGGTCCTCGACTGGGTCAGGGTCAGCTTTAGGAATAAGTCAGGTTAGTTTCTTTAATCTGATAAAACAGCACGTTTATGATCCAGAGCAATGTTACTCAAACTATGATGGAAAGAAGAATTGCAAAGTATTTGGGTATTGCAAATATATAATCCATATTTCCCTTTCTAAAAACACTGACACACATACACAGACATAAACAAAATCTCTGCAATTTTAACTTGAAAAAACTTTGTCCACGTATTAGTGTAACTCATGACACAATGAAAAATGGAGAGATTGTCCAAAATGTTATTCTGCTTCTGAAGATATTCTACTCACACAGCTGCTAGCAATGGGATTTCATCCTGGGACAGTTGGATTTGGTTGATTTCCCTTTGCATTAGGCAGTGAGGAGATTCCAAAGAGTGCGGATCAGGGATCTCCCAAGCATAGTCGCTCAGTGGTTAGCATTGCTGCCTCACAGCACCAGGGACTTGGGTTCGATTCCAGCCTTGGGTGACTGTCTGCCTGGAGTTTGTACATTTTCCCCTGTCTGTGTGAGCTTCTAACGGGTGCTCCAGTTTCCTCGCACAGCTCAAACTGTGTAGGTTAGGTGGATTGGTCATGCTAAATTATGCATAGTGTTTGAAGGTTTCTAGGTTAGATACATTAGTCAGGGGTAAATGTTGGGGAACGGGTCTGGGAAGGTTACTCTTTGGAAGGTTGGTATAGACTTGTTGTGCCGAAGGGCCTGTTTCAACCCTGCAGGGATTCTATAAAAATAAGAATGGTAATGATGACTGTAGAACTTTTGTTTTAGCTTGCACACATTGCTGTGATGAGGAACAATGAAAGAGAGAGAGTGCAATAGGCCGTTCCTTCTCGAGCAGATTACATTTTCTCCCTCTCTGAGCTGAATCACACAGTAATGTCATCCTCTCCCAAACTGGACCATGTGAGGTCTCCTTGTACATTGTCCAAACTATGTCCCCATCACACTCCCTGTTCCATGTAGGCGTATCATTGCAGCTGTCATGCACAGAGCCATACCATTAGCAGAAAATGATCTCGGCCGATTTGAAATATGTTTACATGGCACTGTGTCATTAAAAAATAAAATGTCTAATTTAATAGGAATACCTTTGTTAAAATGAATGCATTTTTTTAAGAAATACTGAAATTGTTGGAAAAGCTTGGCAGGCCTGTCAGCATCCAGATGCCTTTTACATGGTGTCGTTGTACCAGCCTCCACGACTTCCTCTGGCAGCTCATTCCATATGCACACAATCCTCTGTGTGAAAATATGCCCCTTCGGCCTCTTCAAAACCTTTCCCCCTTCACTTTCAACCAATGCCCTCTAGTTTTGGATGTCCCTGACCTGGAGAAAAACCCTGACTACTCCCCCTATCCATGAGCATTTTGATTTTATATACCTTTACTGCGGCGAAATGGGACTCCAATCACGAATAGCTGTACTTTCAATTATCCCAGGCCTAAATTCTGAAATTCAATACTGATACCTCTTCCTTCTCCATCAAATCGCAATTCTAAATCCATTTTAATCAGTTTGTTCAGATATATCATGAGACATGTCTGTGGGATTTACACCTAGATATTTGTGCCTGGAGGTTGGGATACTAGCACCACTCCGCAATACCCATAAAGCTGTAAAATTATTCTCCTGTGCGTTTGTTCATCAGCCTGTTCCGACATGCTGGGACATACCTCTGCAACAGGCAGGACTTGAATTCAGGACTTAGAGTCCAGAGCTAGGAACACGACCACACATATTCTGGAATTGGAATCAAATCCAGAGCTCTGGCTCAGAGACAGGGACACTACCTACTACACCTACTACACCCAGATTTTGGGTCATATTTTAAGTGTCAACTTTCAGCTCATTGTGGATTTATTATACTCAGGTTACCATTACTGAACTACACAAAACCCTTTGTATTGTTAACCAAATGCAAGATATTTGTCTCAACTGTCGGATGTTGAGTGTAAGTGCTGTGCCATCAAAATTAACTATGAACATCTTTAATCGCTATTATCTGTAGTCTGCAATATTAGGGAAGGAAATCCTGCAGAGACACTCTGCACAATGAAGTGTCTCGAATAGAACACCAGAGACGGAGAAAGACCATAATTTCTGGCCCCAAAACACAGATCAGTATTAACCAACACTCACGTGCGACTGCACTCTTCCTAAAACCATGAAATGACACCTGACCGGTGATTACTGTCCAGCCTTTCCTCCCCACTGACTGTGTCTTCAATCTCTCCCTCCTCTCCCAAACCACACAAGGCAAACCAAGCTCAGGGTCTTTGTGAAAATCAAGGCTGAATTGCGCAGGCCTCCTGGAGAGGTGATGGGCATTTTAAAATTGAAGGGGAGGGGGAGGTGGCAGTAATATCACACACTGGGCTGAGGGGTGGCGGATGGAGTTTAGTTTGGATTCATGCGAGGTATTGGATTTGGTAAATCAAACAACAGCAGGACCTATACAATTAAAGGTAGGGTGGTATTGTAGAACAGAGACCTAGGCCGTCAGGTATAATTCTTTAAAAATTGCATCTCATACAGATAGTGTGGTTAAGAAGGTGTTTAACACATTTGTCTTCATTGGTCAGACCTTTGAGTATCGGAATTAGTATGTCATGTTAAAGTTGTACAGGACATTGGCGTGACCTTTTCTGGAATACTGTGTCCAGCCTGGTCATCCTGCCCGCTCATTCCAAAGGCACACCACCCTCTGGGTGTAAAAGCTGCCCCTGAGTTCACTTTTAAATGTTTCCACTCTCACCTTAAAACTATGTCCTCTCGTTTTGGACTCCCTGTAACCTTAGAAAATACCTTGACTATTCACTTTAATATTATTGACCTTGATATTATTACGCCGGAGAGGGTTCAGAAGAGATTAACCTGATGTTGCTGGGAATGGAGTGAGTGAACTCTAAGGAGAGGCTGGATAGGCTGGGACTTTTTTCACTGGAGAGTATGAGATTAAGGGGTAACGTTACAGAGGTTTACAAAATAATGAGGGGTACAGATAAGCTGATGTCTTTTCCAGAGAGTTGGGGATTCAAAACTGAGGGATATTTTAAGGTGCGAGGAAAATGATTTACAAAAGTCATGAGAGTGGGGTAATTATTTTAGACAGAAGCTGGCTTGGGTGTGGAATGAACTTCCAGTGGAAGTGGTGAAATCAGGGACAGTTACACCATTTAAATGACATTTTGATGAGTTAGACCTAGACACAGTATTCCAGAAGAGGTCTCACAAATGTCCTGTGCAACCTCAACATGACATTTAGAGCAGAGAGCCCTGGCTGTATACGAGCACAGATTGTTGATGATATCAGAACAAGTGGGTAGAGCAGTAACTCTCACAGATTAGTTTCAGTATCTGAGCTGTTTACAGGGGGAGGTGTAGGAGGGAGTCTCCGTGCTCCCTTCCTGGGAGGTGGTGGTGACGATGTGTTGTGAGCCCACCCTCCTGCCCACAGAGACCGTGGGGATTCCATTTGTACCAGCTCGACACAAAAGGGTGATGGCATCAGGGCCACGGCTTCTAAGTTCTGCCGGGGGGAAACAGAGCTGCCAATGGGTTGAAAGTGAGAATTGCCCTTCACTGAACATTGCTCCTTACTCGGTCAGTGGGACGTGGATGTTTCAGAATCCCCACACGAGGTGTCCCGATCTTCTCCGGCTCGTACCAGGGTCCTCCCCACATGGCGGGGGAGGCGGGGGGTGGGGGGGGGGGGGGGATGGTGAGGGAACGGATATCGGGCACTCCAAAACCCGGCTTGGCCCTTTCTGACCTATTCCAGACTGTTTCTCCTGGAATGGGATAAAGCGAGGGAGGGAGAGAGGTGGGGGTGGGTGGCCCTACTGTTAGTGCTGGTGTAGGTGGGGGATAGGTTCATGGTGAGGTGTCCAGAGGGAGTCAGTCCACAGTGTTGTATCCATGCAGTGTTATTAGTAGGGAGGGGGTGGGGTAAACTGGCAGGAGAGAGGGGGCTGAAGAAAGAGACAGAGAGAGACAGAGGGAGAGACAGAGAGAAGGTGCAGCATGAGGCAGTGAGAGTGGTGGACCATATGCCTTGTTCGGGGGTCCGTGCTATAACAGATATACAGTGAGTGTGAGGGAGCAGAGACAATACAGTGACCCTTATCCTGACAGAGCGGGGAAGGTTATTGATGCTTGTCCTTTATTGCTGGACATTTCCTCAGACCACAGATACTGCACTGAGCTGGGTGGGGAGCTCAGACTCTGCTCGATGGGTCTGCTGGCGTGGACCCCTCTGGGAAGAGAATGGTCCCCCTCTGTACTAGTGGTGCTGCAAGAGATAGGGCAAAAATGTCATCCCGTATTCCCAATTCCTCCGCCTCCGCTGTATCTGCTCCCAGGAGGACCAATTCCACCATAGAACACACCAGATGGCCTCCTTCTTTCGAGACCGCAATTTCCCTTCCCACGTGGTTAAAGATGCCCTCCAACGCATCTCGTCCACATCCCGCAAATCCGCCCTCAGACCCCACCCCTCCAACCGTAACAAGGACTGAACGCCCCGGTGCTCACCTTCCACCCTACCAACCTTCGCATAAACCAAATCATCCGCCACCTCCAAAAAGACCCCCCCTACCAGGGATATATTTCCCTCCCCACCCCTTTCCACCTTCTGCAAAGACCGTTCCCTCCGCAACTACCTGGTCAGGTCCACGCCCCCCTACCACCGACCCTCCCATCCTGGCACCTTCCCCTGCCACCACAGGAACTATAAAACCTGCGCCCACACTTCCTACCTCACCTCTATCCAAGGCCCTAAAGAAGCCTTCCACATCCATCAAAGTTTTATCTGTACATCCAAAAATATCATTTATTGTATCCGTTGCTCCCGATGTGGTCTCCTCTACATTGGGGAGACTGGGAGCCTCCTAGCAGAGCGCTTTAGGGAACATCTCCGAGACACCCGCACCAATCACCCAAACCGCCCTGTGGCCCAACATTTCAACTCCCCCTCCCACTCTGCCGAGGACATGGAGGTCCTGGGCCTCCTTCACCGCAGCTCCCTCACCACCAGACGCCTGGAGGAAGAACGCCTCATCTTCCACCTCGGAACACTTCGACCCCAGGGCATCAATGTGGACTTCAACAGCTTCCTCATTTCCCCTTCCCCCACCTCATCCTAGTTTCAAACTTCCAGCTCAGCCCTGTCCCCTCGACTTGTCTGGACTTGTCCGACCTGCCTAGCTCCTTTTCCACCTGTCCACTCCACCCTCTCCTCCCTGACCTATCACCTTCATCTCCTCCCCCACTCACCCATTGTACTCTATGCTACTTTCTCCCCACCCCCACCCTCTTCTAGCTTATCTATCCACGCTTCAGGCTCACTGCCTTTATTCCTGATGACGGGCTTTTGCCTGAAACGTCGATTTAGCTGCTCGTTGGATGCTGCCTGAATTGCTGTGCTCTTCCAGCACCACTGATCCAGAATTTGTTTTCCAACATCTGCAGTTATTGTTTATACCCCTCTGTACTAGCCCATTCACCAGGACTTCCATGCCCCTGTCGACAAACCATGCCTTTTATCTGCCATGCTCAAGGTAAACTGTTCAGGGCAGCTTCAAGCTGAGAAAGCTCAACCATGTGCCCAATGGCCTTTTAAAGATGTCACCAGTGCCAGGGATCATGAAACATCCAGGGGAACCCGGGTGATAGTGAGTGCCTCCAGCAATGATGGGTGACAGAATCGGGCTGGTATTGAATGAGAGGGACACCATGGTGTGGGCTGAGTAGTTCATGAGGTGAGTTCGATGTGATAGCACCAGGAAACTAGCTCAGCCTCGTGCAGATAATCCCTCTGTCACACTCAAGGAAAATCAAGCAAAGATAAATTACATTAGATTACTTACAGTGCGGAAACAGGCCCTTTGGCCCAACAAGTCCACACCGACCCGCCGAAACGCAACCCACCCATACCCTACATTTGCCCCTTACCTAACACTACGGGCAATTTAACTTGGCAATTCACCTAACCTGCACATTTTTGGACTGTGGGAGGAAACCGGAGCACCTGGAGGAAACCCACGCAGACACGGGGAGAACGTGCAAACCCCACACAGTCAGTCGCCTGAGGTGGGAATTGAACCCGGTCTCTGGGTTCAAATTATTGTTAGAATCTGCCCAATGAGTCATAGATTCTGTTGAAACCAATTCCAGTTACAAAAATGCAGAAAAAATGCTCATCTGACCTGACACCAATCTCCCTTTTTCCCATCTTTCCTGGGAAGACTGCCTCATGTTACAAGATGCTATCGAAGTGTCCACATTTCAGCATTCTGCAACCTGGGAACACATCCTTCCATGACACTGTCTCTCAGTCTCTCTCTCTCTCTGTCTATACCCCAAACCCCTCTCATGTGGTGATATTTAAATATTTTCCCACGCCATCTCTCTCTGGCAGTGATGTTCACACCCACAGCACACCCTTGTCATGGCACAATGGATATATGGATCTGTAAATGGGTGGGAGCTGCACATCCTGTCACTTCCAGCATGGGCTACAAGTTTCCACACACTGGGCAGGGACCTAACACAGTGTTACTGAGAAATGCACTGGGGTGGTGTACACAGTCCTACATGCTGGGAGGGTAACTGCTCCTGGGTTGCAGATCAATGCACTCGGGAGTGGTACATAGTCCTACATGCTGAGAGGGTAACTGCTCCTGGGTTATGGATCAAGGCACTGAGGTGGGGTACACATGCTGGGAGGGTAACTGCACCTGGGTTACAGGTCAATGCACTGGGGTGATGTACACAGTCCTACATTCTGGGAGGAAACTGCTCCTGGGTTACAGATCAATTCACAAGTGATCACTGCATAGATTGCTGTGGTGGTCAGACTGTACGATTGAGGTTGAAAGATAATGCAATGATGTGGTTTGTGTAGCTCCTTATGCTGGATGGATATTTGTTTCAGGTTCACACATTCGTGCCCTGCTGTGGTCTGCACAGCTCCGGTGCTGGACAGATATCTAGTCTGGGTTTACAGATCAATGCACTGCTGTGGTCTGCACAGCTCCCGGTGCTGGACAGATATCTAGTCTGGGTTTATAGATCAATGCACTGCTGTGTTCCGCACAGCTCCCAGTGCTGGACAAATATCTAGTCTGGGTTTATAGATCAATGCACTGCTGTGGTCTGCACAGCTCCCCGTCCTGGACAGATATCTAGTCTGGGTTTATCGATCAATGCCACTGCTGTGGTCTGCACAGCTCCCCGTCCTGGACAGATATCTAGTCTGGCCTTTTTGATCAATGCATGGGTGTGGTCTGCATTGCTTCCCATGCTGAATACTTGCTGGCGGAACACCGCAATCCAGGCAGCATCAGGAGGTGTAGAATTTGATGTTTCAGGTGTAGCCCTCCTTCAGGATTCTTACAGAACGGTAACACCCGAAATGTCGACATCTCCACGCCCTGATGGTGTCTGAATTGCTGTGTTCTCCCACCTTCCTGCCTGTCTACTTTGAACTCTAGCATCTTCAGCTTTTCTGTCTCTAACCCAGCTTCCCAAACTGGACAGATGTCTAGTCTGCATTTGAAGATAAGTGCTGTGACATGATCTGTGCAGTGTTTCACTCCGGACAGATTGCCTGGATTCTATTGACCAGTGCAATAGATGGATCTGGACAGATTGCTGGGTTGTAATGACCAGTACACTGGTCTGGTCTGCACAGTGTTCCATGGTGAACAGATATCTCCCCTGAGTTTACAGTGTTTGGACTGGTTCTGTGTGGTGGATTGACAATGTAGTATTTCTAACCCTTTCAGCTGATCTAGCAATGCCTTTAGTTCCTAATCCTGTGATTGGACCCTCAATCTCTTTCCCCATTTACGTTACAGTGTGTCCAGGTACAATTGGTGGTGTGGGTAGGAGGGAAAGGTGATGGACAGGTCAAGGAGTTCTATAACTGACCTTCCCGGGAAAGTTCTGCCCCTGACATTTATAACTGATATTCCCCGGAATGTTCTGTCCCCAACATTCTATAACAGACACTCCCTGGAACGTTCTGTCCCCAACATTTTATAACTGACATTCCCCAGAACGTTCTGTCATCAACATTCTATAATTGACATTCCCCGGAACGTCCGGTCCCCCACATTCGAGAACTGACACTCCCCAGAATGTTCTATCCCTGACATTCTATAACTGACATTCCCCGGAACGTTCTGTCCCTGACATTGTAAAAGTGACATTCCCCGGAACGTGCTGCCCCCAACATTCTATAACTGACATTCCCCGGAACGTGCTGCCCCCAACATTCTATAACTGCCATTCCCCGGAACGTTCTGTCCCCGACATTCTATAACTGACATTCCCTGGAACGTTCTGTCCCTGACATTGTAAACGCGATGTTCCCTGGAACGTTCTGTCCCCAACATCCTATAACTGACATTCCCCGGAACGTTCTGTCCCCAACATTCTATAACTGCCATTCCACGGAACGTTCTGTCACCAACATTCTATAATTGACATTCCCCGGAACATATGTCCCCCACATTTGAAAACTGACACTCGCCGGAACGTGCTGTCCCTGATATTCTATAACTGACATTCCCCGGTACGTTCTGTCCCTGACATTGTAAAAGTGACATTCCCCGGAACGTGCTGCCCCCAATATTCTATAACTGACATTCCCCGGAACGTGCTGCCCCCAACATTCTATAACTGCCATTCCCCGGAACGTGCTGCCCCCAATATTCTATAACTGACATTCCCCGGAACGTGCTGCCCCCAACATTCTATAACTGCCATTCCCCGGAACGTTCTGTCCCCAACATTCTATAACTGACATTCCCCGGAACGTTCTGTCCCCAACATTCTATAACTGACATTCCCCGGAACGTCCTGTCCCCAACATTCTATAACTGACACTCCCCGGAGCGTTCTGTCACCAACATTCTATAATTGACATTCCCCGGAACGTCCTGTTCCCACATTCTATATCTGACACTCCCCGAAACGTTCTATCCCTGACATTCTATAACTGACATTCCCCGGAACGTTCTGTCCCTGACATTGTAAAAGTGACATTCCCCGGAACGTGCTGCCCCCAACATTCTATAACTGACATTCCCCGGAACGTGCTGCCCCCAACATTCTATAACTGCCATTCCCCGGAACGTTCTGTCCCCGACATTCTATAACTGACATTCCCCAGAACGTTCTGTCCCCGACATTCTATAACTGACATTCCCTGGAACATTTTGTCCCTGACATTCCCCGGAACGTTCTGTCCCCGAACATTTTTTGTGAACGGCCGGACGTCAGTGAATTGAACAAACGATAAGATCCCGAGGGAAGAGATCCCGTTCCAGGGAGAAGGAGACATGTTCCGAAGGCCTCTCAGGCAGTTAAAGGGAGTGAATACGTTTGCCCTGCATTTACATTTCTCCATGACACAGGATTGACCACAATTTAGACCAAAATACAGAAATTCCCAAACTCCGTTTGTCTTCAGGAAACTGGGAGAGAATCCTTCAGGACAGAAACATTCCCACCCTCCGTATTAGGAACTGAGAAGGAGTGACCTGTGTCTGCTCTCGAGTGTCGAGTGTGTGGGAATGTTCTAGAAACCATCTGTCCTTATGGATGTGTTTCTGTGTGTTTGGGGAGGGAGGGTTTCCTGTGATTTATGTCACATTTTTGTCAGTAATTCCGAATTTCACATTTGTTATTCCAGCTCCAATTATTTTAATAAATCCCTGAATACAAGGACACCGTTGAAAATCTCACTTGGTCCCCAATAAAATGGGTCTCTTTGCCTCCAGGCTGATGGATAATGGGTTTGTTTTCCTTCCTCACAGCTAACGTAGTGACCATCTACGTCCTGCTTTATAAAGATTGTGGATTGTCTCCATGTGTCGGACGTTACCTGGGGGCCATGGCAGCGGCGGATCTCCTGGTCATTATCCTCGACCTGATCCTGAGACGCATTCCCATTGTTTATAAGGAACAGTTTTATTTCCTGGACTCCGTCCCCGTGTGTAATATCCACGCCGTCCTGCTTTATGCAGCCACTGACTGCTCTGTCTGGTTCACCGTCACTTTCACCTTTGATCGGTTTGTGGCCATTTGCTGCCAGAAGCTGAAAAGTAAATATTGCAGTGAGAAAACGGCGGCTGTGGTTCTGGGAGCAGTGACTGTGCTGAGCTGTTTAAAGAACATTTACTGGTATTTTATTAACGCGGCTCGGTATTCGCTGATGAACCGCCCCTATTTTTGTGCGATAAATGTTGCTGCTCTAGTCTCCAGTGCCTGGCTCGCAATCGAGTTCCTCCACTACATTCTAACCCCGTGTGTCCCATTTCTCCTGATTCTGCTGCTCAATGTTCTCACTGTCAGACACATTTTAGTGACCAGCAGAGCCCGCAGGAGACTCCGCGCTCACACCAATGGGGACGCTCAGTCTGACACAGAAATGAGAAACCGAAAAAAATCCATCATTTTATTGTTTGTGATCTCGGCCAATTTCATCCTGTTATGGTCAACGTTCATGCTGTATTCTTTATGGTTCCGGATGGTGTGGATTGTGTATACCCCTGTGTCTCTCGATCACTTTGTGCAGGAATTGGGCTTCATGTTGCAGCTCCTCAGTTGCTGCACAAACACCGCGATTTATGCCGTGACCCAGACTAAGTTTAGGCAACAGCTGAAGAATGTGCTGAAATATCCCTTCACCCAAATCCATCCATCCATCAAATTCCTTCATTAATCAATCCATCCGGGATTTTCTCATTTCAGTTACTGTGTTTCAGTGATGGATCAGCCTGTCGCTATGGTAACAGACTGAGGGTAGCGCTGGTTAGTCCATCCTTATCCCACAGAGGGGGTTACAGGGAAACATTTCAATGTTTCTCCCAACTCAGGGGCCAGTGAGAAAAGACACCATCCCACTGACTGTATCCATCACTTCCATTTGTAAACAAAAAAAATGTTGATTAAAGCCTGCTGAGCAGCAGAGTGACCGATGTTGTTGTGTGTCTTTGTGTTGGAGAAGCTCAGCTGGAGAGAGACAGACTCAGCCCCAAGTCCTGGTCCTCAGGGAAGGGAATGGCACCGCGCCCTGAGCTCAGGGGCTGGGTTTAACTCCCTCTGCACCCCTCCCACTCCAACCTGGCCTCCCCATTTCCTCTCCCCTACTCTTTCTCATCACTTTTCCTCCTCTCCCTCTCTTTCTGCACATTGTCTCTTTCTCACCTCCTCTCCCTTTCACTCTCTCGTCCCCTCTCAGACACTCCTCAACCCCGATTTCTCCACCTGCCTCCACTATTGTTTCTCCCTCCCCCTCCCCCTCTCTCTCTCAAACACCCAACACGAGATTCTCCACCTGCCTCCACTCTTCACTCTCCCCCTCATCCTTACTCTCTCTCTCCTGCCGTCTCTGTCCCCCTCCCGCAATTCCTTCTCTACCCCATTTTCCCGTCCTCCCATTTCCCCACATCTCTCTATCATCTCACCCCACCCCCACACGCAGACTCACAACTAACCCCAAGTCTCTGGGTTAGAGGGAGAGGTAAGGGTAAGGGAGACAGAGTGTGTCAGAGAGAGAGGGAGGGACAGAAGGAAGAGAGACTCAGTCAAGATAAACGGAGGGAGGTGGGGAGAGAGTGACACCAAGGGAGGGGTATCGAGAGTGAGAGAACGGGGAGAGAGATTGAAGGAGCAGAGAGAGAGAACAGGGGGCAAGAGAGAGATAGGGTGAAGTAGGGAGAGAGAGAGAGACAGGGGAGAAGATAATGAGAGGCAGAGGCAAGAGAGAGAGAGAGAGAGAGAGAGACAGAGACAGAGAGGTGCGAGGGAGGGAACGAGAGAGAAAGGGGGCAAGTCTTAGAGAGAGAGGGAAAAGGAGAGAGAAAGTGGAAGAGAGCGATGGGGAGGCGAGAGAGAGAGAGAGAAGTGGAGTGAGGGAAGAGAGAAAGAGAATGAGGGCTGAGAGAATGAGAGAAAGGCAGGGGTGAGAGATAGAGGGAGGAGCAAAAAAGCGGGAGGTCGAGAGAGATAGAGGCGGCAAGAGAGAAAGGGTCGAGAAAGAGGGGTCTCGAGAGAGAGAGGAGGGGATCGAGACAGAGAGGGGCAAGGAAGCAGGCGGGAGAGTGAGTGAGAGGGCGAGTGAGAGAGAGTTTGTGAGGGCGAGAGAGACTGGGCAAGAGAGAGTTAGAGTGGATGAGAAAGTGATGATGTGAGTGAGAGAGAGAAAACGGGATGAGAGAGACATAGAGGTGAGAGAGAGGGAGTGAGAGAGGGGAGGGCAAGACAGAGAGAAGGAGGGGGAAGGAGAGAGGGGGTGAGAGAAAGAAGAAGCGAGAGAGGGAGGCGTTAAGACATCAAGAAAGAGAGATTGGTAAGAGGTATTGAGGGGCGAGAGAGGGAGAGGGAGTAAGAGAGACAAAAGGAGCAAGAGACAGAAACAGGGTTTGAGAGAGATGGAGTCAAAAGAGTGATAGAGGAGGTAAGAGAGAGGGTGCGAGGGAGAGAGAAAGGAGTTGAGAGAGAGAGCGCGAGGGCAAGAAAGAGAGCGAGGGCAAGAAAGATAGTGAGGGCGAGAGAGAGAGACAGCACGAGAGAGAGAGTGTTGTGTTGGGAGAGAGCGAGCGCGAGAGAGACGAGAGAGAGGGATAGGAATGTCAAGAAGGAGAGCGAGGGCTCCGTGAGAGGAGGCTTGACAGTGAAAGGGTGGGAGAGAGAAAGGGTGTCAGCGAGATGGCAGGGCCAAGACAGGGCGAGATAAAAGAGAGAGAGAGAGAGAGAGAGAGAGAGAGAGAGAGAGAGAGCGAGAGAGTGAGAGAGAGAGAGAGAGAGAGAGGGAGAAAAGAAAGGGGAGAGAGAGAATAAGGGGACCGAAGAGAGTCATCGAGAGCAATGTAAAGAGAGAGAGAGAGAGTTAGGGGAGAGATAAAGAGACAGGGTGAGTGAGAGAATGATGGAGCCATGGTGAGAGAGAGGAAAGAGAGAGGTTGGGTGAGAAGGAGAGAAGGATGGGAGAGGGTTCTCGAGAGCGAGCGAGAAGGGACGAGGGGGGCAGCGGAAGACAGAGGGTGAGAGCGAGGGAGCTAAAGAGTGGGGCAAGAGATTGGAGGTGAGAGAGGGAGATAGCGAGAGAGAGAGACATGAGAGGAGAGAGAGAGCGAAGGACAGACAGAGAGCGAGCAGTAGAGAGAGAGAGAGGGTGAGAAAGAGAATGAGCGAGAGAGAGATTGAGAGAGAGAGGCTGAGCGAGAGAAAGAGAGGAGCTGAGCAATACAGAGAGGGGGATAGAGAGGTAGGGGATGGCGTCAAGAGAAAGCGAGTCGGGGGCGATAACGAGAGAGAGAAGGGGAGAGAGGGAGAGAGAGAGATAGAGCAATGGAGGAGATGGGTCCAGAGAGAGAGAGAGAAAGTGAGAGAGAAAGAAAGAGAGAGTGACAGAGAGAGAAAGAGATAGAGGGAGACAGACAAACAGAGCGACGAGATGGTGGGTAGAGAGCGACAGAGTGAGTGGGCGAGAGAGAGAGAATGTGCAGGGAGAGTGAATGAGCAGGGAGAGATAGGGTGAGGGGGAGAGAGAGGGTCGCAAGAGAGAGGGGGCAGAGAGAGAGGTGGGCAAGAGAGAGGGGGATGATAGAGAATGTGGACGAGAGAGAGAGAGGGGCGAGAGAGAGTGGGGGCAAGGAATGGCGAAAGAGACGGGGGAGAAAGAGAGGGAGCAAAAGAGGAAATGGGAAAAGAGAGGGGCGCGAAAGAGGGGGGTGAAAGAGAGGCGGAGTGAAAGAGAGAGTGGGCGAAAGGAGGGGCGAAAGTGGGTGTGGCGAAAGAGAGGGGGCCGAAAGGAGGAGCAAAAGAGGGGGATGAAAGAGGGGGGCAAAAGGGGAGCGAAAGTGTGGGGCGAGTGAGAGAGAGTGAGGACGAGAGAGAGAGGGAGTTGAGAGAGAGGGAGACAGGGGTTGGAGAGGGAGAGGGGGTTGAGAGAGAAAGGGAAGCGAGGGGGATTGAGAAAGACAGGGCAAGAGCGAGGGGGGCGAGAGAGGAGGGTGAGAAAGAGGGGAGCGAGAGAGTGAGAGAGAGAGAGAGGGGAAGAGAGAGAGGGGAGAGTGAGAGGGGGAGAGAGGGGATGGAAAGAGGGGAGATGGAGTGTGAGAGAGGGGTTTGAGGCAGGGGGCGATATTGGATGGGGTTAGCGAGGGTGTGGTGTTGGATGGGGTTGGGGAAGGGGGCAGTTTTGGATTGGGTTGTGTAAGGGGACGGTGTTGGACGGGTTTGGGGAGGGGGCGATATTTAATGGGGTTGGGGGAAGGGGGTGGTGTTGGATGGCGTTGTGGGAGAGGGCGGTGTTGGATGAGTTTGCGGAGGGGGCGATATTTGATGGGGTTGGGGGAAGGGGGTGGAGTTGGACAGGGTTGTGGGAGGGGGCGGTGGTGGACGGGGATGGGAAGTGGATTCGAAACAGGGTAGCAGTGTTGGATGGGAGCAGCAGGCATGGATTTGGGTGTGGGGTGTGGTGCTGAGTGCGGGAGGCGGGTATCATGTTGGACAGCAGTGAGGGTCAGGCTGTGGTGTGTGTGGATGGCGGTGAAAGTCAGGCTGGCGGCAGTGTGTGGACGGCGGTGAGGGTCAGGCTGGGGACGGTATGTGGACGGCAGTGAGGTTCAGGCTGGGGATGTTTGTGGACGGCATTGAGTGTCAAGCTGGGGGTGCTGTGTGGACGATGGTGAGGGTCAGGCTGGGGGCAGTGTGTGGAGGGGCAGTGACGTTCATTCTGTGGGTGGTGTTGGATGGCGTTGAAGGTCAGGGTGGGGGTGTTGTGTATAGGGTGGTGAGAGTCAGTTTGGGGGTGGTGTTGTGCGGTGGTGGGGCTCAGGATGGAGGCGGCGAGTGGGCATCAGTCGTGGTCAGGCTGGGAGAGGTGTGGGGACAGCAGTGAGGTTTAGGCTGGGGGCAGAGTGTGGGTGGCGGTGAGGTTCAGGCTGGGGTGGTGTGTGGGCGGTGGTGAGCGTCAGGCTGGAGGCGGTGTTGTGCGGTGGGGAGGGTCAGGATGGATGCAGTGAGTGGACGGCAATGAGGGTCAGGCTGGGGGAAGTGTGTGGGAGGCAGTGACGGTTAGGGTTGGGGCGGAGTTGGACAGTGGTGAGGGTCAGGGTGGGGGCGGTGTATGGATGGTGGTGAGGTTCATTCTGGGGGTGGTGTGTGGATGGCAGTGAGAGTCAGCATGGGGGCAGTGTGTGGATAGCAGTGAGGGTCAGGCTGGAGGTGGTGTGTGGATGGTGATGAGGTTCGTTCTGAGGGTGGTGTGTGCACAGCGGTGAGGGTCAGGCTGGGGGTGGTGTGTGGATGGCGGTGAGGGTCAGGCTGGGGATTTTGTGTGGATGGCGGTGAGGTTCAGGCTGGGGGTGGCGTGTGGATGGCGGTGGTGGTCAGTATGGGGGTGGTGTGTGGACGGCGGTGAGAGTCAGGCTGGGGGTGCTGTGTGAATGGCGGTGAGGGTCAGGCTGGGGATTGGGTGTGGACGGCGGTGAAAGTCAAGCTGGGGACGGTGCTGTGCGGTGGTGAGGGACAGGATGGAGGCTGTGAGTGGGCATTGGTGAGAGATTCAGGCTGTGAGCGGTGTGTGGACGGCAGTGAGGGTCAGGCTGGGGGCAGTGTGTGGGTGGCAGTGACGGTTAGAGTTGGGGCGGTGTTGGACAACAGTGAGGTCAGGCTGGGGGCGGTGTGTGGATGGTGGTGAGGTTCATTCTGGGGCAGTGTGTGGACGGCGATGAGGGTCAGGCTGGGGGCGGTGTGTGGCTGGTAGTGAGGTTCATTCTGGGGGTGGTGTGTGGACGGCAGTGAGAGTCAGGCTGGGGGCAGTGTGTGGATAGCAGTGAGGGTCAGGCTGGAGGCGGTGTGTAGATGGCGATGAGGTTCATTCTGGGAGTGTTGTGTGGACTGCGATGAGGGTCAGGCTGTGGGCAGTGTGTGGATGGCGGTGAGGGTCAGGCTGGAGGTGATGTGTGGATGGCGGTGCGGGTCAGGCTGGGGGTGGTGTGTGGACAGTTCTGAGATTCAGGCTGGGGGCAGTGTGTGGATGGCGGTGAGGGTCAGGCTGGGGATGTTGTGTGGATGATGGTGAGGGTCAGGATGGGGGTAGTGTTTGGATGGCGGTGAGAGTCAGGCTGGGGGCAGTGTGTGGATAGCAGTGAGGGTCAGGCTGGAGGCGGTGTGTGGATGGTGATGAGGTTCGTTTTGGGATGGTGTGTGGACGGCGGTGAGGGTCAGGCTTGGGGGCGGTGTGTGGATGGCGGTGAGGGTCAGGTTGGGGATTTTGTGTGGATGGCGGTGAGTGTCAGGCTGGGGGTGGTGTGTGGATGGCGGTGGTGTTCAGGCTGGGGGTGATGTGTGGACGGTGGTGAGAGTCAGGCTGGGGGTGGTGTGTGGATGGCGGTGGTGTTCAGGCTGGGGGTGATGTGTGGACGGCGGTGAGAGTCAGGCTGGGGGTGGTGTGTGAATGGCGGTGAGGGTCAGGCTGGGGTAGTGTTTGGATGGCGGTGAGAGTCAGGCTGAGGGTGGTGTGTGGATGGTGGTGAGGGTCACGCTGGGGGCTGAGTTTTGTGGTGGTGGGGCTCAGGCTGCGGGCGTCGTTGGAAGACAGTGAGGGTCAGGCTTGGGGTGGAGTTGGACCGCGGTGAGGGTAAGGCTGGGGCAATGCGTGGATGGTGGTGCAGATCAGGCTGGGGGCAGTATGTGAGCGGTGGTGAGGGTCCGGCTGGGGATGGTGTTGAACAATGGTAAGTGTCAGTTTCGGGGCGGTGAGCATCAGTCTGGGGGTGGTGTATGGATGGCGGTGAGGATCAGGCTGGGTGCGGTGTATGGGCAGTGGTGATGGTCAGGCTGGGGACGGTGTGTGGGTGGTTGTGAGCGTCAGGCTGGGGATGGTGTATGGATGGCGGTGAGGATCAGGCTGGGTGCGGTGTATGGGCAGTGGTGATGGTCAGGCTGGGGATGGTGCGTGGGTGGTTGTGAGGGTCAGGCTGGGGATGGTGTTGAACAGTGCTGAGGGTCAGGCTGTGGGTGGTGTTGTGCAGTGATGGGGTCAGTCTGGAGGCGGTGAGTGGATGGCACTAAGGGTTAGGCTGGGGAGAAGTGTGGGCGGCCGTCAGGGTCAGGCTGGGGACAGTGTGTGGGCAGCAGTGAGTGGCAGGCTGGGGGCGGTGTTTTGTGGCAGTGAGGGTCAGGTTGGAGGTGAATTCAGACGACAGTGAGTGTCAGGCTGGGGCGCACTGTTGGACGGCGGTGTGGATCAGACTGGGGGCATTTTGTGGACGGCGTTGAGTTTATGGCTGGGGTCCATGTGCGGGTGGTGGTGAGGGTCAGGCTGTGGGCGGTATGTGTATGGGGATGAGTGCAAAGCTGGGGGCAGTGTGTGGGCAGCGGTGGATGGTCAGACTGTGGGCGGTGTTGGACAGTGGTGGGGGGCAGGCTGGGGGCGGTGAGTGGGCGATGGTTAGGGTCAGGCTATGGGTGGTGTTGGACGGCGGTGACTGTCAGGGTTAGGCCAGTGTGAGATGGCGGTGCGGTTCATGCTGGGGCCTGTGTTGTACGGCGGGGAGAGTCTGTCTGGGGTGGTGTGTGGATGACTGTGAGGGTCAGGCTGGGGATGGTGTTGAACGGTGGTGAGGGTCAGGCTGAGGGCAGTGTTTTGTGGTGGTGGGGTTCAGGCTGAGAGCGTTGTTGGAAGGTGGTGAGGGTCAGGGTGGGGGCAGTGTGTGTGGATGGCGGTGTGGTTCATGCTGGGGCTGGAGTTGTACGGAGGTGAGCGTCAGGCTGGGGACAGCGTGTGGGCGGTGGTGAGAGGCAGGCTGGCGATGGTGTTGAACGGGTGGTGAGGGTCAGGCTGTGCGCAGTGTGTGGTAGGGCGTTGAGGTTCATTCTGGGGACAGTGTTGGACAGTGATTAGTGCCAGGGTGTGGGCGGTGTGTGGATGGCAGTGATGGTCAGGGTGGGGGCGGTGTTGTGCAGTGGTGGGGGTCAGTCTGGGGGTGGTGAGTGGGCGGTGTGGGAACAGCGGTGAGATTAAGGCTGGGTGAAGTGTGTGGACAGCAGTGAGGGTTAGGCTGTGGTGGTGTGTGTGCGTCAGTTAGGATTAGGATTATGGTGGTGTTGGATGACAGTGAGATTCATGCTGGAGGCGGTGTGCGGATGGCAGTGAGGGTCAGACTAGGGCGGCTGTTGGATGGCGGTGTGGGTCAGGCTGGGGGCGGTGTGAATGGTGGTGAGTATCAGGGTGGAGTGGTGTGTGGACGGCAGTGGGGTCAGGCTGGGGGTGGTGTTGGACGGTGGTGAGGGTCAGGCTGGGGGCAGTGTGTGGGTGGTGGTGAGGACAAGGCTGGGGGAGTTGTTTGGACAGCGGTAAGGGTCAGACAATGGGCGGTGTTGGACGGTGCTGGGGGTCAGGCTGGGGGCAGTGAGTGGGTGTCGGTGAGGGTCAGGCAGGGAGCGGTGTTGGACAGCAGTGAGGGACAGGGTGGGGGCGTTGTGTGGGTGGTGGTGATGGTCAGGGTGGGGGTGGTGTTTGGACGGCAGTGTGGTTCATGCTGGGGGCGGTGTTGTACGGCAGTGAGGGTCAGGCTGTGGGTAGTGTGCGGATGGTAGTGAGGGTCAGACTGGGGGCAGTGTGGGGGCGGTGGTGAGGATCAGGCTGGGGACGGTGTTAAACGGTGTTGAGAGTCAGGTTGGGAGCGGTGAGGGTCAGGCTGGGGGCGGTGAGGATCATGCTGGAGGCAGTGTTGTACAGCAGTGATGGTCAGGCTGGGATGGTGTTGGATGGAGGTGTTGGTCAGGCTGGGGGCGTCGTGTGGACAGCGGTGAGTGTCAGGCTGGTGGCGATGTGTGTGCAGTTGTGAGTGTCAGGCTGGGAGTGGTGTGTGCAAGCGGTGAGGTTCAGGCTGGGGGTGGTGTTGGACGGCGGTGGGGGTCAGTCTCGGGGTGGTGTGTGGATGGCGGTGAGGGTCAGGCTGGGGGCAGTGTGTAGATGGCAGAGGTTATCAGGCTGGGGGCGGTGTGTGGACAGCGGTGAGTGCCAGGCTGGGGGCGGTGTGTGGGCAGAGGTGAGGGTCAGGCTGGTTGTGGTGTGTGCATGGCGGTGAGGTTCAGGCTGGGGGCAGTGTTGGATGGCGGTGCGGGTCAGGCTGGGGGGGCTGTGTGTGGATGGCGGTGCGGGTCAGGCTGGGGGCGGTGTTGGATGGCAGTGGGGGTCAGTCTCGGGGCGGGGCGTGGATAGCGGTGAGGGTTGGGCTGGGGCGGTGTGTGGATAGCGGTGAGGGTCGGGCTGGGTCGGTGTTAGATGGCGGTGAGGGTCAGGCTGGTGTTGGTTTTAGATGGCAGTGAGGGTCAGGCTGGGGGCAGTGTTGGATGGCGGTGCGGGTCAGGCTGGGGGCTGTGTGTGGATGGCGGTGCGGGTCAGGCTGGGGGCGGTGTTGGATGGCAGTGGGGGTCAGTCTCGGGGCGGGGCGTGGATAGCGGTGAGGGTTGGGCTGGGGCGGTGTGTGGATAGCGGTGAGGGTCGGGCTGGGTCGGTGTTAGATGGCGGTGAGGGTCAGGCTGGTGTTGGTTTTAGATGGCAGTGAGGATCAGGCTGGGGGCGGTGTTAGATGCGGTGAGGGTCAGGCTGGGGGCGGTGTGTGGATGGCAGTGGGTGTCAGGCTGGGGGTATGTGTGGACGGTGGTGAGGGTCTTGCTGGGGCGGTGTGTGGACAGGGGTGAGGGCCAGGCTAGGGTGGTATTGAATGGTGGTGATGGTCAGGCTGGGTGTGCAGTTGGACGGTGGTGGGGTGCAGGCTGGGTGCGGTGCTGGATGGCAGTGAGGGTCAGGTTGCGGGTGGTGTGTGGACGGTTGTGAGGGCCAGGCTGGGGGAGGTCTGTGGAAGGCGGTGAAGACAAGTCTGGGTCGGTGTGTGGATGGCAGTGAGGGCAAAATTGGGGGTGGCGTGTGGTAGCGGTGAGGGTTAGACTGGGGGCAGAATTGAACGGTGTTGAGGGTCAGGCTGGGATTGGTGTTGTGCAGTGGTGGGGTTCAGGCTGGGGTGGTGATTGGGCATCAGTGAGGTTCAGGCTGGGGGCGGTGTGTGGACAGCAGTGAGTGTTCGGCTGGGGACAGTTTGTGGATGGTGGTGAGGGTCAGGCTGGGGTGGTGGTGAGAGTCAGGCTGGGGCAGTGTTGGACATGGTGAGGGTCAGGCAAAATGGGAGAAGGTCGGGTTGTGGGCCGTGAGGGTCAGGTTGGGTGCGGTGAGAGACAGCCTTGGGGCGGCGAGGGTCAGGCTGCGGGCGGTGTGTGGATAGCGGTGGGGTTCAGGGCGTGGGCGGGGTGTGTGTGGGCGGTGGAGGTCAGGCTGAGGGCAGAGTGTGGACTGTGGTTGGGGTCAGGCTAGGGCCGGTTTGTGGGCGGTTGTGAGGGTCAGGCTGGGGGTCGGTGTGTGAGCAGCTGTGTGGGTCATGCTGGGGACAGTGAGGGTCAGGCTCAGGGTCAGGGTCAGGAGTTGGGCGGAGGGGTGGGTCAGCTTGGAGGCAGTGTCTGTGGATGGCAGAGGGAAGGGTCAGGCTGGGGGCAATCTGTGGACAGCGGTGAGGGTTGGCTAGAGGCGGTATTGAATGGTGGTGATGGTCAGGATGGGGCTGCAGTGATGGAAGGTGGTGGGGGCAGGTGGGGGACGGTTTGTTGAAGGGCCTGTAAGGTTCATGCTGGAGGCGATGTTGGAGGGCAGTGAGGGTCAGTTTGGGGGCAGTGCATGGACAGCAGTGA
The DNA here is from genome assembly GCF_047496795.1 of Chiloscyllium punctatum. Lineage (NCBI taxonomy): Eukaryota > Metazoa > Chordata > Chondrichthyes > Orectolobiformes > Hemiscylliidae > Chiloscyllium > Chiloscyllium punctatum. The sequence goes on along the minus strand of NC_092771.1, from coordinate 50,656,782 downwards.
TGGCCAGGCTGGGGGAGGCGGTGAGGGCAAGTCTTTGGGAGGTGTGTTGATGTCAGTGAGGGCAAAGTTGGGGGCGGTGTGCTGCAGCTGTGAGGGTCAGACTGAGGGCGGTGTTGACAGTGGTGAGGGTCAGGCTGGGGTTGGTGTGTAGATGGCGGCGAGGGTAAGGCTGTGGTTAGTGTGTGGATGACAGTGAGGGTCAGGCTGGGGCGGTGTGTGGACAGCCGTGAGGGTCAGGCTAGGGATGGTGTTTGGGCGGAAGTGAGGGTCAGGCTGGGGGCGGTGGTGAGAGTCAGGCTGGGGCAGTGTTGGACACGGTGAGGGTCAGGCTATGTGGGAGAGGGTCAGGTTGAGTGCAGTGCGAGACAGGATGGGGCGGTGAAGGTCAGGCTGGGTGCAGCGTGTGGACGGTGGTGGCGTTCAGGGTGGGGGCCCTGTGTGGACGGCAGTGAGGGTCAGGCTGAGGGCAGTGTGTGAACTGTGTTTGGGGTCTGGCTGGGGGCGGTTTGTGGATGGTGGTGAGGGTCAGGCTGGAGGCAATGAGGGTCAGGCTGGGGGCGGTGTTGGATGGCGGTGAGGCTCAAGCAGAGGGTGGTGTTGGTGGATGGCGGTGAGTGTCAGGCTGTGGGCGGTGTGTGGATGACATTGAGTATCAGGCTGGGTGTGGTGTGTGGATGGCCGTGGGGGTCAGGATGGGGGCAGAGTGTGGGTGGCAGTGGATGTCAGGCTGTGGGCATTGTGTTGGATGGCAGTGAGGGTCAGGCTGAGATTGGTGTTTGGATGGCGGTGGGGTTCAAGCTGGGGTCGGTGTGTGGTTGGTGGTGGGTGTCAGCCTGAGGGCGGTGTGTGGATGGCAGTGGGGTTCAGGCTGTGGGTGGTGTGTGGGCGGCGGCGGGGGTCAGGCTGGAGGCGGTGTGTGTTCTGAGGGGACGGTCAGACTGAGGTCGGTTTGTGAACGATGGTAGGGGTCAGCTTGAGGGCAGTATGTGGATGGCAGTGAGGGTCAATGAAGGTCAGGCTGGGGGCAGTGTGTAGATGGTGTTGAGGTTCAGGCTGGGGCGTTGTGTGAACAGCGGTGAGGGTCAGTCTGGGGACGTTGTGTGGGTGAAGATAAGGGTCAGGCTGGAGACGGTGTGTGGAAGGTGGTGAGGGTCAGGCTGGGGGTGGTGTGTGGTCGGTGGTGAGGGTCACGCTGATGGTGGTGTGTGATCGATGCTGAGGGTCAGTCTGGGGGCGGTGTGTTGACGGTGGTGAGGGTCCGACTGGGGGTGGTGTGTGGATCTCCGTGAGGGTCATTCTGGGGGCACTGTGTGGGCAGTGGAGAGGGTCAGGCTGGGTGCGGTGTGTAGTCGGTGGTCAGGGTCATGCTGAGGGTGGTGTGTGATCGATGCTGAGGGTCAGTCTGGGTGCGGTGTGCGTACGGCCGTGGGGGTCAGTCTGGGGGTGGTGTGTGGGTGGAGGGGAGGGTCACGCTGGGGGCGGTGTGTGGGCGGTGGTGAGGTTCAGGCTGGAGCGATGTTGGGTGGTGCTTCGGTTCAGGCTGGGTTCGGCGTGAGAACGAGAGTGGGGGTCAGTTTGAGGGTGTTGTGTGGACAGAGGTGAGGGTCAGGGTGGGGGTGGTGTTGGATAGCACTGAGGGTCAATTTGGGGTCGGTGTGTGGGCAATGGTGAGGGTCAGGCTGGGGCGGTGTGTGGATGGCAGTGAGGGTCAGACTGTGTGTGGTGTGTGGATGGCAGTGAGGGTCAGGCTGGGTTGGAGTGTGGTTGGCGGTGAGGGTCAGACTAGGGGCGATGTGTAGTTGACAGTGAAGGACAGGCTGGGGGTGGCGTGTGGACGACGGTAGGGGTCAGACCTGGTGCAGTGTGTGGACAGCAGTGAGGGTCAGGTTTGTGGCAGTGTTCTACCGCGGTGGGGGTCAGGCTGAGGGAGGTTGGTGAATGGAAGTGGGTGTCAGGCTGTGGGTGGTTGGTGGACGGAGGTGAGGGTCAGACTGTGGACGGTGTGTTGGACGTCGGTTAGGGTCAGGCTGGGGGTGGTGTGTGTGCAGTGGTGAGGGTCAGGCTGGGTCAGTGTTGGCCAGGGATGGGACTCATGCTGGGGGCGGTGTGTGTTTGGAGGGGACGGTCAGGCTGGGGTGTGTGGTGGGGGTCAGGCTCTGGGCAGAAAGTGAACAGTGGTGAGGGTCAGGCTGGGGGCGATGTTGGATGGCAGTGAGGGTCAATTTAGGGATGGTGTTTGGGCGGCGGTGAAGGTCAGGCTGATGGCTGTGTGTGGGCAGCGGTGAAGGTCAGGCTGGGGTGGTGTGTGGGTGGTAATCAGGGTCAGGCTGGGGCGGCGTGTGGTTGGCGGAGAGGGTCAGGCTGGTGGTGGTGTGTGGATGGAGGTGGGTGTCAGGCTGGGGGCGGTTGGTGGACGGCGGTGAAGGTCAGGCTATGGACGGTGTGTTCGACATTAATGAGGGTCAGGCTGAGGGTTGAGTGTATGCGGTGATGTGGGTCGGGTTGTTGGCGGTTGGTGGCCAGCAGTGAAGGTCAGGTTGGGGGCTGTGTGTTCAACGTCAATATGTCAGGTTTGGGGTGGTGTGTGGATGGCGGTGACGGTCAGGCTGGGGTTGTGCTGGACAGCAGTGAGAGTCAGGCTAGGGACGGTGTGTGGATGGCATTGAGGGGCAGGATGGGGGCGGCATATTGACAGAGGTGAGGGTCAAGTTGGGTACAGTGTGTGTACGGCAGTGAGGGTCAGGCTGGGGGCAATGTGTGGATGGCAGTGAGGGTCAGGCTGGAGGTGGCGTGTGGACAGCAGTGAGGGTCAGGCTGGGGGGCGATGTGTGGATGGCAGTGAGGGACAGGCTGGTGACGGTGTGTGGGTGGTGGTGAGGGTCAGGCTGGTGGCAGTGTTTGGACGGTAGTGAGGGTCATTCTGGGGGCGTTGGGTGGATGGCAGTGGAGGTCAGGCTGGGGTGGTTGGTGGACGGAGGTGAGGGTCAGGCTGTGGACGGTGTGTTCGACGTTAATGAGGGTCAGGCTGGGGGTGGTGTGTTCAATGTCCATATTTCAGGCTGGGGGCGATGTGTGGATGCCAGTGAGGGTCAGGCTGGGGGCGGCGTGTGGACGGCAGTGAGGGTCAGGTTGGGGGAAGTGTGTGGACGACAGTGAGGGTCAGGTTGGGGGCAGTGTGCGGACGACAGTGAGTGTCAGGCTTGGGTCAGTGTCGGATGGCGGTGAGCTTCAGGCTGAGGCGGTGTTTGGGCAGTAGTAAAGGCCAGTCTAGGGGCGGAGATGTAGTCGGCAGTGAGGGTCAGGCTGGGGGTGGTGTGTGGACGGCGGTCAGGGTCAGGATGGGGCTGTACTGGACGGCGGTGAGCGTCAGGCTTGTGGCAGTGTTGAACAGCGGTAGGGGTCAGGCTGGAGGTGGTTGGTGGATGGCGCTGAGGGTCAGGCTGTGGCCGGTGTGTTCAACGTTGATGAGGATCAGGCTGGAGGTGCTGTGTGGCAGGTGGTGAGGGTCAGGCTGGGGGCGGTTGGACGATGGTGGTGAGGGTAAGGCTGGGAGTCGTGTGTTCAACGTCAATGAGGTTCAGGCTGGGGGTAGTTTGGGGACACCGGTGAGAGTCAGGCTAGAAGCGGTATGTGGACGGCGGTAGGGATCAGGCTTGGTGCAGTGTGTGGACAGCAGTGAGGGACAGGCTGGGGGCAATGTTGGATGGCGGTGAGGGTAAGGTTTGTGGTAGTGTTTGACAGCGGTGGTGGTCTGGCTGGGGGCGATGGGTAGATGGTGGTGGGGGTCAGCCTGGAGGCAGTTGGTGGGCGGCGGTGAGTGTCACACTGTGAGCGGTGTGTTCGACGTCGATGAGGGTCATGTTGGGCATGGTGCGGGGACATCAGTCAGTGTCAGACTGGGGCGGCGTCCAGTCGGCAGTGAGGGTCAGGCTGGAGGTGGTGTGTGGACGGAGGTGGTTGTCAGTCTGGGGGTGGTGCGTGGGTGGTAGTGAGAGTCAGGCTGGGGGCAGTTGCTGGTGGTATGTGGATGGCAGAGGGGTTCAGGCTTGGGGCAGCGTGTGGACAGCGGTGAGGGTTAGGCTAGGGGCAGTGTGTAGACAGCGGGGAGGGTCAGGCAGGGTGCGGTGTGTGGACGGCAGTGAACGTCAGGGTGGGTGCGGTGTGCGGACAACGGCGAGGGTCAGGTTGGGTCAGTGTTGGACGGTGGTGAGCGTCAGGCTTGGGTCAGTGTTGGATGGTATTGAGGGTCAGGCTGGGGGTGGTGCGTGGTCAGCGGTGGAGTTCAGGTTGGGATTGGTGTGTGGACGGTGGTGAACATCAGGCTGGGAGCGGCGTGTGGACGTCATTTGATGGTCAGTCTGTGGACGGTGTGTGGATGACGGTGTGGATCAGGCTGAGGGCGGTGTGTGGATGACATTGAGGGTCAGGCTGGGTGCAGTGTGTGGGCAGCGATGAGTTTCAGGATATGGGTGGTTTGTGGTCGGCGGTGAGGGTCAGACTGGGGGTGGTGTGTGGACGGTGGTGAGGGTCAGGTTATGGGTGGTGTGTGGATGGCTGTGAGGATCAGCCTGGGGACGGTGTGTGGGCAGTGGTGAGGGTCAGGCTCTGGGTGGTGTGTGGATGGCTGTGAGGGTCAGTCTGGGGACGGTGTGTGGGCAGTGGTGAGGGTCACGCTGTGGGTGGTGTGTGGGCAGTGGTGCGGGTCAGGCTGGGGGCCGTGTGTGGAGGGTGGTGAGGGTCAGGCTGGGGGCGGTGTGTTGACAGCGGTGAGGGTCAGTCTGTGGTGGTATGTAGATGGCGGTGAGAGTCAGCCTGTGGACGCGGTGTGGACGGCTGTGAGGGTCAGGCTGGGGGCGTGTGAGGATAGCAGTGAGGGTCAGGCAGGGGACGGTGTGTGAACAGCGATAGGGGTCAGGCTTGGTGCGGTGTGTGGATGGCAGTGAGGGACAGGGTGGGGGCGGTGTATGGACGGCTGTGCGGGTCAGCCTGGGGGAGGTTGGTGGACGGCGGTGAGGATCAGCCTGTGAGTGGTGCGTTCGATGTCGATGAGGGTCACGCTGAGGGTGATGAGTGGACGTCAGTGAAAGTCAGGCTGGGGGTGGTATGTGGATGGTGGTGAGGGTCAGGCTGGGGGCAGTTGGTGGACAGAGGTATTTGTCAGGCTGGGTGCGGTAGTGGACTGTGGTGAGGGTCACGCTGTGGACAGTGGGTTTGCCGTCGATGAGGGTCAGGATGGGGGCAGCGTGTGGACAGCGGTGAGGGTCAGACTAGGGGCGGTGTGTAGACAGCAGTGAGGGTCAGGCAGTGTGCAGTGTGTGGACAGCAGTAAAGGTCAGGGTGGGTGCAGTGTGCGGACGGCGGTGAAGGTCAGGCTGGGTCAGTGTTGGATGTCATTGAGGGACAGGCTGGGGGCGGTGTGTAGACGGTGGTGGAGTTCAGGCTGGGAGTGTGTGTGGACGGTGGTGCGCGTCAGGCTGGGGGTGGTGTGTGAATGATGGTGAGGGTCAGGCGGGGGAGTGGTGTGTGGACGGCAGTGAGGGTCAGGCTGGGTGCAGTGTGTGTGCAGCGATGAGGTTCAGGCTATGGGTGGTGTGTGGACAGCAGTGATGGTCAGGCTAGGGGCGGTGTGTGGATGGCATTGAAGGTCAGGTTGGGTGCAGTGTGCGGACGGCGCTGAGGGTCAGGCTGGGTCAGTGTTGGATGGCGTGAGGGTCAGACTGGGGGCAGTGTGTGGACGGTGGTGGAGTTCCGGCTGAGGATAATGTGTGGGCAGTGGTGAGGGTCACGCTGTGGGCGGTGTGTGGACAGTGGTGAGGGTCAGGCTGGGCGTCATATGTGAACGGTGGAGAGGGTCAGGCTGGGAGTGGTGTGTAGATCGCGGTGAGGGTCAGGCTGGGGTCGGTGTGTAGATGGCGGTGAGGGTCAGACTGAGTCGGTGCTAGACGACCGTGAGAATTAGGCTGGGGATGGGTGTGGACGGCTGTGAGGGTCAGGCTGGGGACATGTGAGGATAGCAGTGCGGGACAGGCTGGGGCGGCGTGTGGATGGCGGTAGGGGTCAGGCTTGGTGCGGTGTGTGGACGGCAGTGAGGGACAGGCTGGGGGAGGTGTGGGACAGCAGTAGGGGTCAGGCTGGGGGTGGTGTATCGACGGCGGTGAGGGTCAGGTTTGTGGTAGTGTTTGACGGCGGTTGTGGTCAGGCTGGGGGAGATGGGTGGACGGTGGTTGGGGTCAGCCAGGGGACAGTTGGTGGACGGCGGTGAGGGTCAGGCTGTGAGCAGTGTGTTCGACGTCAATGAGGGTCTTGCTCGGGATGGTGCGTGGACATCAGTGAGTGTCAGGCTGGGGGTGGTGAGTGGATGGTGGTGAGGGTCAGGCTGGGGGTGGTGTGTGGATGGTGGTGAGGGTCAGCCTGGGGGCAGTTGGTGTACAGAGGTGGATGTCAGGCTGAGGCGGTGGTGGACGGCGGTGAGGGTCACGCTGGGGCGGTGTGTTGACGGTGGTGAGGGTCAGGCTGTGGGTGGTGTGTTGATGGTGGTGAGGGTCAGGCTGGGAGGAGTGTGTGGACAGTGGTGAGGGTCATTCTGGGGGCATTGCATGGGCGGCGGTGAGGGTCAGGCTGGGGGCATTGTGTGGTAGATGGTGAGGGTCAGGCTGGGTGCTAAGTTTGGACGTCAGTCAGAGTCAGGCTGGGGGTGTCTTCGACGTCAATGAGAGTCAGTCTGGAGATGGCGTGTGGGCGTTTGGGAGGGTAAGGCTGGGGGCAGTGTGTGGACGGTGGTGAGGGTCAGGATGGGGGCGGTGTGTGGGCGGTGGTGAGGGTCAGGCTGGGGGCGGTGTGTGGGCAGTGGTGAGGGTCAGGCTGGGGGCAGTGTGTGGGTGATGTTGAGGGTCAGGCTAGGGGTGGTGTGTATACTGTGGTGAGGGTCAGGCTGGGGTCATTGTTGGCCGGCGGTGATGGTCAGGCTGGGAGCCGTGTGTGGGCAGTAGTGAGGGTCAGCCTTGGGGTGGTGTGTACGGCGGTGAGTGTCAGGCTGGTGGCAGTGTGTGGATGGTAGTGAAGGTCATTCTGGGGGTGGTGTGTGGGCGGTGGTGAGGGTCAGGCTAGGGGCAGTGTGTTGGCGGTGGTAAGGTTCAGGCTGGGGATGGTGTGTGTAAGGTGGAGAATGTCAGGCTGGGGGCGGTGTGTAGATGGCAGTGAGGTTCAGGCTGGGGACGGTGTGTTGACAGCGGTGAGGGTCAGCCTTGCAGTGGTGTGTGGGCGGTAGTGAGGGTCATTCTGGGGTTGGTGCGTGGGCGGCTGAGAGGGTCAGGATGGAGACGGTGTGATGGTGGCGGTGAAGGTCAGGCTGGGGGCGGTGTGTGGAAGGCGGTGAGGGTCAGGCAGTTGGTGGTGTGTGGACGGTAGTGAGGGTCATTCTGGGGTGGTATGTGGGTGGCGGTGATGGTCAGGCTGGGGGTGGTGTGTGGGCGGTGGTGTGGGTCACCTTGGGGGTGGTGTGTGTGAATTGGCCATGCTAAATTGCATTTATTGTTAGGTAAGGGTTAAATGTAGGGGTATAGGTGGGTTGCCCTTCGGCGGGGCGGTGTGGACTTGTTGGGCCGAAGGGTCTGTTTCCACACTGTAATGTAATCTAATCTGTAATGCAATCTAAACACTGTGACAATCTCAAAGACAGACTGTGACACTTTCTGACTCTCTCTAACTCTCTCTGAGGCACACTGTGACACTCTCTGACAGACCGTGACACACTGAGACACTCTCCAAGACAGACTGTGACACTTTTAGAATCTCTCTGACACTCTTTGAGGCACACTGTGACACTCGCTGACAGACTATGGCAAACTGAGGCACTCTCAAAGACAGACTGTGACATTTTTTGACTCTCTCTGACTCTCTCTGAAATATACTGTAACCTTCTCTGACAGATTGTGACACACTGTGACGCACTCTGACTCTCTCTGACTCACTCTGACACTCTCTGAGACACACTGTGACACTCTCTGACAGACTGTGACCCTCTCTGAGACAAACTCTGACCATCTCTGACACTCTCTGAGGCACACTGTGACACTTTCTGACTCCCTCTGACTCTCTGAGATGCAATGTGACACTCTTGGAGACACACTGTGAGACTCTCTGAGACAGATTTTGACACTTTCTGACTCTCTCTGACTCTCTGAGACACACTGTGTCATTCATTGAGCCACACTGTGACAGTCTCTGATCCTATCTGACACTCTCTGAGACACACTGTGACACACTCTGACTCATGCTAAATTGTGCGTATTGTTAGGTAAGGGTTAAATGGCTCACTCTGAAATATACTGTAACCTTCTCTGACAGACTGTGACCCACTATGACACTCCCTGAGACAGACTGCGACAAACACTGAGACACACTGTGACACTCTCTGAGACACACTGTGACACACTCTGACTCATGCTAAATTGCACGTATTGTTAGGTAAGGGTTAAATGACTCACTCTGAAATATACTGTAACCTTCTCTGACAGACTGTGACCCACTATGACACTCACTGAGACAGACTGTGACAAAGTCTGACTCTCTCTGACGCTCTCTGAGGCACAGTATGACACACTATGACACTCTCTGAGAGACTGTGACACTCAGACATTTACTTAGACAAACTGTAACACTCTCTGACTCTCTCTGAAAAACACTGTGACACTCTCTGACAGACTGTGACTCACTGTGACACGCTCTGACAATCTCTGAGATACTCTGTGACACTCTCTGACAGACTGTGACACACTGAGACACTCTCAAAGTCAGACTGTGACACTTTCTGCCTCTCTCTGACTCTCTGAGACACACCGTGACACTCTCTGACTCTCTGAGACACACTGTGATATGCTCTGACTCTCTCTGACACACTGGAAAACACTGGGACACTCTCTGTCCCTCTCTGACACTGTCTGAGACACACTGTGACATTTATGACTCTCTCTCTCACCCTCCCTGAGACATACTGTGACACTCTCTGACACTCTCTGAGACAAACTGTGACTCTCTCTGACACTGTGAAACACCCTGTGATGCTCTCTCACACTCTCTGAGAAACACTGTAACACTCTCCGACAGACAGTGACACTATCTGTGACACACGATGACACTCTCTGATGGATGGTGACACTCTCTGACTCTGGGTGACATTTTCTGAGACACTGTGACACTCTCTGAGACACACTGTGACACTATCAGACTCTCTCTGAGGCACACTGTGCCATGCTCTGACTAACGGTGACACACTGTGACACTTTCTGACACTCTCTGAGACACACTATGACACTCTCTGACACTGTGACACATTGAGACACTCTCTGAGACAGACTGTGACAATGTCTGACTCTCTCTGAATCTCTGAGACACACTTTGGCACTGCCTGACACTCTCTGAGATACACTGTGACATTCGGTGACAGACTGTGACACGCTGTGGTACTCTCAGAGACAGACTGTGACACTTTCTGACTCTCCCTGTGTCTCTGACACACACTGTGAAAATCTCTGATCCTATCGGACACTCTCTGAGGCACTCAGTGACACTCTCTGACAAACTGTGACACACTGTGACACTCTCTGACACTCTCTTAGACACACTGTGACACACACTATCCTTATCTAACACTCTCTGAGACGCACTGCAATACTCTCTGATCTATCTGACACTCTCTGAGACACACTGTGACATTCTCTCACAGACTGTGAGACTCTCTGAGCCAAATGCTGAAACTCTCTGACACTCTCTGAGACAGAGTATGTCACACTGTGACACTTTCTGAATCTCTCTGAGACACTCTGCAATACACTGTAAGATTCTCTGACAGACTGTGTCTCACAGTGACACTCTCTGAGAAATATTGTGACACTTTCTGACTCTTTCTGACTCTTTGAAACACACTGTGATACTCTCTTAGACACATTGTGACCGTCTCTGACACTCTCTTAAACACACTGTGACAGTCTCTGACTCTCTCTGACTCTCTCTAAGACACACTGTGATACTCTCTGACAGGCTGTGACACACTGGGACACTCTAAAAGACAGACTGCGACATTTTCTGACTCTCTCTGACACTCTTTGAGGCACACTGTGACACTCGCTGACACACAATGACAAACTGAGGCACTCTCAAAGACAGACAGTTTCTGACTCCCTCTGACTCACTCTGAAATATACTGTAACCTTCTCTGACAGACTGTGAAACTCTCTGAGACAGGCTGTGACACGTTCCAACTCTCTCTGACTCTCTGAGACACACCGTGACACTCTCTGACTCTCTCTGAAGCACACTGTGACACTTTTTGACACGCTCTGATTCTCTGAGACACACTGTGACACTCTCTGAGACACACTGTGACACTGCATGATCTTATCAGACACATTCTGAGACAGACTGTGAATGTCTCTGATCCTATCTGACACTCTCTGAGACACACTGTGACACTCTCCGACTCTCTCTGACACTTTGAGACGCACTAGGACACTCTCCGAGCCTATCTGACACTCTCTGAGGCACACTATGACACTCTCTGACACACTGTGATACATTGTGACATTCTCTGAGACAGACTGTGACACTTTCTGACTCTCTATGAATCTCTGAAGAACACTGTGACACTTTCTAAACCTCTCTGAGACACTCTGCCATACACTGTAAGATTCTCTGACAGATTGTGTCTCACAGTGACACTCTCTGAGAAATATTGTGACACTTTCTGACTCTTTCTGACTCTCTGAGACACACTGTGACACTCTCTTAGACATACTATGACCCTCTCTGACACTCTCTTAAACACACTGTGACGTTCTCTGACTCTCTCTGACTCTTTCTAAGGCACACTGTGATACACTCTGACAGACTGTGACACACTGAGACACTCTCAAAGAGAGGCTGTGACACTTTCTGACACTCTTTGATGCACACTGTGACACTCTGACAGACTGTGACAAACTGAGGCACTCTGAAAGACAGACTGTGACACTTTCTGACTCTCTCTGAAATATGCTGTAACCTTATCTGATAGAATATGACAGACTGTGACACTCTCTGAGACAGACTGTGACACGTTCTAACTCTCTCTGACTCTCTGAGACACACTGTGACACTCTCTGACTCTCTCTGAGGCACACTGTGAAACTTTCTGACACACTGTGACACTCTCTGACAGACTGTGACACTTTCTGACTCTCTCTGACTCTCTGAGACACACTGTGACACTCTTGACAGACTGTGACACTCTTTGACAACCTCATAGACACACTTTGATACTCTCTGATTCTATATGACACTCTCTAAGACACACTGTGACACTCTCTGACAGACTATGACACACTGTGACACTCTCTGATCCTATCTGACACTCTATGAGGCGCATTGTGACACTCTTTGATCCTACCTGATACTCTCTGAGACATACTGTGACACTCTCTGACACTCTTAAATACACTGTGAAACTTTCTGACTCTCTCTCACTGAGACACACTGTGACACTCTCTTAGACACACTGTGACCCTCTCTGACACTCTCTTAAACGCACTGTGACATTCTCTGACTCTCTCTGACTCTCTCTAAGGCACACTTTGATACTCTCTGACAGACTGTGGCACACTGAGACACTCTCAAAGACAGACTGTGACATTTTCTGACTCTCTCTGACACTCTTTGAGGCACACTGTGACACTCGCTGACAAACTATGGCAAACTGAGGCACTCTCAAAGACAGACTGTGACATTTTCTGACTCTCTCTGACTCTCTCTGAAATATACTGTAACCTTCTCTGACAGACTGTGACACACTGTGACGCACTCTGACTCACTCTGACACTCTCTGAGACACACTGTGACACTCTCTGACAGACTGTGACCCTCTCTGAGACAAACTCTGACCATCTCTGACACTCTCTGAGACACACTGACATGCTCTGACAGACTGTGACACTCTCTGACTCTCTCTGAAACACACTGTGACACTTCCTCACTCTCTCTGACTCTCTGAGAGACACTGTGACACTCTGTGACTCTCTCTGATACTCTGAAAAACACGGTGACACTCTCTGTCCCTCTCGGACACTCTCTGAGACACACTATGACATTTTTGACTCTCTCACACTCTTTGAGACACACTGTGACTCTCTCTGACTCTCTCTGAGACACACTGTGAATCTCTCTGACACTCTGAGATATCCTGTGACGCTCTCTCACACGCTCTGAGAAACACAGTAATGCTCTCTAACGGACTGTGACAGACTGTGACACTCTCTGTGACACACGATGACACTCTCTGACAGACGGTGACACTCTCTGACATTGGCTGACATTTTCTGAGACACTGTGACACACTCTGAGACAAACTGTGAAACTTTATGTCTCTCTCTGACTCCCTGAGACACACTGTCACACTCTCTGAGACACATTGGATCCCTCTCTGACAATTTGAAATGCACTGTGACACTCTCTGATCCTCTCTGACATTCTCAGAGACACACTGTGACACTCTTTGACTCTCTCTGATTCTTTGAGACACACTGTGACACTCGCTGACACTCTCTGAGACACACTGTGACACTGTCTAACTCTTTCCGAAAGGCACTGTGACACACTCTGAAACACTGTGACAGTCTCTGAAACACACTGTGACACTCTCTGACACATGCTGAAATACACTGCGACACTCTCTGACACTCTCTCAAACACACTGTGACATGCTCTGTCAGTCTGTGTCACGCTGCGACACACTCTGACATTCGCTGAGACACACTGGGACATTCTCTGACTCTCTCTGACAATTTGAGATGCACTATGACACTCTCTGATCCTATCTGAGACACACTGTGACTCTCTCTGCAGACTGTGACACACTGCGTCACTCTCAAAGTCAGGCTGTGACACTTTGAGACTCCCTCTGACTCACTCTAAAATATACTGTAGCCTTCTCTGACAGAGCGTGACCCACGGTGTCACTCACTGAGACAGACTGCGACACACTCTGACTCTCTGAGATATGCTGTGATACAGTCTGACTCTCTGTGTCACACTATGAGGCACAGTATGACACACTACGACACTCTCTGACTCACTCTGACACTCTCTGAGGCACACTGTGACACTCTCTCACAGACTGTGAACCTCTCTGAGACAAACCCTGACCATCTCTGACACTTATGTAGACACACTCTGACACTCTCTGACAGAATGTGACACTATCTGTCTCTCTCTGAAACACACTTGACACTTTCTGACTCTCTCTGACACTCTGAGACACACTGTGACACTCTGTGACTCTCTCTGATACTCTGGAAAACACTGTGACACTCTCTGTCCCTCTCTGACGCTCTCGGAGACACACTGTGTCATTTTTGACTCTCTCTCACACTCTTTGAGACACACTGTGACACTCTCTGACTCTCTCTGAGACAAACTGTGACTCTCTCTGACACTCTGAGATACCTTGTGACACTCTCTCACACCCTCTGAGAAACACGGTAACGCTCTCTGACAGACTGTGACAGACTGTGACACTTTCTGTGACACACGATGACACTCTCTCACGGACGGTGACACTCTGTGACATTGGCTGACATTTTCTGAGACACTGTGACACACTCTGAGACACACTGTGACACTTTCTGTCTCTCTCTGACTCCCTGAGACACGCTGTGACACTCTCTGACCCGCTCTGACCCGCTCTAACACTCTCTGACTCCCTCTGAGACACTCCGTGACACTTTCTGAGTCATTCTATCACTTTCTGAGACACACTATAACACTCTGTCTCAGACTGTGACCCTCTCAGAGACAAGCACTGACCCACTCTGACACTCTCTGAGACACAGTAGGACTCACTGTGACACTCTCTGACTCTCTCTGACACACTCTGAAATACATATAACCTTTACTGACAGACTGTGACACACTGTGACACTCTATGAGACAGACTATGACAGATTCTGACTCTCACTGACTCTCTAAGACACACTGTGACTCTCTCTGAAACTCTCAAACACACTGTGACACTCTCTGACTCTCTCTGACACTCTCTGTGGCACACTGTGACACTCTTAAAGACAGACTGTGACTATCTCTGACTCTCTGAGACACTGCGACGCTCACTGAGACTCACTGTGACAGTCTCTGACAGACTGTGACACTATGAGACGCTCAGAGACTCTCTTAGACACACTGTGACACTCACTGAGACACACTGTGATACTCTCTGACAGACTGTGGCACTCTCTAACACTCTCTGACACTCTCATAGACACACTGTGACACTCTCTGATTCTATTTGACACTCTCTGAGACACACTGTGACACTCTCTGACAGACTGTGACACACTGTGACATTCTCTGGCTCTCTCTGACACTCTCCTAGACACATTATGACACTCTCTGATCCTATCTGACACTCTCTGAGGCACACTGTGACACTCGCCGACGCTCTGAGACACACGTGACACTCTCTGACTCTCTGAGACACATGCTGATTCTCTCTGACACTCTCTGAGACAGAATGTGACACTCTCTGGCACACTCTGAGGCACAGCACGACACACTGTGACACTCTCTGACAGGTCATGACAAACTGTGACATTCTCTGACACTCTCTTAGACACACTGTGACACCCTCTGACAGACTGTGCCAATTTCTGTGACACAGTATGATTCTCTCTAAACGACTGTGACACTTTGAGACACTCTCAAAGACAGACTGTGACACTTTCTGACTCTCTCTGACACTCTCTGAGGCACAGTGTGACACTCTCTGACAGACTGTGACACATTGAGACACTCGCAAAGACAGACTGTGACCCTTTCTGACTCTCTGAAATATACTGTAGCCTTCTCTGACAGACTGTGACACACTGTGACACTCTCTGAGACAGACTGTGACACTTTCTGACTCTCTCTGAAACACACCGTGACACTCTCTGAGACACTGTGACACACTGTGACACTCTCTGATACACATTGGGACCCTCTATGACAATTTGGGATGCACTGTGACACTCTTTGAGAGACTATGACACACTCTGACACACTATGACACTCTCTAAGATACACTGGGACCCTCTCTGACAATTTGAGTCCCTCTGGGACACTCTCTGGTCCTATCCGACTCTCTCTGAGACATACTGGGACACTCTCTGAAACAAACTGTGACACTCTCTGAGAGACCGTGACACACTGTGACACTCTCTGAGACTGTCTGAGACACATTGGGACCCTCTCTGACAATTTGAGACGCACTGCGACACTCTCTGATCCTATCCGACACTCTCTGAGACACACTGTGACACTCGCTGAGACACACTGTGACACTCTCTGACACTATCTGAAAAGCACTTTAAAACTCTCTGACAGACTGTGACACACAGTGACACTCACTAACTCTCTCTGAAACACACTGTGATACTCCCTAACAGACTGTGACACACTGTGACACTCTCTGATGCACAAGGTGACACTCACTGACAGACTGTGACGCACTGTGACACTCTCTGACACTTTGAGACGCACTGTGACACTCTCTGATCCTATCTGACATTCTCTGAAACACACTGTGACACTCTCTGAGAAAAAATGTGACATTCTCTAACTCTCTCCGAAAGGCACTGTGACACTCTCTGAAACACACTGTGACACTCTCTGAGACACACTGTGACGCTGTCTGACTCTCTATCAAACACACTGTGACACTCTCTGACACTTTCTGAAAAGCCCTGTGACACTCTCTGACAGACTGTGACACACTCTCTCTGACAATTTGAGATACACTGTGACACTCTCTGATCCTATCTGAGACACACTGTGATACTCTCTGCCAGACTGACACACTGTGTCACTCTCAAAGACGGACAGTGACATTTTCTGACTCCCTCTGACTCACTCTAAAATATACTGTAGCCTTCTCTGACAGAGTGTGACACATGGTGTCACTCTCTGAGACAGACTGTGACACACTCTGACTCTCTGAGATACACTATGATACATTCTGACTCTCTGTAACATTCTATGATGCACAGTATGACACACTGCGACACTCTCTGACTGTCTCTGACTCTCTGAGACACACTGTGACACTCTGTGACTCTCTCTGATACTCTGGGAAACAGTGTGACACTCTCTGACCCTCTCTGAGACCGACTGTGACACTCTCGGACTCTCCCTGACACTCTCTGAGGCACAGCACGACATCTGTGTTCTCTCTGACAGATTGTGACAAACTGTAACACTCTCTGACTCTCTCTGACTCACTCCGAAATATACTGTAACCTTCTCTGACAGACTGTGAAACACTGTGAGACTCTCTGACAGACTGTAACACTTCTGACTCTGACTCACTCCGAAATATACTATAACTTTCTCTGACAGACTGTGACACACTGTGACACTCTCAGAGACAGACTGAACACGTTCCGACTCTCTTCGCCTCTCTGAGACACGCTGAGAATATCTTTAGACGCACTGACTCTCTCTCTCACGCTCTCTTAAACACACTGTGACACTCTCTGACTCTCTCTGACACACTCTGAAGGACACCATGACACTCTCTAACAGACTGTGAAACTCTCTGACACACTCTGCGGCACAATGTCACACGCTCTGACGGACTGTGACACACTGTGACACTCTCTGACCCTCTCTGAAACCGACTGTGACACTCTCCGACTCTTTCTGACACTCACTGAAGCACACCATGACACTCTCTAACACACTGTAAAACTCTCTGACACACTCTGCGGCACACTGTGACACGCTCTAACAGACTGTGACACACTGTGACACTCTCTGACCCTCTCTGAAACCGACTGTGACACTCTCTGACTCTCCCTGACACACTCTGAGGCACAACACGACATCTGTGACCCTCTCTGACAGATTGTGATAATCTGTGACACTCTCTGACACTCTCTTAGGCACACTGTGACACTCTATGAATCTCTCTGAGACACTCTGTGACACTTTCTGAGTCATTCTGTCATTCTCTGAGACACAACATAACACTCTCTCTCAGACTGTGACCCTCTCTGAGCCAAATGCTGACACTCTCTGACACTCTCTGAGACACAGTAGGACTCACTGTGACACTTCCTGACTCTCTCTGAGACACTCTGAAATACATGTAACCTTTTCTGACAGACTGTGACACACTGGGACACTCTCAGAGACACACTGTGACACGTTCTGACTCTCGCTGACTCTCTGAGATACACTGTGACTCTCTCTGAGACACGCTGAGACTCTCTCTTAGACACACTGTGACTCTCTCTGACACTCTCTTAAACACACTGTGACACTCTCTGACACTCCCTGTGGCACACTGTGACACTCTCAAAGACAGACTGTTACTCTCTCTGACTCTCTGAGACTCACTGTGACACTCACTGAGACTCACTGTGACACTCTCTGACAGACTGTGACACTATGACTCTCACTGAGACTCTCTTAGACGCGCTGTGACACTCTCTGACTCTCTCTGGCACTCACCTGGACACACTGTTACACTCGCTGACTCTCTCTGACACTCACCTAGACACACTGTTACACTCGCTGACTCTCTCTGACACTTTGAGATGCACTGTGACACTCTCTGATCCTATCTGACACTCTCTGAAACACATTGTGACACTCTCTGACTCTCTCTGAAACACACTGTGACACTCTCTAACAGACTGTTACACTCTCTGACACACTCTGAGGCACACTGTGACTTGCTCTGACAGACTGTGACACACTGTGTCACTCTCTGACACTTTCTGAGACACACGGTTACACTTTCTGACTCTCTCTGACTCTCTGAGACACACTTTGACACTCTTTGACGCTCTCTGAGACCGACTGTGTGTGTGTCTCTCTCTCACCCTCTCTGACACTCTCTGTGGCCCAGCATGACACACTGTGACAATCTCTGACTTTCTCTGACACGCTCTTAGGCACACTGTAATACTCTCTGACTCTCTCTGACCCTCTCTGAGACACACTTTGACTCTTTCTGAGTCATTCTGTGACTCTCTGAAATTCACTATGACGCTCTCTCACAGACCTGTGACCCTCTCTGAGTCAAATGCTGACACTCTCGGACACTCTCTGAGACACAGTACGACTCACTATGACACTCTCTGATTCTCTCTGACAAACTCAGCAATACACTGTAATCTTTTCTGACGGACTGTGACACTGTGTGACACTCTCTGAGATACACTGTGACACTCTCTGAGACACACTATGACACTCTCTGAGACACACTGTGACACTCTCTGAGACACACTGTGACACTCTGACTATTTCTGACACTCTCTGAGACACACTGTGACAGACTATGACACACTGTGACATTCTGACTCTCTCCGAGGCACCCTGTGACACTCTCTGACCTTCTCTGAGACAGACTGTGACCCTTTCTGACTGAATGTGACACTCTCTGAGAGACGGTGACACTCTCTGTGACACACTGTGATACTCTCTGACACACTGTTACACTCCCTGACCCTCTCTGACACTCTCTGAAACACACTCTGAAACTCTGAGAGAATGTGACACTCTGAACCTGTCTGACACTCTCTGAGACACACTGCGACACTCTCTGAATCTCTTTGACACTCTATGAAACATACTGTGACATTCTCTGACACACTGTGACACTCTCTGAATGACTCTAACAGACTGCGACATTTTCTGTGACACACTATGACACTCTCTGACAGACTGTGACACTCTCTGACACAGGGTGACTTATTCTGAAGACACTGTGACACACTCTGATACACACTGTGACACTCTCTGAATGAATCTAACAGACTGCGACATTTTCTGTGACACACTATGACACACTCTGACCGACTGTGACACTCTCTGACACAGGGTGACTTATTCTGAAGACACTGTGACACTCTCTGATACACACTGTGACACTTTCAGTATCTCTCTGACTCCCTGAGACACACTGTGACACTCGCTGACAGACTGCGACATCTCTGACTGGCTGTGACACTCTCTGAGACACAATGTGACACTCTCTGTCTCTTTCGCTGAGACACTCGGTCACTCTCTGAGACACACTGTGACATTTTTTGAATCTCTCTTACACTCTCTGAGACACACTATGGCACTCTCTGACAATCTGAGATGCACTGGGACACTCTCTCACAGAATGTGACATTCTCTGAGACAAATGCTGACCCTGCCTGACACTGTCTGAGACAGAGAATGATATACTGTCACGCTCTCCGACTCTTTCTGATACACACTGTAATATACTGTAACCTTCTCTTACAGACGGTGAGACACAATGACATTCTCTGGGACACACTGTTACACTTTCTGATTATCTCTGTCTATCTGACCCTCTCTGACCCTCTCTGACACTTTCTGAGACACACTATGACACTCTCTGACAGACTATGACATACGGTGACATTCTCTGACACTCTCTGAGACACACTGTGACACACTCTGACAGACGGTGACACACTGTGACACTCTCCTAGGCACACTGTGACACTCTCAGACTATCTCTGACACTCTGAGACATACTCTGACACTCTCTGACCCTCTCTGAGACACTCTAAACCACTCTCTGAATCGCTCTATCACTCACTGAGACACACTTTGACACTCTCTGACACTCTCAGAGACACACTGTGACACTTCCACATTCTCTGTGACCCTCTCTGGGGCACAATATGACACTCTCTGCCTCACTCTGACCCTCTCTGAGACACAGTGTAAAACTCTTAGAGAAACACTATGACACTCTCTGAGACACACTGTGACACTCTCTGATCTGTTCTGAATCTCTGACTCTTTCTGCGATGCACTGTGACACTCGTTGACTAACTGTCACTCTGGGAGGCACAGTATGACATACTGTGACACTCTCTGACTCTCTCTGGCACTCTCAGAGGCGTACTGCGACACTTAATGACAGACTGTGACACTTCTGACCCTCTCCGACTCACTGCGTATATACTGTAACCTTCTCTGACAGACTGACCCCCATGACACTCCCTGAGACAGACTGTGACACACTCTGAGACACACTGTGATACATTCTGACTCTCTCTGACACTTTCTGAGGCACAGTATGACACACTATGACACACTCTGACTGTCTCTGAGACACACCGTGACAAAATCTGACAGACTGTGACACACTGTGACACTCTCAAAAACAGACTGTGACACTTTTTGACTCCCTCTGACTCACTCTGAAATATACTGTAACCTTCTCTGACTGACTGACCCCCTATGACACTCCCTGAGACAGACTGTGACACACTCTGAGACACACTGTGATACATTCTGACTCTCTCTGACCCTCTCTGAGGCACAGTATGACACACTATGACACTCTCTGACTGTCTCTGAGACACACTGTGACACTCTCTGACAGACTGTGACACACTGTGACTCTCTCAAAAACAGACTGTGACACTTTGTGACTCCCTCTGACTCACTCTGAAATATACTGTAACCTTCTCTGACTGACTGACCCACTATGACATTCCCTGAGACAGACTGTGACACACTCTGAGACACAATGTGAGACAGTCTGACTCTCTCGGACACTCTCTGAGGCACTGTATGACACACGATGACACTCTCTGACTGTCTCTGAGACACACCGTGACACTCTATGATAGTCTGTGACACACTGTGACATTCTCAAAAACAGACTGTGACAGTTTTTGACTCCCTCTGACTCACTCTGAAATATACGGTAACCATCTCTGACAGACTGTGACCCACTATGACACTCCCTGAGACAGACAGTGACACACTCTGAGACACACTATGATACAGTCTGACTCTCTCTGACACTCTCGGAGGCACAGTATGACACACTATGACACTCTCTGACTGTCTCTGAGACACACCGTGACACTCTCTGAGAGACTGTGACACTCTCAGACTCTCACTGACTCTCTGAGACACGGTGTGACTCTCTCCTAGACATAGTGTGGCTGTCTCTGACACTCTCTTAAACACACTGTGACACTCTCTCACAGACTGTGAAACTCTCTGACATAATCTGCGGCACACTGTGACACGCTCTGATGGACTGTGACACACTGTGACACTCTCTGAATCTCTCTGAGACCGACTGTGACACTCTCTCTGACAGATTGTGACACATTCTGACTCTCACTGACTCTCTGATACACACTGTGACACTCTCTGAGACATGCTGAGACTCTCTCTTAGACACACTGTGACTCTCTCTGCCACTCTCTTAAACACACTGTGACTCTCTCTGACACTCCCTGTGGCATACTGTGACACTCTCAAAGGCAGACTGTGATTCTCTCTGACTCTCTGAGACACACTGTGACACTCTCTGAGACACGCTGAGACTCTCTCTTAGACACACTGTGACTCTCTCTGACACTCTCTTAAACACACTGTGACTCTCTCTGACACTCCCTGTGGCACACTGTGACACTCTCAAAGACAGATTGTGACTCTCTCTGACTCTCTGAGACTCACTGTGACACTCACTGAGACTCATTGAGACTCACTGTGACACTCTCTGACAGACTGTGACACTATGACTCTCACTGAGACTCTCTTAGACGCGCTGTGACACTCTCTGACTCTCTCTGGCACTCAACCTAGACACACTGTTACACTCTCTGACTCTCTCTGACACTCACCTAGACACACTGTTACACTCGCTGACTCTCTGTGACACTCACCTAGACACACTGTTACACTCGCTGACTCTCTCTGGCACTCACCTAGACACACTGTTACACTCGCTGACTCTCTCTGGAACTCACCTAGACACACTGTTACACTCGCTGATTCTCTCTGACACCCACCTAGACACACTGTTACACTCGCTAACTCTCTGTGACACTCACCTAGAAACACTGTTACACTCGCTGACTCTCTCTGGCACTCCCCTAGACACACTGTTACACTTGCTGACTCTCTGACACTCACCTAGACACACTGTTACACTCGCTGACTCTTGAACACTTTGAGACGCACTGTGACACTCTCTGATCCTATTTGAAACACTCTGAATCACATTGTGACACTCTCTGACTCTGAAACACACTGTGACACTCTCTAACAGACTGTTACACTCTCTGACACACTCTGAGGCACACCATGATTCGTTCGGACAGACTGTGACACACTGTAACACTCTCTGACACTTACTGAGATACACTGTCACACTTTCTGACTCTTTCTAACTCCCTGAGACACACTGTAACACTCGCTGACAGACTGCGACACTCTCTGACCGACTGTGACACTCTCTGATACACGGTGGCATTCTTTGAGATTTTGTGACATTCTCTGAGAAACACTGTGACACATTCTGACGCTCTCTGACGCTCTCGTAGACACAGTGTGACACTCCCTGACTCTCTCTGACACTCTGAGGCCCACTGTGACCCTCTCTGACACTCTCTCAGACACGCTGTGATACTCTCTGACTGACTCTGACACTCTCTGAGAGACACAGTGACAACCTCTGACCCTGTCTGAGACAGACTGTGAAACTCTCTCACTCTCTCTGTCACTCTCTGAGGCACAGCACGATGCACTGTGACACTCTCTGACAGATTGTGATAAACTGTGACACTTTCTGACTTTCTCTGGCACTCTCTTAGACACACTGTGACACTCTCGGACTCATTCTGACCCACTCTGAGACACATTATGATCCTCTCTGACAGATTGTGACTCTCTCTGAGACAAACGCTGACCCTTTCTGACACTCTGAGACAGAGTACGACTCACTGTGACAATCTCTGACTCTCTCTGACACACTCTGAAAAGCACTGTAACCTTCTCTGACAGATTGTGACACACTGTGACTCTCTCTGAGACACACTGTGACACTCTGACTCTCTGTGACACACTCTAAAAAGCACTGTCACCTTCTCTGACAGACTGTGACACACTGTGACGCACTCTGAAACACACTGTGACACTCTGACTATCTCTGACACTCACTGAGACACACTGTGACATTCTCTGAAACACATTGTGACATTCTCTGACTATCTCTGACAAACACTGAGACACACTATGACGCTCTCTGAAACACACTGTGACACTCTCTGACTATCTCTGACACACTCTGAGACACACTGTGACACTCTCTGACAGACTATGACACAGTGTGACATTTATGACTTTCTCTGACTCTCTCTGAGGCACACTGTGCCAATCTCTGACAGACTGTGACACACCCTGACCCTCTCTGAGACAGACTGTGACACTTTCTGATGCTCTCTGACACTCTCTTAGACACGCTGTAACATTATTCGACTCTTTCTGACTCTCTGAGACACACTGTGACACTTTCAGACCCTCTCTGACACTCTCTGAAACACACTGTGACACTCTTTGCCAGACCGTGATAGACTGTGACACTCTCTGTGACACACTGTGACCCTCTCTGAGACACACTGTGACACTGTCTGACACTCTCTGACACTCTCTGAGACACATTGTAACACTCTATGACACTCACTGAGACACACTATGACACTCTCTGACAGACTATGAAACACTGTGACACTCTCTGACTTTCTCTGACTCTCTCTGAGACACTCTGCGACACACTGTGACACTCTGTGACACTCTCTGACCCTCGCTGAGACACACTGTAACACTCTCTGAATCGCTCTTTCACTCACTGCGAGACGTTATGACACTCTCTGACACTCTCTGAGACACACTGCGATACTCTCTGACACACTTGTTACACTCTCTGACACACGGTGACATTTTCTGTGACACTTTGACACAGACGGAGACACACTGTGACACTTTCTGTCTCTCTCTCTCACTCTCTCAGACACACTGTGACACTCTCTGACCCGCTCTGACACTCTCTGAGACAGAACCTGACACTCTCTCACTCTCTCTGAGACACATTGTGACACTCTCTGACTCTCTCTGAGACACATTGTGATACAGTCTGGCTCACTCTGACACTCACTGAGGGACAGTATGACATACTGTGACACTGTCTCACAGACTGTGACCATCTCTGAGCCAAACTCTGACACTCTCTGAGACAATGTATGAGACACTGTGACACTTTCTGACACACTGTGACACTTCCTGACTCTCTCTGAGGCACACTATGACACTCTCTGACTCTCTCTGACACTTTGAGACGCTTTATGACATTCTCGGATCCTATCAGACATTCTCGAGACAGACTCTGACACTCTGTGACTCTCTCAGAAACACACCTTGACACTCTCTGACACTTTGTGATACACTGTGACACTCTCTGACAGACTGTGATACACTGTGACACTCTCTGACACTCTCTGAAACACACTGTGTCACTGTCTGATAGACTGTGATACACTGTGACACTCTCTGACACTCTCTGAGACACATTGTGACAATCTCTGACTCATTCTGTCTCTCTCTGAAACACACTTTGACACTCCCTCACAGCCTGTGTCCCTCTCTAACACAAACGCTGACCCTCTCTGACACTCTCGGAGACACAGTACGACTCAATGTGACACTTTCTGTCGATCCCTTACACACTCTGAAATACATTGCAATCTTTTCTGACAGACTGAAACACACTGTGACCCTCTCTGACTATCTCTGACACACTGTGAGACACACAATGACACTCTCTGACAGACTATATCCAACTGTGACATTCTCTGACTATCTGTATCTCTCTGAGACACTCGGTCACTCTCTGAGAAATATTATGACATTTTCTGACTCTCTCTCATACTCTGTGAGACACACTGTGACACTCTCTGAGACACACTGTGACACTCTGACTATTTCCGACACTCTCTGAGACACACTGTGACAGACTATGACACACTGTGACATTCTGACTCTCTCCGAGGCACCCTGTGACACTCTCTGACCTTCTTTGAGACAGACTGTGACCCTTTCTGACTGAATGTGACACTCTCTGAGAGACGGTGACACTCTCTGTGACACACTGTGATACTCTCTGACACACTGTTACACTCCCTGACCCTCTCTGACACTCTCTGAAACACACTCTGAAACTCTGAGAGAATGTGACACTCTGAACCTGTCTGACACTCTCTGAGACACACTGCGACACTCTCTGAATCTCTTTGACACTCTATGAAACATACTGTGACACTCTCTGACACACTGTGACACTCTCTGAATGACTCTAACAGACTGCGACATTTTCTGTGACACACTATGACACTCTCTGACCGACTGTGACACTCTCTGACACAGGGTGA
Organism: Chiloscyllium punctatum; assembly: GCF_047496795.1. Taxonomy (NCBI): domain Eukaryota; kingdom Metazoa; phylum Chordata; class Chondrichthyes; order Orectolobiformes; family Hemiscylliidae; genus Chiloscyllium; species Chiloscyllium punctatum. The sequence continues at coordinate 50,631,520 of NC_092771.1, read as the reverse complement.
CTTATTCTGAAGACACTGTGACACTCTCTGATACACACTGTGACACTTTCAGTATCTCTCTGACTTCTGAGACACACTGTGACACTCGCTGACAGACTGCGACACTCTCTGACTGACTGTGACACCCTCTGACACATGGTGACATTCTCTGAGAAGCAATGTGACACATTCTGACGCTCTCTGACGCTCTCTTAGACACAGTGTGACACTCCCTGACTCTCTCTGACACTCTGAGACCCACTGTGACCCTCTCTGACACTCTCTAAGACACGCTGTGACACTCTCTGAGATACACAGTGACAACCTCTGACCCTGTCTGAGACAGACTGTGAAACTCTCTCACTCTCTCTGACACTCTCTGAGGCACAGCACGATACACTGTGACACTCTCTGACAGATTGTGATAAACTGTGACACTTTCTGACTTTCTCTGGCACTCTCTTAGACACACTGTGACACTCTCGGACTCATTCTGACCCACTCTGAGACACATTTTGACACTCTCTGACAGACTGTGACCCTCTCTGAGACAAAGGCTGACCCTCTCTGACACTCTCTGAGACAGAGTACGACTCACTGTGACAATCTCGGCCTCTCTCTGACACACTCTAAAAAGCACTGAAACCTTCTCTGACAGACTGTGACACACTGTGACACTCTCTGAGACACATTGTGACACTCTCTGAGACACACTGTGACACTCTCTGACTATCTCTGACACACTCTGAGACACACTGTGACACTCTCTGACTCTCTCTGTCTCTCTGAGACGCACTATGACACTCTCTGACAGACTATGACACACGGTGACACACTGTGACATTCTCTGAGACACACTTATACTTTCTGACTATCTCTGTCTATCTGAGACACACTGTGACCCTCTCTGACCCTCTCTGACACTTTCTGAGACACGCTGTGACACTCTCTGACCGACTGTGACACTCTCTCACACATGGTGACATTCTCTGAGACACTGCGACACTCTCTGAGACACACTGTGACACTCTCTGACACACTTTGACACTCTCTGACCGACTGTGATAGACTGTGACTTTTTCTGCGACGCACTGCGACACAGTATGACATTCTCTGACAGACTATGAAACACTGTGACATTCTCTGACTCTCTCTGAGGCACACTGTGACACATTCTGACAGACTGTGACACACTGTGACACTCTCTTAGGCACACTGTGACACTCTCAGACTATCACTGACAATCTGAGACATACTCTGACACTCTCTGACCCTCTCTGAGACACTCTAAAACACTCTCTGAATCGCTCTAACACTCACTGAGACACACGTTGACACTCTTTGATACTCTCTGAGACACACTGTGACACTTCCACACTCTCTCTGACCCTCTCTGGGGCACAATATGACACTCTCTGCCTCACTCTGACCCTCTCTGAGACACAGTGTAAAACTCTTAGAGAAACACTATGACACTCTCTGAGAATCACTATGAGATTCTCTGACTCTCTCTGACACTCTCTGAGAAACTGACACTTTCTGACACACACTGTGAAACTCTCTAACTCTCTCTGAGCACATTGTAACACTCTCCGACTCTCTCTGACTCTTTGTGACACACTGTCACACACTCGGACCCTTTCTGAAACTCTCTGTGACAGACTGTGACACACTCTGACTCTCTCGGAGACACAGTATGACACACTGTGACACTCTCTGAGACACACTGTGAATCTATCTGACACTCTCTGCCATTCTCTGAGACACACCCTGACAGACTGTGACACACTGTGACACTCTCTAATTTTCAATGACACTCTCTGAGATGCACTTTGACACTCCCTGGCAGACTGTGACAAACTGTGACACTCTCTGATTCTCAATGACACTCTCTGAGATACACTGTGACACTCTCTGACAGACTGTGACACTCTCTTATTCTCTCTGAGACGCACTGTGGCACTCTCTGACTGACTCTGAGACACACTGTGACTCACTCCGACACACTGCGCCATACTCTGCGACAGTGTGACACTCTCTGTCCCTCTCTGAGACAGACCGTGGCACACTCTGACTCCCTCTGAGGCATAGTACGATGCACTGTGATGCTCTCTGACTCTCTCTGACACTCTCTGAAACACACTGTGACAATTTCTGATAGACTGTGACACCATGTGTCAATCTCTGACACTCTGACAATCACTGAGGCGCACTATGATACTCTCTGACAGACTGTGACACTCTCTGACTTTCTCTGACACTCTCTTAGACACACTGTGACACTCTCTGACCCTTTCTCACACTCTCTGAGACACACTTTAACACTCTCTCACAGTTGGTGAACCTCTTGGAGACAAATGCTGACTGTGTCTGAAAATCTCTGAGACACAGTATGACACACTGTGACAATGTCTGACTCTCTCTGACCCACTTGGAAATACACTGTAGCCTTCTCTTCCAGATTATGACACACGGAGACACTCTCTGAGACACACTGTGACACTTTCTGACTCATTCTTTCACTCTCTGTGACACACTCTGACCCTCTCTGCGACAGACTGTGGGCGGCACGGTGGCATAGTGGTTAGCACTGCTGCCTTACAGCGCCAGAGACCCGGGTTCAATTCCCGCCTCAGGCGACTCTCTGTGTGGAGTTTGCACGTTCTCCCCGTGTCTGCGTGGGTTTCTTCCGGGAGCTCCGGTTTCCTCCCACACTCCAAATGTGTGCAGGTCAGGTGAATTGGCCGTGCTAAATTGCCCGTAGTGTTAGGTAAGGGGTAGATGTAGGGGTATGGGTGGGTTGCGCTTCGGCGGGGTGGTGTGGACTTGTTGGGCCGAAGGGCCTGTTTCCACACTGTAAGTAATCTAATCTAATCTAATCTAATTTTCTGACACTCTCTGAGACACAGTATGACTCACTGTGACACTCTCAGACTCTCTCTGACACACTTGGAAATACACTATAACCTTCTGTGACACTCTCTGAGACACACTGTGACACTTTCTGTCTCTCTCTGTCTCTCTGTGACACACTGTGGCACTCTCTGAACCGCTCTGACTCTCTCTGAGATACACTGTGACACTCTCTGACTCTCTCTGAGACACATTGTCATACTGTCTGACTCTCTCTGACACTCTCTGACGGACAGTATGACATACTGTGAAACTCTCTGACACACTCTGACACTCTCTGAGACACTGTGACACTCTCCCACAGACTGTGACCATCTCTCTGAGCCAAACTCTGACACTGTCTGAGACACTCTATGAGACACTGTATGAGATACTTTGACACTTTCTGACTCTCTCTGACACTCTCTGAAATGCACTGTAAGATTCTCTGAGAGACTGTGATTCTCTCTTAGACACACTGTGACCCTCTTAAACACACTGTGACAGTCTCTGACTCTCTCTGACACTCTCTGAGGCACACTGTGACACTCTCTCACAGACTGTGACCCACTCAGAGACAAACACTGACCCACTTAGACACTCTCAAAGACCGACTGTGGCACTTTCTGACTCTCTCTGACTGACTCCGAAATATACTGTAACCTTCTCTGACAGACTCTCTGAGACAGACTGACACGTTCTGACTCTCTCTGAATCTCTGAGACACACTGTGACACTCTCTGACAGACTGTGACACTCCCAGAATCTCTCTGAGGCACACTGTGACACTCTCTGACTCTCTCTGAGGCACACTGTGACACTCTGTGACGCTCTCTGACAATTTGAGACACACGATGACACTCTCTAATCCTATTGGACAATCTCTGAGACATATCGCGTCACTCTCTGACTCTCTCAGCAACACACCTTGACACTCTCTGACAGACTGTGATACACTGCGACACTCTCTGACAGACTGTGACGCACTGTGACACTCTCTGACACTCTCTGAAACACACTGTGTCACTCCCTGAGAGACTGTGACACACTGTGACATTCTCTGAAACTATCTGAGACACATTTTGACACTCTCTGACTCATTCTGTCTCTCTCTGAAACACACTATGACACTCTCTCACAGACTGTGACCCTCTCTGACACTCTCAGAGACACAGTACGACTCAAGGTGACACTCTCTGACTCTCCCTGACACATTCTGAAATGCACTGCATCCTTTTCTGACAGACTGAATCACACTGTGACACTCTCTGAAACACACTGTGACCCTCTCTGACTATCTCTGACACACTGTGAGACACACTATGACACTCTCTGACAGACTATGTCCACCTGTGACATTCTCTGACTATCTGTCTCTCTGAGACACTCGGTCACTCTGTGAGACACATTTTTGACTCTCTCTCACACTCTCTGAGACACACTGTGACACTCGCTGACTCTCCCTGAGACACACTGTGACTCTCTCTGACACTCTCAGACACACTGTGAGACTCTATGATACCCTCTGAGAAACACTGTGACACTCTCTGACAGACTGTGACACTCTCTTACACATGGTGACATCCTCTGAGACAGTGTGACACTCTCAGTCTCTCTCTGACACTCTGAGACACGCTGCGACACTCACTGAACCTCTCTGACCCTCTCTGAGACCCGCTGTAACACACTCCGAATCGTTCAGACACTCACTAAGACACACTATGACACTCTCTGACACTCTCTGAGACACACTATGACACTCTCTGACTCTCTCTGACACTCTCTCTGACACACTGTGATACTCTCTGACACACTGTTACACTGACACACGGTGACATTTTCTGAGACACTGTGACACTCTCTGAGACTCACTGTGACACTTACTTTGCCTCTCTGACATTCTGATACATACTGTGACACTCTCTGAGACACAATGTGATACTCTCTGTCTCTTTCACTGAGACACTCGGCCACTCTCTGAGACACACTATGGCACTCTCTGACAATCTGAGATGCACTGGGACAATCTCTGACTCTCTGAGATGCACTGTGACACTCTCTCACAGAATGTGACATTCTCTGAGACAAATTCTGACCATGCCTGACACTGTCTGAGACAGAGAATGATATACTGTCACGCTCTCCGACTCTTTCTGATACACTCTGTAATATACTGTAACCTTCTCTTATAGACTGTGACACACAATGACATTCTCTGGGACACACTGTTACACTTTCTGACTATCTCTGTCTATCTGACCCTCTCTGACACTTTCTGAGACACACTGTGACACACTCTGACAGACGGTGACACACTGTGACACTCTCCTAGGCACACTGTGACACTCTCAGACTATCTCTGACACTCTGATACATACTCTGATATTCTCTGACCCTTTCTGAGACACTCTGTAACACTCTGAATCGCTCTATCACTCACTGAGACACACTTTGACACTCTCTGACACTCTCTGAGACACACTGTGACACTTCCACATTCTCTGTGACCCTCTCTGGGGCACAATATGACACTCTCTGCCTCACTCTGACCCTCTCTGGACACAGTTTAAAACTCTTACAGAAACACTATGAAACTCTCTGAGACAAACTGTGACACTCTCTGATCTGTTCTGACTCTCTGACTCTTTCTGCGATGCACTGTGACACTCGTTGACTAACTCTGTCACTCTGGGAGGCACAGTATGACACACTGTGACACTCTCTGACTCTCTCTGGCACTCTCAGAGGCATACTGTGACACTTAATGACAGACTGTGACACTTCTGACCCTCTCCGACTCACTGCGAAATATACTGTAACCTTCTCTGACAGACTGACCCACTATGACACTCCCTGAGACAGACTGTGACACACTCTGAGACACACTGTGATACATTCTGACTCTCTCTGACACTCTCTGAGGCACAGTATGACACACTATGACACTCTCTGACTGTCTCTGAGACACACCGTGACAAAATCTGACAGACTGTGACACACTGTGACACTCTCAAAAACAGACTGTGACAGTTTTTGACTCCCTCTGACTCACTCTGAAATATACTGTAACCTTCTCTGACTGACTGACCCACTATGACACTCCCTGAGACAGACTGTGACACTCTCTCAGACACACTGTGATACCGTCTGACTCTCTCCGAGGCACAGTATGACACACTATGGCACCCTCTGACTGTCTCTGAGACACACTTTGACACTCTCTGACAGACTGTGACACATTGTGACACTCTCAAAACAGACTGTTGCACTTTCTGACTCCCTCTGACACACTCTGAAATATACTGTAACCTTCTATAACAGACTGTGACCCACTATGGCACTCCCTGAGACAGATTGTGACACACTCTGAGACACACTGTGATGCAGTCTGACTCTCTCTGACTCTCTCTGAGGCACAGTATGACACACTATGACACTCTCTGACTGTCTCTGAGACACACTGTGACACTCTCTGACAGACTGTGACACATTGTGACACTCTCAAAGCAGACTTTTGCACTTTCCGACTCCCTCTGACACACTCTGAAATATACTGTAACCTTCTCTAACAGACTGTGACCCACTATGGCACTCCCTGAGACAGATTGTGACACACTCTGAGACACACTGTGAAACAGTCTGACTCTCTCTGACACTCTCTGAGGCACAGTATGACACACGATGACACTCTCTGACTGTCTCTGAGACACACCGTGACACTCTATGACAGTCTGTGACACACTGTGACACTCTCAAAAACAGACTGTGACAGTTCTTCACTCCCTCTGACTCACTATGAAATATACGGTAACCTTCTCTGACAGACTGTGACCCACTATGACACTCCCTGATACAGACTGTGACACACTCTGAGACACACTATGATACAGTCTGAATCTCTGACACTTTCGGAGGCACAGTATGACACACTATGACACTCTCTGACTGTCTCTGAGACACACCGTGACACTCTCTGAGAGACTGTGACACTCTCAGACTCTCACTGACTCTCTGAGACACGGTGTGACTCTCTCCTAGACATAGTGTGGCTGTCTCTGACACTCTCTTAAACACACTGTGACACTCTCTCACAGACTGTGAAACTCTCTGACATACTCTGCGGCACACTGTGACACGCTCTGATGGACTGTGACACACTGTGACACTCTCTGACTCCCCCTGACACTCTCTGAGGCACAGCACGACATCTGTGACCCTCTCTGTCAGATTGTGACAAACTGTGACACTCTCTGACTCACTCCGAAATATACTGTAACGTTCTCTGACAGAGTGTGACACACTGTGACACTCTCAGAGACAGTCTGTAACACGTTCCGTCTCTCTGTGACTCTCTCTGACACTCTCTTAAACACGCTGTGAGACTCCCTGTGACACACTGTGACACATTCTGACTGTCATTGACTCTCTGAGACACACTTTGACTCTCTCTGAGACACGCTGAGACTCTCTCTTAGACACACTGTGACTCTCTCTGACACTCTCTTAAACACACTGTGACACTCTCTGACACACCCTGTGGCACACTGTGACACTCTCAAAGACAGACTGTGACTCTCTCTGACTCTCTGAGACACACTGTGACACTCTCTGAGACACGCTGAGACTCTCCCTTAGACACACTGTGACTCTCTCTGACTCTCTGAGACACACTGTGACACTCACTGAGACTCATTGAGACTCACTGTGACACTCTCTGACAGACTGTGACACCATGACTCTCACTGAGACTCTCTTAGACACACTGTGACACTCGCTGACTCTCTCTGATACTCACCTAGACACACTGTGACACTCTCTGACTCTCTCTGGCACTCACCTGGACACACTGTTACACTCGCTGACTCTCTGTGACACTCACCTAGACACACTGTTACACTCGCTGACTCTCTGTGACACTCACCTAGACACACTGTTACACTCGCTGACTCTCTCTGGCACTCACCTAGACACACTGTTACACTCGCTGATTCTCTCTGACACTCACCTAGACACACTGTTACACACGCTGACTCTCGAACACTTTGAGACGCACTGTGACACTCTCTGATCCTATTTGAAACTCTCTGAATCACATTGTGACACTCTCTGACTCTGAAACACACTGTGACACTCTCTAACAGACTGTTACACTCTCTGGCACACTCTGAGGCACACCATGGCTCGTCCCGACAGACTGTGACACACTGTATCACTCTCTGACACTTTCTGAGATACACTGTTACACTTTCTGACTCTCTCTGACTCCCTGAGACACACTGTAACACTCGCTGACAGACTGCGACACTCTCTGACCGACTGTGACACTCTCTGATACACAGTGACATTCTTTGAGAAATTGTGACATTCTCTGAGAAACACTGTGACACATTCTGACGCTCTCTGACGCTCTCGTAGACACAGTGTGACACTCCCTGACTCTCTCTGACACTCTGAGGCCCACTGTGACCCTCTCTGACACTCTCTAAGACACGCTGTGATACTCTCTGACTGACTCTGACACTCTCTGAGAGACACAGTGACAACCTCTGACCCTGTCTGAGACAGACTGTGAAACTCTCTCACTCTCTCTGTCACTCTCTGAGGCACAGCACGATGCACTGTGACACTCTCTGACAGATTGTGATAAACTGTGACACTTTCTGACTTTCTCTGGCACTCTCTTAGACACACTGTGACACTCTCGGACTCATTCTGACCCACTCTGAGACACATTATGACCCTCTCTGACAGATTGTGACTCTCTCTGAGACAAACGCTGACCCTTTCTGACACTCTGAGACAGAGTACGACTCACTGTGACAATCTCTGACTCTCTCTGACACACTCTGAAAAGCACTGTAATCTTCTCTGACAGATTGTGAAACACTGTGACTCTCTCTGAGACACACTGTGACACTCTCTGACTCTCTGTGAAACACTCTAAAAAGCACTGTAACCTTCTCTGACAGACTGTGACACACTGTGACGCCCTCTGAAACACACTGTGAGACTCTCTGACTATCTCTGACAAACACTGTGACACACTATGACGCTCTCTGAAACACACTGTGACACTCTCTGACTATCTCTGACACACTCTGAGACACACTGTGACACTCTCTGACAGACTATGACACAGTGTGACATTTATGACTTTCTCTGACTCTCTCTGAGGCACACTGTGCCAATCTCTGACAGACTGTGACACACTCTGACCCTCTCTGAGACAGACTGTGACACTTTCTGATGCTCTCTGACACTCTCCTAGACACGCTGTAACATTATTCGTCTCTTTCTGACTGTCTGAGAAACACTGTGACACTTTCAGACCCTCTCTTACACTCTCTGAAACACTCTGTGACACTCTTTGCCAGACCGTGATAGACTGTGACACACTGTGACCCTCTCTGAGACACACTGTGACACTGTCTGACAGACTATGAAACACTGTGACACTCTCTGACTTTCTCTGACTCTCTCTGAGACACTCTGAGACACACTGTGACACTCTGTGACACTCTCTGACCCTCGCTGAGACACACTGCGATACTCCCTGACACACTTGTTACACTCTCTGACACACGGTGACATTTTCTGTGACACTTTGACACAGACGGAGACACACTGTGACACTTTCTGTCTCTCTCTAACTCTCTCAGACACACTGTGACACTCTCTGACTCGCTCTGACACTCTCTGAGACAGAACCTGACACTCTCTCACTCTCTCTGAGACACACTGTAACACTCTATGACACTCACTGAGACACACTATGACACTCTCTGACAGACTATGAAACACTGTGACACTCTCTGACTTTCTCTGACTCTCTCTGAGACACTCTGAGACACACTGTGACACTCTGTGACACTCTCTGACCCTCGCTGAGACACACTGCGATACTCCCTGACACACTTGTTACACTCTCTGACACACGGTGACATTTTCTGTGACACTTTGACACAGACGGAGACACACTGTGACACTTTCTGTCTCTCTCTAACTCTCTCAGACACACTGTGACACTCTCTGACTCGCTCTGACACTCTCTGAGACAGAACCTGACACTCTCTCACTCTCTCTGAGACACACTGTGACACTCTCTGACTCTCTCTGAAACACATTGTGATACAGTCTGGCTCACTCTGACACTCACTGAGGGACAGTATGACATACTGTGACACTGTCTCACAGACTGTGACCATCTCTGAGCCAATCTGTGACACCCTCTGAGACAGAACCTGACACTCTCTCACTCTCTCTGAGACACACTGTGACACTCTCTGACTCTCTCTGAAACACATTGTATACAGTCTGGCTCACTCTGACACTCACTGAGAGACAGTATGACATACTGTGACACTCTCTCACAGAGTGTGACCATCTCTGAGCCAAACTCTGACACTCTCTGAGACAATGTATGAGACACTGTATGAGACACTGTGACACTTTCTGACAGACTGTGACACTTCCTGACTCTCTCTGAGGCACACTGTGACTCCCTCTGACTCTCTCTGACACTTTGAGACGCTTTATGACACTCTCGGATCCTATCAGACACTCTCTGAGACAGACTCCGACACTCTCTGACTCTCTCAGAAACACACTTTGACACTCTCTGACACTCTGTGACACACTGTGACATTCTCTGACACTCTCTGAGACACATTGTGACACTCTCTGACTCATTCTGTCTCTCTCTGAAACACACTATGACACTCTCTCACAGACTGTGTCCCTCTCTAACACAAACGCTGACCCTCTCTGACACTCTCGGAGACACAGTACGACTCAATGTGACACTTTCTGTCGATCCCTTACACACTCTGAAATACATTGCAATCTTTTCTGACAGACTGAAACACACTGTGACCCTCTCTGACTATCTCTGACACACTGTGAGACACACAATGACACTCTCTGACAGACTATGTCCAACTGTGACATTCTCTGACTATCTGTATCTCTCTGAGACACTCGGTCACTCTCTGAGAAATATTGTGACATTTTCTGACTCTCTGTCATACTCTCTGAGACACACTGTGACACTCTCTGACTCTCCCTGAGACACGCTGTGACTCTCTCTGACACTCTGAAACACACTGTGTGACTCTCTGACGCTCTCTGAGAAACACTGTGACACTCTCTGACAGACAGTGACAGACTGTGAAACTTTCTGTGGCACACTATGACACTCTCTGACAGACTGTGACACTCTCTCATAGACGATGACATTTTTTGACACACTGTGACCATCCTTGAGACACACTGTGACACTCTCTGAGTCAGACTGCGACACAATCTGACTCTCTCTGACACTCTCTGAGACACACTATGACACTCTCTGACAGACTATGTCACACTGTGACATTCTCTGACTTTTTCTGACTCTCTCTGAGACAGACTGTGACACCTTCGGACGCTCTATGATACGCTCTTAGACACTGTGTAGCACTCTCAGACTCTCTCTGACTCTCTGATACTCACTGTGACACTCGCAGATCCTTTCTGAAACACACTGTTACACTCTTTGACCGACTGTGACTCTCTCTGAGACACACATGAGACTCTCTGACACACTGTGACACCCTCTGACTAGACGGTGACACTGTCTGACACTCTCCGAGACACACTGTAACACTCTATGAAGCTCTCTGAGACACACTATGATACTCTCTGACAGATTATGAAACACTGTGACATTGTCTGACTTTCTCTGACTCTCTGTGAGGCACATTGTGACACTCTCTGACAGACTGTGACACTCTCTGACTATCTCTGACACTCTGAGACACACTTTGACACTCTCTGAGACACACTGTGATACTCTCTGACTCTCTCTGACATGCTGAGACACACTGTGACTCTCTGTGACTCTCTCCGACACTCTGGAACACACTGTGACACTCTCTGTCCCTCTCTGAGACACATTGTAACACTCTCTGAATTACTCTGACACTCACTGACACATTCTGCGACACACTGTGACACTCTGTGTCTCTCTCTGACACTCTGGAACACACTATGACACTCTCTGCCCCTCTCTGACACAGCCTGAGACACACTGTGATACTCCCTGACACACCGTGACACTCTCTGACCCGTTCGGACACTCTCTGAGACAGACTGTGACACTCTCTGACATTCTCTGAGACACACTGTGAGGCAGTCTGACTCTCTGACACTCTCCGAGGCACAGTATGACATACTGTGACCCTCTCTGACTCACTCTGATACTCTCTGAGACACACTGTGACACTCTCTCACAGACTGGGACCCTCTCTGAGTCAAATGCTTACCCTCACTGACACTCTCTGAGACACTGTATGACACATTGTGACACTTTCTGACTCCCTCTGACACTCTCTGAAATATACTGTATCATTCTCTGACAGACTGTTTCACACTGTGACATCCTCTGAGACAAACTGTGACACGTTCTGACTCTCTCTGACTCTCTCAGACACACTGTGACACTCTCTGAGACAGACTTGACTCCCTCGGACACTCTCTTAGACACACTGTGACACTCTGACAGACTGTGACACATTGAGACATTCTCAAAGACTGAATGTGACACTTGCTGAATCTCTCTGACTCTGAGACACACTGTGACACTCTCTGACAGACTGTGACACTCTCTGACTCTCTCTGAGTCACTCTCAGACACGCTAAGCCACTCTCTGACTCTCTTTGAGGCACACTGTGACACTGTCTGACAGACAGTGGCACCCTGTGACACTCTCTGACTCTCTCTGAATCTATCTTAGACACACTGTGACACTCCCTGACCCTCCATGACACTTTGAGATGCACTGTGATAATCTCCGATCCTTTCTGACACTCTCTGAGACACACTGTGGCACTCTCTGACACTCTCTGAAACATCGTGTGACACACTCTGACAGACTTTGACACACTGTGACATTCTTTGACTCTCTCTAACTCTCTGAGACACACTGTGACATTCTTTGACAGACTGTGACGGACTGTGACACTCTCTGTGACAGACTGTGACACTCTCTGACACGCTGTGACACTCCCTGATCACCTGCGACACTCTCCCACTCATGGTGACATTCTCTGAGACACTGTGACACTCTCTGACTGACTGTGCTAGACTGTGACATTTTCTGTGACACACTGTGACACTCTCTGACACCCTCTGAGACACACTGTGACACTCTGTGACACACTGTGACACTCTCCTAGACACACTGTGACACTCTCTGAGTATCTCTGATACTCTGAGACAAACTGTGCCATTTTTTGAATCTCTCTCACAATCTCTGAGACACACTGTGACATTCTCTTACTCTCTCTGAGAAACACTGTAACTCTCTCTGACATTCCTACCGCACTATGTCACTCTCTCACAGACTGTGGCATTCTCTGAGACAAATGCTGACCCTGTCTGACACTTTATGAGACACAGTATGACACAATGTCACACTCTCTGACTCTCTCTGATACACTCTTAAATACACTGTAACCTCCTCTTACAGACTGTGACACACCGTGACGCTATCTGAAACACATTGTGACACTTTCTGACTATCTCTGTCTATCTAGGACACATTGTGACACTCTCTGACGCTCTCTGACACGCTCTGAGACACGCTATGACACTTTCTGACGGACTTTGACACACTGTGACATTCTCTGACACTCTCTGAGGCACACTGTGACACTCTCTGACAGACTGTGACACGCTCTGACAGACTGTGACACACTGTAACATTCTCTGATTCTCTGAGACACATTGTGACACTTTCTGACTGACTGAGACGCTCTCTCACACATGGTGAAATTCTCTGAGACACTGTGACACTCTCTGTCTCTCTGTGACACTCTGAGACACGCTGTGACACTTTCTGAAACTCTGGGAGACACGCTATAACACAGTCTGAATCGCTCTGACACTCATTAAGACACATTATGACACTCTGACACTCTCTGAGACTCACTGTGGCACTCTCTGACACTCTCTGAGACACGCTGTGGCACTCTCTGACTCTCTCTGACACTCTCTCTGACACACTGTGATACTCTTTGACACACTGTTACACTCTCTGACACACAGTGACATTTTCTGAGACATTGTGACACTCTCTGAGACTCACTGTGACACTTACTTTTCCTCTCTGACACTCTGATACATACTGTGACACTCTCTGAGACACAATGTGACACTCTCTGTCTCTTTCGCTGAGACACTCGGTCGCTCTCTGAGACACACTGCGATATTTTTTGAATCGCTCTCACACTCTCTGAGACACACTATGGCAACTCTCTGACAATCTGAGATGCACTGTGACACTCTCTGACTCTCTCTGACTCTCTGAGATGCACTGTGACATTCTCTGAGCCAAATGCTGACCCTGCTTGACACTCTCTGAGACAGAGAATGATATACTGTCACGCTCTCCGACTCTTTCTGATACACACTGTAATATACTGTAACCTTCTCTTACAGACGGTGACACACAATGACATTCTCTGGGACACACTGTTACACTTTCTGACTATCTCTGTCTATCTGAGACACACTGTGACACTCTCCGACAGATTATGACACACGGTGACATTCTCTAACATTCTCTGAGACACACTGTGACACTCTCTGAGACACACTGTGACACTCTCTGACACAAGTTGACACTCTCAGACCGACTGTGATAGACTGTGACATTTTCGTTGACACACTGCGACACTCTCTGACAGACTGTGACACTTTCTGACACTCTCTGAGACGCACAGTAAGACTCTGTGGCACTCAGTGAGACACATTATGACACAGCATGACATTCGCTGACAGACTGTGAAACGCTGTGACATTCTCTGAATCTCTCTGAGGCACACTGTGACATTCTCTGACAGACTGTGACACACTGTGACACCCTCCTAGGCATACGGTGACACTCTGACTATCTCTGTAACACTCTGAGACATACTCTGACACTCTGTGAGACACTCTGTAACACTCTGAATCGCTCTGGCACTCACTCGGACACACTACGACACTCTCTGACACTCTCTGAGACACACTGTGACACTTTCACACTCTCTCTGACACTCTCTGGGGCACAATATGACACTCTCTGCCTCACTCTGACCGTCTCTGAGACACAGTGTAAAACTCTTAGAGAAACACTACGACACTCTTTGAGACACACTGTAACACTCTCTGACACTCTCTGAGAAACTGTGACACTCTCTGACACACACTGTGAAACTCTCTAACTCTCTCTGTGACACATTGTAACACAATGACTCTCGGACACTTTGTGACACACTGTCACACACTCGGACCCTCTCTGAGACAGACTGTGACACACTCTGACTCTCTCTGAGACACAGTATGACACACTGTGACACTCTCTGAGACAAACTGTGACTCTATCTGACACTCTCTGCCATTCTCTGAGACACACACTGACTCTCCCTGATAGACTGTGATATACTGTGACACTCTCTGATTCTCAATGACACTCTCTGAGATATACTGTGACACTCTTTGACAGACTGTGACACACTGTGACACTCTCTGATTCTCTCTGACACGCTCTGAGATGCTCTGTGTCACTCTGACTGACTCTGAGATACACTGTGACTCACTCCGACACTCTGTTACATATTCTGAGACATTGTGACACTCTCAGTCACTCTCTGAAACAGACTGTGACACTCTCTGATTCTCTCTGACACTCTCTGAGGCAGTCTGTGACACTCACTCACTATTTTTGTCAGTCTCTGAGACACAATGTAAAATTCTCTGACAGACTGTGACTCTCTCTGATTCTCTCTGACTCGCTCTGAGACGCACTGTGGCACTCTCTGACTGACTCTGAGACACACTGTGACTCACTCCGACACTCTGTGACATACTCTGAGACAGTGTGACACTCTCTGACCCTCTTTGAGAAACACTGTGACACTCTCTGACATTCTCTGAGACACACTGTGAGGCAGTCTGACTCTCTGACACTCTCCGAGGCACAGTATGACATACTGTGACCCTCTCTGACTCACTCTGATACTCTCTGAGACACACTGTGACACTCTCTCACAGACTGGGACCCTCTCTGAGTCAAATGCTTACCCTCACTGACACTCTCTGAGACACTGTATGACACATTGTGACACTTTCTGACTCCCTCTGACACTCTCTGAAATATACTGTATCATTCTCTGACAGACTGTTTCACACTGTGACATCCTCTGAGACAAACTGTGACACGTTCTGACTCTCTCTGACTCTCTCAGACACACTGTGACACTCTCTGAGACAGACGTGACTCCCTCGGACACTCTCTTAGACACACTGTGACACTCTGACAGACTGTGACACATTGAGACATTCTCAAAGACTGAATGTGACACTTGCTGAATCTCTCTGACTCTGAGACACACTGTGACACTCTCTGACAGACTGTGACACTCTCTGACTCTCTCTGAGTCACTCTCAGACACGCTAAGCCACTCTCTGACTCTCTTTGAGGCACACTGTGACACTGTCTGACAGACAGTGGCACCCTGTGACACTCTCTGACTCTCTCTGAATCTATCTTACTCACACTGTGACACTCCCTGACCCTCCATGACACTTTGAGATGCACTGTGATAATCTCCGATCCTTTCTGACACTCTCTGAGACACACTGTGGCACTCTCTGACACTCTCTGAAACATCGTGTGACACACTCTGACAGACTTTGACACACTGTGACATTCTTTGACTCTCTCTAACTCTCTGAGACACACTGTGACATTCTTTGACAGACTGTGACGGACTGTGACACTCTCTGTGACAGACTGTGACACTCTCTGACACGCTGTGACACTCTCTGATCACCTGCGACACTCTCCCACTCATGGTGACATTCTCTGAGACACTGTGACACTCTCTGACTGACTGTGCTAGACTGTGACATTTTCTGTGACACACTGTGACACTCTCTGACACCCTCTGAGACACACTGTGACACTCTGTGACACACTGTGACACTCTCCTAGACACACTGTGACACTCTCTGAGTATCTCTGATACTCTGAGACAAACTGTGCCATTTTTTGAATCTCTCTCACAATCTCTGAGACACACTGTGACATTCTCTTACTCTCTCTGAGAAACACTGTAACTCTCTCTGACATTCCTACCGCACTATGTCACTCTCTCACAGACTGTGGCATTCTCTGAGACAAATGCTGACCCTGTCTGACACTTTATGAGACACAGTATGACACAATGTCACACTCTCTGACTCTCTCTGATACACTCTTAAATACACTGTAACCTCCTCTTACAGACTGTGACACACCGTGACGCTATCTGAAACACATTGTGACACTTTCTGACTATCTCTGTCTATCTAGGACACATTGTGACACTCTCTGACGCTCTCTGACACGCTCTGAGACACGCTATGACACTTTCTGACGGACTTTGACACACTGTGACATTCTCTGACACTCTCTGAGGCACACTGTGACACTCTCTGACAGACTGTGACACGCTCTGACAGACTGTGACACACTGTAACATTCTCTGATTCTCTGAGACACATTGTGACACTTTCTGACTGACTGAGACGCTCTCTCACACATGGTGAAATTCTCTGAGACACTGTGACACTCTCTGTCTCTCTGTGACACTCTGAGACACGCTGTGACACTTTCTGAAACTCTGGGAGACACGCTATAACACAGTCTGAATCGCTCTGACACTCATTAAGACACATTATGACACTCTGACACTATCTGAGACTCACTGTGGCACTCTCTGACACTCTCTGAGACACGCTGTGGCACTCTCTGACTCTCTCTGACACTCTCTCTGACACACTGTGATACTCTTTGACACACTGTTACACTCTCTGACACACAGTGACATTTTCTGAGACATTGTGACACTCTCTGAGACTCACTGTGACACTTACTTTTCCTCTCTGACACTCTGATACATACTGTGACACTCTCTGAGACACAATGTGACACTCTCTGTCTCTTTCGCTGAGACACTCGGTCGCTCTCTGAGACACACTGCGATATTTTTTGAATCGCTCTCACACTCTCTGAGACACACTATGGCAACTCTCTGACAATCTGAGATGCACTGTGACACTCTCTGACTCTCTCTGACTCTCTGAGATGCACTGTGACATTCTCTGAGCCAAATGCTGACCCTGCTTGACACTCTCTGAGACAGAGAATGATATACTGTCACGCTCTCCGACTCTTTCTGATACACACTGTAATATACTGTAACCTTCTCTTACAGACGGTGACACACAATGACATTCTCTGGGACACACTGTTACACTTTCTGACTATCTCTGTCTATCTGAGACACACTGTGACACTCTCCGACAGATTATGACACACGGTGACATTCTCTAACATTCTCTGAGACACACTGTGACACTCTCTGAGACACACTGTGACACTCTCTGACACAAGTTGACACTCTCAGACCGACTGTGATAGACTGTGACATTTTCGTTGACACACTGCGACACTCTCTGACAGACTGTGACACTTTCTGACACTCTCTGAGACGCACAGTAAGACTCTGTGGCACTCAGTGAGACACATTATGACACAGCATGACATTCGCTGACAGACTGTGAAACGCTGTGACATTCTCTGAATCTCTCTGAGGCACACTGTGACACTCTCTGACAGACTGTGACACACTGTGACACCCTCCTAGGCATACGGTGACACTCTGACTATCTCTGTAACACTCTGAGACATACTCTGACACTCTGTGAGACACTCTGTAACACTCTGAATCGCTCTGGCACTCACTCGGACACACTACGACACTCTCTGACACTCTCTGAGACACACTGTGACACTTTCACACTCTCTCTGACACTCTCTGGGGCACAATATGACACTCTCTGCCTCACTCTGACCGTCTCTGAGACACAGTGTAAAACTCTTAGAGAAACACTACGACACTCTTTGAGACACACTGTAACACTCTCTGACACTCTCTGAGAAACTGTGACACTCTCTGACACACACTGTGAAACTCTCTAACTCTCTCTGTGACACATTGTAACACAATGACTCTCGGACACTTTGTGACACACTGTCACACACTCGGACCCTCTCTGAGACAGACTGTGACACACTCTGACTCTCTCTGAGACACAGTATGACACACTGTGACACTCTCTGAGACAAACTGTGACTCTATCTGACACTCTCTGCCATTCTCTGAGACACACACTAACTCTCCCTGATAGACTGTGATATACTGTGACACTCTCTGATTCTCAATGACACTCTCTGAGATATACTGTGACACTCTTTGACAGACTGTGACACACTGTGACACTCTCTGATTCTCTCTGACACGGTCTGAGATGCTCTGTGTCACTCTGACTGACTCTGAGATACACTGTGACTCACTCCGACACTCTGTTACATATTCTGAGACATTGTGACACTCTCAGTCACTCTCTGAAACAGACTGTGACACTCTCTGATTCTCTCTGACACTGTCTGAGGCAGTCTGTGACACTCTCTCACTCTTTTTGTCAGTCTCTGAGACACAATGTAAAACTCTCTGACAGACTGTGACTCTCTCTGATTCTCTCTGACTCGCTCTGAGACGCACTGTGGCACTCTCTGACTGACTCTGAGACACACTGTGACTCACTCCGACACTCTGTGACATACTCTGAGACAGTTTGACACTCTCTGACCCTCTTTGAGAAACACTGTGACACTCTCTGACTCCCTCTGACTCCCTCTGAGGCATAGTACGATGCACTGTGACGCTCTCCGACTCTCTCTGACACTCTCTGAAACACACTGTAACAATTTCTGACAGACTGTGACACACTGTGTCAATCTGTGTCTCCCTCCGAGGTACACTATGATACTCTCTGACAGACTGTGACAAACTGTGACATTCTCTGACTATCTCTGACACTCTCTTAGACACACTGTGACACTCCCTGACCCTTTCTCACACTCTCTGAGACACACTATAACACTCTCTCACAGATGGTGACCCTCTTGGAGACAAATGCTGACTGTCTCTGAAAATCTCTGAGACACAGTATGACACACTGTGACAATGTCTGACTCTCTCTGACCCACTCGGAAATACACTGAAGCCTTCTCTTACAGAATGTGACACACGAAGAAACTCTCTGAGACACACTGAGACACTTTCTGACTCATTCTTTCACTCTCTGTGACACACTCTGACCCTCTCTGCGACAGACTGTAGCACTCTCTCACAGACTGTGACATTCTCTGAGACAAATGCTGAACCTGTCTGACATCTCTGAGACACAGTATGACTCACTGTAACATTCTGAGACTCTCTCTGACACACTTGCAAATACACTATAACCTCCTCTGACACACGGTGACACGCTGTGACACTCTCTGAGACACACTGTGACACTTTCTGACTCTCACTGACTCTGACTCTCTGAGACACTGTGACACTCTCTGAGACTCAGTGTTACACTCTCTGACTCTCTCTGACACTCTCTGAGACACACTATGACACTCCCTGAAAGACTATGACACATTGTGACATTCTCTGACTTTCTCTGACAATCTCTGAGGAACACTGTGACACTCTCTGACAGACTGTGTCTCGATCTGACCCGCTCTGAGAGAGACTGTGACACTCCCTGACGCTCTGTGACACTCTCTTAGACATGCTGTGACACTGTGTGACTCTCTCTGACACAAGGAGACACCCTGTGAAACTCTCTGACAGACTGTGACACACTGTGAGACACTTTGACTCTATCTGACCCTCTCCGAGACACACTGTGGACTCCATGAAACTCTCTGAGACAGACTGTGACACTCTCTGACTCTCTCTGACACTCTCTGAAACAGACTGTGACACACTGTGACACTCTGACACACTATGACATACTCTGACATTCTGTGACACTCTGACGAACTATGACATACTCTGACGTTCTGTGACACTCTCTGACACACAGTGACATTCTCTGTGACACTGTGACACTCTCGGAGACATACTGCAACACATTTGACTCTCTCTGAGACACACAGTAACACCCTCTGACAGACTGCGACCCTCTCTGAGACAAATGCTGACCCTCTCTGACACTGTCTGATACACTTTGAAATATACTGTAACCCTCTCTGACAGACTGTGACACAATGTGACACTCTCTGCGACAACCTGTGACACTTTCTGGCACTCTCTGATCCTCTGAGATACACTGTGACACTCTCTGAGACTCTCTGACCCTCTCTGCGACACAGTGTAACACTCTCCGACTCTCTCTGACCCTCTCCGAAACACACTGTGACAATCTCTGACACTCACTTATACACACTGTGACACTTTCTGACTCTCTCGGACACTCTCTGAAACACACTGTCACACTCTCTGACAGACTGTGACACTCTCTGCCCGACTGTGATTCTATCTGACACATGGTAACATTCTCTGAGACACTGTGACACTCTCTGAGACACACTGTGACAACGTCTGTATCTCTCTGACACTCTCTGAGACAGACTGTGACACTCTCTGACACTGAGGCACAATGTGACACTCTCTGACTTTTTCTGTCAATCTCTGAGACACACTGCAGCACTCTCTCATGGACTGTGACACTCTCTGAGACAAATGCTGACCCTATCTGACACTCTCTGAGACACACTGTAACATTCTCTCACGGACTGTGACACTCTCTGAGACAAACACTGACACTCTCTGAAACCCTCTGAGACACAGTATGACACACTTTGACACTTTCTGACTCTCTCTGACTCACTCTGAAATACACTGCAACCTTCTCTGACAGACTGTGACATACTGTGACACTCTCTGAGACACACTGCGACATTTTCTGACTCTCTCTGACGCTCTGAGACAAACTGTGACTTTTTTTGACAGTCTATGACATGCTGTGACATTCGCTGACTTTCTCTGACACTCTCTGAGGCACACTGTGACAATCCCTGACAGACTGTGACACACTGTGACAGTCTCTGACTCTCTGAGACACACTGTAAAACTCTCTGACCCCCTCTGAGACACGCTGTAACACTCTATGACACTCTCTGACAGACTGTGACACATTCTGACCATCCCTGACACACATGGTGACACTCTGTGACTGTCTCTGACACTCTCTGAGACACACTGTGATACTCACTGACTCTGTCTGACACTCACTGAGACACACTGTGACACTCACTGACTCTCTCTCTGACACTCACTGAAACACACTGTGACACTCTCTGACAGACTATGACAATCTCTGCGACACTTTCTATCTCTCTCTGACTCTGAGACACACTGTGACACTCTCTGCCTCTCTCTGAGACACTCGGTCACTCTCTCAGACACACTGTGACACACTATGACATCTTTTGACTCTCTCTGACACACTGTCTGAGACACATTGTAACACTCTCAGACAATCTCTGAGACACACTCTGACACTCTCTGACAGATTGTGACAAGCTGTCACACTCTCTGACTCTCTCTGACACTCTTAGACAAATTGTGACACGCTCTGTCTCTCTCTGACATTCTCTGAAAATCAGTGTGACCGTCTATGACTCTCTGTGACTCTCCCTGACACCCTATGAGACACACTGTGACACTTTTTGACTCTTTCTGTCACTCCCTGAGACACACTGTATCATTCTCTGACAGACTGCGACCCTCTCTGCGACAAACGCTGACCCTCTCTGACAGTCTCTGAGACACAGTACGACTCAATGTGACACTCACTGACTTTCTATGACACACTTTCAAATACACTGTAACCTTGTCTGACAGACTGTGACACTCCCTGAGACACACTGTGACACTTTCTGACTCACTCTGCCACTATGAGGCACACTCTGACGCTCTCAGAGACACACTGTGAAACTCACTGCCCTCTCTGACTCTGTCTGAGACACACTATGACACTCACTGACACTCTAAGACACACTGTGTCACTCTGTGACTCTCTGTGACACTCTGAGACACACTATGACACTATTTGACTCGCTTCGACACTCTTGAGACCCACTGTGACACTCTCTGAGACACACTGTGACACTCTCTGACACACGGTGACGTTCTCTGAGACACTGTGACACTGTCTGAGACGCACTGTGACACATCTGCCTCTCTCTCTCTCTTTCACCCTCAGAGACACACTGTGACACTCTCTGAGACACACTGTGACACTCCCTGCTTCTCTCTGAGACACTCGGTCATTCTCTGAGACACAGTGTGACACACTGTCACATTTTCTGACTCTCTCTCACATTCTCTGAGACATACTGTAACTCTCTCTGACAGATTGTAACACACTGTGACACTCTCTGACTCACTCTGAGACACACCGTGACACTTTCTGACACACTGTGACATTCTCTGAGACACTGTGACACTCTATGACACTTTCTGACACACGGTGACATTCTCAGAGACACTGACCATCTCTGACACTCTCTGACACTCTCTGAGTCACACTATGACCCTCTCTGAGACAAATGCTGACCCTGTCTGACACTCTCTGAGACACACTGTAACACTCTCTGACAGACTGTGACATTCTCTGAGACAAACACTGACACTTTCTGACACTCTCTGAGACACAGTATGACACACTGTGACACTCTCTGACTCTCTCTGACACACACTGTAACCTTCTCTGACAGACTGTGACATACTGTGAAACTCTCTGAAACACACTTTGACACTCTCGGACTCTCTCTGACACTCTCTGAGACATACTATGACACTCTTTGACAGGTTGTGACACACTGTGACACTCTCTGACCCTCTTTGAGAAAGGCTGTGACACTCTCTGACGCACTCTGTACCACACTGTGACAATCTCTGTCAGACTGTGACAAACTGTGACACTCTGCCTTTCTATGACACTCTCTGAGGCAGACTGTGACACTCTTTGACAGGCTGTGACACACTCTGACCCTCTCTGAGACGGACTGTGACAGTCTCTGACACTCTTTGAAACACACTGTGACACTCTCTGACAGACTATGACACACTGTGACACTCTCTGACACACGGTGACATTCTCAGAGAAACTGTGTCACTCTCTGACCCTCTCTGACACTCTCTGAGTCACACTATGACCCTCTCTTAGACAAATGCTGACCCTCTCTGACACTCTCTGAGACACACTGTCATACTCTCTGACAGACTGTGACCCTCTCTGAGTGAAATGCTGACACTCTCTGACACTCTCTGAGACACAGTATGACACACTGTGACACTGTCTGTCTCTCTCTGACACACTCTGAAATACACTGTAACCTTCTCTGAAAGACTGTGACACTCTGTGAATCTCTCTGAGACACACTCTGACACTTTCTGACTTTCTATGATTCTCTTAAATACACTGTGACAGTCTCTGAGACACACTGTAACACTCTCTGACCGTGTCTTATACACTCTGAGACATACTATGACACTCCTTGACAGGTTGTGACACACTGTGACACACTCTAACCTGCGTTGAGATAGACTGTGACACTCTCTGACACTCTCTGACGCACTCTGTAACACACTGTGACAGTCTCTGACAGACTGTGACAAACTTTGACACTCTCTGTCTTTCTCTGACTCTCTCTGTGGCAGACTGTGAAACTCTTTGACACTCTCTGAAACACACTGTGACACTCTCTGACAGACTGTGACACTGTGACACTCTCTAAGACATACTATGACACTCTTTGACAGGCTGTGACACACTGTCACACACTCTGACCCTCTCTGAGACCGACTGCGACACTCTCTGACACTCTGAATCACACTGTGACACTCTCTGACAGACTGTGACACTGTGACACTCTCCGAGACACATGGTGGCACTTTCAGACTCTATCTGACTCTCTGAGACACTCTGTGACTCTCTCTGAGACACATAGTGACTCTCTCTGACCCTCTGTGAGTCAGACTGTGACACTCTCTGACTCTCTCTGACCCTCTCTGAGGCACAACACAACACACTGTGACACTCTCTGACAGATTGTGACAAACTGTGACACTTTCTGACACTCTCTGAGGCACGCTGTAACACTCCCTGACAGACTGTTACACACTGTGACACTCTCTGACTCTCTCTGACACTCTCTGAGACACACTGACTCTCTCTGACAAACTGTGTCACACTGAGACACTCTCTGAAAAACTCCGAGACACACTGTGACACTTTCTGGCAGACTGTGACACTATCTAACTCTCACTGACACTGTCTGAGACACACTGTGACACTCTCTGACTCTGTTGGCACTCTCTGACCAACTGTGAGACACTGTGACAATCTCTGATACACTGTGACACTCTCTGAGACACACTGTGACACTCTCTGAAACACACTGTGGCTCTCTCTAACACTCTCTGCAACATACTGTGACACCCTCTGACAGACTGTGACACACTGTGAGACGTTTTGATTGTCTCTGACACTCTCTGACACTCTCTGAAACACACTGTGGCACTCTCTGACAGACTGTGACACTGTGACACTCTCTAAGACATACTATGACACTCTTTGACAGGCTGTGACACACTGTCACACACTCTGACCCTCTCTGAGACCGACTGCGACACTCTCTGACACTCTGAATCACACTGTGACACTCTCTGACAGACTGTGACACTGTGACACTCTCCGAGACACATGGTGGCACTTTCAGACTCTATCTGACTCTCTGAGACACTCTGTGACTCTCTCTGAGACACATAGTGACTCTCTCTGACCCTCTGTGAGTCAGACTGTGACACTCTCTGACTCTCTCTGACCCTCTCTGAGGCACAACACAACACACTGTGACACTCTCTGACAGATTGTGACAAACTGTGACACTTTCTGACACTCTCTGAGGCACGCTGTAACACTCCCTGACAGACTGTTACACACTGTGACACTCTCTGACTCTCTCTGACACTCTCTGAGACACACTGACTCTCTCTGACAAACTGTGTCACACTGAGACACTCTCTGAAAAACTCCGAGACACACTGTGACACTTTCTGGCAGACTGTGACACTATCTAACTCTCACTGACACTGTCTGAGACACACTGTGACACTCTCTGACTCTGTTGGCACTCTCTGACCAACTGTGAGACACTGTGACAATCTCTGATACACTGTGACACTCTCTGAGACACACTGTGACACTCTCTGAAACACACTGTGGCTCTCTCTAACACTCTCTGCAACATACTGTGACACCCTCTGACAGACTGTGACACACTGTGACACGTTTTGATTGTCTCTGACACTCTCTGACACTCTCTGAAACACACTGTGGCACTCTCTGACAGACTGTGACACACTGTGACACGTTTTGACTCTCTCTGACACTCTCTGAAACACACTGTGCCACTCCCCGACTCTCTCTGTCACTCTCAGAGAAACACTGTGACATTCTCTGAAAGACTATGACACACTGTGATACTGTTTGACTCTTTATGAAGCACTCTCTGACTCTCTCTCTGAGACACACTATGACACTCTCTGACACACTGTGACACTCTCTGACTCTCTCTCTCTGACACACTGTGACAATCCCTGACACACTGTGACACCCACTGAGATGCTCTGCCACTTTCTGACACTCTGTGAGACACACTGTGACACTATCTGACACACTATGACAATCTGTGACACACTGTGACACTCTCTAAGACACTGTGGCACTTTCTGACACTCTCAGAGACATCCTGACCCCTCTCTAAGACACTGTGATAATCTCTGACGCTCTCTGAGACATACTGCGACACTCTCTAACAGACTGTGACACACTGTGACACTCCATGACTCTCTCTGACACTCCCTGAGACACACTGTGACACTCTCTGAGACACACTGTTACACTATCTGACCCTCTTTGACACTCTCTGTAACACACTGTGACACTCTCTGACTCTCTCTGACACTCTCTGAGTCCCACTGTGACACTCTCTGACATTGTCTGGGACATACACTGATACACTTTGACGCGCTCTGACTGTCTTTGAGACACACTGTGATATTCTCTAACACACTGCGACACTCTCTGACACACTATGACATTCCCTGCCTCTCTCTGATACACTGTGACATTCTCTGAGACACAATGGGACCCACTGAGACCCTCTCTGAGACACAGTGTGTCGCACCCTGAGACACACTATGACACTCTGACTCACTATGGCTCTCTCTGAGACACATTGTGACACACTCTGAGTCTCTGAACACACTGTGACTGTAATAGAAAATTATCCATTTACTGTGAAGTTAATTATCCATTTACTGTAAAGTTTAAAGAGAATGCTTTATTTAAGTCAATGCTGTGCTGAGCTTTGTAAACGATGCTTTGATGAAAGGTTGCAGTTAGCTTATCTCTGTTTGATTTCTGTAAGCATTCAACTCGACCTTGCGATAGTCGAACTCAGTGAAAGCTGAATAACTGTTATGTCTAGCACCAGGGGATGAGAGGAGAACAACTTGAGTTTCTCCAGAGAGAGTGATAAGGAACGCTATAAGGCAGGTGTCTGTGTAAATGTTTGAGTACTCATTGAATTGAGGCATTTGACTTAGTGTAATAGGTCAATCTTGTAAAATTTTTAATAAAGACCTTTGCTTTGCTCTTGCTAATTATTGAGTCAAGTCAATTTAATTTCCATGACAGTAAACTTGGGAGATCGTCCTGGGACCCCGCGACTGGATGAGATTCTGAAGATTCCCAGGAAGCGCAGGTGCCAGCGCCTTGAAGGTCTTTCACTTCATCTCGAGCGCTGAATTGTACCTTTTGCGTGAGAGGACTGGGAATCTGTGGATTGCCCTAGCGCCGGGGTTTCAAATCAATTAAGGTTGGGAAATAGTTGTGGTTTATATAATCCTACATAGAGAGTCATTCTTAGAGAATAAATATAGCAGGAAAAGAGTTCAGTGAACTCTCAAGTGGTATTAGAGTAAAACCCCAAGGGAAGGGGATTGCTGTCTGAAGAGTGTTTAGGAGAGAGCAAGGAAAAGGCTGGTTTTAGACTTGGAACCACCACTGGCTGAGTTGGACTCGCCGAAGACGTACCAGGTACGTGGTTTCTTGGTTTACGAAAACCAACGCCTTGAGGCGGACGCGCCCAATGTGAGAGGGGACCTCCGGAGGTAAAAGCAAGGCAAATGGGAAAAGATAACTGTACCACGAGAGCGAGAGAGAGAGAGAGAGAGAGAGAGAGAGAGAGAGAGAGAGAGAGCTGAACACTTTTGATGTTGCACTAAAAATTGGTTCTGGCAAGAGCGAACAAAGGGAAAGTCCACACAAAGTTTGGAATGGCCAACCAAAAATACAATACATGCTAAATAAGTACCACCCAGAATGTGTAAAGCAGTTAGAATTGTGGATTAAGCAATGTGGTTTTCCAGAGGGAGGAAGTTTTACTAAAAGAGAGCTGGAAATATTAAGGTTGAGGTAGGAGGAGAGAGAGAAGGAGAAAAGCGACGGAAAGATCGAACCTATGAATTGGAGTGCTTCTTGTATGTGGAAGGCTGAGGATGATATCAGAGAAAGGAATTCTCAAGTAAAGGATAGATCAAATACACGTACAAATACCAGTGCACATGTGGGAAACAACCTAACGAAGCTGTACAGTGTCTTAAATCTGTTTCAGACCCTGACCTTGATGACTTCCCTCCGAGACCTGCTGCCCCCCCCCCCCCCCCCCCACTAGATCCACCTGGTGAAAGTTCCACGACAGCGACCACTGCCTCAGGGCTTGCTAGATCACCGATAGCACACAATACCCGCAACATACTGAAGCAAGAAGGCCAAAAGAAGGACGACCACTCCAAGATGGAAAGGCGTCCAAGGTCTGACCGTGACTACCCCCCGACGGATGATGAGTCACACAGTGAGGGTACTGGCGTACGGTCAGCTTACCAGGTTATTCTGCAAGCCCCAATTTTTGAAGTTGCAGGTCCAGAAGGGCGCCCAGTGTTGGCCCACCAGCCATGGACCATGAAGGATTTGGAAAGTGCCTGTGGGCAGTTGCCTGACCCACGCGAGGTTTGAGCTCATAAGAAGTGACAAAGGTCTGTACTGAGTTCCGTCCCACGTCACAAGAGTTGAGACGTCTCCTGGGATGAAAACTAAGTGCCAATGTCACCAAACACAAGGATACCTGGCCAGCTGCAAACGTCCATGCCAGTGCAGCCAACCCGCAAGTGGAAGAGAAGGGAGACTTTAATGCTTTTGTTGCAGCGCTCGCAACCGCCTATAGGGAGGCATTCCCAGTGCGAATGGACATGACGAAAATAGCAATGTGAAAACAAGGGGAATGTGAGAGAGTGTCCTAGTAACTTACGCACCTCACTGAAGTCCATAACGCCCACAGTGCACTGAGACAACATGAGGACATAACGACGGCAGAAATCACACTGTATGAGGCACACCTGAGGAACAGCTTCATCAATGGAAAGAAGGAAGAAATCGCGAAAAAGGTAAAAGACACATGTATTACCTGGGACACGGGAAAGCTGAATATGATAGAACAACATGTGATACGTGCTGAAATATTGCTTACCCAAGAGAAGGATAAGCGGAAATTAAGATGGAACAGCAAACACATAAAGCTCAGCTTACTCTGATGCAAATTGTCACCCAGCTGTTGGAGGGAGGTGTTGCAGGAAGTGAGAGAGGCAGTGGTGGAGGTCGCGGAAGAGGAAGAGGTCGCTAAAGAGGCACTGATAGAGGGAGATCTGGTGGGTGCTTTGTTTGCAGAGCAATGGACCACTGGGTGAGACGGTGCCCCACACAGACAGCCTCACTCGGCCCTGGTGGTGGAACAGCAGGATGACTAACAGGGGAAGGCTGAGGTGGAGGTGGGCAGCCCACAAGGTACAGGTCAGCCTCTTTCCTTTATGCTTGGCAACGAAGACTCGCTTATGCTAATCTCTTCTACTAACCTTTCGCGCACTGAGACATATCACACCTCAATGTTCAGCACTGAGATTGCAAAGTGTTGACGGTATGTCCAACATCACAATGATGTATATAAGTCAATACCCACCTCTATGTTATATGTGAAAGTACACCAGTTACGTTTTTGGTAGATACAGGGGCAACATACACAGTCCTTACATTAAGCCCGTTTAGACAATCGACACAAATAAAGATGAGTGAAAGGTTTCTGAACACAATGGGTGCATCAGGAGACATGGTGTGGGAGAGATTTTCTGCACCTCGACTAAGCAAAACCAGGATAAGGGAAACATTCCAATTCTCCTTCTTGTTATCGGAATTTTGTCCTTTAAATTTGATCGGCCGGGATCTCATACGGAGACTGGGATTGGATTTGGTCAGCACTCCGCCTAGCTTGCAGATAATTCAAAGAAACGATTTACCAGTGCAGGCTGTAAAATATGACCTACGAACCCTGATGTATGTCTATGAGTGGCTATTAATCCAGAGAGTGAGAAGTTCAGCGAGCAATTCACTCGCCCTGGAAGCAAGTAACTATGTTAATCCTATTAACACCGATTTACTTGCTGGAGACATGCTGCACTGCACAGCACACATACACCGTGATGGTCCTGACGAACAAAGTGAGAAGGAGATTGGTTAAACCAGATCCGTTGTCATTGTGTGAATTTTATTGGAGTGATCACAGATGTGCAGTCAGTGTGAACTTATCTAAAGTATCTGTGACGGCAAGTAGACCCCATTTTGTTGATGTGGAAGGTTCCGCTCTCACGTGGCACTGGCGAAGGCGTCCAGTGACAGGAGGTAGGATTTAGGAGCATTGGTGCTAAAGGCACAAAGAATGAAAGGTTGGGTCTTATGGGACGATGTGGGTATCTGGTTCAATGCAGATATGCGGACATATAAGAAGAAATTAAATTGGCTAACTCAGGCAGATAGGACAGTCCAGGTAATGCCCGTAACCCTGGGAAGCCTACGGGGATAGCCTGGTGTTTCCCTAAGATAGAAGTCTCAAACCCAAGATTAAAAATGGTCCCTACTCAGTTGTGGACAAGGGGCTGTGAGCCCATAAGGATAACTCCGAAGTCTGAGTATCGTCCTTGCAGAGGACAATACCTGTTAAAACCCGAAGCCATAGAAGAAATTACTGTAGTCTTTGAATCCCTTCTAAAAGCTGGAGTGATAATCTCCTGTGAAAACTCACTGGTGAGAACCCCCATTTATCCGTTCAAAAAGACAAATATTCCCGGTGAACCGGAGGAATGGAGATTTGTTCAAGACCTGCAGGCTCTCAATGACGCTGTTGTTCCTCGTGCCCCAAATGTTCCCAATCCCTATACTATATTGGCTCAAATTCCCACGGACAACAAATGGTTCCCTGTTGTGGATTTAGCAAATGCCTTCTTTAGTGTACTGGTACACACAGATAGTCAATTTTTTCATTCAAAAGGAATTCATATACCTTCACGTGAGGTTACTGTGTGTCCCCCACCATATATAATGTGGCTCGACGCAGGAGTCTGGAGACACTTGTTCAAACTCCGGGGTCAGTGCTGCTGCAGTATGTAGATGATTGCTTGACTGCGGCACCAACAAAGGAACAATGTGGAAGGAGACCCTTCCTTTGCTCTGCCATCTCGTGCGGGAAGGGCACAAATCCAGTATCGCAAAGCTACAATTTGTGCAACGACAGGTGAGGTTCTTAGGTCACCTAATATCTGAATAAGGGAAGGCTATTGGTCAAGACAGAGTTCAAGCAATCCAGCAAATTCCAAAGCCTCATACAAAGAGACAATTGCTATCCTTTTTGGGTATGTGCTCCTACTGTAGGATGTTTATCACACATTACACAACCCTTGAGGCTCCCCTAAGTGACAGAGCCCATGGAAAAGGGTTGCAGAACCAGAGTCCATTACAGTGGACCCAGAGGCCGAGAGTGCCTTTGTTGAATTAAAAAGGGGCTCTCCAAACTACACCTACACTGGGGATTCTGAACCCAAATCAACCTTTTGTACAAACGGTAGATGAGAAGCGTGGCTGCATGACATCTGTGTGTTCCAGGATCATTGGGGAAGATTGAGGCCGGTAGCATATTTTTCAGCTAAACTTGACACCGTAGCAGCAGGATTGTCTCAATGCCTGTGAGCTGTGGCTGCAGCAGAAAAGGCTGTTGTAGCATCCAGGGATATAGTCGGTTGTGGTGAATTAACACTCCTGGTCCCACATGCAGTATCCTGACTGCTTTCCGAGCAAACGACCTCACACATGTCAGCAGCACATTGGCTCCAATACAATACTGTGGTATTGGAGAAGCCTAACGTTTCAATAAAGCGATGTAACGCACTTAACCCTGCTAGCCTTCTCCCCACAGAAGGAGACAGAGACCCACACGATTGTGTTGCTGTAACTAATGAAATTTGCAGCCCCAGACCAGATTTGCAGGATTGACCATGTCAGAATCCAGACATGGAGTTTTTGTGGATGGGTCAACATTCAGGAGCAAGGGAACAGGCCAGAATTGTGTTGGGTATGCTGCAGTGACTATCTACGAGGTAGTCAAAGTGGGATCACTCCCTTCTCATCTGTCAGCGCCAGCAGCGGAGTGATTGCCTTGACTGAGGCCTGTAAGTTGGCTGAGGGAAGGACAGTGAATATTTACACCAATAGTAGATACGCATTCAGGGTTGTACATGATTTTGGAACCCTGTGGGTTCTTGACCTCCACCAGAATGCCCATCACACACCGCGACCTGATTTCCGACCTCCTGGAAGCGGTCCTGTTGCCTAAATGAATCGCTGTGCGTAAGTGTGAAGCTCACACAAAAAATAACAATCTTATTTCCCAAGGCAATGCGAGGGCAGACTCAGCAGCAAGAACGGCAGCCCAGCAGCCGCCAACTGAGCAGATTGACATGTTTATGATAAAAATTTGTACTCCATCAGCAGATGTATGGGAGTTACAGTCACAGGCCACACCAGAAGAAAATCGTGAGTGGACGAAAGCAGGATGCAGTGTGAGGGAAGGAGTATGGTGTGGTCCCAATGGGAAACCCTGTCTACCACCATCATTATTTCCATTCTATACCAAACTGACACACGGTAAGGACCATGTGTCCAAAGGGTGGGCGTACGACAGTATTTTGGCACACTGGTACACTAAGGGATTTACTCATTAATCCCAGAAATATTGTTTATCTCAGTCACTAATAATATGGGAAGGGGAATACAGATAGGTCATGCAGCACACCCCCAACCCCAAAAACCGTTAGTACATTTACAGATGGATTTCATTGAACTAACGCCCAGCGAAGGGAAAAGGTATTGTCTGGTAATAGTTGATATGTTTTCCAAATGGGTGGAAGCATTCCCCAAGAGGTGGCTTGGACCGTTTCAAGTGCTCCTCCCAACACAGACAGCAATTAAGATCGCAGAAAGAGCCACGTGGGTACACACCAGCCATTACAAGCGTGTAGCTGGGCTTGAGGAGATATCGGGCAGCACCGGAACCAATTAAGTGCAAGTAGTGATTAGAACCCTGATACGAATATGGAGCTGCCGCAGCTCACACATGGGCTGTGTACAGGGCACACTAGAGCAAGGGAAGATACCACCACAAAGCTGTGTTTCGGGGAGGTGGTATCTGAGGAAAGGCCTGGTGTTTCCTAAACATTTTTTGATGTATAGCTATTACGGCTCTGTATTTCTTTGTAGTTGTTGCTGTAGTTGGGCTTGATGTCATAAAATGACAAAAAGGAGGAAAGTGAAATGGGAAATTATCCATTTCCTGTCGAATTAATTATCCATTTGCTGTGAAATTTAAAGAGAATGCTTTTCTTTAATTCAATGCTGTACTGATCTTTGGAAACGATGCTTTGATGAAGCGTTGCCGTCAGCTTAACTCTCTGCGAAATCTGTAAGCCTTCTACTTGACCTTGCGATAGCCGAACTCAGTGAAGGCTGAAGAACCATTATGCCTGAAACACCAAGGAGTTGCCCTTGAGAGTGTGATAAGGAACACTATATGGCAAGCATCTGTACAATGTTTCAGTGCTCTTTGCATTAAGGCATCTAGCGTAGCGTAGTGAGTCAATCCTGCAGGATTCAAAATAAAGATCCTTTCTTTGCTCCTGCTAATAGTTGAGTCGATTTAATTTCCACGACAATGACTCTTGATTGTATTTTAGTTGAGAAAATCTACAGGACCATCTTCATTGATCTGCTCTGATACTAGCTTAATAAACTGACCTTTCTTGTCTATACGTGTGTTTTCCATTTGCGTCTCTATTCTCGTTGCTTCTTGTAAATCCAATGTTTCTGAGGAACAGATTATTCTCCCCAAATGGTAGACTCTAGAAGTATCCTCAATATTTTAATTATATTACATTGGCTATTCTTTATTACAGGGTTTGTCTCTTCTTTTATGAAAAGAGATGGTAATTGAAAACTCTTCAGTCCTCTGACTACACTTCCATATCTATGGAGCATTAAATAGTTAAGATCAATCACTTTGCTGTTGTGTCCATTCCTCAGAAATACTCAGACATCCCATCCAGACTGAGCAAATGTATTAATTTACCATGGTATAGAACAAATTGGTTTGAATGGGGTTAAGTGAACCTGCTCGTTCAGTGATTATAGTTAATGTCAGTCTCCATGCATCAAATTATTTGACTAAAAGGTTTACTTCCTATTAATAAGGGGGTCTTACAATATTATCACACAGTATCAATAGGAACTTCACTTGCAGCACTAACCAGGATCAACAGTTCAAGAGTGAGGGAGAGCAGAGATCAGAGTCTGAGAACAATGCACGAGAGTGTTCCAACAATGGACCAGAATATGGGAACAATAGACTGGAATGTTCCAGGGGTTTATATTGGGGTCTTCACAATCTTCCTCAAGATTGGGTGGACCTTAAAAGTGCTTTGGCTGATTCAAGCTGATTTCTATCCTCTCCTCACTATTATTCCTGGTAAATCTTTCTCTCTGACTATGAATTCAATAATCTTTGTTGAACTAACTTACTGACCTCATAAATTAAATACTGAAAAAAAGGAAGCTGTTGCCATGACTTCTGTTCACAAACTCCATTCCTAACCAAGCAATTTTAATGCCAATATCTGAAGTGGAATCAAACTGCGTAAAACTCCAACATGTACTTCGGCTCTGAGCTGATATCGATTTCCATATTCTCTCCAGCACCAATCCTGTTCACTATCAACTCCGCAATATCTCGGGTCTACCATTTTGTCTCAGTCTAGCTGCTGAATAAACCATCATCTGCATCTTTGTTATGTCCAGATTCAACTTAACCTATTCTCATCCTGCCACAACTAATTTGACCAGAAATGGTTCTGTTCGTCGAGCTGGGAATTTGTGTTGCAAACGTTTCGTCCCCTGTCTAGGTGACATCCTCAGTGCTTGGGAGCCTCCTGTGAAGCGCTTCTGTGATGTTTCCTCCGGCATTTGTAGTGGTTTGAATCTGCTGCTTCCGGTTGTCAGTTCCAGCTGTCCGCTGCAGTGGCCGGTGTATTGGGTCCAGGTCAATGTGCTTATTGATTGAATCTTTGGATGAGTGCCATTCCTCTAGGTATTCCCTGGCTATTCTCTGTTTGGCTTGACCTATAATTGTAGTTATATTGACAACCGGAAGCGGCAGATTCAAACACTACAAATGCCGGAGGAAAGAGCACAGAAGCGCTTCACAGGAGACTCCCAAGCACTGAGGATGTCATCTCGACAGGGGACGAAATGTCTGCAAGACAAATTCCCAGCCTGGCGAACAGAACCACAACAACGAGCACCCGAGCAACAAATCTTCTTACAAACCTTGACCAGAAATGTTGAGTGTTCTCCCTGAAAGGTGCTGACTTCAGGAGAGTCAGTGGGATTGTGATAATATCACTACACTTGCAATCAGAGCCCCAGGCTATTACTGTGGATAGTCAGAGCCTTTTCCCCAGGATACTAATCTCAATTACAAGGGGAAATAGTTTAAGGTAAGAAGGGAAAGTTTAAAGGAGATGTGAGACAGCTTTTTTACACCGATGGTGATAAGTACCTGAAATGTGCTTCTGAAAGTTAATGGTGGAGGTGGATACAATAGCAATTTCTTGAATAGGTAGGGAATCAAGGGATATGGACCATGAAAAGAAAGAAGGTTTTTCATTTGGGAAGGCATCAAGTGTGAGCACAGTCTTATTGGACCGAAGCGCCTATTCCTGTGCTGTACTGTTCTTTATTCATTACTCTCTGTTTCCTCTATAGTTTAGATTAGATTAGTTTACTTACAGTATGGAAGCAGGCCCTTCGGCCCAACAAGTCCAGACCGACCAATTCCCCTACACTTACCCTTTCACCTGTTTGAGGTTTGGTAGTTCTTTAAAGACGAGCAACAACTGCCAATTTCCGAGCACCGTCCGACAACTCATCCGCTTTATCCTCAATTACAATGTCTTCACCTTTGACAACAGGTTCTTCATCCAGACACACGGTTCAACCATGGGGACCAAATTTGTACCCCAATAGCCAACATCTTTAGGCACAAGTCTGAACAAGATTTCTTCTCTACGCAGGACCTCCAACCAACACTATACACCAGGTACATCAACAACATTTTCTTCCTCTGGACCCATGGCGAGGAGTCACTGAAAAACTACACAGTGATATCAACAAGTTTTATCCCACCATCAAACTCACAATGGACTACTCTCTACTGTCTCATTTTGGACACATGTATCTCCATCAAGGATGAGCACCTCACTCTACCGCAAACCCACAGAAAACCTCACAATGCTACACTTCTCCAGCTTCCACCCAAAACATATTAAAACAGCCAGCCCCTATGGACAAGCCCTACACATGCACAGAATCTGGTCAGATGAGGAGGAGTTGTTTAAAAGAGTTAAATCATCTTCTTGGTACACTATTCAGTACGTTCTAAGTGCTGAATACAAGTTCCTATGCAACTCTTTCGGGGCTGAATGGTTTATTCCTGTGCCTCAGTGATAGCCTTGAGCAATTTTGTCAGAGACGTGTTGTGTGACATTACACGGGAGGTAGGAGCACCAGTTGGCCATTCGGTCTCTGATACACCATTCAGACAGATCAGAGCTGATCTGACTGTGCCTGAACTCCTTGTCCATCTCTGTTCCCAATAAACATGGGCTTCCTTGGCCATCAAGGAGCTACTGAGCTCAGCCTTGAATATCTTCACTGCTCCCTGCAGCCACAGCTAGCACACCCCTCAGGACAAAGGAGCATCCTCACATCAATCTGAAATGGAAGCACCCTGACATTTAAAGTGATTGTCCTTGCACCAAATCACCTCCTATTTGTGACATGATGCACAACAAATAAGAACAGACGTAGACCATTCAACCCCCTCAAACCTGACCGACATAAGCACTGGCTGTCTAGTTGATCAAATATCTATCAAATTCAGCCTTCACCGCTCTCTGGGCAACACATTATCAGATGCATCCTTATCTCAGTCTGAAATGGAAGAGGCCACATTTTCAAGCATTCTCCAGTTACCCTAGTTCGACACACCCACACGTGGGGATCCATCCTCTCAGCATCCACCCTGTCAATTCCCTTCAGGGTCAGTTATGTCTCAATATGATTGCTTATTTCTGCTGAACTTCAAAGGTTATCCATCCAATCTGCGCAACATTTCCACGTGGGATGAACTAGTCATCCCAGGAATCAATTGAGTGAGCTGTGTCCATACACCTTGTCGTGTAATTAAATTCATTCGGAGGTAAAGAGATTTTTAAAAGCCCCATACAGTCATCCAGCTGTGATCTCAGTAAAACTGGGAACAGCTGCAGCAACGCTTCCTTCATGGGTGACGGCTTGAAAGAAACATTAAAATTGAGACAACAGCCGGAGGACACTTGATTTTTTAAGTCTTAAATAAGGCAACTTTGATTGGTTACAGAGATGAAGAGATTTTTCTCCTTTTCTCAGAGTGCTGTGAGGCGTAGAATTACAGAATAAAATCTTTACAGTGCACAAGATGCCATGTTGCCCCTCACGTCTGCACTGACCTCAGGCCCAACACTCCCACCCGATCCCTGCATTTCCCAGAGCTAATCCAAATAACTTACACAATCCTGGTCACTCTTGGGCAAATGTACCGTGGTCAATCATCTAACCTGCACATTTTTGGGCTGGACTACAGAGTAGAAACCCATGCAGAGACAGGGAGAATGTGCAAACTCCACACAGACTGTTGACCCAGACTGGAATCCAGCCCATGCTCCTGGCGCTGTGAGGCAGCAGTACTAACCATTAAGGTGCTGTTATCTTACCTCCAAATTAATGTATGATTTGTTTGCTTGCCTTCTTCACAGTTAATGTAGTGATGATCTTCATGCTGCTTGATAAAGAATGTGGATTGTCTTGATGTGATACACATTACTTGGTGGCCATGGTAGTGGCAGGTCGACTGGTCGTTATCCTCAACCTGATCCTGAGACACATTCTGATTGTTTATTGAAAACACCACAGTTATCTATAGGTCGTCCCCATCTGTAGTATCTCTGCTGTAATGCTTCATATCGTGGCGGACGGTCCTGTCTGGTTTGCCATCACTTTCACCTGCGATTGATTTATGGCCTTTTGTTGCTAGAAGCTGAATTTAAATATTGCAGTTAGAAAACTGTTTTGGGAACAGAGACTGTGCTGAGCTGTTTACAGAACATCTTCTGGTATTTTATTCTCCCAGCTCGGTATTGGCTGGATAACACCCCCTGGCTTTGTGATATAACAATCGGTGTTTATTACTCTTGAGTCTGGATCATAATTGCGTTCCTCCACCACATTCTAACCCGACTTTCCAATTTCCCCTGATTCTGCTGCTCAATGTTTTCATCACCAGACACATGTTAATGACCAGCAGAGCCCACAGCAGACCAATGGAGAGTCTCACAGGGACACCGAAATGCAAAGCTGAAGGAAATCCATCTTGTTACTGTTAGTGTTAACAATGTATTCAATATGGAGC
This sequence comes from Chiloscyllium punctatum, assembly GCF_047496795.1. Lineage (NCBI taxonomy): Eukaryota > Metazoa > Chordata > Chondrichthyes > Orectolobiformes > Hemiscylliidae > Chiloscyllium > Chiloscyllium punctatum. The sequence goes on along the minus strand of NC_092771.1, from coordinate 50,592,674 downwards.
CAAATGTTTGTGATAGCATATTGGTCTATGTATCAACATGAATTGTGCTGGAATTGGGATTCATGATGCAGTTTCTTAGTTGCTGAATGGTATTTTTGCCTTTACGCTGACAAAGTTCAGGCAGCAACTGAAGAAGGTGCTGAAATATCCCTTCACTCTAATCAATGAGAGAATTAGTCAAATTCATTTGGTGTGTACTTATTGGGCCGAACAGACTGTTTCCGCACTGAGGACATAGGTGCGTCAGTGTTGGACTGGCCAAAGTTAAAAATCACACAACACCTGGTTATAGTCCAACTGGTTTATTTGGAAGTATACTCGCTTTCGAGAGCTACATTGGGTAGTTCGTGGGGCAAGATTATGGAACAGAGAATTTACTATAAATTCTGTGTCCTGTGATCCTGCCCCACTCGCTACCTGATGGAGGAGCAGCGTCCAGTCAGTCCATGTTTTTCTCATTTTAATTCAAATTCACAGCAATGAAGCAGCCTATCACAATGATAACAGACTGAGGACAGGTGACTGAGGTGTCAGTGGGGGAACGCATTGGGGCCAGTGACGAATGTTTGATTAATTTTTAAGTAGCAATGGTTTTGCGTGTGGGACATCAGGTCACATGAACTTGACTGATTTTTTTTGAATAAGTAACAAAGAGGATTGATGAGGGCAGAGCGGTGAACGGAATCTGTATGGACTCCTGTAAAGTGTTTAACAAGGTTTCCCATGGGATACTGGTTAGCAAGCTTAGATCATATGGAATACAGGGAGAAATAGCCATTTGAATTGGCTCGAAGGCAAGAGGTGGTCGTGTAAGGTTGCTTTTCAGTCTGGACGCCTATGCCCACTGATGTGCTTCAAGGATCGGTGTTGAATCCACTGCTTTTCATCATTTATATAAATGATTTGGATGCAAACGTAGGAGGTATAGTTAGTAAGTTTGCAGGGGGCAACAAAATTGGAGGTACAGTGGACAGTGAAGAAGGTTACCTCAGAGTACAATGGGATCTTGATCAGACGGGCCAATGGGCCGAGCAGTGGCAGTTGGAGTTTAATTGAGATAAATACGAGGTGCTGCACTTTGGAAAAGCAAATCATATCCACGGTGGCACTGTGGTTAGCACTGCTGCCTCACAGCGCCAGAGATCCGGGTTCAATTCCCACCTCAGGCGACTCTCTGTGTGGAGTTTGCACGTTCTCCCCGTGTCTGCGCGGGTTTCCTCCGGGTGCTCCGGCTTCCTCCCACAGTCCAAAGATGTGCAGGTCAGGTGAATTGGCCATGCTAAATTGCCCATAGTGTTAGGTAAGGGGTAGATGTAGGGGTATGGGTGGGTTGCGCTTCGGCGGGTGCGGTGTGGACTTGTTGGGCCGAAGGGCCTGTTTCCACTCTGTAAAGTAATCTAATCTAATCTTAATGGTAAGGGTGTGTTGCTGAACAAAGAGACCTTGGATGCAATTCATAGTTCTTTGTAAGTAGAGTTGCAGGCAGATAGGATAGTGAAGAAGACATTTGGCATGCTTTCCTTTATTGGTCAGATGACTGAGTATTGGAATTAGGAGGTCCTGTTGTGGCTGTACAGGATATAGGTTAGGCCTCGTGCAATTCTGGTCTCCTTCCTAATGAAGAATGTTGTGAATCTTGAACGGGTTCAGAAAATATTTACAAAAATATTGCCAGGGTGGAGGATTTGAGCTATAGTGAGAGGCTGAAATTGGCTGGGGCTGTGTTCCCTGGAGCGATGGAGGCTTCTCAAGTTTCATAAAATCACGAGGGACATGGATCGGACGAAGTCTTTTCCCTGGGGTGAGAGAGTCCCAAATTGTAGGGCACAGGCTTAGAGTAAGAGGGAAAGATATAAAATGGACCTAAGGAGACAACTTTTTCACACAGAGGATGGTGTGTGTATGGAATGAGCTACCAGAGGAAGTAGCGGAGATTGGTACAATTACAGCATTTAAAAGGCATCTGGACGGGTATATGAATAGTACGGTTTAGAGGGATACAGGCCAGGTGCTGGCAAAAGAGACTAGTTTAGGTTAGGATATCTGGTTGGCATGAATGAGGTGGACTGAAGGGTTTGTTCCCATGCTGTACATCTCTATGACTAAGTGCAGTATAACAGGGCATTCAGGGCTCCCTAAGTGACAACAAGAGAGTGTTTTCACTGTGGTGATATTTGCACTCTAAACCGACACATCTGTACATGACAAACACCTCAACGGACAGAGACCAGGAGGGCAATCTGTCAAGACTTGAATTCTCTAACCAGTGACTGTGAGAACGAGAATATTTCTGGGATCCCTACCCACCACTGCACTCACCCCCTCTCTGACTGATCGCTACCCAACACTGCAATATCCCCCCTGACTGATCCTTACCCAGCACTGCAATCTCCCCTCCCTTACTGATCCCTATTCAACACTGCAATCTCCCCCCCCGACTGATCCCTATCCAACATTGCAATCACCGCCTCCCTAACTGATCCCTACCCAACACTGCAATCTCCCCCTCCCTGACTGTTCCATACCGAACACTGCAATAACCCACTCCCTGTCTGATCCATATCCAACACTGCAATCACCCCCTCCCTGATTGTTCCCTAACCAACACTGCAATCTCCCCCTCCCAAGGAAAAAAGAATAACTACAGAGAAAATAGGACCCTTCAAGGACCAAAGTGGACATGTTTGTGCAGAATCACAGGAGTTATTTCTCCTCTGTGTTGACCTTGGAGAAGGACATGAAGGCTTGGGAACTTGGGAAAGTTAGTGATCATCTCTTGGGGTCAGACCATATCACAGGAGAGGATGTGTTGAATGCATTAGAATGTATGAAGGTGGATAAATCTCCTGGACCAGACCAAACATATCCAACTGCACCTGAAGAGGCAAGGGAAGTACTTGTGGGGTCCCTGCTGATCTTTTTGCCTCACCGTTAGCCACGGGTGAGGTCCCGGAAGAGTGGAGGACAGTATATGTTGCGCCCTTATTCAAGAATGGCTGCAAAGATAAACCTGGGAACTATAGATCAGTAAACATAACATCCGTGGTAAGTAAGTTACTTGAGAAGATGCTGAGAGATTAGATAGACATGCATTTGGAAATACAACATTTGATTGGGAGTAGTCAGCAAAGCCTTATGCATGGGAGACCATGCCTCACAAATTTGTCAGCGTTCTTTATTGAAGTGATCAGGAAGTTTGACGAGGGCAGGCCAGTACATGTAGACTCTACAGATTTCAGGAAGGCCTTTGATAAGGTTCCACATGGTACCTTGCTCTGGAAAGTTAGATCGCATGGAATCCAGGGGGCGTTGGCAAGCTGAGTACACAATTGGCTTGATGGTAAGAAGCAGAGGGTAACAGTCAGACTGGAGGCCTGTGACTAGTGGTGTGCCTCAGCGGTCATAGACTCATAGAATCCCTCCTCTGTAGAAACAGGCCCTTCGGCCCAACAAGTACACTGGCCCTCTGAATATTATTTCACTCAAACCCATTAACCTACTTTATTACTCTACATTTACCCCTGACTAACGCAACTTACTTACACATCCATGAACATTTTCGGCAATTGAGCACGACCAATTTACTTGACTTGCAGATCTTTGGACTGTGGGAGGAAACTGGTGCATCCAGACGAAACCCACGCAGACATGGGAAGAACGTACAAACTCAGTTGGTGTAGCATGGTGGCTCAGTGGTGGGCACTGCTGCCTCACAGCGCCAGGGACCGGGGTTTGACCCCAGCCTCGGGTGACTGTGTAGAGTTTGCACATTCTCCCTGTGTCTGCGTGGGTTTCCTTTGGGTTCTCCGGTTTCCTCCCCATTCCAAAAATGCGCAGGTCAGATGAATTGGCCAGGCTAAGTTGCCCATATTGCTAGGTGCATTTGTTAAGGGTAAATGTTGGGTAGGGAGAATGGATCTGGGTGGGTTACTTTTCAGGAGGTCGGTGTGGTTTGTTGGACCAAATGGTCTGTTTCCATACTGTAGGAAATCTAACCCGAACAGGATCTAACCCACACAGACCATCCTGTTAGGTTGGAATTGAACCCAGATCCACGGTGCTGAGAGGCAATAGTGCTAACCACTGAGCCATTGTGTCGCTGGGCTGGTCAGTGCTTGGCCCATGGCTGTTTGTTATCTATATCAATGATTTGGATGAGGATGTTTAAGGCATGATTAGAAAGTTTGCAGATTACACTAAAATAAGTGAGGAAGGTTTTCAGCAATTGCAACAGGGCCTTCATCAGCTGGGGAACTGGGCTGAGAAATGGCAAATGGAGTTTAATATAGACAAGGGTGAGATCTAGCATTTTGGAAAGTCACATCAAGACTGGGGTTTCATGGTGAATGGTAGGGCATGAAGGATTGTAATGGGACAGGGGGACCTTGGATTCCAGGAGCACGGCTCTCTGAACTCAGGGAGACAGGGCAGTGAAGAAGGCTTTTGGCACTCTGGGCCCTTCATCAGTCAGGGCATGGAATATCGAAGTTGGGAAGTTCGGTTGTAGTTGTGCAGGATGTTGGTGAGGCCGTACTTGGAGTATTGTGTTCAATTTTACTCACCTTGCTATCGGAAGGATGTTATTAAACTGGAAAGAGTACAGAAGAAACTTACAAGGATGTTGCCAGAACTCAACTAGAGTTATAGAGAGAGGTTGGACAAGCAAGGACATTTTCTTTCATGTGTAGGAGACTGAGGGGGTGTCCTTATAGAGGTGTATAAGATCATGGGAGGCATGGATAGGGTGAATACACTCAGTCTTTATCCAAGGCTTGGGGAATCAAGGATGAAAGGGCATCAGTTTAAGGTGAAAGGGGAAGATTAAAAGGGAACCTGAGGGACAACACTTTTATCTAGAGGGTGTTACACATACGGAATGAACTACCAGTGCAAGTGGTCGAGGAGGATACATTTAAGAACATTTAAAATGCACTTGGATAAAGACATGGAGAGGAACGTATTGGAAGGATATGGGTCAAGTGCAGGGAAACGGAGTTATTGTGGATGGGCCAGTTTGGGCCAAAGAGCCTGTCTCCATGCTGGACAACTCTATGACTCTATGAACATACCCACGTGTCCCATAATACAGAAGCGGCCAAAGCAACATGAACACGAGCCAGTACAAATGTGAAACAGTCCTGCAGAATTTGGCCGGAAGCCAGCCTGGCCATGCAGTGAAGGATTCCTGGTACAGGAGCTGTGGTGAGATTCCCAAAGAGAACTGGGGAAGGAAGCTGGAAAGCTCACTCCACTGACGATAGCCTGAAGGACCCCCGGCTGGGATAAGGCAGCTGGGATCCGGTCACCCCAGGGAAAACAACAGGCTGTGACCGAGCTAGGCCTCCTATACAATGAGCAGGACAGAAGGTTGCAGGAAAATCTCACCCATATGGGACTATTCCAGTTACAATTGGGAAGAGCCCAATCCAGTGAAAGGAGGGTCTCTAGGGATGGGGAAGCAGCCTCGGGTTACATTGACAATCTGGAAGGACAGTTCCAAGCAGCTGCATGGGCCCTGTACACCAGCAACACGGAGCAACACACATCAGGCCCTAGTAGGAGGTGCCAGGAGCAAATACAATCCCTAGGGAACTAGGACTCCTCCCAGAATGGGATAATGTGTGCCTTTGGGGTTCTACCTCCCCAGGGAGATAATGACAGGTCCCACACTGACACATCCACACCCGCTCACAGATGGGGACTCCCACTGTCTGTCTCGCAGGTAACTGCACCTTTTGCCCCCAGCCCTGAGCCACAGCCGAACTCAGATTCCATGAATCATGTGGTTACCCAGTGTAAAGCTGCTCATGGTCTCACTCCGTACACAACAGCCATTCCAGGCACCCAGCTGGTGGGCATCACCAAAAAGATCCCGTCTCTGGCACAGATACTGACTGACAGTCGGTCATACACAGAGTGGACGCTGAGGAACAAACCAAATGAATTGCCATGTGCCTTAGTCCAGCAGGCCATTCAGCCCTCCCTGAGGGCCAACAGCTAGGGAGGGGCATCCATGATGAGATGAAGGCAGCGATCCTCACTGCTCGAGGGCAGGATAAGGCATATCCTGCAGAGGCGCTACATAACTGCAGAACAACAACCAGGGGAATGCCCCTCCCCTCCCTCCGTCAGCTTCACTCGGTAGACTCTGGGTCCAATTTGTCTGGATTTTTGGGGATATGACCTGCACCTCTCTTAGCGATGAGAAACTGGGCCCGACCCTTTGTCTCCCATGTCTCAGAAAGGAGGAGGGACTCCTGGGATTCGACCCCTCAATAGCGCCTGTAATGAGGCTTGGGCTCTCTGCTAATTAATTGCTGAATACGAAATAGACTTTAGGGATTTTCACATTGTGTTACAGGAGCTCAGGGATCAGAACCGATTGGTAGAGTTTCCCCGAGAATGGTAGTAGGATACCAAGCACCCTGCCTGACGAGGGGTCATTTAGAGACAGCGATATCCCAGGAAGCCCACCAGGGAGAATTCCTCAGAAACAAAATTAAAAACGGGCTGTGACCAGGAGGGAAGCCTCCTCCCCCAGCTTGTCCCACACATACCATGCTCTCACAATGGACTAGTCATTAAACTCACAGGGAATTCCTTGTTCACGAACATTTATCACAAACTGACACTGATCATAATGAATGTATCAGGGATACAGTAATCAGAGTGGTGTCCTTCCCCATTAAAATAATCATGTTTCCAACTGACCCACAGGATAATGGGACAAAGGACAGTGATATTTGAGGGAAAACACATAACCCAGAAAAGTAATTAACAGACAAAAGGAAAGGGAACTCCTTAATGATTTAGCCACAGTTTCCGAGTCCACTCCCAGGGCAGGAGTGTTACCGGTCAGTGCGCTGACTTGGCTAATTTGGAGAATAAACTCAGGATCCTGACCCAACAACTCTCCAATGAGCCAGAGAAAGACTGAATACAGAAAATCCAGAGGAGACCATGGGACAACTCGTGTAGAATCATGCTAACCATCACTTAGTGACCAAACTGGAGGGTCAAGCCAACACGATTAACCAGATCATCCAAGGCCGAATCAGAGATTATGGTGAGCAGTAAAACCACACCCTGTGCAGTAACGGGATGGTGGAACAGCTGAGGGAGGAGCTCAGGCAGGCCAGCCAAGGGAAAGTCCCATCCCGGGTTAGTGACAAACAGCATAAATATTTGTTCCAGGAGAACACCCACACCAACAACTCTCACTGTCAGTGACAGCAGCTCAACAAGGGCTGGGTTAATAACAGCTGTAAGGACATTCTAGGTGGGACACCTGGGCTTGGTATGAGGGATTCCACTTAACCCAAGTGACCAAAGTTAGGATGAAGTCCAAATTATCGGAGATGTATAAAAAAAAAAGGTATTTGGATGGGCTACCATGATTACCTCCCACTTACTGTGGAGATAGAGGGAACATTGCCAGGGACCATACGTACCTAAATGGGAAGGAACAGGTCATACCATGACATGCCCATCACCTGTTATCCAAGAATTCGGCTCCTCTCACATCGGCTGTGGTCCTAACCGCACTCACCTTGATATATCTCGGTATACCGGTGGTTAGGATTGCAGGCTGCAACAGATGGTTATGATCATGGTGAATACTGCCTGGACACACCCCCAAGGGGCTAGAAGGTAGATGGAACTCCCCGGGTGATCACCTTAGTTTCATTCATTTGCAGTGTTTGGGTGTTCCTGGCTGGGCCAGTATTCATTTCCGGCCCATCGTTGCCATTACGACAGATTGGCCATATTAAATTGCCCATTGTGTCAAGGGATATTCGGGATAGCTGGAATAGCCCAAGGAAATGCAGCGTTTCAGGGATATCATGGGGGAGTGGGTCTGAGTTGGATTCTCTTCAGAGGGTCATTGTGGACTCAATGGGCCGAACGGTCTGATTCTGTTCTGTCAAGATTTTATGATATCACTTACCAGCTATTAGACTTAGGGTGTAGGTTTGCTCGCTGATAGGTTTGATATCCAGACGTTTTGTTACCTGGCTGGGTAGCATCATCAGTGACGACCTCCAAGTGAAGCGATAAGACAATCGGTTTGGAAAACGTACACAATGGCTTTTGCACAGGCAGCTGGCTGCTCTGACAACAAGCATAACGAGCTTTTAAAATTAGGTTTGTAATTTATTGCATAAGCTTCTTTTCTTTCCATTCAAGTGGATGAGTTGGGGGGAGATGTCACAACCTCCTGGCTAAAACACAGAGAGACAGCCAAGGTTTATTGGCCAAGGAAATCTCCCAAATCACAAAACTCGCACACCAGGCACAGTGCAAACACAGCATAATGTAAAAGGCAACAGTTATTCTGGACAGACGTATCTACCAAAACAAATGAGGACCCAGACAGGAAGGACACCGGGTCCTACTACACAAATAAATTAACAGCAACAAGCCATCCAAATGATTGCCAATACTTCAAACTATTAACGGATTCTCCTAATTGGCCAGAACGATAATAAGTTCCTGAAAACAATCCAGAAATGAACAAAAAGAGGGTTTATCTGCAGATTGATTGCCTGAATCTCTGAAGGCCTTCTGAGGAGACCAGCATGGCAAGAGACAGAGACCATCTGACCATCCAGTGAGAGAGAGGGCGAGAGAAAACAGTTTCACAGACCCAGAAGCAGAACCAGAGATAGATAGAGAGAGAGAGAGAGAGAGAGAGAGAGAGAGAGAGAGAGAGAGAGAGGCTGAAGCAAAACCCAGGGGCATGGGAGAGAGGGAATGTGAAAATCCATTGAGAGAGAGAGTTGGAACTAACTAGAATAACAAGTGTCACCCCTTCAGTCTGTCCATGTTTTAACTCCTCAGTCTTAGTCTGACTTCCCCTTCTCTCCCTCTCTCTGTCCCCTCTCTCTATCCTTCTGTCTGTCTCTCTCTCTCTCACATACACACTCTTTCTCTCACTCTCTCCCTCTCCCTGTCTCTCTCTGCCCATCTTTCTCCCACCCCCCTTCTCCATCCCCACTCTCTCCATCTCCCTCTCTTTCTCTCACCCTCCCTTTTTGTTTTTCGTTATTTAAGACCTGAAAGATCTCACCGAAATTTGTACCCCCTTAAAAATACTATGCCCTTCATTTTCACTGTCCTCACGAATTTATCCCCTTTCCCAAATATCATCCCTCCCAAATAATTGCCTCACCAAATTAGCCCACCTAAAATATTTTGCTGCCCCCAACATTGCTGTGAGCCCCACTCCCTGAGGCAGAGGGAAATGAGTGGAAAATTGTGGAGCTGGAAAAGCCCAGCAGGTCAGGCCAGAACTGTCGACTCTCCTGGCTGACCTGCTTTGCTTCCCCAGCTTCACACTTTGTAACTCTGACTTTCCAGCATTTGCAGTCCTCACTTTCTCACACAGGTAAATGAGTCTGGGTTGACTGACTGGCTTGTCGCTGTTTTAATGCACATCAAGATCCCAGTCCCATAATTATAGAAGGCTTGTATCACAGATGGAGTCCTTTCTGCCCATTACCCCCCTCCCCCATTAAATGATCTTGGTCCTGTTCAGGATCCTCAGGATTGTCCCCTGAATGGCCTCACTGACTATCCTTTCTGTGGAGACCTCTTCTCCGTGTTATGGTTCTGTTCGTCGAGCTGGGAATTTGTGTTGCATTCATTTCGTCCCCTGTCTAGGTGACATCCTCAGTGCTTGGGAGTCTTCTCTGTCGCGCTCCTGTGTTGGTCCCTCCGACATTTATAGTGGTTTGTCTCTAACACTTCCGGTTCTCAGTTCCAGCTGTCCACTGCAGAGGCCGGTATATTGGTTCCAAACCACGGGGATGGGACAAACCACGGGGGAACCAACACAGAAGCGCGACACAGAAGACTCCCAAGCACTGAGGATGTCACCTAGACAGGGGACGAAACGTCTGCAACACAAATTCCCAGCTTGGCGAATAGAACCATAACAACGAGCATCCGAGCAACAAATCTTCTCACAAACATTGAACACCTCTTTTCCATCCTGTCTCAGACTTTGCGTCTCATTGCTGTCCCTCCCTCAATCTCTTTGTCTCTCACAACAGCCTCTCCTTTCTCCAACAACCCCATAACCCCATCAAACAGTCCCCTGTCTCTGGCTGTCCCTCTCCCCCCTTTTCTCCCAATCTCCCCCTTCACATGGAGCCCCACAGCTCCTGGGCTGGAAGACATGGTGCAGAGACGAACACACCTTTTGACTGACTGCTGTCATGCACAGAACGATCCCACTCTGCAACCATTCCCCAGCCACACACACTGTCCTTCTCCCTCCATATGTGTCCTTCTTCCTCTCCCTGTTTCTCACTGCCCATCTCTCTCTCTCCTCAACTTCTCCATCCCCACTCTCTCCATGTCTCTCTTTCTCTTTTTGTCACCCTCCCCTTCTCTTTTTCTTCATTTTAGACTCAATGAGAAAAGTACTTTTATGTCTCTTACACTAGCCCCCTCCCCACAGTCGGGTTAACATTTGGGAGAGACCAGGAAAAGGTAGATCCCCCGCATTAACTGTGCAGCATCCAGCGACACAGAGACAAACTCTTCCAATGTCCCTTCCCCAGTCACTGGGACAGGGGTCTAGGGAGACAGAGGGAGAGAAACTACAAGAGAGGAAGAGAGATGGGTAGACAGTGAGAGGGAGGGAGAGAATAAGAGAAAGACGGGCAGGCACAGGGTGGGAGAGAAAGTGAGAAGAACTTAAAAAGAGCAGGAGAGAGGCAGAGAGAGAAAGGGCGAGAGAGAGAGAGAGAGAGAGAGAGAGAGAGAGAGAGAGAGAGAGAGAGAGAGTAAAACCCCAGGAAGAGAAATACAATGTCAGACAGATATAAGGGGAAAAGGGGAGGCAAAGACAGGGAGAGAAGGTCAAATAGGCAGCAAGAGAGAAAACCCAGGGAGAGATATAGGACAGAGTGAGAGAGAGAGAGGAGTTGCAACAGCAGAGAGATAGAGCTGAGAGCGTGGAGTGGGGGGGGGGGAGTGCTGTGATGCAACGATAATGATTTACAGAAAAGAAAGGCAAGATCCCACAGAGCTGAGAGAAAGATGCAGAGAGAGATGAGCAAGGTGTTGGTTTTGTGGAAGATTGAATGATGAAACATTCCTGAAAAACATGATGGGGTGTGAAAGGGGCAGAGTGTTGGAGGAAGGGAATCTGCAGGGAAATGGCAACAGGGCAGAGATATGGAGGATGTTGTGAGATAGGAATTGAAGGAAAAATGTGGGAGCGACAGCTGGGAACACAGAAATATACATGAGAGCTCTCATGGAAGTGGGAAGCAGTGAGATCGGTGGGATCAGACTGTGCAGCTGCCCCCTCTAGTATTTTGGGCCTTTGTCTCTCCTCAGTGTAGAGCTAACATCTTGTGGTAAAATTCCGACAGAGAGCCTGAATCCTACAATGTGTGTGTGTGTACTGTCCGGGTTTCAGCTCCCAAATCAAATGCTAAATCATTCACGATCCTATTGAATAGCAGGGCTGAATGTTCTCCTCCTGTTCCTATTTATGATGGTCTTATGTTCTTAACACTAACTCCCAGCTCTTGGCCCTCCACAAGGCCCTGATCTATAGAGTGCTGCACTCTTCCGTGAGTCTCGGAGGGAGCCAGCCTGATTTGGATTGGAATTGCAGCCTCTCAGTGAGAAGTGAAATCTCCTTGAGGTTCCCCTCAGTCTCTCACTGTAAGGTGGAGCAGGCCAGTCTCGGGGAAGCAAACAGCAGGCCAGGTCTGCCATGTCCTCCAGCTCCATTTCAGAAGGCCACATGGGAGGGGCTTGTTTCCTTCATCAGCTACCCGTGCTATCCCTTCTAGGTTAGTGTGGGGGCCGAATGGCCTTGCTCCTGACTCCTATTGAGGTGCAGGCTGGCTATGAATGGGTTATACAGGGCATGCCCCTGGGGTAAAGTCAGTTAGCTCAGTTGGCTGGACAGTTGCTTTATAATGCAGAGTAAAAACAATAGTGTGTGTTCAATTCCCACACCAGCTGGGGTTACCCTGAAGGACTCTCCTTCCCAACCTCTCCCCTCAGCTGGGGCATAGTGACCCTCTGATTAAAACACCGCCACACACCGCTCTCTAGTGAGGAGCTGTCCCATGCTCTGTTAAGACTACAGTGACATTACATTGGTCTGTACCTGGAGCACTGTCTGCAGGACTAGTCACTGCATTGCCAGAGGGATGTTAGTGTGTGGGGAAGGTTTACTGGATGAATCCCCACTGGAATGAACAGCACTCTCTTTCGCCCAGTCAATTCACTCTTGCGGCCTTTGTGTCTTTGGAGACACGAGCTTCATTTCACCCGAAACAGAAGCTGGATTTTATATTCATGAGCACACAATAAGATTGGCTAGGTTACACACACACACACACACACACACATAGACACAGACACACACACACACACACACACACACTCCCTCACAGACACACTCTCACACACACATAACTCTCTCACACACATACACACACAAGCACACACTATTTCTCTTACACACAGACATGCACAGACATAGGCTCCCTCAAATACACACACGGACACCCTCTCTCACACATACACGCAGACACACTCTCTCTCACACAGACACACTCTCTCTCACACACACACAGACACTCTCTCTCACACACGCATACACACACTCTCTCTCATTTCCGCACACACACTCTCATTCTCTCACACACCCACTCACTATCATGCACACAGACACTCTCTCTCTCACACACACACTCTCTCTCACACACACACAGACACTCTCTCTCACACACGCATACACACACTCTCTCTCATTTCCGCACACACACTCTCATTCTCTCACACACCCACTCACTATCATGCACACAGACACTCTCTCTCTCACACACACACTCTCTGTCTCTCACACACTCACAGACACTCTCTCTCACACCCACTCTCTGTCTCTCACACACACAGACATTCTCTCTCACACACATACACACTCTCTGTCTCTCACACACTCACATTCTCTCACACACACACTCTTTGTCTCTCACACACACAGACATTCTCTCTCACACGCATACACACAGACACACAGACACACGATCCCTCAAACACACACAGACGCGCTCTCTCTCAAACACACATACACACACTCTCTCTCGTTTACACACACACTCTCACACACACTCTTATTCTCTCACACACCCACTCACTCTCTCACACACAGACTCTCTCTCTCTCACACACACACTCTCTGTCTCTCTCACACACAGACATTCTCCCTCACACACATACACACAGACACACGATCCCTCCAACACACACAGACACACTCTCTCTCACACACATAAACGCACAGTTACTCTCTCTCATACACACATACACACGCAGACACATGCTCCCTCAAACACATATAGACACACTCTCTCTCACACACACACATGGACACACACTCTCTCTCACACACATTGACACACTCTCCCTCACACACACAGACGCTCTCTCTCACACACACATAAACACACAGTTGCACTCTCTCGCACACACATACACACGCAGACACAGTCTCCATCAAATATGCATAGACATACTCTCTCTCACACACACACGGACACCCACACTCTCTCTCTCACACACTGACACACACACTCTCTCTCAGACACAGACACACTCACTCTCACACACACATACACACTATTTCTCACATAAGACACACTTCCATACACACAGGCACACAGACATACACACATGGACACACAAATACACACACAGACACACAGACACATTCTCTCATGCACACAGACACACTCTCACACACACATACACACAGACACACTCTCCCTCACACATACACACTCTCACGCACACCCTCACTCACACACATGCACACAGAGACACACACACCCTCAAACACACACACAGCCACACACTCTCACATGAACTTGCACTTTCTCTCTCATGCACACATATACAGACACACAGAGATAGACATGAATCCACTCTTTCACACACACAAACACGGGCAGTCTCTCTCTCTCTTTCTCTCTCTCACACACACACACAAACACAGCTGTAAAGGCAAGGTTGAGGTATTGCTGGAGAAATGATTTCTCTGACAGACTGTGACACACTGTGACACTCTCTGACCCTCTCTGAGACCGACTGTGACACTCTCTGACTCTCCCTGATACTCTCTGAGGTACAGCACGACATCTGTGACCCTCTATGACAGATTGTGACAAACTGTGACACTCTCTGACTTTCTCTGACTCACTCCGAAATATACTGTAACCGTCTCTGACAGACTGTGACACACAGTGACACTCACAGAGACACACTGTGACAATCTCTGATTTTCTCTGAGACAGTCTGTGACACTTTCTGAGTCATTCTGTCACTCTCTGAGACACACTATAACACTCTCTCACAGACTGTGACCCTCTCAGAGACAAACACTGACCAACTCTGACACTCTCTGAGACACAGTAGGACTCACTGTGACACTCTCTGACTCCCCCTGACACACTCTGAAATACATATAACCTTTTATGCCAGATTGTGACACACTGTGACACTCTATGAGACAGACTGTGACACGTTCTGATTCTCTGACTCTCTGAGACACACTGTGACTCATTCTGAGACACGCTGTGACTCTCTCTTAGACACACTGTGACTCTCTCTGAGACACACTGTGACTCTCTCTTAGACACATTGTGACTCTCTCTGACACTCTCTTAAACACACTGTGACACTCTGACTCTCTCTGTGTCACACTGTGACACTCTCAAAGACAGACTGTGACTCTCGCAGACTCTCTGAGACACACTAGTAGGGGGTGCCAGAACAAATACAATCCCTAGGGAACGAGGACTCCTCCCAGAATGGGATAATGTGTGCCTTTGTGGTTCTACCTCCCCAGGGAGATAATGACAGGCCCCACACTGACACATCCACACCCGCTCACAGATGGGGACTCCCACTGCCTGTCTCCCAGGTAACTGCACCTTTTGCCCCCAGCCCTGAGTCACAGCCGAACTCAGATTCCATGTATCATGTGGTTACCCAGTGTAAAGGAGCTTATGGTATCACTCCGTACACAACAGCCATTCCAGGCACCCAGCTGGTGGGCATCACCAAAAAGATCCCGTCTCTGGCACAGATACTGACTGACAGTCTGTCATACACAGAGTGGACGCTGAGGAGAAAACCAAATGAATCGCCATGTGCATTAGTCCAGCAGGCCATTCAGCCCTCCCTGAGGGCCAACAGCTAGGGAGGGGCATCCATGATGAGATAAAGGCAGCGATCCTCACTGCTCGAGGGCAGGATAAGGCATATCCTGCAGAGGCGCTACATAACTGCAGAACAACAACCAGGGGAATGCTCCCTCCTCCCCCCGTCAGCTTCACCTGGAGACTCTGGGTCCAATTTGTCTGGATTTTTGGGGATATGACCTGCACCTCTCTTAGCGATGAGAAACTGGGCCCAACCCTTTGTCTCCCATGTCTCAGAAAGGAGGAGGGACACCTGGGATTCAACCCAAAATCGTGCCCGTAATGAGGCTTGGGCTCTCTGCTAATTAATTGCTGAATACGAAATAGACTTTAGGGATTTCCACATTGTGTTACAGGAGCTCAGGGATCAGAAAAGATTGGTAGGGTTTCCCCGAGAATGGGTGTATGGTAGTAGGATACCAAGCACCCTGCCTGGACGAGGGGTCATTTAGAGACAGCGATATCCCAGAAAGCCTACCAGGGAGAATTCCTCAGAAACAAAATTAAAAACGGGCTGTGACCAGGAGGGAAGGCTCCTCCCCCAGCTTGTCCCACACATACCAGGCTCTCACAATGGACTAGTCATTAAACTCACAGGGAATTCCTTGTTCACGAATATTTATCACAAACTGGCACTAATCATAATGAATGCATCAGGGATACAGTAATCAGAGTGGGGTCCTTCCCCATTAACATAATCATGTTCCCAACTGACCCACAGGATAATGGGACAAGGGACAGGGAAATTTGAGGGAAAACACATAACCCAGAAAAGTAATTAACAGACAAAAGAAAAGGGAACTCCTTAATGATTTAGCCACAATATACGAGTCCACTCCCAGGGCAGGAGTGTTACAGGTCAGTACGCTGACTTGGCTAATTTGGAGAATAAACTCAGGATCCTGACCCAACAACTCTCTAATGAGCCTGAGAAAGACTGAATACAGAAAACCTAGAGGAAACCATGGGACAACTCGTGGAGAATCAGGTTAACCATCACTTAGTGACCGAACTGGAGGGTCACGCCAACACGATTAATCAGACCATCCAGGGCCCAATCAGAGATTATGGTGAGCAGTAAAACCACACCCTGTGCAGTAACGGTATGGTGGAACAGCTGACGGAGGAGCTCAGGCAGGCCAGCCAAGGGTAAGTCCCACCCCGGGTTAGTGACAAACAGCATCAACATTTGTTCCAGGAGAACCCCCACACCAACGTCTCTCACTGTCAGTGACAGCAGCTCACCAAGGGCTGGGTTAATGACATCTGTAAGGACACTCTCGGTGGGACACCTTGGGTTGGTATGAGGGATTCCACTTAACCCAAGTGACCAAAGTTAGGATGAAGTCCAAATTATCGGAGTTGTATAAAAAAGGTATTTGGATGGGCTACCATGATTACCTCCCACTTACTGTGGAGATAGAGGGAACATTGAGAGGGACCATAGTTACATAAATGGGAAGGAACAGGTCATACCATGGCATTCCCATAGCCTGTGATCCAAGAATTCGGCTAGTCTCACATCGGCTGTGGTCCTAACTGCACTCACCTTGATATATCTCGGGATACCGGTGGTTAGGATTGCAGGCTGTAACAGATGGGAACGATCATGGTGAATCATGCCTGGACACACCCCCAAGGGGCTGGAAGGTAGATGGAACTCCCCGGGTGATCACCTTAGTTTCATTCATTTGCAGTGTTTGAGTGTTCCTGGCTGGGCCAGTATTGATTGCCTGCCCATAGTTGCCATTACGACAGATTGCCCATGTTAAACTGCCCATTGTGTCAAGGGATATTCCGGCTGGCTGGAATAGCCATAGGAAA
The DNA here is from genome assembly GCF_047496795.1 of Chiloscyllium punctatum. NCBI lineage: Eukaryota > Metazoa > Chordata > Chondrichthyes > Orectolobiformes > Hemiscylliidae > Chiloscyllium > Chiloscyllium punctatum. The sequence continues at coordinate 50,575,611 of NC_092771.1, read as the reverse complement.
TGCAGGGTTTCAGGGATATCATCGGGGGAGTGGGTCTGAGTTGGAATCTCTTCAGAGGGTCATTGTGGACTCAATGGGCCGAACGGTCTGATTCTGTTCTGTCAAGATTTTATGATATCACTTACCAGCTCTAAGACTTAGGGTGTAGTTTGCTCTCTGATAGCTTTGATATCCAGACGTTTCGTTACCTGGCTGGGTAGCATCATCAGTGGCGACCTCCAAGTGAAGCTATAAGACCATCGGTTTGGAAAACATACACAATGGCTTTTGCACAGACAGCTGGCTACTCTGACAACAAGCATAACCAGCTTTTAAAATTAGGTTTGTAATTTATTACATAAGTTTCTTTTCTTTCCATTCAAGTGGATGAGTTGGGGGAGATGTCACAACCTCCTGGCTAAAACACAAATAGACAGCCAAGGTTTATTGGCCAAGGAAATCTCCCAAATCACAAAACTCACACACCAGGCACAGTGCAAACACAGCATCATGTAAAAGGCAACAGTTATTCTGGACAGACGTATCTACCAAACAAATGAGGGCCCAGACAGGAAGGCACTGGGTCCTGATACACAACGAAACGAACAGCAACAAGCCATCCAAATGATTGGCAATGCTTCAAACTATTAACGGATTCTCCTAATTGGCCAGAACGATAGAAAGTTCCTGAAAACAAACCAGAAATGAACAAAAACAGGGTTTATCTGCAGACTGATTGCCTGAATCTCGGGAGGCCTTCTGATGAGACCAGCATGGCAAGAGACAGAGACCATCTGACCATCCAGAGAGAGAGAGGGTGAGAGAAAACAGTTTTGCAGACCCAGAGGCAGAACCAGAGAGAGAGGGAGAGAGAGAGAGACAGGCTGAAGCAAACCCCAGGGGCATGGGAGAGAGGGAATGTGAAAATCCATTGAGAGAGAGAGTTGGAACCAACTGGAATAACGAGTGTCACCCCTTCAGTCTGTCAATGTTTTAACTCCTCAGTCTTAGTCTGACTTCCCCTTCTCTCCCTCTCTCTGTCCCCTCTCTCTCTGTCCTTCTGTCTGTCTTTCTCTCACAGACACGCTTTCTCTCACTCTCTCCCTCTCCCTGTCTCTCTCAGCCCATCTTTCTCCCATCCCCCTTCTCCATCCCCAATCTCTCCATCTCTGTCTCTTTTTCTCACCCTCCCTTTCTGTTTTTCACTATTTCAGACCTGAAAGATCTCACCCAATTTTGCACCCCCTCAAAAATACTATGCCCTTCATTTTCACTGTCCTCCCAAATTTATCCCCTTTCCCAAATATCTTCCCTCCCAAATAATTACCTCACCAAATTAGCCCCCCTCCAATATTTCGCTGCCCCCAACATTGCTGTGAGCCCCGCTCCCTGAGGCAGAGGGAAATGAATGGAAAAGTGTGGAGCTGGAAAAGCCCAGCAGGTCAGGCCAGAACTGTCGACTCTCCTGGCTGACCCGCTGGGCTTCCCCAGCTCCACACTTTGTAACTCTGACTCTCCAGCATCTGCAGTCCTCACTTTCTCACACAGGTAAATGAGTCTGGGTTGACTGACTGGCCTGTGGCTGTTTTCATGCACAGCAAGATCCCAGTCCCAGTATTATAAAAGGCTTGTATCACAGATAGAGTCTTTTCTGCCCATTCCCCCCCTCCCCCATTAAATGATCCTGGTCCTGTTCAGGATCCTCAGGATTGTCCCCTGAATGGCCTCACTGACTATCCTTTCTGTGGAGACCTCTTCTCCGTGTTATCGTTCTGTTCGTCGAGCTGGGAATTTGTGTTGCAGACGTTTCGTCCCCTGTCTCAGTGACATCCTCAGTGTTTGGGAGCCTCCTGTGAAGCGCTTCTGTGCTGTTTCCTCCGGCATTTATCGTGGCCTGTCTCTGCCGCTTCCGGTTGTCAGTTCCAGCTGTCCGCTGCAGTGGCTGGTATATTGGGTCCAGGTCGATGTGTTTATTAAACGCACCAACCTGGACGCAATACAATGTCAGACAGATACAAGGGGAAAAGGGAAGGCAAAGACAGGGAGTGAAGGTCAGATAGACAGCAAGAGAGAAAACCCAGGGAGAGATATAGGGTAGAGAGAGAGAGAGTAGTTGCAGCAGCAGCATCGAGCTGAGAGAGTTGGGGGGGGGTGCTGCGATGTAACGAGAATGATTTACAGACAAGAAAGGCAAGATCCCCCAGAGCTGAGAGAAAGATGCAGAGAGAGATGAGCAAGGTGTTGGTTTTGTGGAAGATTGAATGATGAAACATTCCTGAAAAACATGATGGGGTGTGAAAGGGGCAGAGTGTTGGAGGGAGGGAATCTGCAGGGAACTGGCAACAGGGCAGAGATATGAAGGATGTTGTGAGATAGGGATTGAAGGAAAAATGTGGGAGAGACAGCTGGAAACACAGAAATATACATGAGAGCTCTCATGGAAGTGGGAAGCAGTGAGATCGGTGGGATCAGACTGTGCAGCTGCCCCCTCTCTAGCATTTTGCACCTTTGTCATTCCTCAGTGTAGAGCTCGCATCTTGTGGTAAAATTCCCACAGACAGTGTGTGTGTGTGTGTGTGTGCGTGTGTGTGTGTGTCTGTGTCTGTATCTGTGTCTGTGTGTGTGTGTGTTCACTCTCTCTGGTTCCAGCTCCTGTCTGATGATTCCTTATTGCAGAATAATTTGATTCTCTGTCTCTGTACTGTCCGTGTTTCAGCTCCCAAATCAAATGCTAAATCATTCATGATCCGATTGAATAGTAGAGCAGGTTCGATGGGCTGAATGGTCTCCTCCTGTTCCTATTTCGGATGGTCTTATGTTCTTAACACTACATCCCAGCTCTTGGCCCCCACACTGGAGGTTATGACTCCACAAGGCCCTGATCTGTAGAGTGCTGTAGTCTTCCGTGAGTCTCGGAGGGAACCAGCCTGATTTCGATTGGAGTTGCAGCCTCTCAGTGAGAAGTGAAATCTCCTCGAGATTCCCCTCAGTCTCTCACTGTAAGGTGGAGCAGGACAGTCTCGGGGAAGCAAACAGCAGGCCAGGTCTGCCCTGTCCTCCAGCTCCATTTCAGAAGGCCACATGGGAGGGGCTTGTTTCCTTCATCAGCTTCCCGTGCTCTCCCTTCTGGGTTAGAGTGGGGGCCGAATGGCCTTGCTCCTGGCTCCTATTGAGGTGCAGGCTGGCTATGATTGGGTTATACAGGGCATGCCCCTGGGGTAAAGTCACTTAGCTCAGTTGGCTGGACAGTTGGTTTATAATGCAGAGTAAAACGAATAGCGTGTGTTCAATTCCCACACCAGCTGGGGTTACCCTGAAGGACTCTCCTTCCCAACCTCTCCCCTCAGTTGGGCCATAGTGACCCTCTGATTAAATCCCCACCAGACCCCGCTCTGTAATGAGGAGCTGTCCCATGCTCTGGTAAGACTATGGTGACATTACATTGGTTTGTACCTGGAGCTGTGTGTGCAGGACTAGTCACTGCATTGCCAGAGGGATGTTAGTGTGTGGGGAAGGTTTACTGGATGAATCCCCGCTGGAATGAACAGCACTCTCTTTCCCCCAGTTAATTCACTCTTGCAGCCTTTGTGTCTTTGGAGACACGAGGACCACCTCACCTGAAACAGCAGCTGGATTTTATATTCATGAGCACCCAATAAGATTTGGCTAGTTTACACACACACACACACACACACACACACACACAAAGCACCCGCCACACACAGGCTCTCTCTCACACACAGACACACACTCCTTCAAACACAAACACAGACACACTCACACACACACATACACACAGGCACAACTCTCTTACACACAAACACACACAAGCATACACTATCTCTCTCACACACATACATGCACAGATATACACGCCCTCAAATACACACACGGGCACACTCTCTCACACAAACACGCAGACACACTCTCTCTCACACAGACACACTCTCTCTCTCATTTACACACACACTCTCACACACACTCTCATTCTCTCACACGCCCACTCATTCTCATGTACATAGACATTCTCTCTCTCACACACACACTCTCTGTCTCTCACACACACAGACATTCTCTCTCACACACATACACACAGACAGACATACAGACATACAGACACACGATCCCTCAAACATACACAGACACACTCTCTCTCTCACACACACAGTCTCTCTCATTTACAAACACACTCTATCACACACACACTCTTATTCTCTCATACACCCACTCACTCTCACGCACACAGACACTCTCTCTCTCATTCACAAACACTCTCTGTCTCTCACACACTCACACTCTCTCACACACACACACTCTGTCTCTCTCACACACAGACATTCTCTCTCACATGCATACACACAGACACGCAGACACACGCTCCCTCAAACACACACAGACACACTCTCTCACACACACACATAAACGCACAGTTACTCTCTCTCACACACATACACACGCAGACACACGCTCCCTCAAACACACATAGACACACTCTCTCTCACACACACACATGGACACACACTCTCTCACACACACAGATGCTCTCTCTCACACACATAAACACAGTTACACTCTCTCTCACACACATACACACGCAGGCACACGCTCCCTCAAATATGCATAGACACACTCTCTCTCACACACACGGACACCCACACTCTCTCTCACACACACACTCTCTCTCTCACACACGGACACCCACACTCTCTCTCACACACACTCTCTCTCACACACAGACCCACTCACTCTCACACACACATGCACACAGACACAGTCTCTGACACACACACTATTTCTCACATAAGACACACTGTCATACACACACACAGACACATACACACATCGACACAGACACATACACATATAGACACACAGACACATTCTCTCTCACACATACACTCTCACACACACATACACACTCTCTCACACACACCCTCACTCACACACATGCACACAGAGCCACACACACCCTAAAATACACACACAGCCACACACTCTCACATGAACATGCACTTCTCTCTCACGCACACATATACAGACACACAGAGATACACATGCATCCACTCTTACACACACACAAATACGGGCAGTCTCTCTCTCTCTCTCTGTTTCTCTCTCTCTCTGTCACACACACACACACACACACACACACACAGAGCTGGCATGGTTGAGGTTTTGATGGAGAAATGATTTCTCTGAGGAGTGAGCCCTGATCTCACATGATGACTGCTCCATGGAGACAGACAGCAGCTACAGATGACTTGTTGGATCTTCCTGTGCCCCACCTCTTGCATCGACAGCGTTAGTCTGTTTGGGTGCCGGCTTTTCTAAAACGTCTCCAAGCAACAAGTGACAATAGATAGATGAAAGTTTTCCCCCAAACCATGTTTCAGACACATGCTGCTGTTATTTTTCACTGATTGTTCAAAATGATCTGAATCTTCTGAAATGGGGAGTGGCTTCCATTTCAAATTACGACACCAGAGTGCCTCGGGGACCCTGAGGAAATGATCAGGGAATTACATCTGTTCCTTTCAATCCTCTGCACTCTGTCCCACCAGATAGTGCTCCCTCAGTACCTCAGATAGTTCTCCCTCAATACCTCAGAAAGTGCTCCCTCAGAACCTCAGATAGTTCTCCCTCAATTCCTCAGATAGTTCTCCCTCAATACCTCAGATAGTACTCCCTCAGTACCTCAGATAGTGCTCCCTCAATACCTCAGAGAGTGCTCCCTCAATACCTCAGAGAGTGCTCCCTCAATACCTCAGATAGTTCTCCCTGAATACCCCAGATAGTTCTCCCTCAATACCTCAGATAGTTCTCCCTCAATACCTCAGAAAGTGCTCCCTCAATACCTCAGAAAGTGCTCCCTCAGTATCTCAGATAGTTCTCCCTCAGTACCTCAGATAGATCTCCCTCAAGAACTCAGAGAGTGCTCCCTCAATACCTCAGAAAGTGCACCCTCACTACCTCAGATATTTCTCCCTCAATACCTCAGAAAGTGCTCTCTCAGTACCTCAGATAGTTCACCCTCAATATCTCAGATAGTGCTGCCTCAATACCTCAGAAAGTGCTCCTTCAGAACCTCAGATAGTTCTCCCTGAATACCCCAGATAGTTCTCCCTCAATACCTCAGATAGTTCTCCCTCAATACCTCAGAAAGTGCTCTCTCAGTACCTCAGAGTTCACCCTCAGTACCTCAGATAGTTCTCCCTCAATACCTCAGATAGTTCTCCCTGAATACCCCAGATAGTTCTCCCTCAATACCTCAGATAGTTCTCTCTCAATCCCTCAGAAAGTGCTCCTCCAGTACCTCAGAATGTGTTCCCTCAATCCCTCAGAAAGTGCTCCCTCAATACCTCAGAATTTCTCCCTCAGTACCTCACAAAGTGCTCCCTCAATATCTCAGAAATTTGCTCCCTCAGTACCTCAGATAGTGCTCCCCCTGTACCTCAGAAAATGCTCCCTCAGTACTTCAGAAAGTGCTCCCTCAATACCTCAGAGAGTGCTCCCTCAATACCTCAGAGAGTGCTCCCTTCAATATCTAAGAAATTGCTCCAACAGTACCTCAGACAGTGCTCCCTCAAAACCTAAGAAAGTGCTCCCTCAATACCTCAGAAAGTGCTCCCTCAATACCTCAGATAGTTCTCCCTCAGTACCTCAGAAAGTGCTTCATCAATATCTCAGAAATTTGCTCCCTCAATACCTCAGAAAGTGCTCCCTCAATACCTCAGAAAGTGCTCCCTCGGTACCTCAGATAATGCTCCCTCAATTCCTCAGAAAGTCCTCGCTCAATACCTCAGATAGTTTTCCCTCAGTACCTCAGATAATGCTCCCTCAATTCCTCAGAAAGTGGTCTCTCAATACCTCAGAAAGTGCTCCCTCAGTGCCTCAGAAAGTGCTCCCTCAATACCTCAGAAAGTGCTCTTTCAATACCTCAGATAGTTCTCCCTCAGTACCTCAGAAAGTGCTCCCTCAATACCTCAGAAAGTGCTCCCTCAATACCTCAGATAGTTCTCCCTCAATCCCTCAGAAAGTGCTCCCTCAATACCTCAGAAAGTGCTCCCTCAGTACCTCAGAAAGTGCTCCCTCAATACCTCAGAAAGTGCTTCCTCAATACTTCAGAAAGTGCTCTCTCAATACCGAAGAAAGTGTCACTTTGTTGTGTTTAACCCCCAAAGCCCCTTAGACAATAACTCCAAAAAACTTTCACATCCTCAACACTTCAGGGGTCAGCCCAGCTCCCCCCTCAGATTGCGTTCAAACCCCTTCAGACTGTAAGGACCCACATCCACCCCTGTCCAAGAATGGAGCCCAGGTCCCCAGAACATGACTTGTATCTCTGGATTAATTTTAGAATTCCTACAGTGTCGAAGCAAGCCATTCCATCCATTGGCTCCACACTGACTGTTTGAACAGCATCCCACCCAGACTCACTTCCTCTACTCTTATCTGTAATGCTGCATTTCCCATGGCATCTTTGGGTGGTGGGAGGAAACTGGATCACCTGGAGGGAACATGCACAGATACAGAGAGAATGTGTAAACTCCACACAGACAGTCACCGGGAGTTAGAATCAAACCACTGAGGCACCGTGCTGTCCTCTCTCCCTGGAGGCCATCTCATCTGACTTTTTATGAAACAGTCTCCCATGTGAAACCTTCACATCTGTCTCCTTGGTCATCCCTTCAAAAGCTCTATCAACTTGGACACATCATTTCCACAAACAAAGCCAAGCTGACCATCCCTAATCAATCCTTGTTTTTCCAAATCCATGTAAATTGTCTCTCAGAATGCCCTCCAACAGCTTACCCACCACTGCCATCAGGCTCACAGCTCCATAGTTCAATGGCTGTTCCTTGCAGCCTTACTTCAATAATGGCCCATCATTAATCACCCTCCAGCCTTCAGGCACCTCACCCGTTGCCACTGATCGGTCCATCTGACAAGGCCATCTCCATCCTTCTGTAATCTAAGGCTATCCTCCTCAGTATTTATCACCCAACCAATCTTCATATCATTCATGAACCAAATGATTAACCCTCCACCATTCAAATCTAAATCTTTTCTATCAACCACATCAGTAAGACCCCAACAGTGAGACATGAACAGACAGAGATTTCTAATTGGGTCATCACTGTCTGCTTCCTGCCACTCAGCATTCTGCGCCAAATTCCTTGGATCTGGAGTTTTTATGTTCACTATCAGTTTCCAATATGGATCCTGATAAAAGCCTTACTGACCTCCAAGCAGATGACAGGAAAGTATTGCCCTTATTTACACACGGGGTCACCTCCTTAAAAAGTGCAATCCCATTGGTCAGACCTGACCCCTCCTTAACACAACCATTCTGACTGGTCTTCATGAACTCCATTCTCTTTAAATGCTGATTAATTCTCTCTCCCAAAATTGTTTCCAACAGACGTCACACGCACGATATTAGCCTGATTAGCCTGTAGCTGTATGGCATATCCCATGCTCCTTCTTGAATAACAGTACCACGTGGTCAGTCCGACGACACCTCTCCTGTGGCCAGAGGGGATTTGAAAATGTTTGCAAGTGTACCTGCTCCTTCCTCCATCACCTCATTCGGTAAACTGAGATACATTTCCACCGTCTTTGGAGATTTATTGGGTTGTAAGAAGGCCAGACCACTCAGAACCATCACTCTCTCTATATATGCTCATTCATTTAATTGTATCACAGACCATCTTCACGATTTCATATCAACCCTGTCCCAGTGAGCACTGACATCATTCACTATAGCCTCTGGGTCCATGCACAAATTCTCACTGTGTTTCGCTCATTATCAATTCAACGTTAATATCACTGTAAAGTCCTTTCAGATTTTTACTTCCTCTCTTAGCACTCCTCCCTCCCAGGCAATGAGCCTGCGATACGATTTGGAGGAGTGTTGGATGTCATTCTGGATGTGGATTAGCATTGGGAAGCTCGGAAATAACGAACACACGACTGTGCTGAGTGTGGTGTAGTGGGATTCATTTGGGATGAGCACAGGGAAGCTGAGGAATAAAACAAAAACTCGATCCCTGGGAAAAGAGGGTGGTACCTCTTCAGGTTCAATAACCAATTAAAGACGGTCTGTCTGAACACAGTCTCTGGAATCTGGACGTGGGAATCATTGCTGAGCAGGGTATGTAGGAAGCAGAGGCAGAAATATACTGAACAATTTCAGATATTCCTCTGAGACCACAAGATATGGGAGCAGAAACAAGGCCATTCAGCCCATCTGATAGTGTGGCACTCACTCAGTACTGACCCACTGACAGACCAGCACTCCCTCAGTAATGACACTCTGACAGTGTAGCACACCCTCAGTACTGACCCCTCTGACAGTGTGGCACTCCCTCAGTACTGACCCTCTGACATTACAACACTCCCTCAGTACTGACCGTCTGACATTGCAGCACCCCTTCAGTACTGACCGCTCTGAAAGTGTGGCTCCACCTCAGTCCACAGTCTCTGACATTACAACACTCCCTCAGTAATGACCCTCTGATAGTGCAGCACTCCCTCAGTACTGACCTTCTGACAGTGCAGCATTCCTTCACTAATGACCCTCTGACAGTGCAGCACTCCGTCAGCACTGACCCTTGACAGTGCAGCACTCCCTCAGTACTGACCCTCTGACAGTGTGACACTTCGTCAGTACTGACCCCTCTGAGAGTGCAGCGCACTCTCAGTAATAAAAGTCTGAGGGTGCAGCACTCCCTCAGCACTGACTCTTTGGCAGTGTAGACCTCCCTCAGCTCTGACCCTTATGACGATGTGGCACTCCCTCAGTACTGATCCTCTGACAGTGTGGCACTTCTTCTGTACTGACCCCTCCGACAGTACCGCACTCCCTCAGTACTGACTCTCTGACAGTGTGGCACTCCCTCAGTGCTGACCCTCTGACATTGCAGCACCCCCTCAATGCTGACCGCTCTGACAGTGTAGCACTCCCTCTGTACTAACCCACTGACAGTGTGGCACTCCCTCAGCCCTGGCACTCTGAGAGTCCAGCACTCCCTCTGCACTGACCCTCTGACAGCGCAGCACTCCCGCAGTACTGACCCTCTGACAGAGCAGCACTCCCGCAGTACTGACCCTCTGACAGCGCAGCACTCCCGCAGTACTGACCCTCTGACAGCGCAGCACTACCGCAGTACTGACCCTCTGATAGTGTGAAACTGTCTCGTTACTGACCCCTCTAACAGTGTTGCATTTCCTCAGGAATGAAATTCTGAGAGTGCAGCACTCCCTCAGCACCGACTCTTTGGCAGTGTAGACCTCCCTCAGCTCTGACCCTCTGTCTGTGTGGCACTCCCTCAGTACTGATCTTCTGACAGTGCAGCACTCCTTCAGTACTGATGCAATGACAGTGTGGCAATCCCTCAGTACTGACTCTCTGGCAGTGTGGCACTCCCCCAGTACTGACCCTCTGAAATTGCAGCACCCCCTCAGTCCTGACCATCTGAAATTGCAGCACCCCCTCAGTACTGACCGCTCTAACAGTGTGGCACTCCCTCAGTACTGCCAGTCTGACAGTGCAGCACTCCCTCAGTACTGACTCTCATACAGAGTGGCACTCCGTCAGTCCTGACCCTCTGACAGTGCGGCACTCCCTCAGCCCTGACCCTCTGACAGTGCCGCACTCCCTCAGAACTGACTCTCTGACAGAGTTGCACTCCATCAGTCCTGACGCTCTGGCAGTGTGGCGCTCCCTCCATACTGACGCACTGACAGTGTGGCACTCCCTCAGCACTGATACTCTGACAATGCAGCACTCCCTCAGTACTGACCCTCTGACAGCGCAGCACTCACGCAATACTGACCCTCTGACATTGCAGCACTCCCTCAGTGCTCACCCTCTGATAGTGTGACAGTCCCTCGGTATTGATCCTCTAAAAGCATGGGAATCCCTCAGTACTGACACTCCGACATTGTGACACTCCCTCAGTCCTGACCCTCTGGCAGTGTGGCACTCCCCCAGTACTGACCCCTCTGACCTTGCAGCACCCCCTCAGTACTGACCGCTCTGACAGTGTAGCACTCCCTCTGTACTAACCATCTGGCAGTGTGGCACTCCCTCAGCGCTTACACTCTGACAGTTCAGCACTCGCTCTGTACTAACCCACTGACAGTGCCGCACTCCCTCAGTCCTGACTCTCTGACAGTGTGGCACTCCCTCAGTTATGAAAATCTGAGAGTGAAGCACTCCCTCAGAACCGACTCATTGGCAGTGTCGACATCCCTCAGCTCTGACCCTCTGACTGTGTGGCACTCCCTCAGTTCTGATCTTCTGACAGTATGGCACTCCCTCAGTACTGACCCCTCTGACAGTGCAGCACTCCCTCAGTACTGACCCCTCTGACAGTGCAGCACTCCCTCAGTTCTGATCTTCTGACAGTGTGGCACTCCCTCAGTACTGACCCTCTGACAGTGCTGCACCCTCTCAGTACTGACCCCTCTGACCATGCAGCACTCCCTCGTTACTGACCCCTCTGACAGTGTGGCACTCCTTCAGTAATGAAACTCTAAGAGTGCAACACTCCCTCAGTACTGACCCTATGACATTGCAGCAATCCCTCAGTGCTGACCCTCCGATAGTTTGACACTGCTCAGTACTGATCCTCTGGCAGTACTGCACTCCCTCATTACTGACCCTCTGACAGTGCTGCAGGTCGTCGCTATTGTCCCTCTGATATTGCAGCATTCCCTCAGTCCTGACCTCCTGACAGTGCAGCACAGCCTCAGTACTGAAACTTTGGCAGTGTAGAGCTCCCTCAGCACTGACTCTTTGGCAGTGCATCACTCCCTCAGTACTGACCCTCCGACCGTGTGGCACTCCCTCAATACTGTCCCTCTGACAATGTGGCACTCCCTCAGTATTGACTCTTTGGCAGTGTAGACCTCCCTCAGCTCTGACCCTTATGATGGTTTGGCACTCCCTCAGTACTGATCCTCTGACAGTGTGGCACTTCCACTGTACTGACCCCTCTGACAGTGCCGCACTCACTCAGTACGGACTCGCTGACAGTGTGGCACTCCCTCTGTCCTGACCCTCTGAAATCGCATCACCCCCTCAATGCTGACCGCTCTGACAGTGTAGCACTCCCTCTGTACTAACCCACTGACAGTGTGGCACTCCCTTAGTACTGACCCTCTGACATTGCAGCACTCCCTCAATACTGACCCTCCGACCGTGTGGCACTCCCTCAATATTGTCCCTCTGACAATGTGGCACTCCATCAGTACTGACCCTCTGACAGTGCAGCACTCCCTCAGAACTGACACTTTGGGAGTGTAGCACTTCCTCAGCACCGTCTCTTTTGCAGCGTAGATCTCCCTCAGCTCTGGCACTCTGACAGTGTGTCACTACCACGGTAATGATCCTCTGACAGTGTGGGACTACCTCAGTACTGACCCTACGACCGTGTGGCACTGCCTCAGTACTGACCCTCCGACAGTGCACCACTCCCTCAGTACTGACTCTCTGAGAGTGCGTCACTCCCTCAGTACTGAACCTCTGACATTGCAGCTCTCCCGCAATACTGTCCCTCTGACAATGTGGCACACCCTCAGTACTGACCCTCTGACAGTGCAGCACTCCCTCAGTACTGACTCTTTGGGAGTGTAGCTCTCCCTCAGCACCGACTCTTTGGGAGGGTAGACCTCCCTCAGATCTGACATTCTGACAGTGTGGCACTACCTCGGAAATGATCCTCTGACAGTGTGACACTTCGTCAGTACTGACCCCTCTGAGTGTGCAGCACTGTCTCAATAATAAAAGTCTAAGGGTGCAGCACTCCCTCAGCACTGACTCTTTGGCAGTGTAGACCTCCCTCAGCTCTGACCCTTATGACGATGTGGCACTCCCTCAGTACTGATCCTCTGACAGAGTGGCACTTCTACTGTACTGACCCCTCTGACAGTGCCGCACTCCCTCAGTACTGACTCTCTGACAGTGTGGCACTCCCTCTGTCCTGACCCTCTGAAATCGCATCACCCCCTCAATGCTGACCGCTCCGACAGTGTCGCACTCCCTCTGTACTAACCCACTGACAGTGTGGCACTCCCTCAGTACTGACCCTCTGACATTGCAGCACTCCCTCAATACTGTCCCTCTGACAATGTGGCACAGCCTCAGTACTGACCCTCTGACAGTGCAGCACTCCCACAGTACTGACACTTTGGGAGTGTAGCACTCCCTCAGCACCGACTCTTTGGCAGTGTAGACCTCCCTCAGATCTGACACTCTGACAGTGTGGCACTCCCTATGTACTGACCCTCTGACAGTGCGACACTCCCTCAGTACTGACCCTCTGACAGTTCAGCACTTCCTCAGTACTGACCCTCTGACAGTGCAGCACTCCCTCAGTACTTACCCTCTGATAGTGTGACATTCCCTCAGTACTGACCCCTCTGACAGTGCCGCACACCCTCAGTACTGACCCCTCTGACAATGTGGCACTCTCTCAGGACTGACCCTCTGGCAGTGTGGCTCTCCCTCAGTACTAACCCTCTGACAGTGTGGCACTCCCTCAGTACTGACCCCTCTGATAGTGTGGCACTCCCTCAGTACTGACCCTCTGACAGTTTGGTACTCCCTCAGTACTGACCTCTCTGATAGTGTGACACTCCCTCAGTACTGACCCCTCTGATAGTGTGGCACTCCCTCAGTACTGACCCCTCTGACAGTGTAGCACTCCCTTAGTACTGACCCTCTCACAGTGTGGCACTCCCTCAGTACTGACCCCTCTGACAGTGTGGCACTCCCTCACTACTAACCCTCTGACAGTGTAGCACTCCTAAATGCTGACCCTCTCACAGTGCAGCACTCCCTCAGTACTGACCCCCTGACAGTGTGACACTCCCTTGATACAAACCCTCTGACAGCGCAGCACTACCTCTGTACTAACCCTCTGACAGTGCAGGACTCCCTCTGTACTAACCCTCTGACAGTGTGGAACTCCCTCAGTACTGACCGACAGACAGTGCACCACTCCCTCAGTGCTAACCCTCTGATAGTGCGGAACTCCCTCAGTACTGACCCTCTGACATGCAGCACACCCTCAGTACTAACCCTCTGACAGTGTGGCACTCCCTCAGTACTGACCGACAGACAGTGCAGCACTCCCTCAGTACTGACCCTGTGACAGTGCAGCACTCCCTCAGCACTGACCCTCTAACAGTGCAGCACTCCCTCAGTACTGACCCTCTGAGAGTGCAGCACTCCCTCAGCACTGACCCTCTGACAGTGCAGCACTCCCTCAGCACTGACCCTCTGACATTGCAGCACTCCCTCTCAACTGACCGCTCTGACAGTGTAGCACTCCATCTGTACTAACCCTCTGACAGTGTGGCACTCCCTCAGAACTGACAATCTGACAGTGCAGCACTCCCTCAGTACTGACCCTCCGACAGTGTGGCACTCCCTCAGTACTGACCCCTCTGACAGTGCAGCACTCCCTCAGTACTGATACTCTGACAGTGTGACACTTCGTCAGTACTGACCCCTCTGAGTGTGCAGCACTCTCTCAGTAATAAAAGTCTAAGGGTGCAGCACTCCCTCAGCACTGACTCTTTGGCAGTGTAGACCTCCCTCAGCTCTGACCCTTATGACGATGTGGCACTCCCTCAGTACTGATCCGCTGACAGTGTGGCACTTCTTCTGTACTGACCCTCTGACAGTGCAGCACTCCCTCAGCACCGACTCTTTGGCAGTGTAGACCTCCCTCAGATCTGACATTCTGACAGGGTGGCACTTCCTCAGAAATGATCTTCTGACAGTGCGACACTTCGTCAGTACTGACCCTCTGAGAGTGCAGCAAACCCTCAGTACTGACTCTTTGGCAGTGTAGACCTCCCTCAGATCTGACACTCTGACAGTTTGGCACTACCTCGGTAATGATCCTCTGACAGTGTGGCACTACCTCAGTAGTGACACTCTGATAGTGCAGCACTCCCTATGTACTGACCCTCTGACAGTGCGACACTCCCTCAGTACTGACCCTCTGACAGTGCAGCACTTCCTCAGTACTGACCCTCTGACAGTGCAACACTCCCTCAGTACTGACCCTCTGATAGTGTGACATTCCCTCAGTACTGACCCCTCTGACAGTGTGGCACTCCCTCAGTACTGACCCCTCTGACAATGTGGCACTCCCTCAGTACTGACCCTCTGGCAGTGTGGCTCTCCCTCAGTACTAACCCTCTGACAGTGTGGCACTCCCTCAGTACTGACCCCTCTGATAGTGTGGCACTCCCTCAGTACTGACCCTCTGGCAGTGTGGCTCTCCCTCAGTACTAACCCTCTGACAGTGTGGCACTCCCTCAGTACTGACCCCTCTGATAGTGTGGCACTCCCTCAGTACTAACCCTCTGACAGTGTGGTACTCCCTCAGTACTGACCCCTCTGATAGTGTGGCACTCCCTCAGTACTGACCCCTCTGATAGTGTGGCACTCCCTCAGTACTGGCCCCTCTGACAGTGTAGCACTCCCTTAGTACTGACCCTCTCACAGTGTGGCACTCCCTCAGTACTGACCCCTCTGACAGTGTGGCACTCCCTCACTACTAACCCTCTGACAGTGTAGCACTCCCTCAGTGCTGACCCTCTCACGGTGCAGCACTCCCTCAGTACTGACCCCCTGACAGTGTGACTCTCCCTCGATACAAACACTCTGACAGCGCTGCACTACCTCTGTACTAACCCTCTGACAGTGCAGGACTCCCTCCGTACTAACCCTCTGACAGTGTGGAACTCCCTCAGTACTGACCGACAGACAGTGCACCACTCCCTCAGTGCTAACCCTCTGATAGTGCGGAACTCCCTCAGTACTGACCGACAGACAGTGCACCTCTCCCTCAGTACTAACCCTCTGACAGTGCAGCACTCCCTCAGTACTGACCGACAGACAGTGCAGCACTCCCTCAGCACTGACCCTCTGACAGTGCAGCACTCCCTCAGCACTGACCCTCTGACAGTGCAGCACTCCCTCTCAACTGACCGCTCTGACAGTGTAGCACTCCATCTGTACTAACCGTCTGACAGTGTGGCACTCCCTCAGAAGTGACAATCTGACAGTGCAGCACTCCCTCAGTACTGACCCTCCGACAGTGTGGCACTCCCTCAGTACTGACCCTCTGACAATGTGGCACTCCCCCAGTACTGACCCCTCTGACAGTGCAGCACTCCCTCAGTACTGATACTCTGACAGTGTGACACTTCGTCAGTACTGACCCCTCTGAGTGTGCAGCACTCTCTCAGTAATAAAAGTCTAAGGGTGCAGCACTGACTCTTTGGCAGTGTAGACCTCGCTCAGCTCTGACCCTTATGACGATGTGGCACTCCCTCAGTACTGATCCTCTGACAGTGTGGCACTTCTTCTGTACTAATCCCTCTGACAGTACCGCACTCCCTCAGTACTGACTCTCTGACAGTGTGGCACTCCCTCAGTGCTGACCCTCTGACATTGCAGCACCCCCTCAATGCTGACCGCTCTGACAGTGTAGCACTCCCTCTGTACTAACCCACTGACAGTGTGGCACTCCCTCAGCACTGGTACTCTGAGAGTTCAGCACTCCCTTTGCACTGACCCTCTGACAGCGCAGCACTCCCGCAGTACTGACCCTCTGACATTGCAGCACTCCCACAGTACTGACTCTCTGACAGCGCAGCACTCCCGCAGTACTGACCCTCTGACAGCGCAGCACTCCCGCAGTACTGACCCTCTGATAGTGTGAAACTGTCTCGTTACTGACCCTCTAACAGTGTGGCATTTCCTCAGTAATGAAACACTGAGAGTGCAGCACTTCCTCCGCACCGACTCTTTGGCAGTGTAGACCTCCCTCAGCTCTGACCCTCTGTCTGTGTGGCACGCCCTCAGTACTGATCTTCTGACAGTGTGGCACTACCTCAGTACTGACCCCTCTGACAGTGCCGCTCTACCTCAGTACTGACTGTCTGACAGTGCAGCACTCCCTCAGTACTGACACTTTGGGAGTGTAGCTCTCCCTCAGCACCGTCTCTTTGGCAGCGTAGACCTCCCTCAGCTCTGACACTCTGACAGTGTGTCACTACCACGGTAATGATCCTCTGACAGTGTGGGTCTACCTCAGTACTGACCCTACGACCGTGTGGCACTCCCGCAGTACTAACCCTCCGACAGTGCACCACTCCCTCAGTACTGACTCTCTGACAGTGCGGCACTCCCTCAATACTGTCCCTCTGACAATGTGGCACTCCCTCAGTACTGACCCTCTGAGAGTGCAGCACTCCCACAGCACTGACTCTTTCGCAGTGTAGACCTCCCTCAGCTCTGACCCTTATGATGGTTTGGCACTACCTCAGTACTGATCCTCTGACAGTGTGGCACTTCTACTGTACTGACCCCTCTGACAGTGCCGCACTCCCTCAGTACGGACTCTCTGACAGTGTGGCACTCCCTCAGTACTGACCCTCTGACATTGCAGCACTCCCTCAATACTGACCCTCCGACCGTGTGGCACTCCCTCAATATTGTCCCTCTGACAATGTGGCACTCCCTCAGTACTGACCCTCTGACAGTGCAGCACTCCCTCAGTACTGACACTTTGGGACTGTAGCACTTCCTCAGCACCGTCTCTTTGGCAGCGTAGACCTCCCTCAGCTCTGACACTCTGACAGTGTGTCACTACCATGGTAATGATCCTCTGACAGTGTGGGACTACCTCAGTACTGACCCTACGACCGTGTGGCACTCCCTCAGTACTGACCCTCCGACAGTGCACCACTCCCTCAGTACTGACTCTCTGAGAGTGCGTCACTCCCTCAGTACTGAACCTCTGACATTGCAGCTCTCCCTCAATACTGTCCCTCTGACAATGTGGCACACCCTCAGTACTGACCCTCTGACAGTGCAGCACTCCCTCAGTACTGACCGACAGACAGTGCACCACTCCCTCAGTGCTAACCCTCTGATAGTGCGGAACTCCCTCAGTACTGACCCTCTGACATGCAGCACACCCTCAGTACTAACCCTCTGACAGTGTGGCACTCCCTCAGTACTGACCGACAGACAGTGCAGCACTCCCTCAGTACTGACCCTGTGACAGTGCAGCACTCCCTCAGCACTGACCCTCTAACAGTGCAGCACTCCCTCAGTACTGACCCTCTGAGAGTGCAGCACTCCCTCAGCACTGACCCTCTGACAGTGCAGCACTCCCTCAGCACTGACCCTCTGACATTGCAGCACTCCCTCTCAACTGACCGCTCTGACAGTGTAGCACTCCATCTGTACTAACCCTCTGACAGTGTGGCACTCCCTCAGAACTGACAATCTGACAGTGCAGCACTCCCTCAGTACTGACCCTCCGACAGTGTGGCACTCCCTCAGTACTGACCCCTCTGACAGTGCAGCACTCCCTCAGTACTGATACTCTGACAGTGTGACACTTCGTCAGTACTGACCCCTCTGAGTGTGCAGCACTCTCTCAGTAATAAAAGTCTAAGGGTGCAGCACTCCCTCAGCACTGACTCTTTGGCAGTGTAGACCTCCCTCAGCTCTGACCCTTATGACGATGTGGCACTCCCTCAGTACTGATCCGCTGACAGTGTGGCACTTCTTCTGTACTGACCCTCTGACAGTGCAGCACTCCCTCAGCACCGACTCTTTGGCAGTGTAGACCTCCCTCAGATCTGACATTCTGACAGGGTGGCACTTCCTCAGAAATGATCTTCTGACAGTGCGACACTTCGTCAGTACTGACCCTCTGAGAGTGCAGCAAACCCTCAGTACTGACTCTTTGGCAGTGTAGACCTCCCTCAGATCTGACACTCTGACAGTTTGGCACTACCTCGGTAATGATCCTCTGACAGTGTGGCACTACCTCAGTAGTGACACTCTGATAGTGCAGCACTCCCTATGTACTGACCCTCTGACAGTGCGACACTCCCTCAGTACTGACCCTCTGACAGTGCAGCACTTCCTCAGTACTGACCCTCTGACAGTGCAACACTCCCTCAGTACTGACCCTCTGATAGTGTGACATTCCCTCAGTACTGACCCCTCTGACAGTGTGGCACTCCCTCAGTACTGACCCCTCTGACAATGTGGCACTCCCTCAGTACTGACCCTCTGGCAGTGTGGCTCTCCCTCAGTACTAACCCTCTGACAGTGTGGCACTCCCTCAGTACTGACCCCTCTGATAGTGTGGCACTCCCTCAGTACTGACCCTCTGGCAGTGTGGCTCTCCCTCAGTACTAACCCTCTGACAGTGTGGCACTCCCTCAGTACTGACCCCTCTGATAGTGTGGCACTCCCTCAGTACTAACCCTCTGACAGTGTGGTACTCCCTCAGTACTGACCCCTCTGATAGTGTGGCACTCCCTCAGTACTGACCCCTCTGATAGTGTGGCACTCCCTCAGTACTGGCCCCTCTGACAGTGTAGCACTCCCTTAGTACTGACCCTCTCACAGTGTGGCACTCCCTCAGTACTGACCCCTCTGACAGTGTGGCACTCCCTCACTACTAACCCTCTGACAGTGTAGCACTCCCTCAGTGCTGACCCTCTCACGGTGCAGCACTCCCTCAGTACTGACCCCCTGACAGTGTGACTCTCCCTCGATACAAACACTCTGACAGCGCTGCACTACCTCTGTACTAACCCTCTGACAGTGCAGGACTCCCTCCGTACTAACCCTCTGACAGTGTGGAACTCCCTCAGTACTGACCGACAGACAGTGCACCACTCCCTCAGTGCTAACCCTCTGATAGTGCGGAACTCCCTCAGTACTGACCGACAGACAGTGCACCTCTCCCTCAGTACTAACCCTCTGACAGTGCAGCACTCCCTCAGTACTGACCGACAGACAGTGCAGCACTCCCTCAGCACTGACCCTCTGACAGTGCAGCACTCCCTCAGCACTGACCCTCTGACAGTGCAGCACTCCCTCTCAACTGACCGCTCTGACAGTGTAGCACTCCATCTGTACTAACCGTCTGACAGTGTGGCACTCCCTCAGAAGTGACAATCTGACAGTGCAGCACTCCCTCAGTACTGACCCTCCGACAGTGTGGCACTCCCTCAGTACTGACCCTCTGACAATGTGGCACTCCCCCAGTACTGACCCCTCTGACAGTGCAGCACTCCCTCAGTACTGATACTCTGACAGTGTGACACTTCGTCAGTACTGACCCCTCTGAGTGTGCAGCACTCTCTCAGTAATAAAAGTCTAAGGGTGCAGCACTGACTCTTTGGCAGTGTAGACCTCGCTCAGCTCTGACCCTTATGACGATGTGGCACTCCCTCAGTACTGATCCTCTGACAGTGTGGCACTTCTTCTGTACTAATCCCTCTGACAGTACCGCACTCCCTCAGTACTGACTCTCTGACAGTGTGGCACTCCCTCAGTGCTGACCCTCTGACATTGCAGCACCCCCTCAATGCTGACCGCTCTGACAGTGTAGCACTCCCTCTGTACTAACCCACTGACAGTGTGGCACTCCCTCAGCACTGGTACTCTGAGAGTTCAGCACTCCCTTTGCACTGACCCTCTGACAGCGCAGCACTCCCGCAGTACTGACCCTCTGACATTGCAGCACTCCCACAGTACTGACTCTCTGACAGCGCAGCACTCCCGCAGTACTGACCCTCTGACAGCGCAGCACTCCCGCAGTACTGACCCTCTGATAGTGTGAAACTGTCTCGTTACTGACCCTCTAACAGTGTGGCATTTCCTCAGTAATGAAACACTGAGAGTGCAGCACTTCCTCCGCACCGACTCTTTGGCAGTGTAGACCTCCCTCAGCTCTGACCCTCTGTCTGTGTGGCACGCCCTCAGTACTGATCTTCTGACAGTGTGGCACTACCTCAGTACTGACCCCTCTGACAGTGCCGCTCTACCTCAGTACTGACTGTCTGACAGTGCAGCACTCCCTCAGTACTGACACTTTGGGAGTGTAGCTCTCCCTCAGCACCGTCTCTTTGGCAGCGTAGACCTCCCTCAGCTCTGACACTCTGACAGTGTGTCACTACCACGGTAATGATCCTCTGACAGTGTGGGTCTACCTCAGTACTGACCCTACGACCGTGTGGCACTCCCGCAGTACTAACCCTCCGACAGTGCACCACTCCCTCAGTACTGACTCTCTGACAGTGCGGCACTCCCTCAATACTGTCCCTCTGACAATGTGGCACTCCCTCAGTACTGACCCTCTGAGAGTGCAGCACTCCCACAGCACTGACTCTTTCGCAGTGTAGACCTCCCTCAGCTCTGACCCTTATGATGGTTTGGCACTACCTCAGTACTGATCCTCTGACAGTGTGGCACTTCTACTGTACTGACCCCTCTGACAGTGCCGCACTCCCTCAGTACGGACTCTCTGACAGTGTGGCACTCCCTCAGTACTGACCCTCTGACATTGCAGCACTCCCTCAATACTGACCCTCCGACCGTGTGGCACTCCCTCAATATTGTCCCTCTGACAATGTGGCACTCCCTCAGTACTGACCCTCTGACAGTGCAGCACTCCCTCAGTACTGACACTTTGGGACTGTAGCACTTCCTCAGCACCGTCTCTTTGGCAGCGTAGACCTCCCTCAGCTCTGACACTCTGACAGTGTGTCACTACCATGGTAATGATCCTCTGACAGTGTGGGACTACCTCAGTACTGACCCTACGACCGTGTGGCACTCCCTCAGTACTGACCCTCCGACAGTGCACCACTCCCTCAGTACTGACTCTCTGAGAGTGCGTCACTCCCTCAGTACTGAACCTCTGACATTGCAGCTCTCCCTCAATACTGTCCCTCTGACAATGTGGCACACCCTCAGTACTGACCCTCTGACAGTGCAGCACTCCCTCAGTACTGACTCTTTGGGAGTGTAGCTCTCCCTCAGCACCGACTCTTTGGGAGGGTAGACCTCCCTCAGATCTGACATTCTGACAGTGTGGCACTACCTCGGTAATGATCCTCTGACAGTGTGACACTTCGTCAGTACTGACCCCTCTGAGAGTGCAGCACTGTCTCAGTAATAAAAGTCTGAGAGTGCAGCACTCCCTCAGCACTGACTCTTTGGCAGTGTAGACCTCCCTCAGCTCTGACCCTTATGACGATGTGGCACTCCCTCAGTACTGATCCTCTGACAGTGTGGCACTTCTGCTGTACTGACCCCTCTGACAGTGCCGCACTCCCTCAGTACTGACTCTCTGACAGTGTGGCACACCCTCTGTCCTGACCCACTGAAACCGCATCACCACCTCAATGCTGACCGCTCTGACAGTGTAGCACTCCCTCTGTACTAACCCACTGACAGTGTGGCACTCCCTCAGTACTGACCCTCTGACATTGCAGCACTCCCTCAATACTGTCCCTCTGACAATGTGGCACACCCTCAGTACTGACCCTCTGACAGTGCAGCACTCGCACAGTACTGACACTTTGGGAGTGTAGCACTCCCTCAGCACCGACTCTTTGGCAGTGTAGACCTCCCTCAGATCTGACACTCTGACAGTGTGGCACTACCTCGGTAATGATCCTCTGACAGTGTGGCACTCCCACAGAACTGACAATCTGACAGTGCAGCACTCCCTCAGTACTGACCCTCCGACAGTGTGGCACTCCCTCAGTACTGACCCTCTGACAATGTGGCACTCCCCCAGTACTGACCCCTCTGACAGTGCAGCACTCCCTCAGTACTGATACTCTGACAGTGTGACACTTCGTCAGTACTGACCCCTCTGAGTGTGCAGCACTCTCTCAGTAATAAAAGTCTAAGGGTGCAGCACACCCTCAGCACTGACTCTTTGGCAGTGTAGACCTCCCTCAGCTCTGACCCTTATGACGATGTGGCACTCCCTCAGTACTGATCCTCTGACAGTGTGGCACTTCTTCTGTACTGACCCCTCTGACAGTACCGCACTCCCTCAGTACTGACTCTCTGACAGTGTGGCACTCACTCAGTGCTGACCCTCTGACATTGCAGCACCCCCTCAATGCTGACCGCTCTGACAGTGTAACACTCCCTCTGTACTAACCCACTGACAGTGTGGCACTCCCTCAGCACTGGTACTCTGAGAGTTCAGCACTCCCTCTGCACTGACCCTCTGACAGTGCAGCACTCCCGCAGTACTGACCCTCTGACATTGCAGCACTCCCACAGTACTGACTCTCTGACAGCGCAGCACTCCCGGAGTACTGACCCTCTGACAGCGCAGCACTCCCGCAGTACTGACCCTCTGATAGTGTGAAACTGTCTCGTTACTGACCCTCTAACAGTGTGGCATTTCCTCAGTAATGAAACTCTGAGAGTGCAGCACTTCCTCCGCACCGACTCTTTGGCAGTGTCGACCTCCCTCAGCTCTGACCCTCTGTCTGTGTGGCACTCCCTCAGTACTGATCTTCTGACAGTGTGGCACTACCTCAGTACTGACCCCTCTGACAGTGCCGCACTACCTCAGTACTGACTGTCTGACAGTGCAGCACTCCCTCAGTACTGACACTTTGGGAGTGTAGCTCTCCCTCAGCACCGTCTCTTTGGCAGCGTAGACCTCCCTCAGCTCTGACACTCTGACAGTGTGTCACTACCACGGTAATGATCCTCTGACAGTGTGGGTCTACCTCAGTACTGACCCTACGACCGTGTGGCACTCCCGCAGTACTAACCCTCCGACAGTGCACCACTCCCTCAGTACTGACTCTCTGACAGTGCGGCACTCCCTCAATACTGTCCCTCTGACAATGTGCCACTCCCTCAGTACTGACCCTCTGAGAGTGCAGCACTCCCACAGCACTGACTCTTTCGCAGTGTAGACCTCCCTCAGCTCTGACCCTTATGATGGTTTGGCACTACCTCAGTACTGATCCTCTGACAGTGTGGCACTTCTACTGTACAGACCACTCTGACAGTGCCGCACTCCCTCAGTACGGACTCTCTGACAGTGTGGCACTCCCTCTGTACTAACCCACTGACAGTGTGGCACTCCCTAGTACTGACCCTCTGACATTGCAGCACTCCCTCAATACTGACCCTCCGACCGTGTGGTACTCCCTCAATATTGTCCCTCTGACAATGTGGCACTCCCTCAGTACTGACCCTCTGACAGTGCAGCACTCCCTCAGTACTGACACTTTGGGACTGTAGCACTTCCTCAGCACCGTCTCTTTGGCAGCGTAGACCTCCCTCAGCTCTGACACTCTGACAGTGTGTCACTACCATGGTAATGATCCTCTGACAGTGTGGGACTACCTCAGTACTGACCCTACGACCGTGTGGCACTCCCTCAGTACTGACCCTCCGACAGTGCACCACTCCCTCAGTACTGACTCTCTGAGAGTGCGTCACTCCCTCAGTACTGAACCTCTGACATTGCAGCTCTCCCTCAATACTGTCCCTCTGACAATGTGGCACACCCTCAGTACTGACCCTCTGACAGTTCAGCACTCCCTCAGTACTGACTCTTTGGGAGTGTAGCTCTCCCTCAGCACCGACTCTTTGGGAGGGTAGACCTCCCTCAGATCTGACATTCTGACAGTGTGGCACTACCTCGGTAATGATCCTCTGACAGTGTGACACTACGTCAGTACTGACCCCTCTGAGAGTGCTGCACTCCCTCAGTACTGACCCTCTGACAGTGTGACACTTCGTCAGTACTGACCCCTCTGAGAGTGCAGCACTGTCTCAGTAATAAAAGTCTGAGAGTGCAGCACTCCCTCAGCACTGACTCTTTGGCAGTGTAGACCTCCCTCAGCTCTGACCATTATGACGATGTGGCACTCCCTCAGTACTGATCCTCTGACAGTGTGGCACTTCTGCTGTACTGACCCCTCTGACAGTGCCGCACTCCCTCAGTACTGACTCTCTGACAGTGTGGCACTCCCTCTGTCCTGACCCACTGAAATCGCATCACCCCCTCAATGCTGACCGCTCTGACAGTGTAGCACTCCCTCTGTACTAACCCACTGACAGTGTGGCACTCCCTCAGTACTGACCCTCTGACATTGCAGCACTCCCTCAATACTGTCCCTCTGACAATGTGGCACACCCTCAGTACTGACCCTCTGACAGTGCAGCACTCCCACAGTACTGACACTTTGGGAGTGTAGCACTCCCTCAGCACCGACTCTTTGGCAGTGTAGACCTCCCTCAGATCTGACACTCTGACAGTGTGGCACTACCTCGGTAATGATCCTCTGACAGTGTGGCAGTACCTCAGTAGTGACACTCTGATAGTGCAGCACTCCCTATGTACTGACCCTCTGACAGTGCGACACTCCCTCAGTACTGACCCTCTGACAGTGCAGCACTTCCTCAGTACTGACCCTCTGACAGTGCAGCACTCCCTCAGTACTGACCCTCTGATAGTGTGACATTCCCTCAGTACTGACCCCTCTGACAGTGTGGCACTCCCTCAGTACTGACCCCTCTGACAATGTGGCACTCCCTCAGTACTGACCCTCTGGCAGTGTGGCTCTCCCTCTGTACTAACCCTCTGACAGTGTGGCACTCCCTCAGTACTGACCCCTCTGATAGTGTGGCACTCCCTCAGTAATGACCCTCTGACAGTGTGGTACTCCCTCAGTACTGACCTCTCTGATAGTGTGGCACTCCCTCAATACTGACCCCTCTGATAGTGTGGCACTCCCTCAGTACTGGCCCCTCTGACAGTGTAGCACTCCCTTAGTACTGACCCTCTCACAGTGTGGCACTCCCTCAGTACTGACCCCTCTGACAGTGTGGCACTCCCTCACTACTAACCCTCTGACAGTGTAGCACTCCCTCAGTGCTGACCCTCTCACAGAGCAGCACTCCCTCAGTACTGACCCCCTGACAGTGTGACACTCCCGCGATACAAACCCTCTGACAGCGCAGCACTACCTCTGTACTAACCCTCTGACAGTGCAGACTCCCTCCGTACTAACCCTCTGACAGTGTGGAACTCCCTCAGTACTGACCGACAGACAGTGCACCACTCCCTCAGTGCTAACCCTCTGATAGTGCGGAACTCCCTCAGTACTAACCGACAGACAGTGCACCACTCCCTCAGTACTAACCCTCTGACAGTGCAGCACTCCCTCAGTACTGACCCTCTGACAGTACAGCACTCCCTCAGCACTGACCCTCTGACAGTGCAGCACTCCCTCATCACTGACCCTCTGACAGGGCAGCACTCCCTCTCAACTGACCGCTCTGACAGTGTAGCACTCCATCTGTACTAACCCTCTGACAGTGTGGCACTCCCACAGAACTGACAATCTGACAGTGCAGCACTCCCTCAGTACTGACCCTCCGACAGTGTGGCACTCCCTCAGTACTGACCCTCTGACAATGTGGCACTCCCCCAGTACTGACCCCTCTGACAGTGCAGCACTCCCTCAGTACTGATACTCTGACAGTGTGACACTTCGTCAGTACTGACCCCTCTGAGTGTGCAGCACTCTCTCAGTAATAAAAGTCTAAGGGTGCAGCACTCCCTCAGCACTGACTCTTTGGCAGTGTAGACCTCCCTCAGCTCTGACCCTTATGACGTTGTGGCACTCCCTCAGTACTGATCCTCTGACAGTGTGGCACTTCTTCTGTACTGACCCCTCTGACAGTACCGCACTTCCTCAGTACTGACTCTCTGACATTGCAGCACCCCCTCAATGCTGACCGCTCTGGCAGTGTAACACTCCCTCTGTACTAACCCACTGACAGTGTGGCACTCCCTCAGCACTGGTACTCTGAGAGTTCAGCACTCCCTCTGCACTGACCCTCTGACAGAGCAGCACTCCCGCAGTACTGACCCTCTGACATTGCAGCACTCCCGCAGTACTGACCCTCAGACAGCGCAGCACTCCCGCAGTACTGACCCTCTGACAGCGCAGCACTCCCGCAGTACTGACCCTCTGATAGTGTGAAACTGTCTCGTTACTGACCCTCTAACAGTGTGGCATTTCCTCAGTAATGAAACTCTGAGAGTGCAGCACTTCCTCCGCACCGACTCTTTGGCAGTGTAGACCTCCCTCAGCTCTGACCCTCTGTCTGTGTGGCACTCCCTCAGTACTGATCTTCTGACAGTGTGGCACTTCCTCAGTACTGACCCCTCTGACAGTGCCGCACTACCTCAGTACTGACTGTCTGACAGTGCAACAATCCTTCAGTACTGATGCAATCACAGTGTGGCACTACCTCAGTACTGACTCTCTGGCAGCGTGACACTCCCCCAGTACTGACCCTCTGAAATTGCAGCATCCCCTCAGTCCTGACCCTCTGACAGTGTGGCGCTCCCTCCATACTGACGCACTGACAGTGTGGCACTCCCTCAGCACTGATACTCTGACAATGCAGCACTCCTTCAGTACTGACCCTCTGACAGCGCAGCACTCACGCAGTACTGACCCTCTGACATTGCAGCACTCCCTCAGTGCTGACCCTCTGATAATGTGACAGTCCCTCGGTATTGATCCTCTATAAGCATGGGAATCGCTCAGTACTGACACTCCGACATTGTGACACTCCCTCAGTCCTGACCCTCTAGCAGTGTGGCACTCCCCCAGTACTGACCCCTCTAACCTTGCAGCACCCCCTCAGTACCGGCCGCTCTGACAGTGTAGCACTCCCTCTGTACTAACCCACTGACAGTGCCGCACTCCCTCAGTCCTGACTCTCTGACAGTGTGGCGCTCCCTCAGTAATGAAACTCTGAGAGTGAAGCACTCCCTCAGCACCGACTCATTGGCAGTGTAGACATCCCTCAGCTCTGACCCTCTGACTGTGTGGCACTCCCTCAGTTCTGATCTTCTGACAGTATGGCACTCCCTCAGTACTGACCCCTCTGACAGTGCAGCACTCCCTCAGTACTGACCCCTCTGACAGTGCAGCACTCCCTCAGTTCTGATCTTCTGACAGTGTGGCACTCCCTCAGTACTGACCCTCTAACAGTGCTGCACCCCCTCAGTACTGACCCCTCTGACCATGCAGCACTCCCTCGTTACTGACCCCTCTGACAGTGTGGCACTCCTTCAGTAATGAAACTCTGAGAGTGCAACACTCCCTCAGTACTGAACCTATGACATTGCAGCAATCCCTCAGTGCTGACCCTCCGATAGTTTGACACTGCTCAGTACTGATCCTCTGGCAGTACTGCACTCCCTCAGTACTGACCCTCTGACAGTGCTGCAGTTCGTCGCAATTGTCCCTCTGATATTGCAACATTCCCTCAGTCCTGACCTCCTGACAGTGCAGCACAGCCTCAGTACTGAAACTTTGGCAGTGTAGAGCTCCCGCAGCACTGACACTTTGGCAGTGCACCACTCCCTCAGTACTGAACCTCTGACAGTGCAGCACTCCCTCAGTACTGACACTTTGGGAGTGTAGCGCTCCCTCAGCACCGTCTCTTTGGCAGCGTAGACCTCCCTCAGCACTGACACTCTGACAGTGTGTCACTACCACGGTAATGATCCTCTGACAGCGTGGGTCTACCTCAGTACTGACCCTACGACCGTGTGGCACTCCCTCAGTACTAACCCTCCGACAGTGCACCACTCCCTCAGTACTGACTCTCTGACAGTGCGGCACTCCCTCAATACTGTCCCTCTGACAGTGCGACACTTGGTCAGTACTGACCCTCTGAGAGTGCAGCACTCCCTCAGCACTGACTCTTTGGCAGTGTAGACCTCCCTCAGCTCTGACCCTTATGATGGTTTGGCACTCCCTCAGTACTGATCCTCTGACAGTGTGGCACTTCTACTGTACTGACCACTCTGACAGTGCCGCATACCCTCAGTACGGACTCTCTGACAGTGTGGCACTCCCTCTGTCCTGACCCTCTGAAATCGCATCACCCCCTCAATGCTGACCGCTCTGACAGTGTAGCACTCCCTCTGTACTAACCCACTGACAGTGTGGCACTCCCTCAGTACTGACCTTCTGACATTGCAGCACTCCCTCAATACTGACCCTCCGACCGTGTGGCACTCCCTCAATATTATCCCTCTGACAATGTGGCACTCCCTCAGTACTGACCCTCTGACAGTGCAGCACTCCCTCTGTACTAACCCACTGACAGTGTGGCACTCCCTCAGTACTGACCCTCTGACAGTGCAGCACTCCCTCAGTACTGACACTTTGGGAGTGTAGCACTTCCTCAGCACCGTCTCTTTGGCAGCGTAGACCTCCCTCAGCTCTGACACTCTGACAGTGTGTCACTACCACGGTAATGATCCTCTGACAGTGTGGGACTACCTCAGTACTGACCCTACGACCGTGTGGCACTCCCTCAGTACTGACCCTCCGACAGTGCACCACTCCCTCAGTACTGACTCTCTGAGAGTGCGTCACTCCCTCAGTACTGAACCTCTGACATTGCAGCTCTCCCTCAATACTGTCCCTCTGACAATGTGGCACACCCTCAGTACTGACCCTCTGACAGTGCAGCACTCCCTCAGTACTGACTCTTTGGGAGTGTAGCTCTCCCTCAGCACCGACTCTTTGGGAGGGTAGACCTCCCTCAGATCTGACATTCTGACAGTGTGGCACTACCTCGGTAATGATCCTCTGACAGTGTGACACTTCGTCAGTACTGACCCCTCTGAGAGTGCAGCACTCCCTCAGTACTGACCCTCTGACAGTGTGACACTTCGTCAGGACTGACCCCTCTGAGAGTGCAGCACTGTCTCAGTAATAAAAGTCTGAGAGTGCAGCACTCCCTCAGCACTGACTCTTTGGCAGTGTCGACCTCCCTCAGCTCTGACCCTTATGACGATGTGGCACTCCCTCAGTACTGATCCTCTGACAGTGTGGCACTTCTACTGCACTGACCCCTCTGACAGTACCGCACTCCCTCAGTACTGACTCTCTGACAGTGTGACACTCCCTCTGTCCTGACCCTCTGAAATCGCATCACCCCCTCAATGCTGACCGTTCTGACAGTGTAGCACTCCCTCTGTACTAACCCACTGACATTGCAGCACACCCTCAATACTGTCCCTCTGACAATGTGGCACACCCTCAGTACTGACCCTCTGACAGTGCAGCACTCCCACAGTACTGACACTTTAGGAGTGTAGCACTCCCTCAGCACCGACTCTTTGGCAGCGTAGACCTCCCTCAGCTCTGACACTCTGACAGTGTGTCACTACCACGGTAATGATCCTCTGACAGTGTGGGTCTACCTCAGTACTGACCCTACGACCGTGTGGCACTCCCTCAGTACTAACCCTCTGACAGTGCAGCACTCCCTCAGTACTGACTCTCTGACAGTGTGACACTTCGTCAGTACTGACCCCTCTGAGTGTGCAGCACTCTCTCAGTAATAAAAGTCTAAGGGTGCAGCACTCCCTCAGCACTGACTCATTGGCAGTGTAGACCTCCCTCAGCTCTGACCCTTATGACGATGTGGCACTCCCTCAGTACTGATCCTCTGACAGTGTGGCACTTCTTCTGTACTGACCCCTCTGACAGTACCGCACTCCCTCAGTACTGACCCTCCGACAGTGCACCACTCCCTCAGTACTGACTCTCTGACAGTGCGGCACTCCCTCAATACTGTCCCTCTGACAGTGCGACACTTCGTCAGTACTGACCCTCTGAGAGTGCAGCACTCCCTCAGCACTGACTCTTTGGCAGTGTAGACCTCCCTCAGCTCTGACCCTTATGATGGTTTGGCACTCCCTCAGTACTGATCCTCTGACAGTGTGGCACTTCTACTGTACTGACCCCTCTGACAGTGCCGCACTCCCTCAGTACGGACTCTCTGTCAGTGTGGCACTCCCTCTGTCCTGACCCTCTGAAATCGCCTCACCCCCTCAATGCTGACCGCTCTGACAGTGTAGCACTCCCTCTGTACTAACCCACTGACAGTGTGGCACTCCCTCAGTACTGACCCTCTGACATTGCAGCACTCCCTCAATACTGACACTCCGACCGTGTGTCACTCCCTCAATATTGTCCCTCTGACAATGTGGCACTCCCTCAGTACTGACCTTCTGACAGTGCAGCACTCCCTCTGTACTAACCCACTGACAGTGTGGCACTCCCTCAGTACTGACCCTCTGACAGTGCAGCACTCCCTCAGTACTGACACTTTGGGAGTGTAGCACTTCCTCAGCACCGTCTCTTTGGCAGCGTAGACCTCCCTCAGCTCTGACACTCTGACAGTGTGTCACTACCACGGTAATGATCCTCTGACAGTGTGGGACTACCTCAGTACTGACCCTACGACCGTGTGGCACTCCCTCAGTACTGACCCTCCGACAGTGCACCACTCCCTCAGTACTGACTCTCTGAGAGTGCGTCACTCCCTCAGTACTGAATCTCTGACATTGCAGCTCTCCCTCAATACTGTCCCTCTGACAATGTGGCACACCCTCAGTACTGACCCTCTGACAGTGCAGCACTCCCTCAGTACTGACTCTTTGGGAGTGTAGCTCTCCCTCAGCACCGACTCTTTGGGAGGGTAGACCTCCCTCAGATCTGACATTCTGACAGTGTGGCACTACCTCGGTAATGATCCTCTGACAGTGTGACACTTCGTCAGTACTGACCCCTCTGAGAGTGCAGCACTCCCTCAGTACTGACCCTCTGACAGTGTGACACTTCGTCAGTACTGACCCCTCTGAGAGTGCAGCGCACTCTCAGTAATAAAAGTCTGAGGGTGCAGCACTCCCTCAGCACTGACTCTTTGGCAGTGTAGACCTCCCTCAGCTCTGACCCTTATGACGATGTGGCACTCCCTCAGTACTGATCCTCTGACAGTGTGGCACTTCTACTGCACTGACCCCTCTGACAGTGCCGCACTCCCTCAGTACTGACTCTCTGACAGTGTGACACTACCTCTGTCCTGACCCACTGAAATCGCATCACCCCCTCAATGCTGACCGCTCTGACAGTGTAGCACTCCCTCTGTACTAACCCACTGACATTGCAGCACTCCCTCAATACTGTCCCTCTGACAATGTGGCACACCCTCAGTACTGACCCTCTGACAGTGCAGCACTCCCACAGTACTGACACTTTGGGAGTGTAGCACTCCCTCAGCACCGACTCTTTGGCAGCGTAGACCTCCCTCAGCTCTGACACTCTGACAGTGTGTCACTACCACGGTAATGATCCTCTGACAGTGTGGGTCTACCTCAGTACTGACCCTACGACCGTGTGGCACTCCCTCAGTACTAACCCTCTGACAGTGCAGCACTCCCTCAGTACTGACTCTCTGACAGTGTGACACTTCGTCAGTACTGACCCCTCTGAGTGTGCAGCACTCTCTCAGTAATAAAAGTCTAAGGGTGCAGCACTCCCTCAGCACTGACTCATTGGCAGTGTAGACCTCCCTCAGCTCTGACCCTTATGACGATGTGGCACTCCCTCAGTACTGATCCTCTGACAGTGTGGCACTTCTTCTGTACTGACCCCTCTGACAGTACCGCACTCCCTCAGTACTGACCCTCCGACAGTGCACCACTCCCTCAGTACTGACTCTCTGACAGTGCGGCACTCCCTCAATACTGTCCCTCTGACAGTGCGACACTTCGTCAGTACTGACCCTCTGAGAGTGCAGCACTCCCTCAGCACTGACTCTTTGGCAGTGTAGACCTCCCTCAGCTCTGACCCTTATGATGGTTTGGCACTCCCTCAGTACTGATCCTCTGACAGTGTGGCACTTCTACTGTACTGACCCCTCTGACAGTGCCGCACTCCCTCAGTACGGACTCTCTGTCAGTGTGGCACTCCCTCTGTCCTGACCCTCTGAAATCGCATCACCCCCTCAATGCTGACCGCTCTGACAGTGTAGCACTCCCTCTGTACTAACCCACTGACAGTGTGGCATTCCCTCAGTACTGACCCTCTGACATTGCAGCACTCCCTCAATACTGACACTCCGACCGTGTGGCACTCCCTCAATATTGTCCCTCTGACAATGTGGCACTCCCTCAGTACTGACCCTCTGACAGTGCAGCACTCCCTCTGTACTAACCCACTGACAGTGTGGCACTCCCTCAGTACTGACCCTCTGACAGTGCAGCACTCCCTCAGTACTGACACTTTGGGACTGTAGCACTTCCTCAGCACCGTCTCTTTGGCAGCGTAGACCTCCCTCAGCTCTGACACTCTGACAGTGTGTCACTACCACGGTAATGATCCTCTGACAGTGTGGGACTACCTCAGTACTGACCCTACGACCGTGTGGCACTCCCTCAGTACTGACCCTCCGACAGTGCACCACTCCCTCAGTACTGACTCTCTGAGAGTGCGTCACTCCCTCAGTACTGAATCTCTGACATTGCAGCTCTCCCTCAATACTGTCCCTCTGACAATGTGGCACACCCTCAGTACTGACCCTCTGACAGTGCAGCACTCCCTCAGTACTGACTCTTTGGGAGTGTAGCTCTCCCTCAGCACCGACTCTTTGGGAGGGTAGACCTCCCTCAGATCTGACATTCTGACAGTGTGGCACTACCTCGGTAATGATCCTCTGACAGTGTGACACTTCGTCAGTACTGACCCCTCTGAGAGTGCAGCACTCCTTCAGTAGTGACCCTCTGACAGTGTGACACTTCGTCAGTACTGACCCCTCTGAGAGTGCAGCACTGTCTCAGTAATAAAAGTCTGAGAGTGCAGCACTCCCTCAGCACTGACTCTTTGGCAGTGTAGACCTCCCTCAGCTCTGACCCTTATGACGATGTGGCACTCCCTCAGTACTGATCCTCTGACAGTGTGGCACTTCTACTGCACTGACCCCTCTGACAGTGCCGCACTCCCTCAGTACTGACTCTCTGACAGTGTGACACTCCCTCTGTCCTGACCCTCTGAAATCGCATCACCCCCTCAATGCTGACCGCTCTGACAGTGTAGCACTCCCTCTGTACTAACCCACTGATATTGCAGCACTCCCTCAATACTGTCCCTCTGACAATGTGGCACACCCTCAGTACTGACCCTCTGACAGTGCAGCACTCCCACAGTACTGACACTTTAGGAGTGTAGCACTCCCTCAGCACCGACTCTTTGGCAGCGTAGACCTCCCTCAGCTCTGACACTCTGACAGTGTGTCACTACCACGGTAATGATCCTCTGACAGTGTGGGTCTACCTCAGTACTGACCCTACGACCGTGTGGCACTCCCTCAGTACTAACCCTCTGACAGTGCAGCACTCCCTCAGTACTGACTCTCTGACAGTGTGACACTTCGTCAGTACTGACCCCTCTGAGTGTGCAGCACTCTCTCAGTAATAAAAGTCTAAGGGTGCAGCACTCCCTCAGCACTGACTCATTGGCAGTGTAGACCTCCCTCAGCTCTGACCCTTATGACGATGTGGCACTCCCTCAGTACTGATCCTCTGACAGTGTGGCACTTCTTCTGTACTGACCCCTCTGACAGTACCGCACTCCCTCAGTACTGACCCTCCGACAGTGCACCACTCCCTCAGTACTGACTCTCTGACAGTGCGGCACTCCCTCAATACTGTCCCTCTGACAGTGCGACACTTCGTCAGTACTGACCCTCTGAGAGTGCAGCACTCCCTCAGCACTGACTCTTTGGCAGTGTAGACCTCCCTCAGCTCTGACCCTTATGATGGTTTGGCACTCCCTCAGTACTGATCCTCTGACAGTGTGGCACTTCTACTGTACTGACCCCTCTGACAGTGCCGCACTCCCTCAGTACGGACTCTCTGTCAGTGTGGCACTCCCTCTGTCCTGACCCTCTGAAATCGCCTCACCCCCTCAATGCTGACCGCTCTGACAGTGTAGCACTCCCTCTGTACTAACCCACTGACAGTGTGGCACTCCCTCAGTACTGACCCTCTGACATTGCAGCACTCCCTCAATACTGACACTCCGACCGTGTGGCACTCCCTCAATATTGTCCCTCTGACAATGTGGCACTCCCTCAGTACTGACCCTCTGACAGTGCAGCACTCCCTCTGTACTAACCCACTGACAGTGTGGCACTCCCTCAGTACTGACCCTCTGACAGTGCAGCACTCCCTCAGTACTGACACTTTGGGAGTGTAGCACTTCCTCAGCACCGTCTCTTTGGCAGCGTAGACCTCCCTCAGCTCTGACACTCTGACAGTGTGTCACTACCACGGTAATGATCCTCTGACAGTGTGGGACTACCTCAGTACTGACCCTACGACCGTGTGGCACTCCCTCAGTACTGACCCTCCGACAGTGCACCACTCCCTCAGTACTGACTCTCTGAGAGTGCGTCACTCCCTCAGTACTGAATCTCTGACATTGCAGCTCTCCCTCAATACTGTCCCTCTGACAATGTGGCACACCCTCAGTACTGACCCTCTGACAGTGCAGCACTCCCTCAGTACTGACTCTTTGGGAGTGTAGCTCTCCCTCAGCACCGACTCTTTGGGAGGGTAGACCTCCCTCAGATCTGACATTCTGACAGTGTGGCACTACCTCGGTAATGATCCTCTGACAGTGTGACACTTCGTCAGTACTGACCCCTCTGAGAGTGCAGCACTCCCTCAGTACTGACCCTCTGACAGTGTGACACTTCGTCAGTACTGACCCCTCTGAGAGTGCAGCACTGTCTC
The DNA here is from genome assembly GCF_047496795.1 of Chiloscyllium punctatum. Lineage (NCBI taxonomy): Eukaryota > Metazoa > Chordata > Chondrichthyes > Orectolobiformes > Hemiscylliidae > Chiloscyllium > Chiloscyllium punctatum. The sequence continues at coordinate 50,540,110 of NC_092771.1, read as the reverse complement.
AGTAATAAAAGTCTGAGAGTGCAGCACTCCCTCAGCACTGACTCTTTGGCAGTGTAGACCTCCCTCAGCTCTGACCCTTATGACGATGTGGCACTCCCTCAGTACTGATCCTCTGACAGTGTGGCACTTCTACTGCACTGACCCCTCTGACAGTGCCGCACTCCCTCAGTACTCACTCTCTGACAGTGTGACACTCCCTCTGTCCTGACCCTCTGAAATCGCATCACCCCCTCAATGCTGACCGCTCTGACAGTGTAGCACTCCCTCTGTACTAACCCACTGACATTGCAGCACTCCCTCAATACTGTCCCTCTGACAATGTGGCACACCCTCAGTACTGACCCTCTGACAGTGCAGCACTCCCACAGTACTGACACTTTAGGAGTGTAGCACTCCCTCAGCACCGACTCTTTGGCAGCGTAGACCTCCCTCAGCTCTGACACTCTGACAGTGTGTCACTACCACTGTAATGATCCTCTGACAGTGTGGGTCTACCTCAGTACTGACCCTACGACCGTGTGGCACTCCCTCAGTACTAACCCTCCGACAGTGCACCACTCCCTCAGTACTGACTCTCTGACAGTGTGACACTTCGTCAGTACTGACCCCTCTGAGTGTGCAGCACTCTCTCAGTAATAAAAGTCTAAGGGTGCAGCACTCCCTCAGCACTGACTCATTGGCAGTGTAGACCTCCCTCAGCTCTGACCCTTATGACGATGTGGCACTCCCTCAGTACTGATCCTCTGACAGTGCGGCACTTCTTCTGTACTGACCCCTCTGACAGTACCGCACTCCCTCAGTACTGACTCTCTGACAGTGTGGCACTCCCTCAGTTCTGACTCTCTGACAGTGCGGCACTCCCTCAATACTGTCCCTCTGACAGTGCGACACTTCGTCAGTACTGACCCTCTGAGAGTGCAGCACTCCCTCAGCACTGACTCTTTGGCAGTGTAGACCTCCCTCAGCTCTGACCCTTATGATGGTTTGGCACTCCCTCAGTACTGATCCTCTGACAGTGTGGCACTTCTACTGTACTGACCCCTCTGACAGTGCCGCTCTCTCTCAGTACGGACTCTCTGTCAGTGTGGCACTCCCTCTGTCCTGACCCTCTGAAATCGCCTCACCCCCTCAATGCTGACCACTCTGACAGTGTAGCACTCCCTCTGTACTAACCCACTGACAGTGTGGCACTCCCTCAGTACTGACCCTCTGACATTGCAGCACTCCCTCAATACTGACCTTACGACCGTGTGGCACTCCCTCAATATTGTCCCTCTGACAATGTGGCACTCCCTCAGTACTGACCCTCCGACAGTGCAGCACTCCCTCTGTACTAACCCACTGACAGTGTGGCACTCCCTCAGTACTGACCCGCTGACAGTGCAGCACTCCCTCAGTACTGACACTTTGGGAGTGTAGCACTTCCTCAGCACCGTCTCTTTGGCAGCATAGACCTCCCTCAGCTCTGACACTCTGACAGTGTGTCACTACCACGGTAATGATCCTCTGACAGTGTGGGACTACCTCAGTACTGACCCTACGACCGTGTGGCACTCCCTCAGTACTGACCCTCCGACAGTGCACCACTCCCTCAGTACTGACTCTCTGAGAGTGCGTCACTCCCTCAGTACTGAACCTCTGACATTGCAGCTCTCCCTCAATACTGTCCCTCTGACAATGTGGCACACCCTCAGTACTGACCCTCTGACAGTGCAGCACTCCCTCAGTACTGACTCTTTGGGAGTGTAGCTCTCCCTCAGCACCGACTATTTGGGAGGGTAGACCTCCCTCAGATCTGACATTCTGACAGTGTGGCACTACCTCGGTAATGATCCTCTGACAGTGTGACACTTCGTCAGTACTGACCCCTCTGAGAGTGCAGCACTCCCTCGGTACTGACCCTCTGACAGTGTGACACTTCGTCAGTACTGACCCCTCTGAGAGTGCAGCACTGTCTCAGTAATAAAAGTCTGAGAGTGCAGCACTCCCTCAGCACTGACTCTTTGGCAGTGTAGACCTCCCTCAGCTCTGACCCTTATGACGATGTGGCACTCCCTCAGTACTGATCCTCTGACAGTGTGGCACTTCTACTGCACTGACCCCTCTGACAGTGCCGCACTCCCTCAGTACTCACTCTCTGACAGTGTGACACTCCCTCTGTCCTGACCCTCTGAAATCGCATCACCCCCTCAATGCTGACCGCTCTGACAGTGTAGCACTCCCTCTGTACTAACCCACTGACATTGCAGCACTCCCTCAATACTGTCCCTCTGACAATGTGGCACACCCTCAGTACTGACCCTCTGACAGTGCAGCACTCCCACAGTACTGACACTTTCGGAGTGGAGCACTCCCTCAGCACAGACTATTTGGCAGCGTAGACCTCCCTCAGCTCTGACACTCTGACAGTGTGTCACTACCACGGTAATGATCCTCTGACAGTGTGGGTCTACCTCAGTACTGACCCTACGACCGTGTGGCACTCCCTCAGTACTAACCCTCCGACAGTGCACCAATCCCTCAGTACTGACTCTCTGACAGTGTGACACTTCGTCAGTACTGACCCCTCTGAGTGTGCAGCACTCTCTCAGTAATAAAAGTCTAAGGGTGCAGCACTCCCTCAGCACTGACTCTTTGGCAGTGTAGACCTCCCTCAGCTCTGACCCTTATGACGATGTGGCACTCCCTCAGTACTGATCCTCTGACAGTGTGGCACTTCTTCTGTACTGACCCCTCTGACAGTACCGCACTCCCTCAGTACTGACTCTCTGACAGTGTGGCACTCCCTCAGTGCTGACCCTCTGACATTGCAGCACCCCCTCAATGCTGACCGCTCTGACAGTGTAGCACTCCCTCTGTACTAACCCACTGACAGTGTGGCACTCCCTCAGCACTGGTACTCTGAGAGTTCAGCACTCCCTCTGCACTGACCCTCTGACAGCGCAGCACTCCCGCAGTACTGACCCTCTGACATTGCAGCACTCCCGCAGTTCTGACCCTCTGACAGCGCAGCACTCCCGCAGTACTGACCCTCTGATAGTGTGAAACTGTCTCGTTACCGACCCTCTAACAGTGTGGCATTTCCTCAGTAATGAAACTCTGAGAGTGCAGCACTTCCTCCGCACCGACTCTTTGGCAGTGTAGACCTCCCTCAGCTCTGACCCTCTGTCTGTGTGGCACTCCCTCAGAACTGACTCTCTGACAGAGTTGCACTCCCTCAGTCCTGACGCTCTGGCAGTGTGGCGCTCCCTCCATACTGACGCACTGACAGTGTGGCACTCCCTCAGCACTGATACTCTGACAATGCAGCACTCCTTCAGTACTGACCCTCTGACAGCGCAGCACTCACGCAGTACTGACCCTCTGACATTGCAGCACTCCCTCAGTGCTGACCCTCTGATAATGTGACAGTCCCTCGGTATTGATCCTCTATAAGCATGGGAATCCCTCAGTACTGACACTCCGACATTGTGACACTCCCTCAGTCCTGACCCTCTGGCAGTGTGGCACTCCCCCAGTACTGACCCCTCTAACCTTGCAGCACCCCCTCAGTACTGACCGCTCTGACAGTGTAGCACTCCCTCTGTACTAACCCACTGACAGTGCCGCACTCCCTCAGTCCTGACTCTCTGACAGTGTGGCGCTCCCTCAGTAATGAAACTCTGAGAGTGAAGCACTCCCTCAGCACCGACTCATTGGCAGTGTAGACATCCCTCAGCTCTGACCCTCTGACTGTGTGGCACTCCCTCAGTTCTGATCTTCTGACAGTATGGCACTCCCTCAGTACTGACCCCTCTGACAGTGCAGCACTCCCTCAGTACTGACCCCTCTGACAGTGCAGCACTCCCTCAGTTCTGATCTTCTGACAGTGTGGCACTCCCTCAGTACTGACCCTCTGACAGTGCTGCACCCCCTCAGTACTGACCCCTCTGACCATGCAGCACTCCCTCGTTACTGACCCCTCTGACAGTGTGGCACTCCTTCAGTAATGAAACTCTGAGAGTGCAACACTCCCTCAGTACTGACCCTATGACATTGCAGCAATCCCTCAGTGCTGACCCTCCGATAGTTTGACACTGCTCAGTACTGATCCTCTGGCAGTACTGCACTCCCTCAGTACTGACCCTCTGAGAGTGCTGCAGTTCGTCGCAATTGTCCCTCTGATATTGCAACATTCCCTCAGTCCTGACCTCCTGACAGTGCAGCACAGCCTCAGTACTGAAACTTTGGCAGTGTAGAGCTCCCGCAGCACTGACACTTTGGCAGTGCACCACTCCCTCAGTACTGAACCTCTGACAGTGCAGCACTCCCTCAGTACTGACACTTTGGGAGTGTAGCGCTCCCTCAGCACCGTCTCTTTGGCAGCGTAGACCTCCCTCAGCACTGACACTCTGACAGTGTGTCACTACCACGGTAATGATCCTCTGACAGCGTGGGTCTACCTCAGTACTGACCCTACGACCGTGTGGCACTCCCTCAGTACTAACCCTCCGACAGTGCACCACTCCCTCAGTACTGACTCTCTGACAGTGCGGCACTCCCTCAATACTGTCCCTCTGACAGTGCGACACTTCGTCAGTACTGACCCTCTGAGAGTGCAGCACTCCCTCAGCACTGACTCTTTGGCAGTGTAGACCTCCCTCAGCTCTGACCCTTATGATGGTTTGGCACTCCCTCAGTACTGATCCTCTGACAGTGTGGCACTTCTACTGTACTGACCCCTCTGACAGTGCCGCACTCCCTCAGTACGGACTCTCTGTCAGTGTGGCACTCCCTCTGTCCTGACCCTCTGAAATCGCCTCACCCCCTCAATGCTGACCGCTCTGACAGTGTAGCACTCCCTCTGTACTAACCCACTGACAGTGTGGCACTCCCTCAGTACTGACCCTCTGACATTGCAGCACTCCCTCAATACTGACACTCCGACCGTGTGGCACTCCCTCAATATTGTCCCTCTGACAATGTGGCACTCCCTCAGTACTGACCCTCTGACAGTGCAGCACTCCCTCAGTACTGACACTTTGGGACTGTAGCACTTCCTCAGCACCGTCTCTTTGGCAGCGTAGACCTCCCTCAGCTCTGACACTCTGACAGTGTGTCACTACCACGGTAATGATCCTCTGACAGTGTGGGACTACCTCAGTACTGACCCTACGACCGTGTGGCACTCCCTCAGTACTGACCCTCCGACAGTGCACCACTCCCTCAGTACTGACTCTCTGAGAGTGCGTCACTCCCTCAGTACTGAACCTCTGACATTGCAGCTCTCCCTCAATACTGTCCCTCTGACAATGTGGCACACCCTCAGTACTGACCCTCTGACAGTGCAGCACTCCCTCAGTACTGACTCTTTGGGAGTGTAGCTCTCCCTCAGCACCGACTCTTTGGGAGGGTAGACCTCCCTCAGATCTGACATTCTGACAGTGTGGCACTACCTCGGTAATGATCCTCTGACAGTGTGACACTTCGTCAGTACTGACCCCTCTGAGAGTGCAGCACTCCCTCGGTACTGACCCTCTGACAGTGTGACACTTCGTCAGTACTGACCCCTCTGAGAGTGCAGCACTGTCTCAGTAATAAAAGTCTGAGAGTGCAGCACTCCCTCAGCACTGACTCTTTGGCAGTGTAGACCTCCCTCAGCTCTGACCCTTATGACGATGTGGCACTCCCTCAGTACTGATCCTCTGACAGTGTGGCATTTCTTCTGTACTGACCCCTCTGACAGTACCGCACTCCCTCAGTACTGACTCTCTGACAGTGTGGCACTCCCTCTGTCCTGACCCTCTGATATTGCAGCACCCCCTCAATGCTGACCGCTCTGACAGTGTAGCACTCCCTCTGTACTAACCCACTGACAGTGTGGCACTCCCTCAGCACTGGTACTCTGAGAGTTCAGCACTCCCTCTGCACTGACCCTCTGACAGCGCAGCACTCCCGCAGTACTGACCCTCTGACATTGCAGCACTCCCGCAGTTCTGACCCTCTGACAGCGCAGCACTCCCGCAGTACTGACCCTCTGATAGTGTGAAACTGTCTCGTTACTGACCCTCTAACAGTGTGGCATTTCCTCAGTAATGAAACTCTGAGAGTGCAGCACTTCCTCCGCACCGACTCTTTGGCAGTGTAGACCTCCCTCAGCTCTGACCCTCTGTCTGTGTGGCACTCCCTCAGTACTGATCTTCTGACAGGATGGCACTCCCTCAGTACTGACCCTCTGACAGCGCAGCACTCACGCAGTACTGACCCTCTGACATTGCAGCACTCCCTCAGTGCTGACCCTCTGATAGTGTGACAGTCCCTCGGTATTGATCCTCTAAAAGCATGGGAATCCCTCAGTACTGACACTCCGACATTGTGACACACCCTCAGTCCTGACCCTCTGACAGTGTGGCACTCCCCCAGTACTGACCCCTCTGACCTTGCAGCACCCCCTCAGTACTGACCGCTCTGACAGTGTAGCACTCCCTCTGTACTAACTATCTGGCAGTGTGGCACTCCCTCAGCACTTACTCTCTGACAGTTCAGCACTCGCTCTGTACTAACCCACTGACAGTGCCGCACTCCCTCAGTCCTGACTCTCTGACAGTGTGGCACTCCTTCAGTAATGAAAATCTGAGAGTGAAGCACTCCCTCAGCACCGACTCATTGGCAGTGTAGACATCCCTCAGCTCTGACCCTCTGACTGTGTGGCACTCCCTCAGTTCTGATCTTCTGACAGTATGGCACTCCCTCAGTACTGACCCCTCTGAGAGTGCAGCACTCCCTCAGTACTGACCCCTCTGACAGTGCAGCACTCCCTCAGTTCTGATCTTCTGACAGTGTGGCACTCCCTCAGTACTGACCCCTCTGACCATGCAGCACTCCCTCGTTACTGACCCCTCTGACAGTGTGGCACTCCTTCAGTAATGAAACTCTGAGAGTGCAGCAATCCCTCAGTGCTGACCCTCCGATAGTTTGACACTGCTCAGTACTGATCCTCTGACAGTACTGCACTCCCTCAGTACTGACCCTCTGACAGTGCTGCAGTTCGTCGCTATTGTCCCTCTGATATTGCAGCATTCCCTCAGTCCTGACCTCCTGACAGTGCAGCACAGCCTCAGTACTGAAACTTTGGCAGTGTAGAGCTCCCGCAGCACTGACTCTTTGGCAGTGCACCACTCCCTCAGTACTGACCCTCCGACCGTGTGGCACTCCCTCAATACTGTCCCTCTGACAATGTGGCACTCCCTCAGTACTGACCCTCTGACAGTGCAGCACTCCCTCTGTACTGACACTTTGGGAGTGTAGCACTCCCTTAGCACCGTCTCTTTGGCAGCGTAGACCTCCCTCAGCTCTGACACTCTGACAGTGTGTCACTACCACGGTAATGATCCTCTGACGGTGTGGGTCTACCTCAGTACTAACCCTCTGACAGTGTGGAACTCCCTCAGTACTGACCGACAGACAGTGCACCACTCCCTCAGTACTGACCCTCTGACAGTGCAGCACTCCCTCAGTACTGACCGACAGACATTGCACCACTCCCTCAGTACTAACCCTCTGACAGTGTGGTACTCCCTCAGTACTGACCGACAGACAGTGCAGCACTCCCTCAGTACTGACCCTCTGACTGTGCAGCACTCCCTCAGCACTGACCCTCTGACAGTGCAGCACTCCCTCAGCACTGACCCTCTGACAGTGCAGCACTCCCTCAGCACTGACCCTCTGACAGTGCAGCACTCCCTCTCAACTGACCGCTCTGACAGTGTAGCACTCTATCTGTACTAACCCTCTGACAGTGTGGCACTCCCACAGAACTGACAATCTGACAGTGCAGCACTCCCTCAGTACTGACCCTCCGACAGTGTGGCACTCCCTCAGTACTGACCCTCTGACAATGTGGCACTCCCCCAGTACTGACCCCTCTGACAGTGCAGCACTCCCTCAGTACTGATACTCTGACAGTGTGACACTTCGTCAGTACTGACCCCTCTGAGTGTGCAGCACTCTCTCAGTAATAAAAGTCTAAGGGTGCAGCACTCCCTCAGCACTGTCTCTTTGGCAGTGTAGACCTCCCTCAGCTCTGACCCTTATGACGATGTGGCACTCCCTCAGTACTGATCCTCTGACAGTGTGGCACTTCTTCTGTACTGACCGCTCTGACATTACCACACTCCCTCAGTACTGACTCTCTGACAGTGTGGCACTCCCTCTGTCCTGACCCTCTGACATTGCAGCACCCCCTCAATGCTGACCGCTCTGACAGTGTCGCACTCCCTCTGTACTAACCCACTGACAGTGTGGCACTCCCTCAGCACTGGTACTCTGAGAGTTCAGCACTCCCTCTGCACTGACCCTCTGACAGCGCAGCACTCCCGCAGTACTGACCCTCTGATAGTGTGAAACTGTCTCGTTACTGACCCCTCTAACAGTGTTGCATTTCCTCAGTAATGAAATTCTGAGAGTGCAGCACTTCCTCCGCACTGACTCTTTGGCAGTGTAGATCTCCCTCAGCTCTGACCCTCTGTCTGTGTGGCACTCCCTCAGTACTGATCTTCTGACAGTGTGGCACTACCTCAGTACTGACCCCTCTGACAGTGCCGCACTACCTCAGTACTGACTGTCTGACAGTGCAGCAATCCTTCAGTACTGATGCAATGACAGTGTGGCACTCCCTCAGTACTGACTCTCTGGCAGCGTGACACTCCCCCAGTACTGACCCTCTGAAATTGCAGCACCCCCTCAGTCCTGACCCTCTGACAGTGTGACACTTCCTCAGTACTGACCCTCTGACAGTGTGGCACTCCCTCAGTACTGACCCTCTGACAGTGTGGTACTCCCTCAGCACTGATACTCTGACAATGCAGCACCCCCTCAGTACTGACACTTTGGGAGTGTCGCACTCCATCAGCACTGACTCTTTGGTAGTGTAGACCTCCCTCAGATCTGACACTCTGACAGTGTGGCAGTTCCTCGGTAATGATCCTCTGACAGTGTGGCACTACCTCAGTACTGACCCTCTGACCGTGTGGCACTCCCTCAGTACTGACCATCCAACTGTGCACCACTCCCTCAGTACAGACTCTCTGACAGTGTGGCACTCCCTCAGTACTGACCCTCTGACATTGCAGCACTCCCTCAGTACTGTCCCTCTGACAATGTGGCACACCCTCAGTACTGACTCTCTGACAGTGCAGCACTCCCTCAGTACTGACACTTTGGGAGTGTAGCACTCCCTCAGCACCGACTCTTTGGCAGTGTAGACCTCCCTCAGCTCTGACACTCTGACAGTGTGGCACTTCCTCGGTAATGATCCTCTGACAGTGTGGCACTACCTCAGTAGTGACACTCTGACAGTGCAGCACTCCCTCTGTACTGACCCTCTGACAGTGCAGCACTCCCTCAGTACTGACCCTCTGACAGTGCAGCACTCCCTCAGTACTGACCCTCTGATAGTGTGACATTCCCTCAGTACTAACCCTCTGACAGTGTGGCACTCCCTCAGTACTGACAATCTGAAAGTGAAGCTCTCCCTTAGTACCGACACATTGACATTGCAGCATTCCCTCTGTACTGAACCTCTGACTGTGCAGTACTACCTCAGTACTAACCCTCTGACAGTGCAGCACTCCCTCAATAGTGACCCTCCGACAGTGCAGCACTCCCTCAGTACTGACCGACAGACAGTGTGGCACTCCCTCAGTGCTGACCCTCCGACAGTGTGACACTCCCTCGATACGAACCCTCTGACAGCGCAGCACTACCTCCGTACTGGCCCTCTGACAGTGCAGGACTCCCTCAGTACTAACCCTCTGATAGTGCGGAACTCCCTCATGACTGACCCTCTGACAGTGCAGCACTCCCTCAGTGCTGACACTCTCACAGTGCAGTACTCCCTCAGTACTAACCATCTGACAGTGTGGCACTCCCTCAGTACTGACCGACAGACAGTGCACCACTCCCTCAGTACTGACCCTCTGATAGTGTGGCAAGCCCTCAGTACTGACCCTCTGACATTGCAGCACTCCCTCAATACTGTCCCTCTGACATTGCAGCACTCTCTCAGTACTGACCCTCTGACAGTGCAGCACTCCCTCAGTACTGACACTTTGGGAGTGTAGCACTCACTCAGCACCGACTCTTTGGCAGTGTAGACCTCCCTCAGCTCTGACACTCTTACAGTGTGGCACTACCGCAGTAATGATCCTCTGACAGTGTGGCACTACCCCAGTACTGACCCCTCTGACAGTGCTGCACTCCCTCAGTAGTGACACTCTGACAGTGCAGCACTCCCTCTGTACTGACACTCTGACAGTGCAGCACTCCCTCAGTAAGGAGACTCTGACAGTGTAGCCCTCCCATAGTAAGGACCCTCTGAGAATGTGGCACTCACTCAGTACTTACCCCTCCGACAGTACAGCACTCCCTCAGTAGTGACCTCAGTAGGACAGTGCAGTACTCCCTCAGTAGTGACCTCAGTAGGACAGTGCAGTACTCTCTCAGTAGTGACCTCAGTAGGACAGTGCAGTGCTCCCTCTGACTTACCCTCTAACAGTGCCGCACTTGCTCAGACTGACCCTCTGATAATGTGACATTCTCTCAGTACTGACACTCTGATAGTGTGACACTCCCTCAGTCCTGACCCTCTGACAGTGCAGCTTCCCTCAGACTGACCCTCTGACAGTGCGGCACTCCTTCAGTGCTGATCCTCTGACAATGCGGCACTCCCTCAGTACTGACGCTCTGGCAGTGCGGCACTCCCTCAGGACTGACCCTCTGACAGTGCGGCACTCCCTCAGTACTGACCCTCTGACAGTGCGCCACTTTCTCAGTACTGACCTTCTGACCGTGCAGCACTCCCTCGGTACTGACCTTCTTTATTTCTTGGCAAATTGGGGTCATTGGGTTTTGCAGATTCTGAGGAAGCATGAGAGAGACACACAAACCAAGCCCTGTCTGAAACTCTCTGCAATAGATTATTCAGAGGCACAGAGTCACAGAGATGCACAGCTTGGAAACAGACCCTCCTGTCCAACTTGTCCATACCAACCAGATATTCTCATCTCATTTCATTCCATTTGCTAGCACTTGGCTGATATCCCTCTAAACCCTTCCTATTCACATACTCATCCTGATGCCTTTTAAATGTCGCAATTATACCAGCCCCCATCACTTCCTCTGGCAGCTACCTGCATGCCCTTGAATAAGTGCTCAAACATTCATACTGTCGATACAAACTCTAATAAACACCAACCTACGAAAGGCTATCATTGTCCTTTTCAACTGACCCTTTGATTCTTCATTAAGCGGATTTCAACAGAGGTAAAGAAACAGTCTTAGTGACCATCCACCGTCACCCTGTTATAAAACTTATTTTCAAATGTGGCTTGCATGTGATTCCCACACCCTCTAATAGTTGCCTGGAAGGTGGGGGTGGGGTGTACTCTCCTGTTGCAGTCCTTGGGTGTCCCACAGTGATGTCAGGGAGGGAGCTCCAGGAGTTTGACCTGAACCACGTAAAGGGCTCTCTTACTGGAGTGCCCTTTTTAAAGTTGGGAAGTTATTATAGACCAGGAGGACCCGAGAGCTGCTGTCTTGTCAGAGAGAGAGGACTGGTGGGTCACACACCTCAGGTGAGGGGAGAGGTTGAGAAGCTGGGGCCTTCATGATAGAGATTGAACCAACAATGTTGGCATCACGAACCTGTTAGCTGTGGTAACTGACCCCCCTTTGTAGCCGAGGGATTCAATCCCTTGAACAGAGCAAGCTTGAGAATTCAACACTAAAATCAATCCGTATGGACACGCTAGAGACCTGAAACATCAATACAGAGATTGCTGAAGAAGCTAAGCATGCCCCGCAGCATCTCTGAGGGGAGAGGGAGAAAGAGACAGAGAGAAAGTTTACCTTTTAATCCAGTGATTTCTGCAGGAAAGTTCCTTCAGAACAGACTGTTTTGAGGAAGAGTCACTTGACAAAGGCACTTCACAAAGATCCTGATCAATGTAACTTTGTGATGTTAGTTCAGAAGGAACAGCTCAGACCTAACATTTCGGTGTGCCTTTGTTCTGTATCTGTTCTCCCATGTACCCCGCCCTCTGAATACAATACCTTACACAGCCTTAAACCTGCACACCTGCTGTGCTCTTCCAGCACCACTCATCCAGAATCTGGTTTCCAGCATCTGCAGTCATTGATTTTACCACAGCCTTAAACCTGTTTGTCAACTTTCAACAGTAGCAGCCTCAGGGCATTGAACACAGACTGAATTACTCAGTGACGCATGAATGAGATCAAGTTCTCAAGTCAACAGATGGTGGGGAAATTCAGCACAATACAGCAAGAAGCAACGGTGAAGAGAGGAACAATTCGCATTCCAAGTGAGTCTTCCTCAAAACGGTCTGTTCTGAAGGAACTTTCCGGCAGAAATCACTGGATTGAAAGGTGAACTTTCTCTCTGTCTCTTTCTCCCCCTCCCTTCACAGAAGCACTATCTGAGGTAATGAGGGGGCACATTCTGAGGTACTGAGGGAGAACTTTTTGAGATATTAAGGGTGCACTTTCTGAGGTATTGAGAAAGCACTATCTGAGGTACTGAGGGAGCACTTTCTGAGCTACTGAGGGAGCACTTTTTGAGATATTAAGGGTGCACTTTCTGAGGTATTGAGGAAGCACTATCTGAGGTACTGAGGGAGCACTTTCTGAGCTACTGAGGGAGCACTTTTTTGAGATATTAAGGGTGCACTTTCTGAGGTATTGAGGAAGCACTATCTGAGGTATTGAGTGAGCAATTTCTGAGGATTTGAGGAATCACTATCTGAGGTATTCAGGGAGCACAATCTGAGGTATTGAGCAAGCACTATCTGACGTAATGAGGAAAAACTCTCTGAGGTACTGAGGGAGCACTTTCTGAGGTATTAAGGAAGCACTACCTGAGGTACTGAGGGAGCACTTTCTGAGGTTTGAGAGAGCACTTTCTGTGGTCCTGAGTGTGCACTATCTGAGGAATTGAGCGAGTACTTTCTGAGGTATTGAGGGAGCACTATTTGAGGTACTGAGGGGCGACTTTCTGAGGTACTGAGTGTGCACTATCTGAGGTATTGAGGGAGCACTGTCTGAGGTATTGACGGTACTCCTTCTGAGGTATTGCACGAGTGCTTTCTGAGGTATTGAGGGAGTACTATCTGAGGTAACGAGGAAGCACCATGTGAGTACTGAGGGAGCACTATTTGAGGAACTGAGGGAGCGTGTTCTGAGGTACTGAGGGAGCACTATTTGAGGTGTTGAGGAAGCACTATCTGAGCTATTGAGGGAGCATTGTATGAGGTACTGAGGAAGCACTGTATGAGGTACTGAGTGTGCACTATCTGATGTATTGAGGGGGCACTTTCTGAGGTATTGAGGGAGGACTTTCTGAGGTATTGAGGAAGCACTGTCTGAGGTGCTGAGTTAGCACTATCTGAGGTACTGAGGGAGAATGTTCTGAGATATAGAGGGTGCACTTTCTGAGGTATTGAGTGAGCACTATCTGAGGTATTGAGGGAGCATTTTCTGAGGTATTGAGGGAGCATTTTCTGAGGTATTGATGGAGCACTATCTAGGTACTGAGGAAGCAGTTTCTCAGGTATTGAGTTAACACTTTCTGAGGCAATGAGGGAGCATTATCAGAGGTATTGAGGGAGCACTTTCTGCAGTACTGCTGGAGCACCTTCTGAGGTACTTAGGAAGCACTATCTGAGGTATTGACAGTGCACTATGTGAGGTATTGAGAGAGCCTTTTCTGAGGTATTGAGGGAGCATTTTCTGAGGTACTGAAGGTGCACTATCTGAGGTACTGAGGGAGCCCTTTCTGAGGTACTGAGGGAGTTCTTTCTGAGGTAATGAGGAAGCACTATCTGAGGGACTGAGGAAGCACTCTCTGAGGTACTGAGGGAGCACCCACTGAGGTATTGAGGTAGATCTATCTGAGGTATTGAGGAACATTATCTGAGTTATTGACGGAACACTTTCTGAGGTATTCAGGGAGCACTTTCTGAGGTATGGAGGGCGCACTTTCTGTGGTATTGAGCAAGCACTTTTTGAGCTACTGAGGGAGCATTATCTCAGGTTTTGAGGGAGCACTTTCTGAGGTACTGAGGGAGCACTTTCTGAGGCATTGAGGAAGCACTACCAGAGATACTGAGGGAGCACTCTCTGAGGTATTGAGGGAGATCTATCTGAGGTTCTGAGAGAGCACTTTCTGAGGTATTGAGGGAGCACTATCTGAGGTATTGAGGGAGCACATTCTGAGTTATTGAGGAAGCAATTTTCTGAGGTACTGAGGGAGCACTTTCTGAGGTATTGAGGGAGATCTATCTGAGGTTCTGAGAGAGCACTTTCTGAGGTACTGAGGGAGCACTATCTGAGGTATTGAGGGAGCACATTCTGAGTTATTGAGGAAGCAATTTTCTGAGGTACTGAGGGAGCACTTTCTGAGGTATTGAGTGAACACTTTCTGAGATATTGAGGGAGCATTATATGAGGTATTGAGAGAGCACTTTCTGAGGTTTTGAGGGAGCACTATGTTAGGTATGGTGGAGCACTATCTGATGTATTGAAGGAGCACATTCTGAAGTATTGAGGGAGGACTTTCTGAGGAATTGAGGAAGCACAATCTGAGCTATTGAGGGAGCATTATCTGAGGTATTGAGGGAGCATTATCTGAGGTACTGAGGGAGCACTATCTGACATACTGAGGGAACATTATCTGAGGTACTGAGGGAGCACTTTCTGTGGGACTGAGGAAGCACTTTTTGAGATGTTGCGGGTGCACTATCTGAGGTATTGAGGGAGCACTTTCTGAGGTAGTGAGGGAGCAATTACTGAGGTATTGAGGGAGTACTATCTGAGGTATTGGGGGAGCACCTTCTGAGGTATTGAGTGAGTATTTTCTGAGGTATTGAGGAAGCACTATCTGAGGTACTGAGGGAGCACTTTCTGAGGTATTGAGGGAGCACTTTCTGAGGTATTAAGGAAGCACTGTCTGAAGTACTGAGGAGCAATTTCTGAGGTATTGAGGGAGCACTGTCTGAGGTACTGAGTGTGCACTATCTGAGGTATTGAGGGAGCACTGTCTGAGGTACTGAGTGTGCACTTTCTGAGGTATTGAGGGAGCACTGTCATAGTTGTGAGGAAGCACTGCCTGAAGTACAGAGTGTGCTCTATCTGAGGTATTGAGGGGGCACTTTCTGAGGTATTGAGCGAGTAATTTCTGAGGTAGTGAGGGAGCAGTATCAGATGTACTGAGGCGGCACTTTATGACATGTTGAGGGTGCACTATCTGAGGGACTGAGGATGCAATGTCTGAGGTACTGTGGGAGCATGTTCTGAGGTATTGAGTTAGCACTATCTGAGGTACTGAGGGAGCACTTTCTGACATATAGAGGGTGCGTTTTCTAAGTTATTCAGTGAGCACTATCTGAGGTATTGAGGGAGTACTATCTGTGGTATTGATGGAGCACTATCTAGGTATTGAGGAAGCAGTTTCTCAGGTATTGAGTGAGCACTTTCTGAGGTAATTAGGGAGCATTATCAGAGGTATTGAAGGAACACTTTCTGCAGTACAGCGGGACCACCTTCTGAGGTACTTAGGAAGCACTATCTGAGGTACTGAGGGAGCACTGTCTGAGGTATTGAGGGAGCACTTTCTGAGTTATTGAGCAAACACATTCTGAGCTACTGTGGGAGCAATGTCTCAGGTATTGAGGGAGCACAATCTGAGGTACTGACGGAGCACTCTCTGAGGTATAGAGGGAGATATATCTGAGGTATTGAGGGGTCACTTTCTGAGATATGAAAGGAGCTCTTTTTGAGGTATTGAGGGAGCACTATTTGAGCTACTGAGGGAGCAATATCTCAGGTTTTGAGGGAGCACTTTCTGAGGTATTGAGGAGGCATTATCTGAGGTATGGAGGGAGCACTATCTGAGATATTGAGTGAACACTTTCTGAGATTTTAAGGAAGCAATATTCTGAAGTACTGAAGGTGCACTTTCTGAGGTATTGAGTGAACACTTTCTGAGATATTGAGGGAGCAAGGAGGTATTGAGGGAGCACATTCTGAGGTATTGAGGGAATACTTTCTGAGGTATTGAGGAAGCACTATCTGAGGTTTTGAGGGAGCATTATCTGTGGTACTGACGGAGCACTTTCTGAGGTACTGAGGGAGCACTTTCTGAGGTACTAATGGTGCACTTTCTGAGGTACTAATGGTGCACTATCTGAGGTATTGAGGAAGCGCTATCTGAGGTATTGAGGGAGCACTTTTGAGCATCGGAAGAAGCATGATCTGAGGTATTGAGGGAGTGCTATCTGAGGTATTGAGGAAGCACTTTCTGAGGTAGTGAGGAAGCACTATCTGAGGGACTGAGGGAACATTATCTGAGATACTAAGGGAATGCTTTCTACGGTACTGAGGAAGCACTATCTGAGGTACTGAGGGAACATTAACTGAGATACTGAGGGAGCATTATCTGAGGTACTGAGGAAGCACTATCTGAGGTACTGAGGAAGCATTATCTGAGGTACTGAGGGAGCACTTTCTGAGGTATTGAGGAAGCACTATCTGAACTACTGAGGGAGCAATATCTCAGGTATTGAGGGAGTACTTTCTGAGGTAATGAGGAAGCACTGTCTGAGGTACTGAGGGAGCACCCTCTGATGTGCTGAGTTTGCACTATCTGAGGTATTGAGGAACACTGTTTGAGGTATTGAGGGAGCACATTCTGAGTTATTGAACAAGCACTATTTGAGCTACTGAGGGAGCAATATCTCAAATTTTGAGGGAGCACTTTCTGAGGTATTGAGGAAGCACTACCTGAGGTACTGAGGGAGCACTCTCTGAGGTATTGAGGGAGATCTATCTGAGGTATTGAGGAACACGTTCTGAGGTATTGAGGGGATAGTTTCTGAGGTATTGAGGGAGCACTTTCTGAGATATGGAAGGATCACTTTTTGAAGTATTGAGGGAGCACTATCTGAGGTATTGAGGGAGCGCTATCTGAGGTATTGAGGGAGCACTTTCTGAGGTATTGAGTGAACACTTTTTGAGATATTGAGGGATCATTATATGAGGTACTGTGGGAGCACTATCTGAGGTATTGAAGGAGCACATTCTAAGGTATTGAGGGAGCACTTTCTGAGGTACTGAAGTAGCACTATCTGAGGTATTGAAGGAGCATTATCTGAGGTATTGAGGGAGCATTATCTGAGGTACGGAGGGAGCACTTTCTGAAGTATTGAGGGAGAATTATGAGGTATTGAGGGAGCAATTACTGAGGTATTGGGGGAGCACTATCTGAGGTATTGAGGGAGCTCCTTCTGAGGTATTGAGCGAGTATTTTCTGAGGTTTTGAGGAAGCACTATCTGAGGTACTGAGGGAGCACTTTCTGTCGTATTGAGGAACCACTGTCAGACGTATTAAGGAAGCAGTGTCTGAGGTACTGAGGGAGCAATTTCTGAGGTACTGAGTGTGCACTATCTGAGGTATTGAGGGAGCACTGTCTGAGTAGTGAGGAAGCCTGCCTGAAGTACAGAATGTGGACTATCTGAGGTATTGAGGGAGCACTTTCTGAGTTATTGAGGGAGCACTATCTTAGATATGGGGGAGCACTATCTGAGGTATTGAGTGAGCACTATCTGAGGTATTGATGAATCACTATCTAGGTACTGAGGAAGCAATTTCTGAGGTATTGAGTGGGCACTTTCTGAGGTAATGAGGGAGCATTATCAGAGGTATTGAGGGAGCATTATCTGAGGTATTGAGCGAGCACTTTCTGCAGTACTGCGGGAGCACCTTCTGAGGTACTTAGGAAGCACTATCTGAGATATTGACGGTGCACTATGTGAGGTATTGAGAGAGCCTTTTCTGAGATATTGAGGGAACATTTTCTGAGGTACTGAGGGTGCACTATTTGAGGTTTTGAAGGTGCATTTTCTGAGGTATTGAGGAAGCATTTTCTGAGATACTGATGGTGCACTATCCGAGGTATTGAGGGAGCAGGATCTGAGGTACTGATGGTGCACTTCCTGAGGTACTGAGGGAGTACTTTCTGAGGTACTGAGGTAGTACTTTCCGAGGTATTGAGCAAGCACTATCTGAGGTACTGAGGAATAATATATGAGGTATTGAGGGAGCACTTTGTGAAGAATTGAGGGAGCACTATTTGATTTACTGAGGAAGCACTCTCTCAGTTACTGAGAGAGCACTTTCTGAGGTATTGAGGGAGCACTATCTGAGGTACTGAGGGAGCACTATCTGAGGTATGGAGGGAGCACTTTCTGAGGTATTGAGGAAGCACTATCTGAGGTATGGAGGGAGCACTTTCTGAGTTATTGAGCAAACACATTCTGAGCTACTGTGGGAGCAATGTCTCAGGTATTGAGGGAGCACAATCTGAGGTACTGAGGGAGCACTCTCTGAGGTATTGAGGGAGATATATCTGAGGTATTGAGGAACACTCTCTGAGGTATAGAGGGAACACTTTCTGAGGTAGTGAGGGTGCACTTTCTGAGGTATGGAAGGAGCTCTTTTTGAGGTATTGAGGGAGCACAATCTGAGGTACTGAGCGAGCACAATCTGAGACATTGAGGGAGCACTTTCTGAGGTATTGAGGAAACAATTTTTCTGAAGTACTGAAGGTGCACTTTCTGAGGTATTGAGTGAACACTTTCTGCAAAATTGAGGGAGCATTATATGAGTTACTGATGGAGCACTTTCTGAAGTATTGAGGGAGCACTATCTGAGCTATTGAGAGAGCATTATCTGTGATACTGAGGGAGCACTTTCTGAGGTACTGAGGGAGCACTTTCTGAGGTATTAATAGTGCACTTTTTGAGGTATTGAGGAAGCACTATCTGAGGTAGTGATGAAGCACTCTCTAAGTTACTGAGGGAGCATTATCTGAAGTACAGAGTGTGCACTATCTGACGTATTGAGGAAGCACTATCTGAGGTAGTGATGAAGCACTCTCTGAGGTACTGAGGGAGCATTATCTGAGGTACTGAGGGAGCAATTTCTGAGGTATTGAGGGAGCACTTTCTGAGGTATTGAGGGAGCAATAACTGAGGTGTTGAGAGAGCACTATCTGAGGTATTGGGGGAGCTCCTTCTCAGGTATTGAGCGAGGCTTTTCTGAGGTATTGAGGGTCACTACCTGCGGTATTGAGGGAGCACTTTCTGAGGTACTGAGGGTGTACTATCTGAGGTATTGATGGAGCATTTTCTGAGGTACTGAAGGTGCGCTGGCAAAGGTATTGAGGGAGCATTATCTGAGGTATTGAGGGAGCACTTTCTTAGGTATTGAGGGACGGACTATCTGAGGTACTAATGGAGCACTTTCTGAGGTATTGAGAAAGCATTTCCTGAGGTACTGAGTGAGCACTCTCTGAGGTATTAAGGGAGATATATCTGAGGTATTGAGGAACACTATCTGAAGTATTGAGGGAGCACTATCTGAGGAAATGAGGGAGCACTATCTGATGTACTGAGGTAGCACTTTCTGAGGTATTGAGTGAGCACTTTCTGAGCTATTGAGTGAGCATTATATGAAGTACTGAATTAGCACTTTTTGAGGTATTGAGGGAGCACTATTTGAGGTATTGGGGGAGTACTATCTGAGGTATTGAGGGAGCACTTTCTGAGGTATTGAGGGAGCAAAATCTAAGGCATGGGGAGCACTATCTGAGATATTGAGGGAGCACTTCCTGAGGTATTGTGGGTGCTCCTTCTGAGGTACTGAGGGAGCACTTGCTGACGTACTGAGTGTGCACTATCTGTGGTACCGAGGAAGCACTTTCTGAGGTATTGAAGAAGTACAATGTGAGTGCTGAGGGAGCACTATCTGAGGTACTGAGGAAGCACTATCTGAGTTATTGAGGGTGCACTATCTGAGGTAGTGAGGGAGCATTTTCAGAGGTATTGAGTGAGCATTTTCTGAGGGACTGGCAGTGCACTATCTGAGGTATTGAGAGAGCACTATCTGAGGTATTGAGGAAGCACTATTTGACTTACTGAGGAAGCATTCCCTGAGGTACTGAGGGAGTACATTCTGAGGTATTGCGGAAGCACTATATGAGGTACTGAGGGAGCAATATCTCAAGTATCGAGGGAACACTTTCTGAGGTATTGCGGGAGATCCATCTGAGGTATTGAGGGAGATCCATCAAATGTATTGAGGAAAACTATCTGAGGTATTGAGGGAGCACTTTCTGAGGTATTGAGGGAGCACTTTCTGAGGTATTGCGGAAGCACTCCGTGAGGTACTGAGTTTTTAATAACTCAAGTATTGAGGGACACTTTCTGAGGTACTCAGGAAGCACTGCCTAAGGTACTGAGGGAGCACTTTCTGAGGTATTGAGGAAGCACTGCCTGAGGTACTGAGGGAGCACTCTGTGAGGTTTTCAGGGAGATCTATGTGAGGTATTGAGGAACACTATCTGAGGTATTGAGGGAGCACTCTCTGAGGAACTGAGAGAGCACTATCTGAGGTATTGAGGTTGAACTTTCTGAGGTATTGAGGGAGTACTATCTAAGGTATGGGGGAGCACTATATGAGGTATTGAGGGATCATACTCTGAGGTATTGAGGGAGCATTATCTGTGGTGCTGAAGAAGCACTTTCTGAGGTATTAAGGGTACACTTTCTGAGGTATTGAGGGAGCACTGTCTGAGGTACTGAGGAAGCACTCTCTGAGGTATTGAGGGAGCACTATCTGAGGTATTGAGGAAGCACTTTCTGACGTATTAAGGAAGCACTGTCCGACATATTGAGGGAGCAATTTCTGAGTTGTGAGGAAGCACTGCCTGAAGTACAGAGTGTGCACTATCTGACGTATTGAGGGAGCACTTTCTAAGGTATTGAGTGAGCACTATCTGAGGTATTGAGGGAACACTTTATGAGGTATTGAGGAAGCATTATCTGACATACTGAGTGAGCATTATCTGAGGTTCTGAGGGAGCACTTTCTGAGGTATTGAGGGTGCACTATCGGAGGTATTGCGGGAACACTTTCTGAGGTATTGCGTGAACACTTTTTGTGGTATAAAGGGAGCAATACCTGAGGTATTGAGGGAGCACTATCTTAGGTATGGGGGAGCACTATCTGAGGTATTGAGGAAGCACTATCTGAGGTATTGAGGGAACACTTTATGAGGTATTGAGGAAGCATTATCTGACATACTGAGTGAGCATTATCTGAGGTTCTGAGGGAGCACTTTCTGAGGTATTGAGGGTGCACTATCGGAGGTATTGCGGGAACACTTTCTGAGGTATTGCGTGAACACTTTTTGTGGTATAAAGGGAGCAATACCTGAGGTATTGAGGGAGCACTATCTTAGGTATGGGGGAGCACTATCTGAGGTATTGAGGAAGCACTATCTGAGGTACTGAGGGAGGATTATCTGACATACTGAGGGAGCATTATCTGAGGTACTGAGGGAGCACTTTCTTTGCTACTGAGGAAACACTTTCTGAGGTATTGAGGGTGCACTATCGGAGGTATTGCGGGAACACTTTCTGAGGTATTGCGTGAACACTTTTTGTGGTATAAAGGGAGCACTCCTTAGGTATTGAGGGAGCACTATCTTCGGTATGGGGGAGCACTATCTGAGGTATTGAGGGTGCACATTCTGAGGTATTGTGGGAGCACCTTCTGAGGTATTGAGGAAGCATTATCTGAGCTATTGAGGGAGCATTATCTGTGGTACAGAGGGACCACTTTCTGAGGTACTGAGGGAGCACTCTCTGAAGTATTGAGGGAGAATTATCTGCGGTATTGAGGGAGCAATTACTGAGGTATTGGGGGAGCACTATCTGAGGTATTGGGGGAGCTCCTTCTGAGGTATTGAGCGAGTATTTTCTGAGATTTTGAGGAAGCACTATCTGAGGTACTGAGGGAGCACCTTCTGACGTATTGAGGAACCACAGTCAGACGTATTAAGGAAGCAGTGTCTGAGGTACTGAGGGAGCAATTTCTGAGGTACTGAGTGTGCACTATCTGAGGTATTGAGGGAGCACTGTCTGAGTAGTGAGGAAGCACTGCCTGAAGTACAGAATGTGCACTATCTAAGGTATTGAGGGAGCACTTTCTGAGGTATTGAGGGAGCAATATCTGAGGTACTGAGGGAGCACTATCTGAGGTATGGAGGGAGCACTTTCTGAGGTATTGAAGAAGCACTATCTGAGGTATGGAGGGAGCACTTTCTGAGTTATTGAGCAAACACATTCTGAGCTACTGTGGGAGCAATGTCTCAGGTATTGAGGGAGCACAATCTGAGGTACTGAGGGAGCACTCTCTGAGGTATTGAGGGAGATATATCTGAGGTATTGAGGAACACTCTCTGAGGTATAGAGGGAACACTTTCTGAGGTAGTGAGGGTGCACTCTCTGAGGTATTGAGGGAGCTCTTTTTGAGGTATTGAGGGAGCACAATCTGAGGTACTGAGCGAGCACAATCTGAGACATTGAGGGAGCACTTTCTGAGGTATTGAGGAAACAATTTTTCTGAAGTACTGAAGGTGCACTTTCTGAGGTATTGAGTGAACACTTTCTGCAAAATTGAGGGAGCATTATATGAGTTACTGAGGGAGCACTTTCTGAAGTATTGAGGGAGCACTATCTGAGCTATTGAGAGAGCATTATCTGTGATACTGAGGGAGCACTTTCTGAGGTACTGAGGGAGCACTTTCTGATGTATTAATAGTGCACTTTTTGAGGTATTGAGGAAGCACTATCTGAGGTAGTGATGAAGCACTCTCTAAGTTACTGAGGGAGCATTATCTGAAGTACAGAGTGTGCACTATCTGACGTATTGAGGAAGCACTATCTGAGGTAGTGATGAAGCACTCTCTGAGGTACTGAGGGAGCATTATCTGAGGTACTGAGGGAGCACTTTCTGTGGTACTCAGGAAGCAATTTCTGAGGTATTGAGGGAGCACTTTCTGAGGTATTGAGGGAGCAATAACTGAGGTGTTGAGAGAGCACTATCTGAGGTATTGGGGGAGCTCCTTCTCAGGTATTGAGCGAGTATTTTCTGAGATTTTGAGGAAGCACTATCTGAGGTACTGAGGGAGCACCTTCTGACGTATTGAGGAACCACAGTCAGACGTATTAAGGAAGCAGTGTCTGAGGTACTGAGGGAGCATTTCTGAGGTACTGAGTGTGCACTATCTGAGGTATTGAGGGAGCACTGTCTGAGTAGTGAGGAAGCACTGCCTGAAGTACAGAATGTGCACTATCTAAGGTATTGAGGGAGCATTTTCTGAGGTATTGAGGGAGCACTATCTTAGGTATGGGAGAGCACTATCTGAGGTATTGAGGGAGCACATTCTGAGGAATTGAGCAAGCTCCATCTGAGGTACTGATGGAGCACTTTCTGACATATAGAGCGTGCACTTTCTAAGGTATTGAGTGAGCACTATCTGAGGTATTGATGAAGCACTATCTAGGTACTGTGGAAGCAATTTCTGAGGTATTGAGTGGGCACTTTCTGAGGCAATGAGGGAGCATTATCAGAGGTATTGAGGGAGCATTATCTGAGGTATTGAGAGAGCACTTTCTGCAGTACTGCGGGAGCACCTTCTGAGGTACTTAGGAAGCACTATCTGAGATATTGACGGTGCACTATGTGAGGTATTGAGAGAGCCTTTTCCGAGATATTGAGGGAATATTTTCTGAGGTACTGAGGGTGCACTATTTGAGGTTTTGAAGGTGCATTTTCTGAGGTATTGAGGAAGCATTTTCTGAGATACTGATGGTGCACTATCCGAGGTATTGAGGGAGCAGGATCTGAGGTACTGATGGTGCACTTCCTGAGGTATTGAGGGAGTACTTTCTGAGGTACTGAGGTAGTACTTTCCGAGGTATTGAGCAAGCACTATCTGAGGTACTGAGGAATAATATATGAGGTATTGAGGGAGCACTTTGTGAAGAATTGAGGGAGCACTATTAGATTTACTGAGGAAGCACTCTCTGAGTTACTGACAGAGCAATTTCGGAGGTATTGAGAAAACACTATCTGAGGTACTGAGGGAGCACTATCTGAGGTATGGAGGGAGCACTTTCTGAGTTATTGAGCAAACACATTCTGAGCTACTGTGGGAGCAATGTCTCAGGTATTGAGGGAGCACAATGTGAGGTACTGAGGGAGCACTCTCTGAGGTATTGAGGGAGATATATCTGAGGTATTGAGGAACACTCTCTGAGGTATAGAGGGAACACTTTCTGAGGTAGTGAGGGTGCACTTTCTGAGGTATGGAAGGAGCTCTTTTTGAGGTATTGTGGGAGCACAATCTGAGGTACTGAGCGAGCACAATCTGAGACATTGAGGGAGCACTTTCTGAGGTATTGAGGAAACAATTTTTCTGAAGTACTGAAGGTGCACTTTCTGAGGTATTGAGTGAACACTTTCTGCAAAATTGAGGGAGCATTATCTGTGATACTGAGGTACCACTTTTTGAGGTACTGAGGGAGCACTTTCTGAGGTATTAATAGTGCACTTTTTGAGGTATTGAGGAAGCACTATCTGAGGTAGTGATGAAGCACTCTCTAAGGTACTGAGGGAGCATTATCTGAAGTACAGAGTGTGCACTATCTGACGTATTGAGGAAGCACTATCTGAGGTAGTGATGAAGCACTCTCTAAGGTACTGAGGGAGCATTATCTGAGGTACTGAGGGAGCACCTTCTGTGGTACTGAGGAAGCACTATCTGAGGTATTGAGGGAGCACTTTCTGAGGTATTGAGGGAGCAATAACTGAGGTGTTGAGAGAGCACTATCTGAGGTATTGGGGGAGCTCCTTCTGAGGTATTGAGCGAGTATTTTCTGAGGTATTGAGGAAGCACTTTCTGACGTATTAAGGAAGCACTGTCCGACGTATTGAGGGAGCAATGTCTGAGTTGTGAGGAAGCACTGCCTGAAGTACAGAGTGTGCACTATCTGTCGTATTGAGGGAGCACTTTCTAAGGTATTGAGTGAGGACTATCTGAGGAATTGAGGGAGCACTTCCTGAGGTATTGAGGGAGTACTATCTGAGGTGTTGATGGAGCACTATCTAGGTATTGAGGAAGCAGGTTCTCAGCTATTGAGTGAGCACTTTCTGAGGTCATTCGGGAGCATTATCAGAGGTATTGAGGGAGCACTTTATGCAGTACTGCGGGTGCACTTTCTGAGGTACTTAGGAAGCACTATCTGAGGTACTGACGGTGCACTATGTGAGGTATTGAGAGAGCCATTTCTGAGGTATTGAGGGAGCATTTTCTGAGGTACTGAGGGTGCATGATCTGAGATACTGATGGTGCACTATCTGAGGTACTGAGGGAGCCCTTTCTGAGGTATTGAGGGAGTACTTTCTGAGGTATGGAAGGAGCTCGTTTTGAGGTATTGAGGTAGCACTATCTGAGGTACTGAGGGGGCACTTGCTGAGGTATTGAGTGAACACTTTCTGAGATATTGAGGGAGCGTCATGAGGTACTGAGGGAGCACATTCTGAGGTATTGAGGGAGCATTATCTGTGGAACTGAGGGAGCACTATCTGAGGTTGTGAGGGAGACTATCTGAGGTATTAATTGTGCACTTTCTGAGGTATTGAGGAAGCGCGATCTGAGATATTGAGGGAGAACTATCTGAGGTTTGGAGGGAGCGCTTTCTGATGTAGTGATGAAGCACTCTCTAAGGTACTGAGAGAGCATTATCTGAGGTACTGAGGGAGCACTTTCTGTGGTACTGAGGAAGCACTTTCTGAAGTATTGAGGGTGCACTATCTGAGGTATTGAGGGAGCACTGTCTGAGTACTGAGGAAGCACTGCCTGAAGTACAGAGAGTGCACTGCCTGAGGTACTGAGGGTGTACTATCTGAGGAATTGTTGGAGCATTTTCTGAGGTACTGAAGGTGCGCTGGCTAAGGTATTCAGGGAGTACTATCTGAGGTATTGAGGGAGCACTTTCTGAAGTAATGGGTGTGCACTATCTGAGGAACTGAGGAAGCACGATCTGAGGTACTGAGGGAGTACTTTCTGTGGTATTGAGCGAGAACTATCTGAGATACTGAGGAAGCACTATCTGAGGTATTGAGGGAGCACTTTCTGAGGTATTGAGGGAGCACTTACTGAGGTATTGTGGGAGCACTTACTGAGGTATTGTGGGAGCACCTTCTGAGGGACTTAGGAAGCACTATCTGAGTTATTGAGGGTGCACTATCTGAGGTATTGAGGGAGGCTTTTCTGAGGTATTGAGGGTGCACTACCTGAGGTATTGAGGGAGCACTTTCTGAGGTAGTGAGGGAGCACTTTCTGAGGTACTGAGGGTGTACTATCTGAGGTATTGATGGAGCATTTTCTGAGGTACTGAAAGTGCGCTGGCAAAGGTATTGAGGGAGCACTATCTGAGGTATTGAGGGAGCACTATCTGAGGAATTGAGGGAGCACCTTCTGAGGTATTGAGGAAGCACTATCTGAGCTATTGAGGGAGCATTATCTGTGGTACTGAGGGAGCACTTTCTGAGGTACTGAGGGTGTACTATCTGAGGAATTGTTGGAGCATTTTCTGAGGTACTGAAGGTGCGCTGGCTAAGGTATTCAGGGAGTACTATCTGAGGTATTGAGGGAGCACTTTCTGAGGTAATGTTTGTGCACTATCTGAGGAACTGAGGAAGCACGATCTGAGGTACTGAGGGAGTACTTTCTGTGGTATTGAGCGAGAACTATCTGAGATCCTGAGGAAGCACTATCTGAGGTATTGAGGGAGCACTTTCTGAGGTATTGAGGGAGCACTTACTGAGGTATTGTGGGAGTATTTTCTAAAGTATTGAGGTAGCACTTTCTGAGGTATTGAGGGAGAACCTTCTGAGGGACTTAGGAAGCACTATCTGAGTTATTGAGGGTGCACTACCTGAGGTATTGAGGTAGCACTTTCTGAGGTAGTGAGGGAGCACTTTCTGAGGTACTGAGGGTGTACTATCTGAGGTATTGATGGACCATTTTCTGAGGTACTGAAAGTGCGCTGGCAAAGGTATTGAGGGAGCACTATCTGAGGTATTGAGGGAGCACGATCTGAGGAATTGAGGGAGCACTTTCTGAGGTAATGAGGGACGGATTATCTGAGGTACTGAGTTAGCCCTTTCTGAGGTATTGGGTGTGCAGTATCTGAGGTAATGAGGAAGCACTATCTGAGGTATTGAGGGAGCACCTTCTGAGGTATTGAGGAAGCACTATCTGAGGTAGTGATGAAGCACTCTCTAAGGTACTGAGTGAGCATTATCTGAGGTACTGAGGGAGCACGTTCTGTTGTACTGAGGAAGCACTTTCTGAGGTATTGAGAGTACACTATCTGAGGTATTGCGGGTGCACTTTCTGAGATAGTGAGGGAGCAATAACTGGTGTATTGAGGGAGCACTATCAGATGTATTGGGGGAGCGCCTTCTGAGTATTTTCTGAGGTACTGAAGGGAGCACTTTCTGACGTATTAAGGAAGCACTGTCCGACATATTGAGGGAGTAATTTCTGAGTTGTGAGGAAGCACTGCCTGAAGTACAGAGTGTGCACTATCTGACGTATTGAGCAAGTACTTTGTAAGGTATTGAGTGAGAACTATCTGAGGTATTGAGGGAGCACTTTCTGAGGTATTGAGAAAGCACTATCTGATGTACTGAGGAAGCATTATCTTACATACTGAGGGAGCATTATCTGAAGTACTGAGGGAGCACTTTCTGAGGTACTGAGGGAACACCTTCTGAGGTATTAATGGTGCACTTTCTGAGGTATTGAGGAAGCGCTATCTGAGGTATTGGAGGAGCAGTTTTTGAGGATCTGAAGAAGGACGATCTGAGATATTGAGGGAGCGCTATCTGAGGTATTGAGGAAGCGCTTTTTGAGATAGTGAGGAAGCACTATCTGAGGTATTGAGGGAACATTATCTGACATACTGAGGGAGCGCTTTCTAAGGTACTGAGGAAGCACTTTCTGAGGTATTGAGGGAGCACTTTCTGAGGTACTGAGGGAGCACTTTCTGTGGTTGAACTATCTGAGATACTGAGGAAGCACTGTCTGAGGTATTGAGGGTGCACTATCTGAGGTATTGAGGGTGCTCCTTCTGAGGTATGGTAGAAGCTCTTTCTGAGGTATTGAGGGAGCACTATCTGAGGAACTGAGGAAACACCATCTGAGGAACTGTGGGAACACTATCTGAGGTATTCAGGGATTGCTTTCTGAGGTAGTGAGGGAAAATTATCTGAGATACTGAGGGAAGGCTTTCTAAGGTACTGGGGAAGCACTATCTGAGGTACTGAGGGCAGACTATCTGAGGTATTGAGGGAGCACATTCTGAGGTATTGAGGGAGCACCTTCTGAGGTATTGAGGGAGCACCTTCTGAGGTATTGAGGAAGCACTATCTGAGCTATTGAGGGAGCATTATCTGTGGTACTGAGGGAGCACTTTCTGAGGTACTGAGGGTGTACTATCTGAGGAATTGTTGGAGCATTTTCTGAGGTACTGAAGGTGCGCTGGCTAAGGTATTCAGGGAGTACTATCTGAGGTATTGAGGGAGCACTTTCTGAGGTAATGGGTGTGCACTATCTGAGGAACTGAGGAAGCACGATCTGAGGTACTGAGGGAGTACTTTCTGTGGTATTGAGCGAGAACTATCTGAGATACTGAGGAAGCACTATCTGAGGTATTGAGGGAGCACTTACTGAGGTATTGTGGGAGCATTTTCTAAAGTACTGAGGTAGCACTTTCTGAGGTATTGAGGGAGAACCTTCTGAGGGACTTAGGAAGCACTATCTGAGTTATTGAGGGTGCACTATCTGAGGTATTGAGGGAGGCTTTTCTGAGGTATTGAGGGTGCACTACCTGAGGTATTGAGGGAGCACTTTCTGAGGTAGTGAGGGAGCACTTTCTGAGGTACTGAGGGTGTACTATCTGAGGTATTGATGGAGCATTTTCTGAGTTACTGAAGGTGCGCTGGCAAAGGTATTGAGGGAGCACTATCTGAGGTATTGAGGGAGCACTATCTGAGGTAATGAGGGACGTTCTATCTGAGGTACTGAGGGAGCCCTTTCTGAGGTCTTCGGTGTGCACTATCTGAGGAACTGAGAAAGCACTATCTGAGGTATTGAGGGAGTACTTTCTGAGGTACTGAGGGAGTACTTTCTGAGGTACTGAGGAAGCACTATCTGTGGTATTGAGGGAGCACTTTCTGAAGTATTGAGGAAGCACTATTTGATTTGCTGAGGAAGCACTATCTGAGGTACTGAGGGAGCACTTTCTGAGATATTGAGGAAGCACTATCTGAGGTACTGAGGGAGTACTTTCTGAGGTATTGAACAAGCACTATGTGAGGAACTGTGGGAACACTATCTGAGGTGTTGAGGGAGCACTTTCTGAGGTATTGAAGAAGCAATTTTCTAGGTAATGAGGGAGCACATTATGAGGTACTGAGGAAGCACTATCTGAGGTATTGAGGGAGCAGTATCTAAGGCATGGGGGAGCACTATCTGAGGTATTGAGGGAGCACATTCTGAGGTATTGAGCGAGGGCTTTCTGAGATATTGAGGGAGCACAATCTGAGCTATTGAGAGTGCACGACCTGTGGTCCCGAGGAAGCACTTTCTGATGTATTGAGGAAGCACAAAAAGAAAACTGAGGGAGCACTACCTGAGTTACTCAGGAAGCACTATCTGAGTTATTGAGGGTGCACTGTCTGAGGTATTGAGGGAGCTATTTCTGAGGTATTTTGTGTGCACTATCTGAGGAACTGAGGAAGCACTAAATGAGGTATTGAGGGAGTACTTTCTGAGGTACTGAGTGAGTACTTGCTGTGGTATTCAGCAAGCCCTATCTGCGGTACTGAGGAAGTACTATGTGAGGTATTGAGGGAGATCTTTCTGAGGTATTGAGGAAGCACTATCTGAGCTATTGAGAGAGCATTATCTGTGGTACAGAGGGAGCATTTTCTGAGGTACTGAATGAGCACTTTCTGAGGTATTAAGGGTGCACCTTTTGAGATATTGTGGAAGCGCTATCTGAGGTAGTGATGAAGCACTTTCTAAGATACTGAGGGAGCATTATCTGAGGTACTGAAGAAACACTATCTGAGGTACTGAGGAAGGATTATCTGACATACTGATGGAGCATTTTCTGAGGTACTGAGGGAGCACTTTCTGTGGTACTGAGGAAGCACTTTCTGAGGTATTGAAGGTGCACTATCTGAGGTATTGAGGGAGCACTTTCTGAGGTATTGGGGGAGCACTTTCCGATGTACTGTAGGAGCACCTTCTGAGGTATTGAGGGAGCACTGTCTGAGGTATTGAGGAACCACTATCTGATGTACTGAGGAAGCACTATCTGAGGTACAGAGGGAACACTTTCTGAGGTATTCAGCAAGCACTATCTGAGGTACTGAGGGAGCACAATCAGAGGTATTGAGGAAGATCTATCTGAGATATTGAGGAAGCACTATCTGAGGTACTGAGGAAGCACTTTATGACGTATTGAGGGAGCACATTCTGAGGAACTGAGGCAGCACAGGTTTGAGGTATTGAGGGAGCACTTTCTGAGGTATTGAGGGAGCACTTTCTGAGGTATTAAGGGTGCACTTTCTGAGGTATTGAGGGAGCACTATCAGAGGTATTGAGGTAGCACTTTCTGAGGTATTGGGTGTGCACTATCTGAGGTACTGAAGGTGCACTACCTGTGGTATTGAGGAAGCACTTTCGGAGGTATTGTGGGAGCAACAGTCCAAAGATGTGCCGGTCAGGTGAATTGGCCATGCTAAATTGCCCGTAGTGTTAGGTAAGGGGTAGATGTAGGGGTATGGGTGGGTTGCGCTTCGGCGGGGCGGGTGTGGACTTGTTGGGCCGAAGGGCCTGTTTCCACACTGTAAGTAATCTAATCTAATCTAATCTAATTCAATTTCCAAGGTATTGCGGGACGGAGATCTGAGGTACTGAGGGAGCACTATCTGACATATAGAGGGTGCACTTTCAAAGGTATTCAGTGAGCACTCTCTGAGGAATTGAGGGAGCACTTTCTGAGGTATTGTGGGAGCACCTTCTGAGGTACTTAGGAAGCACTATCTGAGGTATTGAGGGTGTACTATCTGAGGTATTGAGGGAGGACTTTCTGAGGTAGTGAGGGAGCACTTTCTGAGGCATTGAGGAAGCAATTTCTGAGGCATTGAGGAAGCACTTTCTGAGGCATTGTGGGAGCACTTTCTGAGGTATGGATGAAGCTCTTTCTGAGGTGTTGAGGGAGTACTATCTGAGGAACTGAGGGAGCACTATCTGAGGTACTGCGGGAGCACTTTCTGAGGTATTGGGGAGCATTGTCTAAGGTATTGGGGAGCACTATCTGAGGTATTGAGGGAGCACATTCTGAGGTATTGAGGGAGCACATTCTGAGGTATTGAGGGAGCAATTTCTGAGGATCTGAGGAAGCACTATCTGAGGTAATGAGGGAGCATCATCTGTGGGACTGAGGTAGTACTTTCCAAGGTACTGAGGGAGCACTTTCTGAGGTATTAAGGGTGCACTTTCTGAGGTATTGAGGGAGCACTTTCTGAGGTATTGAGGGAGCACTATCTGAGATATTGAGGGAACACTATCTGAGGTACTGAGGGAGCACTTTCTGACATATAGAGGGAGCACTTTCTGAGGTATTGAGTGAGCACTCCCTGAGGTATTGAGGGAGCACCTTCTGAGGTATTGTGGGAGCATTATCTAAATTTGTGGTATTGAGGAAGCACTTTCTGAGCTACTGAGGGATCACATTCTGAGGTATTGAGAAAGCACTCTCTGAGGTACTGAGGAAGCACTTTCAGAGGTATTGATCAAGCAGTATCTGAGGTATTGAGGGAGAACTATCTGAGGTATTGAGGGGGCACTTTCTGACGTATTGAGGGTGAAATATCTGAGGTACTGTGGAAACACTATCTGAGGTATTCAGGGCGCACTTTCTGAGGTATTGAGGAAACACTATCTGATGTACTGACGAAGCACTATCGAAGGTACTGAGGGTGCACTATCTGAGGTATTGAGGAAGCATTTTCTGAGGTACTGAGGGAGCACTTTCTGAGGTCCTGAGGAAGCACTATCTATGGTATTGAGGGTGCACTTTCTGAGTTATTGAGGGTGCACTTCCTGAGTTATGAGGGTGCACTTTCTGAGGTATTGAGGGAGCACTATCTGAGGTATTGACGGCACACTTTCTGCGGTACTGAGGAAGCACTGTCTGAGGTACAGAGGGAGCATTATCTGAGGTACTGAGGGAGCACTTTCTCAGGTACTGAGGAAACAGTTTCTGAGGTATTGAGGGTGCACATTCTGAGGGAGAAAGGGAGCACTTTCTGAGGTATTGAGGGTGCAATTTCTGAGGTATTGAAGGAGCTCCTTCTGAGGTATTGAGCAAGTAGTTTCTGAGGTATTAAGGGAGCACTACCTGAGGTACTGAGAGAGCACTTTCTGAGGTATTGAGGGAGCAGTTTCTGAGGGACTGAGAGAGCACATTGTGAGTTGATGAGGGAGCACTTTCTGAGGTATTGAGGGTTCAATATCTGAGGTATTGCGGGATCACGTTCTGAGGCATTGAGGAAGCATTCTCTGAGGTATTGAGGAAGCACTATGTGAGGTATTGATGATGCACTATCTGAGGTACTGAAGAAGCACTATCTGAGTTATTGTGGGAACAATTTCTAAGGTACGGAGAGAGCACTATCTGAGGTATTAAGGGAGCACTTTCTGATGTATTGAGGGAGCAGTTTCTGAGGTATTGAGGGAGCTCCTTCTGAGGTATTGAGCAAGTAGTTTCTGAGGTATTGAGGAAGCACTTTCTCAGGTATTGTGGAAGCACTATCTGATGTACTGAGGAAGCATTATCTGAGGTAGAGAGGGAGCACTTTCTGAGGTGTTGAGGAAGCACCATCTGGGTACTGAGGGAGCACTATCTGAGGTATTGATGGAGCACATGGTCGGTACTGAGGAAGCACTACCTGCGGTACTGAGGGAGCATTAGCAATGGTACTGAGAGAGTATTTTCTGAGGTACTGAGGGAGCACTTTCTGTGGTGTTGAGGGTGCACTTTTGGAGGTATTGTGGGAGCACTTTCTGAGGTATTGACGTAGCACATCCAAGGTATTGAGGAAGCACAATTTCAGTTTTTGTGGGAGCACTTTCTGAGGTACTGAGAGAGCACTTTCTGAGGTATTGAGGAAGAACTTTCTGAGGTACTGAGGATTCACCATCTGAAGTATTGCGGGATCACGTTCTGAGATATTGAGGAAGAACTATCTGAGGTAGAGAGCAAGCACCATCTGAGGTACTGAGGGAGCAATTTCTGACACGTAGAGAGTGAACTTTCTAAGGTATTGAGTGAGCAATATCTGAGATATTGAGAGAGCACTTTCTGAGATATTGTGGGAGCATTATCTAAAGTATTGAGGGAGAACTTTCTGAGGTATTGAGGGACCACCTTCTGAGGTACTTAGAAAGCACTATCTGAGTTATTGAGATTGCACTATCTGAGGTATTGAGGGAGCTGTTTCAGAGGTATTGAGGGAGTACTATCTGATGTATTGATGAAGTACTATCTGAGGTACTGAGGAAGCAGTTGCTGAGGTACTGAGGGAGCACTTTCTGAGGTATTGAGGGAGCATTATCTGAGGTATTGAGGGAGCACTTTCTGCGGTACTGTGGGAGCACCTTCTGAGGTACTTAGCAAGCACTATCTGAGGTATTGAGGGCATACTATCTGAGATATTAAGGGTGCAATATCTGAGGTATTGAGGGAGCTGTTTCAGAGGTATTGAGGGAGTACTATCTGATGTATTGATGAAGTACTATCTGAGGTACTGAGGAAGCAGTTGCTGAGGTACTGAGGGAGCACTTTCTGAGGTATTGAGGGAGCATTATCTGAGGTATTGAGGGAGCACTTTCTGCGGTACTGTGGGAGCACCTTCTGAGGTACTTAGCAAGCACTATCTGAGGTATTGAGGGCATACTATCTGAGATATTAAGGGTGCACTATCTGAGGTATTGAGGGAGCACTTTCTGAGGTACTGAGGGAGCACTATCTGAGGTATTGAGGGTGCACTATCTGAGACATTGTGGGTGCACTATCTGAGGTTTTGAGGGAGCACTTTCTGAGATACTGAAGGGTGCACTATCTGAGGTATTGAGGGAACACTTTCTGAGGTGCTGAGGTTGCCCTAACTGAGGTACTGAAGCAGCACTATCTGAGGTATTGTTGGAGCACTTTCTGCGGTCCTGAGGAATTACTACCTGCAGTACTGAGTGAGCATTATCTGAGGTACTGAGGGAGCACTTTCTGAGGTACTAAGGTAGCGATTTCTGAGGTACTGAGGAAGCACTTTCTGTGGCATTGAGGGTGCACTTTCTGAGGTATTGAGGGAGCACTATCTGAGGCCCTGAGAGAGCACTTCCTGGTATTGAGAGTGTAATATCTGACATACTGTGGAAGCACTATCTGAGGTATTCAGGGCACACGTTCTGAGGTATTGAGGAAAAACTGACGAAGCACTACCTGAGATACTGAGGGAGCACTATCTGTGGTATTGATTGAGCAATTTCTGAGGTACTGAGGGTGCACTATCTGAGGTACTGAGGGAGCAGTTTCTGATGTATTGAGGGAGCACTATCTGTGGTTCTGAGGATGCACTTTCTGAGCTATTGAGGAAGCACCTTCAGAGTGCTGAGGGAGCATTATCTGAGGTACTGATGGAGGACTTTCTGAGATACTGAGGGCGCACTTTCTGAGGCACTGAGGAAGCACTTTCTGCAGTATTGAGGGTGCACTATCTGAGGTATTGAGGGAACACTTTCTGAGGTACTGAGGGTGCACTATCTGAGGTATTGAGGGAGCACTTTCTGAGGTATTGGGGAGCACTATCTGAGGTATTCAGGAAGCATCATCTGAGTACTGAGGGAGTATTATCTGACATACTGAGGGAGCATTATCTGATGTACTGAGGGAGCACTATCTGAGGTATTGATGGAGCACATGGTGCGGTACTGAGGAAGCACTACCTGCGGTACTGAGGGAGCATTATCTGAGGTACTGATGGAGGACTTTCTGAGGTACTGAGGAAGCACTTTCTGAGGTATTGAGGGAGCCATTTCTGAGGTACTGAGGGTGCTCTAGCTGAGTTATTGAGGGAGCACTTTCTGAGGTATTGAGAGAGCAATTTCTGACATATATAGAGTGTGCATTTTCTAAGCTATTGAGTGAGCACTCTCTGAGGTCTTGAGGGAGCACTTGCTGTGGTATTGTGGGAGCAATATCTAAAGTATTGAGGGAGCACTTTCTGAGGTATTGAGGGATCACGTTCTGAGGTATTGAGGAAGCACAATCTGAGTTATTGAGGGTGCACAATCTGAGGTATTTAGGGAGCAATTTCTGAGGTATTCAGGGAGTACTACCTAGGGTATTGATGGAGCACTATCTGAGGTACTGAGGAAGCAGTTTCTGAGGTAACGAGGGAGCACTTTCTGAGGCATTGAGGGAGCATTATCTGAGGTATTGAGGGAGCATTTTCTGAGGTCCTGAGAAATCACTATGAGGTACTGAGGGTGCACTTTCTGAGTTATTGAGGGAGCAATATCTGAGGGAATGGAGGTGCACTATCTGAGGTATTGAGGGAGCTCCTTCTGAGGTATTGAGCAAGTAGTTTCTGAGGTATTGAGGGAGCACTTTCTGAGGTATTGAGGGAACACTTTCTCAGGTATTGTGGAAGCATTATCTGATGTACTGAGGAAGCTCTATCTGAGGTAGAGAGGGAGCATTTTCTGAGGTATTGAGGAAGCACCATCTGTGTACTGAGAGAGCACTATCTGAGGTAGTGAGGCAGCATTATCTGAGGGACTGAGGGAGCACTTTCTGCGGTACTGAGGAAGCACTGTCTGAGGTACTGAGGGAGCATTATCTGAGGTACTGAGGTATTGAGGAAGCACTTTCTGAGGTACTGAGGGACCAGTTTCTCAGGTAATGAGGGAGCACTTTCTGACGTATTGAGGTTGCACTCTCTGAGGTACTGAGGGAGCACTTTCTGAGGTATATAGGGAGCACTTCCTTAGGTTTGAGAGACCCCATTCTGAGGTATTGAAGGATCTCCATCTGAGATATTGAGCAAGTAGTTTTTGAGGTATTGAGGGCGCACTATCTGAGGTACTGAGCGATTACTTTCTGAGGTATGGAGGGAGCACTGTCTGAGGTACTGAGGAAGCATTATCTGAGGTATTGAGGGATCATGGCTGAGGTATTGAGGAAGCACTATCTGAGGTACTGAGGGAGCACTATCTGAGGTACTGTGGAAGCACTATCTGAGGTACTGAGGAAACACCACCTGAAGTACTGAAATACATAAGTATTGTGGGAGCACGTTCTGAGGTTCTGACAGAGCACTTTTTGAGGTATTGAGGGAGCAGTTCCTGAGGTACTGAGGGAGCAATTTCTGAGGTATTGTGGGAACACTTTCTGAGGTATTGAGGCAGCACTTTCTGAGGCATTGATGGAGCACATTCTGCGGTATTGAGGGAGCACTTCCTTAGGTTTGAGAGAGCACTTTCTGAGGTATTGAGGGAGCACAATCTCTGGTACTGAGGAAGCACTATCTGAGGTACTGAGGAAGCACTATCTGAGGTATTCAGGGAGCACTTTCTGAGGAATTGAGGAAACACTGATGTACTGACGAAGCACTACCTTAAGTACTGAGGGAGCACTATCTGAGGCATTGAGTGTGCAATATCTGAGGTACTGAGGGTGCAATTTCTGAAGTACAGAGAGAGCACTTTCTGAGTTACTGAGTGAGCACTTTCTGAGGTATTGACGTAGCATATCCGAGGTATTGAGGAAGGACAATCTGAGTTATTGTGGGAGCACGTTCTGAGGTACTGAAAGAGCACTTTCTGAGGTATTGAGGGAGCTCTTTCTGATGTATTGAGGGAGCCCTTTCTGAGGCATTGATGGAGCACATTCTGTGGTATTGAGGGAGCACTTCCTTAGGTTTGAGGGAGCACTTCCTGAGGTTTGAGAGAGCACTTTCTGAGGTATTGAGGGAGCACAATCTCTAGTACTATGGAAGCACTATCTGAGGTACTGAGGAAGCACTATCTGAGGTATTCAGGGAGCACTTTCTGAGGAATTGAGGAAACACTGATGTACTGACGAAGCACTACCTTAAGTACTGAGGGAGCACTATCTGTGGTATTGAGGGTACAATATCTGAGGTATTGAGGGTGCAATTTCTGAAGTACAGAGAGAGCACTTTCTGAGTTACTGAGTGAGCACTTTCTGAGGTATTGACGTAGCATATCCGAGGTATTGAGGAAGGACAATCTGTGTTATTGTGGGAGCACGTTCTGAGGTACTGAAAGAGCACTTTCTGAGGTATTGAGGGAGCACTTTCTGAGGGACTGAGCGAGCACATTGTGAGTTGATGATGGAGCACTTTCTGAGGTATTGAGGGAGCACTATCTGACTTATTGAGGGTTTGCTATCTGAGGTATTGTGGGATCACGTTCTGAGGCAATGAGGAAGCATTCTCTGAGGTATTGTGGAAGCACTATCTGAGGTATTGAGGGAGCACTATCTGAGGTATTGAGGGAGCACTTTCTGAGGTATTGAGGAAGCACCATCTGGGTACTGAGGGAGCACTATCTGAGGTATTGATGGAGCACATGGTGCAGTAGTGAGGAAGTACTACCTGTGGTACTGAGTGGGCATTATCAATGGTACTGAGTGAGCATTTTCTGAGGTACTGAGGGAGCACTTTCTCAGGTGCTGAGGAAGCACTTTCCGTGGTGTTGAGGGTGCAGCTTTGGAAATATTGTGGGAGCACTTTCTGAGGTATTGAGGGAGCACTATCTGAGGTACTGCGGGTTCACCATCTGAGGTATTGCGGGATCACATTCTGACGAATTGAGGAAGCACTCTCTGAGGTACTGAGGAAGGACTATCTGAGGTACTGAGGAAGCACTATCTGAAGTACAGAGGAAGTACTATCTGAGGTATTGAGGGATCACATTCTGAGGTATTGAGGAAGCACTATCTGAGGTACAGAGGAAGCACGATCTGAGGTATTGAATGATCACGTTCTGAGGTATTGAGGAAGACTTTCTGAGGTAGAGAGCAATCACCATCTGAGCTACTGAGGGAGCAATTTCTGACACGTATAGAGTGAACTTTCTAAGGTATTGAGTGAGCAATATCTGAGGTATTGAGGGAGCACTTTCTGAGATATTGTGGAGCATTATCTAAAGTATTGAGGGGGAACTTTCTGAGGTATTGAGGGACTACCTTCTCAGGTACTTAGGAAGCACTATCTGAGTTATTGAGATTGCACTAACTGAGGTATTGAGGGAGCTGTTTCGGAGGTATTGAGGGAGTGCTATCTGATGTATTGATGAAGTACTATCTGAGGTACTGAGGAAGCAGTTTCTGAGGTACTGAGGGAGCACTTTCTGAGGTATTGAGGGTGTAATATCTGAGATATTGAGTTTGCACTATCTGAGGTAGTGTGGGAGCACTTTCTGAGATACTCAAGGTGCACTCTCTGAGGTATAGAGGGAGCACTTTCTGAGGTACTGAGGTTGCCCTATCTGAGGTACTGAAGCAGCACTATCTGAGGTATTGATGGAGCACTTTCTGCAGTCATGAGGAAGTACTTCCTGTGGTACTGAGTGAGCATTATCTGTGGTACTGAGGGAGCACTTTCTGAGCTACTGAAGTAGCGATTTCTGAGGTACTGAGGAAGCACTTTATGTGGTATTGAGGGTGCACTTTCTGTGGCATTGAGGGAGCACATTCTGAGGTATTGAGGGTGCACGATCTGTTGGACTGAGGAAGCACTATCTCAGTTTTTAAAGGAGCACTTCTTCAGGTTTGAGACAGCATTTTCTGTTGTACTGAGAGTGCACTTTCTGTGGTATTGAGGGAGTTCTTTCTCAGTTAATGAGCGACTATTTTCTGATGTATTGAGGGAGCAATATCTGACATTTTGAGGGTGTATTATCTGTGGTACCGAGGAAGCACTATCTGAGCTATCGTGGGTTCACGTTTTGAGGTATTGAGGGAGCAGTATCTGAGGTATTGAGGGAGCACTATCTGACATATTGAGGGTATAATATCTGACGTACTGTGGAAGGACTATCTGAGTTATTCAGTGCACACTTCCTGAGGTATTGAGGAAACACTATCTGAGGTACTGATGAAGCACTAACTGAGGTACTGAGGGAGCAGTATCTGTGGTTATTGATTGAGCAATTTCTGAGGTACTGAGGGTGCACTATCTGAGGTACTGAGGGAGCAGTTTCTGATGTATTAAGGGAGCACTATCTGTGGTTCTGAGGATGCATTTTCTGAGCAATTGAGGAAGCACCTTCAGAGTGCTGAGGGAGCATTATCTGAGGTACTGAGGCAGCACGATCTGAGCTGTTGACGGAGCACTTTCTGAGGTCCTGAGGAAGCACAACCTTCGGTACTGCGGGAGCATTATCTGAGGTACTGATGGAGGACTTTCTGAGGTACTGAGGAAGCAATTTCTGCAGTATTGAGGGTGCACTATCTGAGGTATTGAGGGAGCACTTTCTGAGGTATTGAGGGTGGACTATCTGAGGTATTGACGGAGCACTTTCTGAGGTCCTGAGGAAGCACTACCTTCGGTACTGCGGGAGCATTATCTGAGGTACTGATGGAGGACTGTCTGAGGTGCTGAGGAAGCACTTTCTGAGGTATTGAGCGAGCCATTTCTGAGGTACTGAGGGTGCTCTAGCTGAGTTATTGAGGGAGCACTTTCTGAGGTATTGAGAGAGCAATTTCTGAGATATTGAGGGAGCACTTTCTGAGTTATAGAGGGAGCAATTTCTGAGGCATTAAAGGAGCAATTTCTGAGGTATTGAGGGAGCACTATCTGAGTTATTGTGCAGCCATTTCTGAGACTTTGAGGGAGCTCCTTCTGAGGTGTTGAAGAAGTAGTTTCTGAGGTATTGAGGGAGCACTATCTGCGGTATTGAGGGTGCACTATCTGAGTTACTGCGGGAGAACTTCCTGAGGTATTTAGGAAGCACTGTCTGAGTTACTAATGAAGCACTATCTGAGGTATTGAGGCATCATGTTCTGAGGTACTGAGGAAGCACTTTCTGAGGTCCTGAGGGAGTACTTTCTGAGGTATTGAGGGATCATGTTCCGAGGTACTGAGGAAGCACTATCTGAGGTACTGAGGAAGCACTATCTGAGGTATTGAGGGATCATGTTCTGAGGTACTGAGGAAGTACTATCTGAGGTATTGAGGAAGCACTTTCTGAGGTATTGAGGGCGCACGTTCTGAGCTTCTGAGGAAGCACTATCTGAGTTAATGAGGGTGCACTATATGAAGTATTGAGGGAGCACTTTCTGAGGTATTCAGGGAGTACTATCTGGGGTATTGATGGATCACTTTCTGAGGTACTGAGGAAGCAGTTTCTGAGGTATTGATGATGCATTAACCTGAGATACTGTGGAAGCACCATCTGACATATTCAGGGAGCACTTTCTGAGGTATTGTGGAATCACTATCTGATTACTGACAAAGCACTATCTGAGGTACTGAGGGACCACTATCTGAGGTATTGAGGGAGCACTATCTGAGGTATTGAGGGAGCAATTTTTGAGGTACTGAGGGAGCACTTTCTGAGGAACTGAGGACGCACTATCTGAGGTATGGAGGGAGATCTATCTGCGGTATTGAGGAAGCACTATCTGAGTTATTGTGGGAACAATTTCTGGGCACTGACAGTCCACTTTTAAGGGATATTAAGGGATCACTTTCTCATGTATTGAGGGAGCACTTTCTGAGGTACTGAGGAAGCACTATCTGATGTACTGAGGGAGGACTTTTTGAGGTATTGAGGGAGCACTTTCTGAGGTATTGAGGAAGCACTATCTGAGCTTATTAGGGAGCACTTTCTGAGGTATAGAGGGAGCACAGTCTAAGGTATTGAGGGAGCATTATCTGAGGTATTGAGGGAGCACTTTCTGAGGTATTACGGAAGCATTATCTGATGTACTGAGGAAGCACTATTTGAGGTACAGAGGGAGCACTTTCTGAGGTATTGAGGAAGCACGATTTGAGGTACTGAGGAAGCACTCTCTGAGGTATGGAGGCAGATCTGTCTGAGTTATAGAGGGTGCACTATCTGACGTACTGAGGAAACACTATCTGTGGTATTGAGGGAGCAATGTCTGACATATAGAGTGTGCATTTTCTAAGGTATTGAGTGAGCACTATTTGAGGTATTGAGGGAGCACTTTCTGTGGTATTGTGGGAGCATTATCAAAAGTATTGAGGGAGCAATTTCTGAGGTAATGAGGGAGCACCTTCTGAGGTATTGGGTGTGCACTATCTGAGGGACAGAGGAGGCATTTTCTGAGTTATCGAGGGAGCACTTTCTGAGGTATTGAGGGTGCAATTTCTGATGTACTGAGGGTGCACTATCTGAGGTATGGAGAGAGCCCATTCTGAGGTATTGAAGGATCTCCATCTGAGATATTGAGCAAGTAGTTTTTGAGGTATTGAGGGAGCACTATCTGAGGTACTGAGGGAGCACTTTCTGAGGCATGGAGGGAGCACTGTCTGAGGTACTGAGGAAGCATTATCTGAGGTATTGAGGGATCATGGCTGAGGTATTGAGGAAGCACTATCTGAGGTATGGAGGGAGCACTTTCTGAGGTATTGAGGGAGCACTTTCTGAGGTATGGAGGGAGCACTATCTGAGGTACTGAGGAAGCACTATCTGAGGTACTGTGGAAGCACTATATGAGGTATTGAGGAAACACCACCTGAAGTACTGAGAGAAATACTGAAGTATTGTGGCAACACTTTCTGAGGTACTGTCAGAGCACTTTGTGAGGTATTGCGGGATCATTTTCTCATGTATTCA
The DNA here is from genome assembly GCF_047496795.1 of Chiloscyllium punctatum. NCBI lineage: Eukaryota > Metazoa > Chordata > Chondrichthyes > Orectolobiformes > Hemiscylliidae > Chiloscyllium > Chiloscyllium punctatum. The sequence goes on along the minus strand of NC_092771.1, from coordinate 50,498,175 downwards.
GGGAGCAGTTCCAGAGGTACTGAGGGTGCAATCTCTGAGGTATTGCATAAACTGATGAACAAGAAATGTGTTGTGGCTTGGAGGCATAAATGGCACTGGGCACACCACAGATGTTTCCGTGCAGATGCTGTGATTACTAAAGAAAATTGGTGGATCTTATATTGTTGCCAACTTGGTGATCACGCTAGATGATGGATCGCGGTATGATTCACACAGCAAAAGTTTGTGAAAGAATTAATGATCCGTTTCATGGGAGAAGTTTTCTGCAGTTCCAATTCAATGGACTGTTTAAAATACTGTTCAGAACTTTGCGTGGAGTGTTACATTAAAATTCACAATCCCATTGAATAAACTATTGTACCCGATCTCTCCTTATTTGTTTCGCTTTCATTCGATGTAAATTCATAGAAAGTCCAGACGGAATGAAAGGAGGAAGGAAATGTTACACTCATTTTCATTATCCCAATTTAACTTACAACAGAATCAAATTGCTTTATTTGGACTTTGATGTGGTATCGATTTATCACAAATCTCCAGTTCAATAAAGTGCAAGAGCAAGATATTCCATCCAATGTATATTAAAGATGCGAGGCACAAAGGAAATCCACAGCTATGTTTCACGGAAATAAGAGCCCGAGGAGGATTCAAATCCACACATGCACAATGGAAGAGCAACCCGTCGCCTTCACCTCTGGGCCACTTCAGCCCATTGCAAAGGGGTTCACATGTGACCACATCAAGATCACATATGGTGCACCGAGGGGATAAGAAATTCCCTGAGCAGAAGCGAATCCACACCATTATGTTTCTGCTTTCAGCGGAATAATAATACCAGCAAAATCCAAGGGATTGACCTCGTCCTTGGAAAGAATACCTTGTCATTAATTTATTCCGAGTAGGAAGTGTCTCAGAATGAACCAGCAAACATGAAATTCCCGTCCCATTCACACACACATTTAGTCTTGATGCATAATTTCTTCCGACAGTTTCTCTGTCACGTGAAGAAGTATAAATGGAGAGAGAAGTGAAGGCGATGTTTTCGCTCGATGGGCTTTCTCATATGGCTGAACCTGAAGAGGATAAAATTCCCAGAAATGCAGTGTTTTTCGTTTCATTTTATTAATTTTGCTGCAACTTCACTCTGTTCATTGCAATGATCGGAAGTGAATTGGATTTATGTGATTGGAACGTTTAATATTGCATTCAATTTTGATCCGAATTTATTTCAGCTTAAAGAAAATACTGATGAGAAAAACAGAAGGTTGAACTACAAAACAAGATGCCAGTTTTGAGTCTCAGTTACTTTGGCAGATTTTATTGGGTATCAAATGAACCCAACATCATGGCGAAAGTCTTCCCATCTTTAAGCCATGGGATGAAAGCAGGAAATCGATCTCTAAGAGACGGGTCACTTCCTCTTCATTATGGAATAGTTTTCCTTGACAATATACAAAATCTGCTCAGTTCCATTTATAATGCTTCATGTGGAATATTAAAAGAAATCTTTCAAAACTCAGCGTTTTTCTTTTGCTGGATCTTACTCAGCTGCATCTGTTTCCGATATTTCTTTGCATCTGAAGTCATCCAAATTAGACATTGTTTCCTCGAACCGTCCACCCCCCCACACCCCACTTTTACACTTTTACCTTGCCACAGGCTGTCTCTCTCCTGTTGAAACTCACTCCTTGTGTGTCTCTCAATATGCCTTTCGAAATATTTTGGAAACGGATTCTCTGAGTGACAGAAATTCTGCTCCCATCATTTCTGTGTCCTACATCGATGGTTTTGAAAGCATGACGTTCGAAAATATATGAACTTGAAAAAGTGAATTTACCACCTATTTACTCTCTCCAAAGCTCAAATACTCTGGAAAACTTCCATTCGGTTTTCCTTGGTTCAGTGTCAAATTTTCCAACACACAAATAAATAAAATTCTATCCTCGCTAAACGCCATCAGCATCATCTGTAATGCCTTAGCAGCCCAGTAAACGCTGACAGTGCCCTCTCTGATAGAATCACAGATTCCCGACAATGCAGAAAGTACAGTTCAGCCAATCGAGTCTGTAGGGACACTCTGAACAGCATCTCAACCAGACCTAGCTCGCTTCTCTATCTCCGCAGGCCTCTGGCTTGTGATTTCAAATAAACCATTTGGAATAAAACCTGACATCATGTGACTGCTGACCTTTTCACTGCGTTACCCATGGCTAATTCACTTAACTTACTGAATTCACTCCCTGGAAACATCAGCGCAATTTCACATGGCCAATCCGCCTGACCTACAGACTTAACAGCAGTGCGAACCACTGAGCAAAAGTACCATCACATTGAACACAATCTGTATCATGTGTAATGGCTTTACACAATGGTAACTCCGCCTCGTGAAAGCAAGCTGCGCCCACCAACCCGAATTCAATGCATCCAAACACGGTTCTACGCTGTACAACCTCATTAGTGCTGCTGGAAATGTTTCTGCACTCAGATCTGAATGGGTTTACTCTGTTTTCTTCCTCAGATTCCTGCTTTAAATAAACACATCAGTCAGGAACAACTCTATATAATGGTTTTCATTGCAACACAAACATAATGTGCAGTTTGCAGAAGTTACGTGTTTGCACTTTCACTGACACTCTCTCTCCCCAGGAGCTGCCTTCCTTCCCCAGCTGATTCAGACAGCACTGTCCTTCCTGCGACATGTGCAACCGAGAATGGAAGGCCAAGCATGAATAACCTTCAGTGGGGAACAGAGCCACAGGTTTACAACATTTACGATGCCCCTAGAGGGGAATTGAGCCCTGTGACAGGAGGGGATACTAACCATGATACTGTGGAGGAGGACAACATCGAAGGAAGCCCTTCAGCCTGTTGTGGCCGCACTTGTCCAACACAACTGCTGAATCAAGTTTTCCATCGTTTAGCCCATAATGTTGTATGTTTTGGCATCACAAATTAACATCACATTTCTTTTAAGGTTAGAGCGATTCCAGCCTCTCTGACCCTTTCCGCACATCTACTCTAACCTTTCTGCCTTTTTCCGAAATCTCTTGACCCCAGTGTTCGATCTCTCCATCAATAAGAAACGCTTCTTTCAGTCTATCCTCTCCTATCCTCAGCATTTTGTACATCTCAGTCATGTCTTCTCCAATCTCCTCTGCTCGGTGACAAACTACCCCAGTCTGACTAATCTCTCCTCATAACGGAAACTCTGCAGTCCACAGAATACCCCAGTGAATCTCTACTGCAACGTTCCCAGTGCGATCACATTCATGCTGTACTGTGAATTGCAGAACAGCACACAGTAATCGAGCTAGAGCCGAATGAACTTTTTTTCTATTCTGTTACAGTATAAGGGCTTCGCTGGTTGGGCAGTATTTATTGCTGTCCCTAATTGCACAGCGGGTAGTTGAGACTGAACCATATTGTAGTGAGACTGGAGTCACATGGAGGCCCGAGCAGGTAAGAATGGCAGCTCCATTCGTTAAAGGACGTCAGATGGTTTTGTTTTTTCAACAATTGAACATGGTTATATAGGAGTTGTTAGATTCGTAATTCCAGATATTTATTGAATCCCAATTCCACCACCTAGCATGGTCGGAGTCAAACCCGGGTCCCTGGTGTCTGAATAAACAGTCCAGTGGTTAGTGTTAATAGCGCTCGGCCATTGCAGAAAAGCAGTGAAACTGATCTTATCCAGTGAAGTCGCTTTTCCCCGATACTGTCCTGTGACATTTTCCTGAGCTTGACCCCCGCCAATGATATCTGGTCTATGTCACGAAAAGCTGCTACATGAGTATTGATCTCACAACAGTGGTAACCAAATGGATCAAATGGTCTGCAGGTCCCGATGGTGGGGTTGGGGCACGTTCACCCAGCAACAGTGACTGCAGCCACACAGACTGATCGGTATCAATGGGAGAGTCTGTGTTAGATTCTGCAGTGCCTTAATGAAATAGGAAATGACTTCACAAAGACATGATGAAAGAGCAGCGCTCCCAAAGCTAGTGCTTCAATTAAACCTGTGAGACCCTAACCTGGTGTCGGATGATTTTTAACTTTGTACTCCATAGTCCAACACCGGCATCTCCAAATTAATGAAATGGAGCCATGGGATGGAAAGTTTGGTTAGTGATCGTAGGAGGGAAGAAATCGCTGAGAACGGGTTGATTTGAATTCTGAAACACAAAGTTGTGAGCGAGCAGAGCTTGAAGGAAAAAAAACATCACCTTGGAGAAAATGAAAAACGTTTAAATTACTGATTCCTTAGTGCTTCACAACAGATTGGTAAACAGACGAATTACTACCGTGACTCGGATTCGAACCGAGGTTGCTGCGGCCACAACGCAGAGTACTAACCACTATACGATCACGGCACCCCACAGACGAACACGCTGGTCACCCGAACTAATTACAGTATCATAAGAAATGTTAGGCAGAGCACTAAATGCACAATATCAGTGTTTAGTGAACAGTGGCAGATATGTGGGAACTCAGAATGGGCTGACCGTTTAACATCGGTTTCCCTCAGAGGCTGTGGTGATTCCGTCATTAATGTGCTGAAGGCTGAGATAAATAGATTTCTCCAAAACATCAAAGACTCCGGGGACAGTGTAGCTTTTATTACCTGCACATCCATCAATATCATTTATTGCATCCGTTCCTCCCGCTGTCGTCTCCTGTACATTGGGGAGACTGGGCGCCTCCGAGCAGAGTGCTTTAGGGAACATCTCTGGGACAACCGCACCAGTCAACCCCACCGCCCTGTGGCCCAACATTTCAACTCTCCCTCCCACTCTGCCGAATACATGAAGGGCCTGGGCCTCCTTCACCGCCGCTCCCTCACGACCAGACACCGGGAGGAAGAACGCCTCATCTTTCACCTCGGAACACTTCAACCCCAAGGAATCAATGTTGACTTCACCAGTTTCCTCATTTCCCCTTCCTCCACCTCACCCCAGTTCCAAACTTCCAACTCAGCACTGTCCCCATGACTTGTCCTGACTTGTCCTACCTGCCTATCTTCTTTTCCACCTTACCACTCCACCCTCCCCCCCGACCTATCACCTTCATCCCCTTCCCCACTCAACTATTGTATTCTATGCTACTTTCTCCCCACCCCCACCCTCCTCTCACTTATCTCTCCACCCTTCATGCTCTCTGCCTTTATTCCTGAGGAAGAGCTTTTGCCCGAAACGTCGATTTTACTGCTCCTCGGATGCTGCCTGAACTGCTGTGCTCTTCCAGCACCACTAATCCAGAATCTGGTTTCCAGCCTCTGCAGTCATTGTTTTTACCAAGCTTTTGTAGAAATGTATACTTCCATAGTATTGCAGTTTAACATCGTTTACTTCACGAGTTTCCTCATACAAGGCAGTAACCACTGCTGACACATCATCCCAATTCCCAGCCCCAGAATCAGAGGAACTGAGTGGCGCAGTCGCGAAGAACCAACTTGAAATCGGGATGGGAATAAGGTCGCAGAGATACTCAATGTCTCAATTGACACAACTGGTGAATGCACGGTATTTCTATGATGGTTTAGAGGCGCAAGCAATTCCGAGGTTAGGAGTGTGCCTGGTCAAAGGCGGGGCAGAAGGGAAAATTTGTTCCCGTTTATAATAACAGCAATCTACAGTGCATCTTGCTGAGACAGCTGAGTGCCACAACTGGAGCGTGGACAGCTGGTTTGAAGTTTAATTTTGCTTTACTATCACCCAGTTCCCTGGAATGAATTGCTTTCACCATTTTTATTTCCAATTGTATGATATCTCCCTGCAGTCTGAGGCTTTCTTTCTCATGGTTAATTGCATGACTAACTGTTGTATGATCTGCACACTGCTGAATGACGGCCACTACAAGTAAATATGAATCATTGACCTATATGAGAAAACAGTGGACCTCACAGCAGGCATGCTGCGTAGGTTTGCAGGCGACGCCAGAATTGTAGACAGTGAGGAAGATTATCTAAGATTCAAAAGGATCTTAATCCAATGAGTCGTTGGACTGAAAAATGTAACATGGAGTTCAATCTGGATAAATGGGAGGTATTGCATTTTGGTACAACAACAAGAGTAGGGCTTTGAGTAGTGTTGGAGAACACGGAAGCTAGGGATGCAGGTACATAATTCCTTGTAATTTGCTTTACCTACAGACAAGATGCTTCAAAGGCATTTATCAAACTTCCCTTCATTGCTCAGTCCTTTGTGTATAGTAGTTGGGACGTTATGTTGAAGCTTTACAGGACATTGATGAGGCCTCTTCTGGAATATTATATCCAGCTCTGGTCGCTCAGTTGTAGGAATCATATTATTCAGCTGGGGTAGGTTCAGTAAAGGTATACACGCATGTTGCCTGTGGAAGGTTTGAGTTATAATGAAAGGCTGGATAGGCTGAGAGTATTTTCAGATTCGAGATTCGGGTGCTGGAAATCCACATTAGGAAAAAAAGAATCCGAGGAGCAGGAGAATCATTTTTTTTTGCACAAGTGTCGTTCACCAGGCTCTTCCTCGAAACGTCGATTCTCCTGCTCCTCAGATGCTGCCTGACCTGCTGTGCTTTCCCAGCACAACACACTGGACTCTGATCTCTCATCTACAGTTCTCACTTTCTCCGAGTCGAGACTGTTTTCACTCTAGGTTAGGTGTTGAGCGGCGGCCTGACAGAAGTTTATGAATTATTGAGAGGCAAGTTAGAGTTAACGATAGCGGCCTTTTCCCAGGAGGGGGATTTCAAGATGATAGGGCATATGTTTAAGATGAAAAGAGAGAGATTTCTTTTTAAAAAAGACATATGAGGCATTTTTTTTTAGGGAAGGTGTTTTACGTGTGCATTTAACTTGCTGAGGAAGTGTTGGATGAGGGTACGTTTGCAACATTTAATGGACAATTGATTCCAAACATGAATGGGAAAGTGGGATTTTAAAAATAAATTTATTCATGCCTAGAACGTCAGTTATTTCCCAGAGGGCATTTAAGAGTCAACCACGATATTATCCATCTGGAGTCTCATGCGGGACGGAGCAGATGACTATGGCAGGTTGCTTCCCGAACTGGCATGAGTGAATTAGATGGGATTTTCCGCACAACTGATTCAGGTCATCACAATACTCTTCAATTCCAGGTGCTTATTGAATTCAAACTCCACCATCTGTCATGCCACGACCGGAATCCTTTGTCCCCAAAATATTTCCTGGGTTTTTGGATAAGCAACACAGTAATAAAACTACAAAGGCATTATAACCACTCAGCGGGTACAGGAGGAGGCAGATGGGACGAGATTAGTTTGACAGTGTGTTCAGCATGGATTGGTTGGACTGACGGGCCTGTCTGCCTTCATGCTGTATGACTCTATGATTGACGCTATGGAACAAATAGCTGTTTGGGATTAACAGCAGCATTGACAGCATAACCGAACACCAGATGGGATATGTAATCCTGCTGGAGGCTCCGGAGGTTGTTTTGCTCAGTGACCCCTTCCCACACACGGGACTAGTGAACGGTCTCTCCCCAGTGTTACTGATTAAATGAGATTCCATTTCTGTGGTTAATTTAATCCCTTCCAGCAGTTCCCACATTGCCCTGCTTTCTCTGTGGTATCGGCCTCCTTTTTTTTCTACACAGGGTGAACGATCCTTTCACATTGTTTCCAGACAGATACAAATCCTGTTGTCCATGTTGTTTCTGTGTTTTCATTGTTTCTCATTCATCCACAGTGTGAGTATCAGTGGTCAGGACAACATTTATTCATCGCCCCTCGTTCGTTGCTGTCTGGCTACCTCACAAACCCAAGTGCGATCCCAGCCTCGGGTGTCTGTCCGTGGGCAGTCTGCACATTCTCTGCGTGTTTGCATTTTATTTCTCCCTCTGACCAAAGATGTGCCAGTTACAGGGATCAACAATGAGAAATGCAGGCTTATGGGACAGGGAATACCGTGGGGTCTGGTTGGATGTGCTTCGGATGTACCGTGTGGACTGGAAGGGCCGATTAGACTGCTTCCCCACATGGTGGGGATTCTTGAATTCAGGGTCAGCTCATGTTTTCTGGTCCTGGAGTCTCTCGTAGGCAGGACTGGGTGAAGATGGTAGAATCCCCTGCATAAGGGATATGAATGAATGGGATTGCAGGAAATTAAAGTTATTATCTCTGTTTCTGAGGTCAGGCTTGTATTTCAGGTTTTATTCTTCGGACTTAAACATCACCGTTTCCGTGTCCCAACCCCCAAGGATGACAAGTTTAAAATATCACCACAACACCACCTTCTCCAGTTTGAAATCTTGACTGTGTGGAAGAAACTGATTCTGAGCTGATGCGAGCAAATGTAGCTGTTACCGCCAGTGTCGGAAACACAGATCCAAACAGCAAAATCATCTTTTAAACACACCACTGCAAAGTTCACGGCTCAACACGCTCCAGTTGTGCCACTCAGTTGTCTTAGCAAGATGTACTGTAGATCGCCATGAGAGTATAAACAGGGACAACTATTCCCTTGATAAGGAGCTCACTCACCTGAGGAATTTCTTGCGCCTCTATACCATTATAGAAGGACGCAAGCTCACCTATTGCATCACTGCAGACAGAAAATAACTCCGCGAACTCATTCTCATCCCCATTTCCGGTTGGATCTGGGCGGCTGTACCGATGTGAACCTAAAATGCTATTGAAGCATACATTTCAACAATATCCTGTACTGTCCCCCGAATCTTTGATGTTTTGTCGAAATCTATCTATCTCAGTTTCCCACATTTTCTTTCAAGGGATCCCCACCGTCTCTGAGGAACCAAACCTAAAGATTCAGCTCATTCTCAGTTCCCACATGTCTGTCACTGTTCGCTGAGTACTGATATTCTACATTTGCTGTTCTTCCGAACACTTCCTCTGCTAGTATACTTATTGCTGCTTGCATGTATCCTGTTCTGTGGTTACTGTGATCCTGGCTGTCGGTATTTTGCATTGTGACCACAGCAACCTCGATTTGAAACCAAATCAGGCCACTAAGTGTTCTCTCCGTTGTCCTTTTTGTGGCACATGCTAAGAAATTAATTGTTTTACCTTCAAATTCCGCTCTCTCACATCTCTGTGTTTCATATATCACCCGATTCAAACACACCCGTTGTCGGAGATTTCTCTCCTTCCCACGATCATTAAACCTCCTTTCCGTCCCTCCCTCCATTTCTCTGAGGCAATGCACAATCTATCACTCTCTTTCACATTCATACTGTTCTCTCTGTGCTGCTGCGGTTACTGTTGTTGGGTGAACGTGCCCCAATCCCACCATCAGGACCTCCAAACAAGTCGATTCATTTGGAATCCGCGGTTGTGAAAACAATCCCCATGTAACAGCTTTTACTGACATAGGACAGAGACAATTGGAGCGTCAGTATCATGGAAAAGACCCAGGGCAGTTTGGGTGAAAAGACATTTTATTGGAAAGATCAGCTTTTGTGGCTTTCTGCGTTGGTCTTGTGATAATTTCATAGGACTGATAATCCAGAGACCGAGGTCATAGTCTGGGTACTCGGGCTTGAATCCCACCATGCCATGATCGTCAAATTTGGATTCAATAAATATCTGCAATGAAGAATCTAAAGACTAATATATATCCATTGACAATTGTTGAAAAAAATCTGATTCACTGATGTCATTTCGGGATGAAATTTACTATTCTTACTTGGTCTGTGCTGCATGTGACTTCAGACTCATAGCAATATGGTTGAGTCTCAACTGCCCTCTAGGCAATTAGGAATGGGTAATAAATTCTGCCCAGCCAGAATCGCCCTCATACTAATACAGAAGTTTGAAAACAAATGCTCATTAGGCTCAAAGAAGAGTGTTGTGTGCAGTTTTGCAAGTCATATTATTGCAGGATGTGATCACACTGAGAAAATTGCAGGAGATACTTACCGGGATACTACTTGGGCTGAAGAGTTTCAGTTAGGAAGAAAGACAGCACAAAGTGGAGTTTTTGTCGCAGTGCAAAGGAGATGTAGACAAGACGTGATCGGGTCAGGGTATAGATATGGTTGACTGAACGAGTTTGCCATTGATGAAGGGATCGATCAGAAGGGGCCAGAGATTTAAGGAGAAAGGCAGAATGGTTTGAGAAGATGTGCGAAAAACCTTTATCAGCCAGCGGGGGGTTGGAATTTGGAATTTTTTGTCTGCATTGTTCAGAGCGGCAGAAACCCTTATAATATGAACAAATATTCAGATGTGAACTTGTGAGGCCAAGATATATTATGGTGTGGGATAAGCATTGTGAAATCGGATTCAGTTCATTAGGCATTGTTTTTGACAAGTGTGGCTACAATTGGTTGAAGGGCCTTCTTTGACACTCTTGTCCTCGGTCGTAGAGTGGTTAGTGTCCCCGCCTGTCACAGGGCTCAATTCTCCACTGGGGACAGTGCAAATATTTTATAACTGTCACTCCATTCCCAAGGGCGGGTATTGATAACTGTCCTTCCATTCTCGATGGGGCATGTCACAGGAAGGACAGTGCTGCCTGAATCAAGTTTGGGAAGGACTGCAACTCTCACGGAGGCAGAGTGTCAGTGAACGGCCAAACACGTGACTTCTGACAACTGCACCTTGTTACTGTGTTGGAATGAAAAGCATTTGACAGACTTGTTCCGGATTGAAGTGTTTATTGGAAGCAGGAAGGTGAGGAAGAAACAGCGTAAAAGCATTCAAATATGAGTGCATAAACATTTCCCGCAGCACGAATCAGAAAGTAAAGCGCAGAGTAGTGTTTCGATACATTGAATTTGGGTTGATTTGCTTTGATGAGGCTGAGTTACCATGGTATAAAGCCATTAAAACTGATGCAGGTTTTGCTCACGATGATGGAACCTTGGCTCAGTAATTCGCACTGCTGTTCGGTCTGAGGGTTATGTTGATTGGCCAAGTTAAATTGTCCTCTCGTGTCCAGGGAGTGAATTAAGTAAGTTTAATGAATTAGCCACGGGTAACGCAGGGACAAGGTCAGAAGTCACAGGACGCCAAGTTATACTCCAACAGGTTCATTTGACATCATAAGGGGGAGGATTGCCACTTCTTCTGGTGCAATATAATAGAATATGGAGGAGAGCTAGGTCTGGGTGAGATGCTCTTCAGAGGGTCGACACCGGATCGATTGACTGAAATGCTCTTTCTGCACTGTAGGATTCTGTAATTCTATGAATTGATAATGACGGTGTTTACTGGGGTGTAAAGCCATTAGAGACGACGCTGATGCGGTTTACTAAGGATGAGATTTTATTCACTTGTTATCTTCGAAAATTTAGAACAGTTATCCCTGAACCAAGAAAGACTTAATTGGGGTTTTTGATGTTATGAAATATTTGGACAGAGTAAATAGGTGGAAAATTCTTTCTTTCAATTCAGTAAATATCTAGATCTCAGGCATTCAAAACCTTTGACAAAACATTTGAACAACTTACAAATGAATTGCTGTCACTCCGAGATTCTGTTTTACAAAATATTTGGAAAGGCACATTTGGTGGCATACAAGGAATAAATTTCACAAGGAGAGAGACAGCGTGTGGCTAGGTAAAGGTGTAGGGGTGGGATGTAATCGGTCGGATATTGGAGGGGAAACAATGTCTAAGTTGGTTGACTTTAAATGTAAGGAAATTTCGTGAACGTGTGCAGATGAATAAGATTCGATTCCAAAAACTCTGGATTTTGAAAGACTTGGCATAATAATGTACCTGAAACATTGTAAACGGAACTGAGTAGATTTTTCTTATTGTGAAGCGATGATATTATATAATGAATCGGAAGTGACCAGTTGCTTGGAGAGCGACTTCCTGCTTTAATCACACACGTTAAAGATGTGAGGACAAGCACCATGATATTTGGTCCACTTAATATTCAGTGAAATCTGCCAAAGCAATGCGCAACAAGACTGTTGGGGTTTCCTTTGCACTTTAACCCTCTGATTTTGTCAGCAATATATTCCTTAAGCTGAAATAAAGTCGGAGCAAATTTGAATAGAACATTCATCATTCCAATGAGATAAATCTAATTCACTTCTGATTATTACAATGAACATTGTGAGGTTGCAGCAAAATTAAAATGAAACGAACAAAACAGCGTTTCTTGCGATTTAATCCAAATCAAGTTCAGCAATATGAGAAAGGCCATTGAGCCACAACATCGTCTTTACTTCCCTCTCCATGGCTGCTACTTCACGTGAGAGAGAAAGTGACTTAAGAAATTATGTGTCAAATAAAGGTGTGAATATAATGTAACAGTCTTGTCCTCTGTTTCATTCTGACACAGTTCTGACTCAGAATGCATCAATGATAGCTATACATTCTGACGAGCATGGCTATTTATTGGAATTTGATGTTATTAGAATTCTGGTGAAAGTAGAAACACAATGGTGTGGATTCGATTCCCCTCTGGAAATTTCTCATCCATGACTTTCACCGCATGGAACCGTGATGAGGTCACATATCACCCATCTACAAAATGTACAGAGAAGACCGAGAGATTATAGCGGTGGGTTATTATACCGATGTGCTCCACATTCACGGGTTCGAGTCATACTCTGTTTGCTAACTTCACAAACCGCTACTGCAGTTTTTCTTTGCACCTCACACTCTGGTATACACTGGATCGAGAATCTTGTTCTTGTCCTTCACTGCACGGGAGATTCATGAATAATCAACACTACATTAAAGTCGAAAAGAAGAGTGAGAGCAGTCATTCTATTCAAGTGTAGATTAAATTGGTGTAATAAGAGCGAATGCATTTTTCTTCCCCCACCTCCATCCCCACATTTCATTTTGTCTTTCTCTGAATTTACATCAAAAAAGAGAAACAAATAACAAGAGATCGGGAGCACAAGTTTATCCAGTGGGGTTGCACATGAATATTTTAACCTAACACTTCACACAATGATCTGATCAGTATTTCAAACAGTCACTCGGAATTGGAACCGCAGAAAACTTCTCCAATGAAACAAACCTTTCATTCTTTCACAAATGCCTGCTGTGTGTGAATAATACAACGATCCATCATCCAGTGTGATTACTTACTTGCCAACTGTATAAGGTCGACCAACTTTCTTCAGCAATCACAGCTTCTGTACACAGCCACCTGCGCTGTGGCCAATGTCATTTGTTGCCCACAGGTCATAGTCCATTTCTTCTTCTGCGTTTACGAGCTTTGTTCCTGATCTATCTGATCTGTTTAATAAAACTTTTTCTATCCCCTCACAATGCTGAACTTATGAATAAAACAAGGCATTCGACCAAATGTTGAATAAAGTGGAAGTATGCCATTCAGCCCATGGAATCTGCCCCATCATTCAACGAACTCATGGTTGATCTGATAATCTTCAACTCCTTTCTGCTCACTTCCCTCGACAAAATTTCATCATCTTTCTGATTAACTATCTGGCACAGTTTGAAAATAGCCAACAACACAGTCTCAACAGCGGTTGCTGAAAAATGCCACAGATTCCTTGTCCCCTGACCAAAGAAATTACTCCTTATTTCTGAATTAACTGGGCGATATCTAAATCTGAGTTCATGTCGTCTGGTGCTCTCCTCAGAGCATCGGGCAAGCCACCTGCCCGTATCTACCCTGTCAAGATCCTACGAATATTGAACGTTTATAATTGTTACTACGTGATTATATCTGCCCTCCACCTCCTTTGTTTCAATCCTAGACTAAACAATCATTCCATGAAGCTCCATTTTATACAGAGTTAGCAACACGTTTTTAAGTCTCTGCTGTCCTTTTCAGCGTCCTTACATATTATTAAGACAGGTGGAGAAATTTCAGCGAAACCCAGGAAATGGGTTAAAATCTCAGGTGCAGATGGGAATTGGAACTTGAAATCAGAAAGCGTTTGGAATCGGATTGATCCACAGAATGACCAAATGCAGCAATGATAACTCTGACAAATGAGAATCTAATCATTTTCGATTGACATTCAATGGCTTCATTGTAACTGAATTCCTCCGTGTGATCGTCCTGGGAGCTAGTATTGAGGAGAAATAGAACCTGAACCGCCCATGACTACAAAAATATGTCCGTCGGTCGTTTTTGTTTGATTATTAACTCAACTCTTGTCTCAGTGAAGCCTACATCGTCCGCAATGCACAAATTAGATGTTTAACAGAACTCTCTCCATTTGCCTAGGTGGGTTCACCTTCAATACCATTGAAGGAACAGGACACCCTCCACGACAATGCAGTCACTTAACTGGACATTTTTCAACACCTGAATATTTATTCCCTTAACTGCTAAGGCACAATTGCAGCAGAGTGCACCACCTAGAAGATTAACTGGAGTAAGTCATCCAGGCTTTGTTGACAGAACCTTCAAAGCTCAAAAACTGTACTGACTATAAGGACAAGGTTGAAGATGCACTGAAACTTCACCATTTACAAATTACACTCCAAGGGACAAACCAGCATGACTAGGAGAGGAATCAGTGGTAAATTCATTGAGTGGTGAAGCGGTCTTGATGGGCTAAGATTTATACTTCAGCCTTCCTTCTTCTGTCTTACAATTTTTAAAAATGTAGATTATTACATTGACCAGACTTGTGCTCATTCCTTTAGTTGTTTCCTAAACTGGCGGTTGCTAAAGATCGAATATCATCCACAGTCTGTTGCAACAACAGAAAATATCCAAAAACCCACACGAACAACTGATCTCCCTGTTCTTCAGAGATTTGTGAATGTCCACTCCAAGATCTCTTTGTTCTAGATTCGATTACTTACAGTGTGGAAACAGGCCTTCCGGCCCAGCAAGTCCACACCGACCCGTCAAAGCGCAACCCACCCAGACCTATTCCCCTACATTTACCCCTACCCCTAACGCCATAGGCAATTTAACATAGCCAATTCACCTAACCTGCACATTTTTGGACTATGGGAGGAAACCCACGCAGACATGGGGAGAACGTGCAAACTCCACACAGGCAGTCGCCTGAGGCGGGAATTGAACGTAGGTCTCTGGTGCTGTGAGGCAGTCGTGCTAACCACTGTGCCACTGTGCCACCGTGCCACCCATGTTCCTGTGCACCAATCAGAATCCTCACTGTTATTGTTACAACTCCCAAATTCATTACCACTCATTCGTCTGGATTCAATTGCATTCGCCATTTTTCCTTTCCACCTGATTCATACATCCCTGTGGTCCCTGACATTATTCATCATAGGCAACTACACGACCAATTGTTGTATCATCTGGAAACTTCTAAATCATGACTCCTACATCGAAGTTTGAATTAGTGATCTACATCAGGAAACAGTGGTACTTCATTGGAAACAGACATGCAAACATGGTTCATGGTTGGATGGAATGAACACCTGCCATGTTCCAGTCTCCAATGGTCGCTAGCCCAAATATCGCGATTACATTTGCAGGTAACACGAAGATTGGTGGAGTCGCCAGAAAGCATAGGGGACTGTCAAAGAATGAAGGGGAATATAGATAGACAGAATAGTTGAGGAGATAAGTGGCAGATGGAGTTCAATCCAAGGAAATGTGAGGTGATGCTTTTTGGGAGGTCTAATTCTAGAGACAACTATACTGTAAACGGAAAAGCTGTGGGTAAAGTTGATGAGCAGAGAGATCTCGGAGCTCAGGTTCTTTGTACCCTGAAGGTGGCTGCACAGGTGGATCTTCTGGTCAAGAAGCCATAGGGCATGCTTGCCTTCACCAGACGGGGCACTGAGTATAAGAGCTGACAGGTCATGTTACAATTGTACAAGATTTTGGTTCAGCCGCGTTTAGAATATTTTGTACAGTTCTGGTCGCCACATTACCAAAAGAATGTGGACGTTTAGAAAAGAATGCAGAGAAGGTTTACGAGGATGTTGCCTGGGATGGAAGATGCTAGCTCTGTAGAGAAGTTTAGTAGGTTACCATTGTTTTCATTAGAAAAAACGAAATTGAGGGGTCCTGATTGAGGTCGACGAAATCATGAAGGGTACAGAAAGGATGGATTGAGATAAGCTTTTTCCCAAGGTGAGGGATTCAATAATGAGAGGTCACGCGTTCAAGGAAAGTGGTTTAAACGTTTAGGGAAGATATACACGGAAATTATTTTACACAAAGGGTGGTAGGTGCTGGAATGCGTTGCCAGCAGAGGTGGTAGAGGCTGACATGGTAGATTCATTTAAAGTGCGCCTGGAAAGATGTACGAGTAAGTGAGGAGCAGAGTGATACGGATGCTTAGAAATTGGGTGACAGGTTTAGACAGTTGATTTGGATCGGCTCAGGCTTGGAGGTCCAAAGGGCCAGTTCCTGGGCTGCACATTTTCTGTGTTCTTTGTTCTTCTTTGTTCACGACACTACCAACTCCATGGTACATTGTTCCATCTCAGAGAATAACATTGTCAATTCCGATTATCACGGAGGGAATGAGAATATGACATGTGGCTGTGTCAGAATTTAAGTGATGTACGCTGGATTGGAATGTTTACTGGGCGCAAGAGGCCAATGTTGAGACGATGTGATCAAAAACAGCTCTTCGAGTAAAAGTAACAAAATGGCGCATTGTTAAGGAAAATTTCAGAGAATGCTTCCAATTCATCGACCTCTCGTGACCCACAGCATGCTTCCGCTGAGTCAATCTGCAGTGCGGGTTAATGCTGCTGTTATATCTTAAAAATCCAATAATTGGATACAAATATGCCCTTCTTCCCGCCTTTGACCAGGACCAATTCCATCTTTGGCATTTCATGCGCCTCTGCGCCGTCATAGAATAACCACGTGCTCACCTTCAAACCAGTCAATCCATTTCAATACCACAGTCGTGAGATTAATTCTCATGTCGCAGCTTTTCCTGATATGGACTAGCGATTATTGGAATATCAGGCTCAGGAAAAGGAAACAGGGCAGCACTGAGGAAAAGAAACTTTATTCTAAAAGACATTTTTTCTGTGGATTTCTACATCATTTATTTCACTTGCTCATTCGGCTCTATCTAAAAAAAAGTGTGCAGTTCTGCAATTCACATTATAGCAGGGATGTGATATCACTGGAAATGATGTTGGAGAGATTTCCCAGGATATTGTCTGAGAAGAATAGTTTCACTTCTGAAGAGAGATTGGATAGATTAGAGTTGTTTATCTTAGAGAAGAAGAGATTTAGAGGAGACATGATTGAGATGTGCAAAATAATCAGGGATATGGATGGCGTAGACTGAAAAAATGTTTCTCTTAGATGGTGAGATCAATCATGGTGGGGAGGCCTAGGAGTCTGGCATGGATTTATGGACAGAGGAGAAAAGATTTGAGTGAATGCGCAGACAAATGCTTTGAAACAGTGGGTAGTTGAATTCTGGTACTCAGCGCAAGCAAATGTTTTAGGGGAAGAAATCCTCCTAAGTTTCAGAAGTATTCAGATGTGAACTTGTGATGCCAAGGCATAGACCAATTCAGATCGATGGCAAACAAATCCTCAATGGTCTGTAACATTTATGAACAAAGACAAAAGTAGGAATTGCAGCTCGGGGAAAACAGAATGACGACTTCGGTTCAACAGATACTTCATCGGAACTGTTTTTGATTCACTATGTTAACTCTGATTTCTCTCTAGTGATGCATTTGGAGTATTTTTTTTGGTGCATCAATAATGCGGGTTGAGAAAGATAGGGTGGGGGATTGTGAATCGCGTCGATGGCACAATGCAGACTCAACTGGCCAAATGATATCTGTCTATAGTGTGTCTAATTCTAACTCTGAATCTAGAAGCTTTTGTCCATTTTTCAAGTCTGTCGTTTTTCACATCTCACCTGTGATGTGAATTGTAGAACAGGACAACCGACGGTTCAGGCATCAGCCACGAACAAACCTTTACCACCTGACGCCTAGAAGAGGAATGCCTGATATTCTGTTTTGGGAAATTGCATCCAGACGGGATAAATATGGATTTCAATGGCTTCCTCATTTCCCCTCCCACCCCCCACATTATCACAGTCCAAAGCATCCAACTCGGCACTACCCACCGGACCCATTCATCTCTTCTCCTTCTGACTTGCATTTTCTTCCCCGCCTCCATTCACCTATCACTTTACCAGCAACCTTTCACACAACCGCAATCCCTTCCCTTTTATCTCTCAGCCCCCACCCATAAGACTCATTCCTGATGAAAGGCTTATGTCACAAACGTCGATTCTCCCGCTCCTCGGATGCTGCCTGACCTGGTGTACTTTTCCAGCACGATACTGTCGCCATGGTGAAGACAGCCGAGCTCAGCTCAGGCTCTTTATCTGGGAGCGGAGAAGGATGAGTGAGGAAGTGATTAAGGTGCACATTAAGGGGATCGGTATGTGTGATAGGAATAAACTTCTCATGGGAAGGGTTAACAACCAGGGATGTACGGTAAACGCAAGGGAGAGGACTTTCAGAGCAGATATAGGAAGAACGTTTTCCATCTGAGATTGTTGCTTATTTG
Source organism: Chiloscyllium punctatum (assembly GCF_047496795.1). Lineage (NCBI taxonomy): Eukaryota > Metazoa > Chordata > Chondrichthyes > Orectolobiformes > Hemiscylliidae > Chiloscyllium > Chiloscyllium punctatum. The sequence continues at coordinate 50,479,755 of NC_092771.1, read as the reverse complement.
GAATTCACTGTTTAAACTTGTGGTAAAGCTACGAGTCATCAAAATATTTCAGGAGTATTTAGACGAATACTTGAGAAGCTACAGTACACATGGATAAGGACCAGGTACTGGAAAGTGGGGTGAAGATAATCAGATTTCTGATGAAAGGTCCAAACACCGTACCGAAAATAGAGACCATAAAAGCATGGGAAGTGTCTCCGCATGGATACTACTGGAAATCTGTTACAAGGGATCTGTGGAATGCTACACTAGTCAGAAGATCACTCTGGCAGGATGGGGCCGCTGTAGCAGGAGGGGATAAGAATAGTGCAATGCTCCTACACCAATTAGCAGAGTCAGAGTGTGCTGAAAGTTTACTATAGCAGGCTGAGATAATAACAATTAGTCAAGTCAGCCTTGCCTGCTTAATATCATCATGGCAGATTGGGACAAGTCGTGACAATAAATATTTTGGACATGGTTTTTAATATTCAATTGATAGTTCGTAGAGTCAGCCTGCTTGAGACCCTCGGAGCAGGATAAGACATTAAATATCAAATCGGTAGTTAGTAGAGTCAGTTTGGGACAGGAAAACATTGTGGTAGATTGGGTAGCTAAACATCTAATCATGACAGGTTAGTCTGGGATGGAATATCATTGTAGCAGAGGTGGCAGTAAAATACTAAATCATGAAAATAGAATAATATTAAGTTGAATGTTGGAAAACCCATAGTGGTAGAAGTAGAGTGATAATAGGAACTAACATCATTGGTTTATTGGGTAGCTGGAGTGAAGTAATTCGGACTAACATAGTTGGCCGTGCTGATAAGCTGAGAAACCTGAGTAAAGAAAAGGTATGGACCCCGAGGTTCGGGGGCATTCAATAATTTGCTTTCTGAATGTCACGGTTTTTTGTTTACAAATAAAAGATCTACTCCTTGAAGGTCTCTCCGCATTTTCTGGTGATTGTCTACATTTTCTCCACGACAACCGCAAGTTCGGGTGCAATACAATTGTGGCTAACATGGCTCTGTGGCGCAATGAAAAGCACATTAGATTTCTACAGCATTGATAACATTTTTAAACAAATTTTATGGGTTTAATTTCCACCAGAATCGGAGTTTAGATGCCAGCTCAATCAATGATTGTTCTGCTGAATCATCATCAATTCCCGTCGTCAGGAGTTCACGACCCAGCTGTTGACCAGAGAACATTTCTTTCCTTCATGGTTGTGAGTTTTGACGCAATCATATCATTTGAAATATGATCAACCAGAATCAGCTGCTCAGCCGCAAAACCTGCAAAGTTCGTGCAGAAACCCACTGTCTCGAAAAACTTTTCTATCCCACAGTGGCATAAACATTTGCGATTCCTGAAATGTATTTTTCCCTTTGTGTGACAGGTTGTTGTGAGGGAGCTGGGGTAAAATATTGAAGCGTTTGATCAGCCATGACGATATCAAATGGTCGGATAGGACAAGTGTGTGGAATAGCCTCCTCCCGTTCCTTTGTTTCTGTGCTGTTTCTGACAAAAGGTTTTCAACAATAATATGACGAGGACAATCTGAAACTACACCACGGAATACCAAGGTGCTCCCCTTTACACCTCCGGTCTCACATCTGGAATAGACAGCACCTAGATCAGACAGTGAAGGTTTCTCTCAGGTGCTCTGTCAGACTGCATTCTCCTTCACACAGATTTCCAACTGGGCACATGGAGCAAGCAAACGTGTGAATATCAGGGATTCAGGGACAGATTTCCGCTCTGCTGGGCTGCAGTTCTGGACATGGTGACGTACATGAATTTCTGGCATTTTGAGTCTTATGTGCAATCTTCCTACTTTACAACATAAACTGGAATTGAATTTATTCTTGCATCACATTCTCATATCTTCAGTATTCATGAAGCTCGTGCAACGTGTTCTTGGATGTAGGAATGGTGAAGATTATTGATGAATGCAATATGTTTCATGTTGCCAGTATGAATTTTCAGAAGGAGGTTGGCGAACTTTCATTGATTCGACTTCTGTGCCGAATTGAAACCGATCGCAGGAAAAGCCCTGCGACACTGGCAATGTAACATTGTCTGTGAACAACGCAGGAACCAACAGAAACTCATTTTTCAATGAATTCAATTTTGAACATTTTTGTGTCCTTTCCTGGGCCGGATGCTTCAATAATCACAGGTTGATGTCTGTTTCCCCTCGTCTGTGTCAGCTTTAATTTCAGAACCACATGCGTGAGGGGTGTCATGGTGGCTCAGTGGTTATCACTGCTGCCTCACAACAGCTGTATCCGCGGTTCGATTCCAGCCTCGGGCAGTAGTGTGGAATTTGCACATTTCCCCGCCCCCCTCCCCCGTCTGAGTGGGTCCAAATTAGTCAGGGGGAAATGGTTCTGGGTGGGTTACTCTTTGGACTTGTTTGGCCAATGGGCATGTTTCCACACGGTAGGGAATCTAATCATCACAGCAATAGTAAAACAGTTGAGTTAAAGTTCCCAAGGTAGGAGCAGGCCACGTGACAGCTTTGCGCTGTCTCGAAGAGCGCAATTTGTCAGCGCCTGGTACTTAAAGGTGCGTAAACTGCCAAGGTTGTAAGTCCAATGCTTATCTGAAGAAACCGTTACTGCCATGGACCAGGAAATATTGGAGCATCAGACTGAAATGCAGTTGAAAACAACGTAGAGTAAAGTAGCAGTTACTTGACAACTTTAGTTTCTGATTTGGGGAAATGTTCTGTCTTTGGGAAACGTGCCAATTATGAACTGAAAAGCTACAAATATTCCCCAGGTGAATATCCGTCTGTGGATAGAGATACAGAGGTGAAATTTTAGCTTGATGACCTTTCTCAAATTGCTGACCCTGCACTGGATTACATTCTGGGAAAGTCTGTTCATCTCGTTTCATATAATTCCATTTCCTGCAAACTCGCACAGCTCATGAAACCAATTGGAAGTATTAGATCTATCTCTTTGGGAAGTTTGATTGTTGTCAGTACATCTGGAAAAGTAGTTTTGGTGTTGGGAGGAACAGAGGGTTCAAACTGGAATGAGATCGAGTCTTGTCGCAGGATATTCCAAGTGGAGACCAGTGAGTATTAAATGGACTCACTCCCCTTTTTGGTGATTGTCACTAAATGTTCAAGGCAACAGATGGCAATGATAATGATGTTTTACATCAACCGACCAAATCTTACTCACCAGAGGCACCATAGTATTACAGACCAGGAGAGCGGGGGAGATAATGCTCCTTATGGCTACCTGAGACAAGGAGAGAATTAATCCCATGCTGTTGGTCTCAATTTTCTCATAAACCAGTTAGACAGCGGACCGAGCTAACCGACTTTTATTCAATGTAGAGCTAAATCAAACAGCTCAGTGCATTTACAACCTATAATGGCTCATGTAGAATGAGCTGCTGCACCTTCCAATGCCAGCAGCTCTTCTTATACTGAACATTTTCAGTTGCAGGTGTTATGAAATTTCTTTCCGATGAATGTTAACCAAATCGAGAATATGTCCCTTTTACCTCGCCATCCAGGCAGCCCAGAATCCCTTTCGCTGTCAAATTCACTCACTGTGTCTCTGCTCACGCGTTTCAAATACTCTGAAATCTGCTTCTAAAATGCTTTTATTTCTGAAAATTCATCTCCAATTTCAATAACTCTCAGAATAAAAAAATGATTGCTCCAAACATCTTTATCATTCCCGACTGGCTTTGAAGTTCTCACCTTTAGTTTCCACTCACCTAAACGAGGGAATTTGCATCATATTTACTCTTACCAACTTCACATCAGCTGGATAACTTCCTTTCGGACAGAATTAAGTCTTTCCTGATTTCTCCCGCATGATTCTTTATCTATCCCACCATCCCATTAAACCACCTCTTTTCTTTTCTAGTGGTTTTATCTCCTAGTAAACCTCATTTCCATCGCTTGAATCGATTTTGTATCAAGGGAAATCTGGCCGTGTCATTCCTAATGTCTTCATATTCCAGTAAGTGCTGCCCGTGTCTTTCATCATATCTTTATATCCCAGTAAGTTTCAAGCTAAGAAAGGATGCTGGGACCAATTCAACGCGTGAAAACTCGCGACGAAGCTGTGCAATCTTATTACCGACACAGGAAAGTTGGAAGCAATTTCAACTACAGCTGAATCGATTGCCTGCAGCAGCATCGGGTCAAATCCCAGTCACTTCTTTGGCTGTTGTTATTATATTTATTTCTTCTCTACGTGTGCTGAAGTAACACAGTGAGGGTTCAATTACTATTGTCAGCCATATATACATGGGCTATGATATGCTGAAGTTGTGAGATCAGAGCAGTTTTTATGAACATAGACCATTCACACTGTTCGAATCTCAGACTCAGGATTTTGACAGAAAGCGATTTTGAGCCAAATTTGAGCAGGGGTGGTTACCCCATGACGTAACATCAGTTTCTGTGGTTGCTTTGTTGTTTACTTCATTTGTGTGTTTTGCCCCGTTGAGGATCTTGAAGTTGTCCCCTCTATACAAAAGGTCCGTGCTTTGTCACCATTGTACAATAGATGTTGTACAATAACACCCAACGCTGATTCCGTCTATTTACCAGATATTAAACCCTGGAAACAGCACTGTGCACTCTCCTTGAGTCTGGAAAACAGTTTCCTCACAGATAATGTTACATCCCCACTCTCATGCCTCTTATCATTCCATCGGCTTCAGTTCTTCACTGAATCCGATTCAGCAGATTTTGTCACTGAGTCATTTCTTTGTATGTGTTCAGATCATATGAGCAGAATTTCACAGTGGGAGTGCCCTGGGCCAATAACCCAGAAGTCAGACCGTACTCAGGGAACGGTACTCGACTCTTGATCAGTTCATAACCACCAGGAAGAAATATCGATGCTCTTCAAAATTTACTTGCCTGTTTTAAGAATAAGATAAACATATCCAGGTTCCCGCTTTTGTTGTCACACGGACCAAGAGTGTAAATGCTGGAAACAGTCGAGACTGTCCGCTCTTACACATTCATTTTATTTCTCTAGGAGGTGTTAAGATGATGGTCTGAATCGCTTGCTTCTGTTCCCTGTCAGGCTGGGATGATGTGAGCTGTGAAATCTACTCTCTGAACTGGATGCAACGTGGTAAAATGTATACACATCACATGGAGTGTGTGTGAGTGACAGGAGTCGCTGCAGTAACATCTCATGCTGAGTCAGACAGCAGAGGCCTCCCATGACTTCGAGAAGGGCACAGACACTGTTCCCGTTGACTGGGTGAGATTCTCTTTTTCCCAGCATTTCTGTACATTTCTGTCTGTTTCAGCTGGCGTTATTTGTACAAGGTTGCCAAAAGAAGATGAGGTCCTGTGCATGCGCGATCTCCCTTTTGTACGGCTTTCCTGAATTTCTATAACTCCAACCCCCACTAGCACCCTCCCCCGCTCCACAATCCCGTGTTTGATAGGGAGCTGAAGAGCGGACTCACATTGGTCTCCCACGACACTGATTGCCAATAGAAGATCAGTTCTTCCAGTCATCAACGGAAAGCGCCGAGTTCCGGGGGAAGCAGCGAGCACAGCCTCCTGGGAGAAGTGAGTCAGAATGGAAAGGAACTATTGTTAAAACTCTGTGCTGCTTTCACTACTAAACAGCAGAAGTAACCGTTCCTTACAAGCCATATCACCGGATTTATGGCTCTCACATCGGGTGCCGTTGTGGCTCCTTTGCCTCAGGTGAGGTATCGCCTCAGGCGGGGGACTTACATACGAGAGGTCTTGGGTTCACATCCCGGATGAGCCCGGGCATTTTGCTCACTGCCTCTTTTTTGACTGACAAGGTATGATTTTTATAGATCAAGGTCAGAGCAAGATTCCGAAGCTTTAAAACACACACCAGCAAGTTCAAGAGCAGCTTCTTCTTGGCAGTTACTGCTCTGAGAAATGGATTGTCTAACTGGAAATAATGCTGATCCTGCCAATGCGGATCTTGCTGAGAGCGTGTCCTGTGCGAAATAACCTGAATTCCCGAGTCTGTCCAAATTTTGATTTTCTCTGTGATCTGCATGTTCATACTTACTATTATCTGCCTTTCCCAGTCACAAACAAAGGTTTCCACTGTAGTTATATCCATGTGACAATCAATCAATCAAAACACGGTCATTTCGTCATTGTGTGGAACCAGCAGAGCGAAGGTGGGCTGCATGGCCTCAATCTGCAGTGTGGCATATTTTGTCATTCTGAGTGAAATGGCAGTTAAATCACCAGAATCTGGGAAATTATAAAGTGGTTATATTCACACAGCTGGGACACATCTGTGCCACAATAACAGTGATGATCTTTTGACGTCATCCTCCAAGGTACATGCTACAAAAAGCTGAAGACTGCGGGAAACTGCTGTGGTCAGTGCTAACAGGGCGGCCCAGCAGAAGCGTGGTAGGCTCATAAACCAGAAATTAATGGATAAAACGCATCCTCTGCTGACTGACAATTTCGGCTCTCAGTGAGTGTACTGACCCAGCCAGTGTTCCATTATAACAGTGCTCTGTTCTTGGCATTACACACTGATGAGCCTTCTGCGTCCTGCCATTCAATGGTATCTGAAATAAATATCTCCTATTGATACACCCGCCAAATGACCACTACACTACAGAAACAAGCCTCAGCCGCGCGTGCTGTGGCTCAGTGGCATTCAGCAATGAAAGTTAAAGCCATTCTACATTTTACCTTCATGGACGAGATACACCGAAGTATCTGTTTCCACGCGGAGTACCCCAATAACGTTGTGTTGCTTACACCGGCTTTAAACGATTACTTTTTAGCAGAGCTTGCCGTCGCAGTCTGTGGCACAATCATTTAGTCTGTTCCACTGCTCACGGGAAAGGTAGTATTGTGAAACACTGCAGAAAGGAACGACTTCCTTACTTTTGCTCCGACTGAACAGACTCCGTGAAATTTACCCAGATCCTCAGTTGAGGATTTTTGCAGCTGGAAGTTACCTCAGAAACCCTGTTAACTCGTAATGTATTGAGTGAATCGCAAAACAGAAAGCATATAACACGGAACACAAACAAAACTGGCAAATCAAATGCATTTTCAGACACAGAGATGCATGAATGCAAAATGTGAGACAGTCCGAGGGCATGAGTTATAATGTAATCTCACAACTAGCAACAGGGCAATTCCAAAGTACTCTTTCAAACATACTGGAGCCTGAGTGCACCACCGCTTCCCAGACAATGTTGAAAAGAGAGAAAGAAAGAACATAATAAGAACGGGCCATAAAAAGTGAATTTCACCAATCACAGTCTCGATTAGATTACCTTTCCCCTCCGATGTCTCCAGGACGGAAATGAAGGAAATGGGAGAAATTCAATAACATATCACATCGAAATTCATTGGAACGATTTTCCCATTGGCCAGAAAACCAAATAACGATGAGTCGATTCACCGCAGGACTTTGTTTCACAACAGCGATGAAGTAACAGTCTCCATTCGGTTCCAGTACATGCTCAATGTGTCGAGAACAGCAGAGCTGCTTGCGATTTTCTGTGCGGCAGGCGAACACGATCATAACAGCAGAGACACTTTCAAATATTTGGCACAACACCACAACACAGTTTATTCCGCAGGAAGCAAGCCCGTTTTTTTTTGCTTTCAACATCAATACAGTGGGGAGCGAAACAGCATCTTAACAAGCTGCGGCGTTGGAGCTGATCAGCAGGAATGGCAGAGGTGGGATTCCAACCCACGCCCTGTTCGAGACTGGAACCTGGATCCAGCACCTTAGTCCATTCGCCCCCACTGCCAGCCGGCCACGTGCCCCATTTTCTTTCGTTTCCTATTGTGCTGTCCTGCATAACAACAGGTGCAAAGTCACATGAAAAGGGTTCCATGATCCCTCTCCGACTCGCACAGCTGCTGGGATGTGCCCGACGACAATATCAATTTCGCAGGAAATAATGATAGCCCATGAATCCAGACAAAGATCAATGGTAAGCTGAGTCTATCTTCTTTTCAGCTACAAATGTATCTGTGAGAATATAGGTTCGGTTATGCTTTGGTCAAATAACCATGAGCTGCTTGACATTACTACAATTTCGATTCTTGCTTTGCTAAATGATTTCACCCATTGCTCGAAACAGGACAACTTTCACGTTTACTCAGAACACGAAACACACCGGACTACAGGGAAAATGCACAAAGCTGAGCAGGCCGTGTTCCAAATCATACCGTGCAGCATAGTTTCAGTCACTGTGTCTGTTTTGCAGAATAAGGGTCCCAAAGAAAGTTCTCTACCCTAAAACCGGAGGTCGCATTACAATCCGAGAACGACAGATCACATTGGGGGGATGCTCTGACCTCGGAGCCAGTTCGAGATGCCCCTTTCCTTGCCTTTTACCTTAACCGTGCAAATTGCTGTAGAGATGTTCACTCCTGGACATGAGCCACATGGATACCCACTGAGTTGGAAACCTGTGCGGGAATCGACGAGAAGCGACACAATAAAGTTTGCTAAATTCCATGGTGCTTATTAGAAATGGAGTTTCTGTTCAAGTCAATCTAAAAGGCAGTTTCTAAACATAGTAACAGAAATCAAAAGGTAATTTCCTCACTTCACCCCCCACTCCGGAAGAGGTGCTAACTGCCCTTGAGTGCTTTTTGTTCTCGATGTGAAGAGCTCTCACGCCTGAGTCACCTTCACGTCTCTGTTTGCTGAGTGAATCACAAAGAAGGAGCTTCACCAGAGCTGCAATTGCCACACTTCCCCACTCGCCCTCCCCGTTTACATTTTCCTGCTCGTCAGTGATTTAAAGAAAATTAAATGGATGTGATGTCATTCGGCAGCCTCTCTGTCGATTCCTCCGTTTCAGTTCCAACATGGCTTAGACCTCGGGGCGCACCTTAACACTAGCGACGCTATGAAAGCACAAGTCCAAAGGTTCCTCTGAGAGTGTAATTTCTTTCATTGCTGTTGCTGATTGAATGAGCCACGAACGTGCGAACTGCTCCAAACCATGATTCTGGACCTCTGGAGCCAATTCTCGCCCGTTGAATAACGACAGGCAGCTTCCAAACGAGGCCTTTCAGAGACGACTTTGGGGTACATATGACAAACAGACAAGTTCAGGAATCCGTGGTGCGCTGTGACACCAGCGCATCAGCTTCTTCCCTGCCTTTGAACCGAGCAGCCTGCACAAGGAATGCAAATGCGGTACTGCTTTTCGTGGAAGGATCAGAACCCGGCAACTACACTCTCGAACAGAATGGCACATGATCAGAACCAGTTTGGACAAAAACTTTACAATGCTTTGCACAGTAATTAAATGAATTGCATTACATTTCACTACGAGAGCAGATTTGTTCAACCAAATTCGAAGGCAGGTTTGCAGATGGGAAAGCAAGCAAGGAAGCTCTGTTCTTGTCTATGTAAAAGGCTGCAGTTGAAGAACAAAGCAGTTTCTGCCCAGTTTCGAACTGGGGCCCTTTTGCGTGAGACGCGAACGCGATGACACTACAGAAACAAGCCTCAGCCACCCGTGCTGTGGCTTTGGAGCATCCAGCACTGAAAGTTGAAGCCATTATACTTTGCACCTTTCTGTTTCCAATAGTTCGTTGTTGTCCAGCGTAATTAACATCTTGAAAACGTAAAAAAAAGACACGTGAAATTGATGACAAAATGTAGACAAGGATGTCGTCAATGTTTGGGCCGTAAGGGGAGGTGGAATAGGCTGCGACGACTTTCCCTGCAGCGTCACGGCTGCGACATGATTTTTTGGAAGGGTTGGAAACTGAGTATTTATGTGTTTTACCCAAGTTGGGGTGAGTTGAAAACTCGAGAGCATAGGTTTAAGGTGAGTGGGCTGAAATTGACAAAGGACCTGAGGCACATTTGCCACACAGAAGGTTGTGTGTGTATGGAATGAGCTACCAGAGGAAATGGAGGAGGCTCAGAAAATTGCAAAGGTAATCGGATGAGTTTCTGGATAGGATGGGTTTAGAGGAATTGGGGCCAAATGCTGGGGAACGGGACTTGTTTAATTTTGGCTAAGTGGTGAGCATGGACGAGATACACCGAAGTATCTGTTTCCACGTGGTGTACCCCAATAACGTTGTGTTGCTTACACCGGCTTTAAAGGCTTTCCTTTTAGCGAAGCTTGCCATCGCAGTCTGTGGCACAATCATTTAGTCTGTTCGACTGCTCACAGGAATGGTTGTATTGTGAAACACTGCAGAAACGAATGATTTCCGTACTTTTGCTCCGCCTGACCAGACTCCGTGAAATTTTCCCAGATTCTCAGTTGAGGATTTTTGCTGCTGGAAGTTACCTCAGAAACTCTGTTAACACGTAATGTGTTGAGCGAATCGCAAAACAGAAAGCATTTAACACGGAACACAAACAAAACTGGCATACCTAAGATGCATGAATGCTAAATGTGAGACAGTCCGAGGGCATGAGTCATAATGTAATCACACTAGTAACAACAGGGCAAATTCCAAACTACTCTTTCAAACATACTGCAGCCTTAGTGCACCACCACTTCCCAGACAATGCTGAAAAGAGAGAAAGAAAGAACATTAAAGGAATGGGCCATAAAAAGTGAATTTCACCAATCACAGTCTCGATTAGATTGCCTTTCCCTTCCGATGTCTCCAGGACGGAAATGAAGGAAATGGGAGAAATTCAATAACATTTGACACTGAAATTCATTGGAACGATTGTCCCATTGGCCAGAAAACCAAATAATAACGAATCGAGTGACCGTAGGACTTTGTTTCAAAACAGCGATGAAATAACAGTCTGCATTTGGTTCCAGTAAAAACTCAACTTTCCTGGAACATAAAGCAGCAGTACAGCTGCTTGCAGTCTTCCTTGCGGGAGGCGGGCACTACCATGACAGCACAATCACTTTGAAAAAATATGTACTCTCCCACACCACAATGAACTCTCCAGGAATCGTACCAAATTTGTTAAAATCTCAACTTGCCAGGAACGTAAAGCAGCTTGAGCCCGCGATTTACAGTGTGGGAGGCAAAATTCATCATGACAAGATGGACACTGACCCCCGTCTCCATAAAGCAAACTCCCAGTCCTGCTTCTTATTTGAACACGCCGCAGCCACAGAAACTGCAGTGGGGGGACTCGAGCCTAAGCTTCTTTAGTAATTGAGTTCTGAAGCAGGCGCCTCCGGCTCGTTGACTACCCTTCATCGGGATTATTATGTTCAAATAGTGAAATTTCCTGTGTCTGATCCGCTGGACACCCTGCAGGATTTTCAGACAGCGCCATCCTCCCTGTGACATGTACGTTCTGGATAACATTCTGTTGTGTCATGTGTCCCGGCTTTGCCAATATCACCGTTGTTTAACTCCCTACATCCTGTTGGTTGAATTGTGATTCCAGTCAGAATCACAAATGTGAAACAAAACACCTTAGTTGTGCTGGCTCTCTACAGAGATAAATATGCTTCTCTTTTCGTATCATTCTCTTGCCTTCTCCCTGTAACTCTACACATTTTTACTTTCAACATGAACATTGAATTAGTTTTTCAACAACTCGATTGAAACTGCGTCTTTGTCAATGTCAGACCCTTACCATTCCCTATGTGAAAACATTTCTCCTCATGTACATTTTTCTTCTTTTACTAATGTCGTTAAAACTCTGCCGAATCGTTCTCAATCCTTTCAGACGTAGGGAGCATTCCCGCTTCCTTTTTCCCTCTGTCTAACCCACTCATGTCTTGGAAAGGTTTAACAAGGCCAGCTTTTGGCCTTCTGCTCTCCAAGGAGACCTGTCCCAACTTTCCAAATGACCTTTATTGTTGACATTCCTCGTACACAACACCATTCCCATCAACCTGTTCAGCGCTGTTTTCAATCATTTCACGTCCCCACTTCCTAAAGTTTCACACCCAGAACTGTGCGAATATCCAGATGATGGATTTACTCAGAGTGGGATTCTGTGGGTGAACATCATCTAACACTTGTTTGACTTTCACCACATGTGGTACTGTGCCATGCCCACTACAATGACACTTCTGACCCCAAAACTCAAAGGCATTTCAAAGGGTGCAACTTAATGATTTACATCTTTTTATCAAACAGTTGTTAGGACGAACGAGCAAAAGTGAAATCAAACAACCAAGTCTCGATGGCGATTTGAAGTAAGAAATTCTCCCATGCCAGTATTAACCCATGCTGCTAAGCGAAGATCATGCCCTCGACACTCTTACATTGTCAACACCAAACCAGCTGAGATTCGGTCAGGTCCAACTACATCCCAATTTGTTCTCAGATTTCGAAGCATCAAAGTGTTTTAAGAATATCGCCTTGTCATTTTGTCTCCTTGTTCACAGGACAGTACTGTTTATCCCTTCTGCTTGGTCTAAGCTGTCTCCATCGGCAGAGTATTCAGCTATTTCCCTCCACCGGCAAGCAGTATGAGGGGAGGCAAGCGCGGTTACACTCTAAAGCTCGCTCTCATCAGCACGGCCAGTTCCATCAAGTGCTGGGAATCAGCAAGTTTGATTGGGAGCTTCCTGCAAATATCATTTATCTGAGCCAACGATAAAGATGTTGAGCTGGTGGGCAAGACACAAATGTACTCCGGAATCTCTACCCTCAGGTAAAGTCATGTGAACGCTTTTTTGTGCTGCCTGTTTGCTGTTCAGAATCCATCTTCACACAGCAATCCTTCAGAAAGGCTTTTGTAACAGTAACATCGGCTTCTTTGCTGCAATCGGGCAGCAGTGACCATCCGAGCCCCAACTGTCCCAGATGAAGACAATCCGAGTGAAACCCTCACTCACAGAGAGCCATCTCGACGTACTTGAGCTGCGGGGCTGCAGACAGTTTAACGCAGAAGATAGAGTTAACAATGAGACTTTGTTTCACCATCAGCCACTATGTCCCAGAGACAGGTAGAGGGACAGCATCAATGTGTGGCATCACTCACGCGCCGAAAGAAGCTGTTCAGCCCATCGAATCCATAGCGACTCTCTGACGCTTGTCTATCCCTGTGGTTATTCATAGTTGGTGACGTATGTCCTAATAATGTGGAGCTGTCCCTGTATCGCAATTCTGTCTCCAACAAATTGATCAAATTGTAATACACAGCTTTTCATTTCACAGGGAGAACACTGCTGTTTGAAACGGCGTGGGGAATAACTGCAGGGCGTCATGCGCAAAGAGCACTCTACAACTGATGTGTCTCACCTTCACCAGTTTATTCCCAGCTCTGGCAGGAGATTTTGCGAATCAGATCAGAGCACACCGGCAGAGAACAGGAAAAGAGCTTCCAGAACTTCACAAGTGTGTTTCCTCATTTGTGTAAATTTCCCGTGTTTATCGGTATGAAATATACATTTCAGATACATTGAATGAAAGGAAGCGGAAAGTGAAACAACACGCAATGTGTAGAATGGAGATCTATTATAGAGAAACGCTGGAGGGGACAGTACAAACACTTAAACATGGAATTGTCAACGAGCAGTGGATGTTTTCAATCCATTAATTGCATGATTATGAGCCCAATACGCTCCCTCTGGGCCACTCTGTTAGCGCTGACAATATCAGTTTCACACCGTCTTAAGCTTTTCATCTGGCTTGTGGCATGTAACTCAGAGGATCGTTTCAAAAGGTCTTCACTATTATTGTGTGACACACTGTGGTGCAGATATGTCCTGGCTGTGTCAATATAACCTCTGACTAACTTGCCATTGGTTTAACTGTGATTTCACTCAGAATCACAAAATATGTCACAGTGCAAAGTCAGGCTATGCAGCCCCCAAACAATAAGGAAATGTCTATGTCTGTTGATTGATTGTCACATGCACCTCAGTACAGTGAAAACGTTTGTTTGCGATTGGTAAAGGCAGATCATACTAATCAAGGACATGTAGATCACAGCATAAGGAAAACAAAATTTTGGACAGATTAAGACTTTCAGGTTACTCCGCACAGGACGTGCACTCGGCAAAATCCTCATTAAAAGGATCAGCATCAATTGAAGTTAGGCAATGACCTCCAAGAAGTTGATGTTGTGTGTCTTTAAGCTTCGCTACCTTGTTCTGAACTCGAGCTCATCAAAATTATACATTCTGCGTCAAAAATAGAACGAAATCCAAAACTCCAGTACTCAAGTGTGACTTCTTACATGTACATCACCCACCCGAGGCGATATCACACCCAAGACCAACAAGCTAGAACGGCACCAGAAGCATGATCCATAAATCAGGTGAGTTTCCTTGTTTAAAAAATAGGGTTTTTCTGTTGTTTTGGAGTGAAGGCTACACTGAGTTTTAATAACAGCTCATTGCCATTCTGACTTCCGGTTCCCTGGAGGCTGTGCTAGCCACTTCTTTTGCGAGCGGGCTCCCATCATTGGCAGCTGGACGAACTCATCTTCAATTGGCAATTAGTGGTGTGGGAGAGAAACATGAACGCGCTTTTCAGCTCACTGTCAAACACGGGGTTGTGGAGCGCGGGAGGGAGTCAGAGGTAGTGGGAGTTATGGCAATTCTAGAAAGCTGTACAAAAGAGAGAAAGCGCATGCTCAGGACTTAATATTCTTTTGGGAACCCTGTACAAATAATGCCATCTGAGACTGATAGAAATGTGCAGAATTGCAGGGAAAGAGAGAATCTCTCCTAGTCATCTGTGGCTGTGTCCTTCTCGAAGTCACAGTGAGTGGGATGTTACTGCAGCGAGTCCTGTTGCTCAGACCCATTGTACCTGATGTGTATAAGCTTTATCACCTTACCCCCAACTCAAAGAGAAGATTTCACAGGTCACATCATCCCAGAGTGACAGGGAACAGAAGAAAGCGATTCAGACCATCTTCTGAAGATCTGCTGGGGAGAAAACGGACGTGGGATAGCAAACAGTCTCAACCAGTGCATGTACCCAGCATTTACAAGATTGGTCTGCGTGACATCAAAAGCAGGAACAAGGAACTGTTTATCTTGTTTCTTAAAACAGGCGTGAAAATTTGCACAGCATAGATACATCTACCTGTTGTTAGTGAAATGATGAAAAGCAGACTGCAGTACACAGAGTATGGTCAGCCCTCTGAGTTATGGGCTCAGCACGCTCCAACTGTGACCCTCTGCTCACAGGATTTGAACACAAATAAATGACTCACTGACAAACCCTGTTGTAACGGATTCTGTGAGGAATTGAAACCGATGGAATGAAATGCCCCTTGAGAGCGGGATGTAGCGTTACCTGTGTAGGGATCGTTTTCCAGACTGGAGGAGAGTGCGCAGTGCTGTTTCCATGGGTCAATATCAGGATAGATAGATAGAATCAGCGTCGAATGTTATTTTGGGGAGCCCTGTCGCTTCGACACACTGCACTTTTTGTACAATGGTGCAAAAGCACGGACCTATGGTGTGGAGGGGACAACTTCAAAATCGTTAATGAGGCAAAATGCACAAATGAGCGAAACAAATAAGCAACAGCAGAAGCTGGTGTTCCGTGACGGGGTAAACCCCCTCTGCTAATGTAAACCAACAAAACAGAAAGGATTCTCCCTGGCTGTATTCTGTTAAAATTCAACAGGCAAAGAACTATCCCAAGCATCACTATTTAAAGTTAATATTAACAAGTTTATTATTATTTTAAACATTGAACAGAGAATAATCAACTTACAACTACTTCCTACTCCTTTCTCTAAACCTTCTGCTCTACAATACCTTCCCTCACTCCGACCCCATTAACGTTTACAAAAAAAAATCTAATTTAAAAACCAGCTAGTTGTCGCATCTTCTCTTTGTATCTTCCTCTGTAGATATTTTTCTCTAGGTCGGTGTTGATGCTTTTTTTCTATGCAATCTATTTCACCAGATAGGCACCTCTTGGAGATTTTACTAACATCCTTCATCGCTTGGTCTTTGAGCTGTTCTCTTTGCTGTTCTTTGCCGCTCTGGGTAACTGTTCAAAATGTCCGATATTTGTCCCACAAAACGTTTGATCGTTTCATTGGTTTTAACACTGTCAAAATACCAAATTCAAACTTGATTGGGACATAATTTAAACTGATTGGACGAATTCAAATTTGTTTTTTGTATCCATGTAACACAGCTCTTAGTTGTTTCGACCAAATGTTATGTTGTTCCCTTGTTCTGGACTCCTTGTGCTAGCCAGACATTTCAGCACCATTAAAATTACATTACACCCAAAACTTCATAACACTGGCTTTTGCCAAGACAGTCTATTTCGCTCAACATCGCTCTCTGTCAATCTCATGTGCCTGAGATTTGAGCAATCTCTGGTGTCTGTTAATCAGAACTGCCCTATTCTCTTAACCTCAGATTGAACACGCCCCCTTATGCATGTCTTACAATATTAATTGATTACTTACTGTGTTACTTGAGCATGCATTGAGAAGAAATAAAAAATGAGAACAGTCGCCTATGTGACTGCAATTTGACCCAATGTTGCTGCAGCCAACCGATTCAGCTGTAAGTGAAATAGCACTCATCTTTCCTGTACCAATAATAAGATGGCATAGCATAGTGGTAAGTTTCCATGAGTTGAATTAGACGTAGCATAATTTCTCAGGATGACATTTACTGGGATATAAAGACATGATGAAATACACGGGGGTTGAGGGTTGGGATATGGTTTGGAAGGATATGGTGAGAGTTCCCTTGATACAAAATCGTTAGAGACGACGGAAATGAGATTTCCTGGGAGAAAAGAAGGAATGAAAAGAAAATAGGGGATTTAATGGGATGGTGCAATAGATGAAGAATCATGCAACACAAATCAGGAATGACTGAGTTCTGTCCTAATGGACGTTTTCCAGCAGATGTGAGCTTTGTAAGGGTAAGTAAGAGGGAAATTACCTCGTTCAGGTGAGTGTATAACTACAAATTAGGGCTTCAAAATGAGCGAGGAATGACAAAGAAGTTTGAAGCAGGTTGTTTTTATTCTGAGTGTTTGAAATCGGAGATGATATTTCAGAAAGAAAAAAACATTTTAGAAGATGATTCCAGCATATTTGAAAGGCCACGTGCAGACACACAAGGAGCGAATTTAACAGGGACAGGGATTCTGGGCTGCCTGGATGGGGAGGCAAAGGTGACACACTCACGAATTGTTTAGCGTTCATCGGAAAGAAATTGCATAACACCTGCAACTGAACATGTTAAGTGTAAGAAGAGCTGGTGGTGTTGAAAGGTGTAACAGCTGTTTCTCCGTGAACTACTACAAATTATTAATGTACTGAGCTGGCTGTTTTAGCTTTGCGTTAAATGGAGGCCGGTTAGCTCAGTACGCTGGCTGACTGGTTTATTGTATAGAGTGAGACTAACAACGTGGGATTAATTGCCGCACTGTCTCAGGTTGCTTTTAGGATCATCATCTCCACTGCTCACGTGATCTGTAATACAATGTGACTCTAGTGAGTAGGAATGGACCTGTCGATGTCAAGCACCATTACCTTTGCCATCTGTTGGATTGAACATTTGTTCACAATGACCAGGAACGGGACTGAGTCCATTTAATTCTCACTGACCTCCTCCCGAAAAATCCAGCGACAATGTTCTTCCTTATTCCTGTTGGAACCTTCTGTTCTGCACAGCAGCAAAACTATTTGTCATGACTTTACCAGATTCACTAACAACATTCAGTCTACCCAAAGAGATAAATCTAATTCCTTTCGAACGGTTAATTGAGCTGTGTGAGTTTGCAAAAAACACGATGATATGAAACGAGTTTAATAGCCTTTTCAAGAACGTAATCCAGTGCAGTGTCAGAGATATGAAAAAGGTCATAAAGCTAAAATATCACCTCTGTTTCTCGATCCACAGATGGATAGTTACCTGGGGAATATGTGCAGTTTTACAGTTAATAATTGATACCTTTCCCAAAGACAGAACAATCCCACAAATCAGAAACTGGAGTTTTAGTATAGATGCTGCTTTATTTGACATTATTCTTCAACTACGCTTCAGTCTGATGTTCCAATAATTCTTGATCAACGTCAGCAAAATCAGCTTTATATAAGGATAGAACTTACAACAGCAGCATTTTTGCGCGCTGTTAAGTACCAAGTGCTGATCAGTAGCTCCACTGGAGCCACCGGCAGCAAGTCTATAACGTGCCCTACTGGTCCGTCTGGGACCTTCCAACCACCTGCTCTACTTTTGCTGTGGTTCTGAAATTAAAGCTAAGGCAGAGGAGGAGGAACTGATATGGACCTGTGACTATTCGAGCATCAGCCCATCCACATCAACCTGTCGCCCAAAAGGGAAAAAGACACTGAATAAACCGAAAAACTCTGTGCAACTGTTGGAGGGAACAGTGAGCTTATGCAATTGGATTTGTGAATGAGCAGGCTATTCTTGGCTGATCATGTTTCAAATGATACGATTCCCTCAAAACTCACCAGCAAGAAGGTGAGGAGTCTTCTCTGGTCAGTAGCAGGGACGAGAACCCCAGACGATGGGAACAGATGATGAGTCAGCAGAACAATAATTGATTCAGCTGAAATCTGAACTACACTCCGATTCTGGTGGGACTCAACCCACAAACTTTGAATCGCAATCTGCGCACGTGACAATGCAGTAGATGGCGAACACGTCTGGCATTGTGCTGCAGAGCTGCGTTACCCTTCATTTTACTGCACCCAAAGTTACGGTGTTCAATTCTTTCATCAAACTTCTGTTTATCCTCGCCACACTTTCCGGTACATGCTGCTTATCCGTGCATGCTGTAGCTCCTCAAGTGTTCGGCTAAATACTCCTGAAGTGTTTTGAACACTCTTAGCTTTACCACACGTTCAAACGGTGAGTTCCTAAAAAACAACACTCTCAGGATGTAAACATTCTTCCTAAATCTTCTCTGAACATTCTCTCTCTAGCTTTTCATCTATATCCCTGGTTATTAACCATTTCCATAAGACGTTCATTACTGTCACACATATCTATTCCCTTTCTGTGCATATTAATCAATTTCTAACTCACCCTTCTCCGCTGTCAGATAAAGAGCCCCAGACGAGCTCATCTATCTTTGCAGTGGCGTGAGTGTAGTGCTTAAAAAACACAGCAGGTCGGGCAGCATCCGAGGAGCAGGAGAATCGATGTGTCGGGCATAAGCCGTTTATCAGGAATGAGACTCTTGAGTCGGGGTTGAGGGAGGGGAATGGGGTTGGTGGTCAGGTAACTGAGAAAGTGATAGGTGGATGAAGGTGAGGGAGACGGTGGTAGTTCAGAGGGGGGATTGTTGGCTGGGTCCAGAGAGCAGTGCCCAGTTGGAGGCTTTGTATTGGAATAATGTGGGGTGAGGCGAAATGAGGAAGCTATTAAAATAAACGTTTGTCCCGTATGGTTGCAGGATCCTAACGTGGAATATGAGACTTTCTTCCTCCAGGCATCGGCTGGTAATTCAATGGCGGTGGCTTGTGCCAGAAGCATCGATTCTCTTCTCCTCAGATGCTGTCAAAGGTGCTGTGCTTTTCCAGCTCTACACTCTCGACTCTGAGCTCCAACAACTGCAGCCCTCACTTCCCCTTATCTTCGCAGGGGGAATGGTCGAGCTCAGGCACCACGTTGGTAAATCTCCTCTGACCACCCTCCGGTGCAAACACACGCTTCCTGAAGGCTGGCGATCAGAACAGAATAAAGTTATCAAAAGAAAAGCAGAAATATGGAACAAAATCAGCAGGTCTAGTGCATCTGGTGAGAGATTTTCGAGCCAAACGATCCACCTTTGGAACGAATGGTATGTGTAGGTAGGGCAGGAACGTGAAAGAAGGTGGACAGGGTCTAACATGATTGAACTGGATACTGGGTATTGAAGATTGCACGGTGTCTCAGCAGGAAATGACGTGCCACTCTTCGAAATCGCGTTGTGCTATGCGGGAGATCTGCAGCAGACCAAACTGAAATGGAGGCATGGGAACACAGTGGGACGTTGCAGTGACAGGAACCTGGAAGCTCACGGTCTTATTTTGCTTGCAGACAGAACGTAGGTGCACACACGTTTGTCACCCGCTCTGTTTTTCTCTCCTCAGTCGGGACGAGAACACATTTTGAGCAGGAAATGCAGTTTGCTAAATTGAGTGATGAGCAGATAAATCACTGAACCTTACACAGTGAGGAGAGACATCATAAACGATCAGCATTCCACCTACTTGGATTTCAGTCGAATGATACCACATGGGGAAGTGCAGGAGTTCAAGGAGGATTGCACGATTGCGTACAGAGAGAAGATTTCCTGCATAGTGCTGGTATTCAGTGGTAGGGGCGAGTGGGGAAAGGGCAGAATGTCTATCTTTCTGAGCTACCTGCTATAAATAAACAGCTTATTACAGAGTAAAAGTATTTAATGATTTTCATTCAAACACTGACAGTAGGTACAGCTTACAGAAGTCACGTGTCTGTACTGTCACTCTGTCTCCCCGGGAGCAGCAGTACTCCCCCACGTTAATTCAGACAGAACAGTTCTTCCTGTGACATGTCCCTTCGAGAATGGAAGGACAGGTGTTAATAACCCGTCCTTGGAATGGAGTATCCGTATTGCTCAATAACAATCACTGAACTGTCCAAACTCCATTTTAAATAACTTGACCCATAGCCTTATATGTCTTGGCATCACAAATTCAAATCCGAATATTTCGGAAAGTTATGGAGATTTCTGCCTCTTTGATCCTTGCATAAACTGTATTCCAGATTACAACCACCCACGGTTTGAAAACGTTTTTCCACGCATTCACTCTAATCTTTCCGCATCTGACCTTAAACTGTGATCGAAGTCTCCATCAAAGTGTAACATGTATTTCAGTCTATTCTATCTATAACCCTCAGTACTTTTTACATCTTACTCATGCCCCACAATCTCCTCTGCGCTAAGAAAAACAACACTAGTTTGTCCAATCTCACTTCTTCAGCCCAAGCAATAACTTATCAAATCTCCCCTGCATCGTTTCCCGTTCTATTACATCCCTGCTATAATGTAAATTGCATAATTACACATAATGGTCTCGCTTGAGCCGAATGAACAAGTGAAATAAATGATGCAAAATTCGACAAAATCTGGTGGGTTTTTTTGAATAAAGTTTCTTTTCCTCAATGCTGCCCTGTGCCCTTTTTCCTGAGTCTGATGTTTCAATAATCGCTGGTCCATGTCAGTAAAAGCTGTTACATGAGGATTGATCTCACAATCGTGGTATCCAAATGGATCAAGTGGTTTGAAGGTCCCGATGGTGAGACTTGGATATGGTCACACAGCAACAATGAGAGCAGCAACACCAACTGAACGGGGTCAATGTCAAAGTGATTTTAAGAGAAATGGGAGGGGGAACTTAAAGGAGGTATGTGTTTGCGGGAGGGAGGGAAGACCCGAGAAGGGGTGAGTCTGAATCCTGATATATGACTCGCAGAAATGTGTGTGTGAGAGAGGGGTTTGTTGGCAAAGTAATCATAATGTCTGAGAATGTTTTCATGTAAAAGCAACTAATTTCTTTCTGTGTTGCCTCTGCATGAGTCATAAGGAATAAAATGCAGTGACTCGGATTCATACGAGCTCACTGCGGCCACAATTCAGAATATTTTATCATTGAAACCATTACTGAGTCATGCAGATACGTGTTTAAAAACAACAATCATTACAGTGACAGAATATATGTTAGGAAGAGAAACAGATGCACAACAATAATATTAGGCGAGGGATAGCAGACATGTGGGAATTCAGAATTGGCTGAAGTTTAAATTCGATATCCTCAGACACTGTGGTGGTTCCATTGGACTGCATGTTGAAGACTGAGTTTGATGGATTTCGAGAAACTGAAAGTTTCAGGGCATAGTGCGAGATATTGGTGCAATGTATGTTTCAGTAACAATGAGCTTTAAAACTTTTGCTTCACTAACTTACCCACACAAGTAGGTACCCATTGCTGCGGTCAGTAACATAACCCCAGTTCCTCGAACCAGAATCAGGCAAACTTTGTGGTCCGTCCGCTAATATCAACCCAGAGGTGGGGGAGGAAATGAGCACTTGAAGCTATTCTGTGGCACCAGTGACATGATTGGTAAAGGTGCGGTGATTGAGTCATAGAGATGTATAGCATGGAAACAGACTCTTTGGTCCGACCCGTCCATGCCGACCAAATATCCCAACCCAATCTAGTCCCACCTGCCAGCACCCTGCCGATATCCCTCCAAACCATTCCTATTCCTATACTCATCCAAATGCCTTTGAAATGTTACAATTGAATCAGCCTTCACCACTTCCTCTGGCAGCTTATTCCATACACGCACAACCCTTTGTATGAAAAAGTTACCCCTTAGGTCTCTTTTATATCTTTCACTTCTCAACCTAAATCTATGCCCCCTAGTTCTGGACTCTCTGTCACCAGTGAAATAACATTGTCTATTTATTCAAGCGTGTGAAATGCTGAGGATGGGAGTGCGTCTGGTCAAAGGCGAGGTGGAAGGGCATCTTGGTCTCAATTTATTATATTATTGAGATTCAGCAGCAGCATTAACCAGCACTGATGATTGGCTCAGAGGAAGCTTACTGGAGCCTTAAGTGAGAGGCTGTTGTTTTGAAAACATTATAAGAGATTTTCCTTAACAAAGTGTAATTTTGTTACTTTGTCAGTAAGAACTGATTTTGCTCACATCGTCTCCACATCATTCTCTTGCTCCAGTAAACACTCCAATCCATTGTAAATTGCTTCCATTCTAACACAGGAATGCGTCGTATTCTCTCTCAGTCTGGGATAATCTAAATTGACAATGTCATTCTTTGAATGGAGAAATGCAGCAGGGAGATGTTAGTGCGGTGGCGATATATTGGGCTTGTAAACTTTGAAGACTGGAACGTGGCAGCTGCTGTTATTTAAATTCGATGAATAAAATCTGGAAAATGAACCCAACCTCAGGAACAGAGACAATGACTTTAATATGCTGAAAACTCATTCATTCATGTCCCTTCGAAAGGGGAATCTGCCGACTATAACGAGTCCTGTCAATATGTAACTCCAGACCCACAACAATGTGGTTCACCCATAAATACCCTCTGACTCAGGTCAAGGTGAATTAAGAATGAAGAACTAATGGTCTTCAGACCAATGATAACACCTTTTCATGGGAGAATAAGGAAGCACAAAAATGTATGGACAACGGGGAAATGGGAATCGTGTCTGTGTGGACTAGAATTCAACTGTTTATCAAACTAAATAGACACAAGGATACCCTCAACGCCAAGAAGTCAGGGCCATGGGATGACTGCTGGAAGGGATTCAATTACCCGCTGAGGTGTAAACTCACTTGCTCCGTCAGAATGCGCACAGGTCACTCACCACACCCAAATGTGAGAAGTGATCACTCCGGAGACCAACTGACAGAGTGAACAGCAAATTTACAAATAACAGCAGGAGGCCGATTCTGCTGTTATCGCAGCTGTTAATACCAACCAGCAATGAACCATGTTTGGATGCGTGTTTGCAGTGGAGTTCCACTGTTTATTGATGTAGACCAATGATATAGACTTAGTTGTAGGAGCCATGATTCAGAGGTTTGCTGATGATTTAACAATTGGTCGTGTAGTTGACTATGACGAGGAATGTCAGAGAGTGCAGGGATGTATCAATAAGATGGAAAGGAAAATGGCGAATTGCATTGAATTCAGACCAATGAGTGTTCACAAAATTGGGAAGAAGAAACAATAGCAATGAGTATTCTGTGTGGTGTAGACAGACAAAGAGATCTTGGAGTGGACATTCATGATCGCTGATGGTCAATGGGCAGGGGAATCATTTGGACAGACGTGCCTAATGTAGCTGCTGGAGATCAGAGTCAAGATTAGAGTGGTGCTGAAAAAGCACAGCAGGTCAGGCAGCATCCGAGTCGCAGAAAAAAAACATGACGTTTTGGGCAAAAGGCCTTCATCAGGAAAAAGGCTGGGAGCCTCGAGGTTGGGGAGATAAATGGCTGGGGTGGGATTTGGGAGAATTTAGCTGAGACAGCAATAGGTGGATGGAGGTGGAGATAAGTGTGTGAGTTCAGAGAAGAGGTTGGACTGGATAGGTGCGAAGGAAGATAGACAGGATGGACAGGTCAGTAGGACGGTGCCAAACTGGAAGGTTGGAACTAGGGTAAGGTGGGAGGCGAGGGGAAATGAGGAAACTGGTGAAATCCATTTTGATGCCATGGGGTTAACTGTCATGTGGCAGAAGATGAGGCGTTCTTCCTCTAGGCGTCGGGTGGTGAGGGAATGGCGGTGGAGGAGGCACAAGACCTGCATGTCCTTGGGAGGGTGACGGGGGGAGTTGAAGTGTTCGGTCACTGGGCGTTGGGGTTAATTGTTGCCAGTGTCCTGGAGATGTTCTCTGAAGCGCTTTGCGAGAAGGTTTCCAGTGGCCCCACTGTAGAGGAAACTGCATCGGGAGCAACGGATGCAATAAATGGCATGTGTGGAAGTGCAGATGAATCTTTCATGGATATGGAGATTTCTTTGGCCAGTGGGCGGAGGTGGGGGTGTGTGGGCGCAGGTTTTACAGTTCTTGTGGTGGCAGAGGAAGGAGCTGGGAGGGGAGCGTTGTTCATTGGAGGGCATGGACTTGACAACGTAGTCATGGAGGGAATGGTCTTTGCAGAAAGTGGAGAGGGGTAGGGAGTGAAAAATATATTCCTGGAGGTCAGTGGTACTGATATTTTTTAGAAACCCACTGACTTTCACAGCTATCTGGACTTCAACTTCTCCCACCGCACCTGCTGCACCAATGTTATCCTGTATTCCCAACTCCTCCGCCTCTGCCACATCTGCTCCAAGAGGACCAGTACCACAAGAGAACACAACAGATGACCTTCTTCTTTAAAGACCGGAGCCTCCCCTCCCATGTGGTTGACGATGCCATCTAACGCATCTCATCCATGTCTTGTACGTCCAACCATGAACCCCATATCTCCAAACACAACAAGGACACGAGGAAGGTCCTCAAATTCCATTCCACAAATCTCCGCAAAAATCACATCATCCGCCGACATTTTCATAACCTCTAAATTGACCCCACCACCAGGGATATATTTCCCTCCCCAAACCCATTCGTTTTCCTCAGAGACCGTTCCCTCCGCGACGACCTGGTCACCTCCATGCCCTCAAGTGACCAACCATTCCCTCCCAGCACCTTCCTCTGCCACCGAAGGAATTGCAAAACCTGAACCCACATCGTACCCCTCAATCTGTCCAAGGCTCCATCAAAGGTTCACCTACACTTCCACAGATGTCATTTGTTGCATCAGATGTGGTCAAGTCTAAATTGGGTAGACTGGATATCTTCTGACAGAGCACATCAGAGAAAATCTCCAGGAAACCTGCAAGAATCAACTCCACTGCCCTATGGCCAAACATTGCAATTTTGCTTCCAACTCTCCTGAAGATATGGAGGTCCTGAGCCACCCCCTCGCCACTCCCTCACTACCCAATGCCTCATCTTCTTCCCTGGGAACCTTGAACCCCATGGCATCAATGTAGACTTCATTTGTTACCTCATTCCCACTCCCTCATCTGACCCCAGTTCTAACCTTCCAGCTCAGCACCGTCCTCCAGACTTGTCAATTCTGTGTATTTTCATTCCCACCTTTCCATTCCACCTTCCTCTCTGACATATCACCGTCAACCGCCACCTCTATCCACCTACTGCACTCTCAGCGACCTACTCCCCAAACCCACCACCTCCCATTTATCTCTCCACCCTATAGGCTGTCTGTCTCATTCCTGATGAAGGGCCTTTGCCCGAAACGTTGATTTTTCCTCAGATGCTGATGGACTTGCTGTTCTTCTCCTGCACCACTTTCATCTTGAGGGGAATAAGTTGTTGGAGAGGGATTTTGTTTTTTTCTGTTGTTGACCACAGACTGTTGCAGCTAGTAGAACTTTAGCACGCACCAGTTTAGGGAATAGCTAAAGGTCTGAGCAGAAGCGTGGTCACAGCATTAATCAACATTTATTAAGTTTTCAGATTAAAGAAGTATGCAACTTTCCCCATCAAGACTGATTCACCGCTCAATGAGTTTATCATTGATTCCTTTCAAAGTCAGGCTGCTATTGGCCTTGGAGGGGAACTTGCAAATGGTGGCGTTCCGTTGAATGTTCCAACCTTGTCCTGTTAGTCAGTACAGCTGTTCAGCTTTGAATGTTCGGTCAAAAATTCTCGGGTGACTTACTCCAGTGCATCGTGTAGTTGGTGCACTCTGCTGTAATTGTTCCTTAACGGTGAAAGGAATAAATATTCAGGTATTAAATCGGGTACAATCAAATGATTGCATTGTCGTGGATGGGTCCAGTTCCTTAAATGTTTTTGAACTCACACCCATCTCGACAAATCGACAGAGTTCTGTTCCACATCTCATTTGTACCTTCCAAATGATGTAGGATTCACGGAGCAATGAGTTGTGTTTACAATCCGAAACTGTCTACCAACGGACATGTTTTTGTTGGGAAAGTGTTTATATAGCCGATCTCAATCCGTTTTTCCCAAACTCTAGCTCCGTAGACGATTACACAGGGGAATTAGGTTACAGTAAAGCCATTGAATGTCAATGGAATATGATTAGATTCTCATTTGTCAGATTTATAATTACTCTATTTCGTCCTCGTGTGGACCAATCTGATTCCAATCGCTAGCTGATTTCAAGTTCCAATTCTCGTCTTGAAATTTCAACCGTTGCCTCACATAAATTTCTTCACCTGCCTTAATAATATGTAAGGACGGTATAAAGGGCAGCAGAGATTTGCAAACATGGTGCCAACCCTGTGTGAAATGGAGCTCTATACTCACGTAATAACAATTATAAACTTCCAATATTCGTGGGATCTTGACAGCGTAGATACGGGCAGACGGTTTGCTCTCTGGTATGAGGAGAGCATCAAAGGACATGAACTCAAACTTAGATATTGCCTATTTAATTCAGGAATGAGGAGGAATTTCTTTGCTCAGGGCCCAGTGATTCTGTGGAACTCTTTCCTGAAACTGTTGTTGGGGCTGATTTGTTGTGTAGTTTCAAACTGTGCCAGACAGATAATTTAACCAGAAAGTGGATGAAGCATTATCGATGTTAGGCAGGAGAATGAAGTTGAAGATTATCACATCAGCCATGAGTTCGTTGAATGGTGGAGAAAACTCGATGGGCTGAATGGTCGACTTCCACTCCTATATCATTTGATGTAACGCCTTATTTTATTGATAAGTTTTGAATTCTGAGGGATGGGATGAAGTGATAAAAAGATTTATCAAACTGATCAGACAGATCAGGAACTAGGCTCATAAACTGATGAACAAGAAATGTGCAAACCACCGATGGGTATGTGCAGACGCTGTCATTGCTCAAGAAAATTTGTAGATCTTATATTCTTGCCAACTTGGTGATCACGCTGGATGATGGATCGCGGTATGATTCATACAGCAAAAGGTTGTGAACGAAGGAATGATTTGTTTCATTGGAAAGGTTTTCTGTCTTCCAATTCAATTGACTATTTAAAATACTGATCAGAACTTTATGAAAAGTGTTACATTAAAATTCACAATTCCACTGGATAAACTATTGCACCCGATCTCTCCTTATTTGTTCCCCTTTCATTCAATGTAAATTCATAGAAAGTCAAGATGGAATGAAAGGAGGAAAGAAAGGTTGCACTCTTTTTCATTATCCCAATTTAACTTATAACAGAAACAAATTGCTTAATTACAACTTTGATGAGGTATTAATTTATCACAAATCTCCGGTGCAATGAAGGGCAAGAGCAAGATTCTCAATCCAATGTATACTAAACAGCGAGAGTAGGATTCAAATCCACACATGCACAATGGAAGAGCAACCCGTCGCCTTCACCTCTGGGGCCACTTCAGCCCATTGCAAAGGGGCTCACATGTGACCACATCAAGATTATATATGGTGCACCTAAGGGATAAGAAATTCCCTGAGCAGAATCGAATCCACAACATTACGTTTCTACTTTAGCAGAATAATAATACCAGCAAAATACAAGGAATTGATCTTGTCCTTGGAAGGAATACCTTGTCCTTGATTTATTCCGAGTCGGAACTGTCTCAGAATGAACCAGCAAATATGAAATTCCCGTCACAGTCGCACGCACATTTAGTCTTGACACATAATTTCTTCAGTTTCTCTCCTGCGCGAAGAAGTATATATGGAGAGAGAAGTGAAAGCGATGTTTTAGCTCGATGGGCTTTCTCATATGGCTGAACCTGAACTGGGCAAAATTCCCAGAAATGAAGTTTTCTTCGTTTCATTTTATTGATTTTGCTGCAACTTCACTCTGTTCATTGCAATGATCGGAAGTGAATTGGATTTATATGATTGGAACGTTTAATGTTGCATCCAATTTTGCTCCGAATTTATTTCAGCTTAAAGAAAATACTGATGAGAAAAACAAAAGGTTGAACTACAAAACAAGATGCCAGTTTTGAGTCTCAGTTACTTTGGTAGATTTCATTGGGTTTCAAATGAACCCAACATCATGGCGATTGTCCTCCCATCTTTAACCTATGGGATTAAAGCAGAAAATCAATCTCTAAGAGACGGGTCACTTCCTATTCATTATGGAGTAGCTTTCCTTGAATATATACAAAATCTGCTCTGTTCCATTTATAATGCTTCATGTGGAATATTAAGAGAAATCTATCAAAACTCTGAGTTTTTTTTTGCTGAATCTTACTCAGCTGCATACGTTTCCGATATTTCTTTGCATCTAAAGTCGTCCAAATTAGACATTGTTTCCTCGAACCTTCTACTCCCTAACGCCACTTTTACACTTTTACCTGGCCACAGGCTGTCTCTCTCCTGGTGAAACTCACTGCTTGTGTGTCTCTAAATGTGCCTTTCCAAATAGTTTGGAAGCGGAATCTCTGAGTGAAAGAAATGATGCTCCCATCATTTATGTGTCCGACACCGATGGTTTTGAAAGCCTGACGTTCAGAAATAGACGAACTTGAAAGAGTGAATTTGCCACCTATTTACTCTCTCCAAATGTCAAATACTCTGGAAAACTTCGATTCGGTATTACTTGGTTCAGTGTCAAATTTTCCAAAACACAAATAAATAAAATTCTTTCCCCACTAAACGCCGTCAGCATCGTCTCTAATGTCTTAGCAGCCCTGTAAACGCTGACAGTGTCCTCTCTGATAGAATCACAGATTCCCTACAAGGCAGTAAGTACAGTTCAGACAATCGAGTCTGGAGGGACACTGAACAGCATCTCAACCAGACCGAGCTCCCTGCTCTATCCCCGCAGGCCTCTGGCTTGCGATTTCAAATAAACCTGTTGGAATAAAATCTGGCAACGTGTGACCGCTGACCTTATCACTGCGTTACCCATGGCTAATTCACTTAACTTACTGTATTCGCTCCCTGGACAGTTCAGCGCAATTTAGCATGGCCAATCCACCTAACCTACAGACTTAACACTGAGCAAATGTACCATCACATTGAACACTATTTGCATCATGTGTAATGGCTTTACACACTGGTAACTCCACCTAGTGAAACCATGTTGCGCCCACCATCCGAATTCAATGCATCCAAACGCGGTTCTACTCTGTACATCCTCATTAGTGCTGCTGGAAATGGTTCTGCACTCAGATCTGAATAGGTTTACTTTGTTTTCTTCCTCAGATACCTGCTTTAAATAAACACATCAATCAGGAACAACTCTAAGTAATGGTTTTCATAAACACAATGTGCAGTTGGCTGAAATTACGTGTTTGCACTTTCACTGATACTCTCTCTCCCCAGGAGCTGCAGTCCTTCCACAGCTGATTCAGACAGCACTGTCCTTCCTGTGACATGTCCCATGGAGAATGGAAGGCCAAGCATGAATAACCTTCACTGGGGAACAGAGCGACAGGTTTACAACATTTACGATGCCCCCAGCGGAGAATTGAGCCCTGTGACAGGCGGGGACAGTAACCTCGATACTGTGCAGGACAACAACATCGAAGAAGACCCTTCAGCCTGTTGTGGCCGCACTTGTCCAACACAACTGCTTAACGACCTGAATCAAGTTTTCCATGATTTAGCAGGTAGTCTTATATGTTTGGCCATCACAAATTCACATCTCATTTTTTTCCAGGTTGGAACAATTCCCGCCTCTCTGACCCTTTCTGCAAATCTACTCAAACTTTTCTGCCTTTTCCCGAAATCTCTTGGCCCCAGTGTTCGATCCCTCCAACAATAGCAAACGCTTCTTTCAGTCTATCCTATCCATATCCCTCATTATTTTGTACATCTCAATCATGTCTTCTCCAATCTCCTCTGCTCGGCGACAAACAACCCCAGTTTGTCCAATCTCTCCTCACAACTGAAAATCTTCAGCCCAGACAATATCCCAGGATATCACTCCTGCAATATTCCCAGTGCGATCACATCCATGGTCTTCTGTGAGTTGCAGGACTGCACACATTAATCTAGCTGGAGCCGAATGAACTTTTTTTTACGATCCTGTTACAGTATGAGGGCGTCGCTGGCTCGACAGTATTTATTGCTGTCCCTAATTGCACAGCGGGCAGTTGAGATTCAACCATATTGTAGTGAGTCTGGAGTCACATGGATGCCCGAACAGGTAAGAATGGCAGTTTCATTCCTTAAATAACGTCAGATGATTTTGGTTTTTTTTTCAACAATTGGTTATGGATTTACAGGAGTTATTAGATTCGTATTTCCAGATATTTATTGAATCCAAATTCTACCACCTAACATGGTCAGAGTCAAACCCGAGTCCGTGGTGTCTGAATCAACAGTCCAGTGGTCAGTAGTAATAGCACTCGGCCATTGCAGAAAAGCAGTGAAACTGATCTTATCCAGTGAAGTCGCTGTTCCGCGATACTGTCCTGTGCAATTTTCCTGAGCTTGACCGCCCCCCACCTCACCCCACAACAATCTCTGGTCTATGTCGATAAAAGCTGCTACATGAGTATTGATCTCACAACAGTGGTAACCAAATGGATCAAATGGTCTGCAGGTCCCGATGGTGGGGTTGGGGCACGTTCACCCAGCAACAGTGACCGCAGCCATACAGACTGATCGGTATCAACGTGAGAGTCAGTGTTAGATTCTAGAGTGCCTTAACGAAATAGGAAATGAGTCCACAAACACATGATGAAAGAGCAGCGCTCTGAAAGCTAGTGCTTCAATTAAACATGTAAGATCATAACCTGTTGTCGGGTGATTTTTAAATTTGTACTCCATCGTCCAACACCGGTATCCCCAAATTAATGAAATGGGTGTATGGGATGGAAAGTCTTTTTAGTGATCAGAGGAGGGAAGAAATCTCTGAGAACGGGTGGATTTGAATTCTGAAACACAGAAATGTGCGCGAGCAGAACTTGAAGAAAAAAAGTCATCACTTTGGAGAAAATTACCATGTTAAAATAACTAATTCCTTTGTGTTTCACAAAAGACTGGGACAAATAGAGCAAGTGCGGCCAGGACTCGGATTCGAGCCGAGGTTACTGCAGCCACAACGCAGAGTACTAAACACTATACGATCATGGCACCCCACAGATGAACACGCAAGCTCGGAGCAATAAGTACAGTATCATAAGAAATGTTAGGCAGAGCACCAAATGCACGATATCAGTGCTTAGCGAACAGTGGCAGATGTGGGAACTCAGAATGGGCTGACCGTTTAACTTCAGTGCCCCAAGTGGCTTTGGTGATTCCATCATTAATATGCTGAAGGCTGAGACAAATAGATTTCTCTAAAACATCAAAGACTCCGGAGACAGTGCAGCTTTTGTTGAAATGTATGCTTCAATAGTAATGCATTTTAACATCGGCTCCTTCACCAGCTCCCAACAGAAGGCTGTAAACACTGCTGTCACAGAATCCCAATTCCCAGCCCCAGAATCAGAGGAACTGAGTGGTGCAGTCGCGATGATCCAAGTTGAAATCGGGATGGGAATGAGGTCGCAGAGATACTCGATGGCTCAAGTGACACAACCAGAGAATGCACGGTATTTCTATGATGGTTTAGAGGCGCAAGCAACTCAGAGGTTGGAAGTGCTCATGGTCAAAGGCGGGGCAGAAGGGAAAATTTGTTCCCGTTTATAATGACAGCAATGTACAGTGCATCTTGCTGAGATAACTGAGTGCCACAACTGGAGCGAGGGCGGCTGGAAAGTCTTTTTAGTGAAGTTTGAAGTTTGAAGTTTGATTTTACTTCACTTTCACCCACTTACCTGGAATGAATTGCTTTCACCATTTTTATTTCCAATTGTTTGGTATCTCCTTGTAGTCCGAGGCTTTCTTCCTCATGGTTAATTGCATGATTAACTGTTGTATGCTCTGCACACTGCTAAATCACGGCCACTACATGTAAATATGAATCTTTGATCTATATGAGAAAGCAGTGGACCTCACAGCAGGCATGCTGCGTAGGTTTGCAGGCGACATCAGAATTTTAGACAATGAAGAAGATCATCTAAGATTCAAAAGAATCTTAATCCAATGAGTCGTTGGACTGAAAAAATGTGACATGGAGTTCAATCTGGATAAGTGGAAGGTATTCCGTTTTGGTACAGCAAAAGGAGCAGGGCTTCACGTCGTGTTGGAGAACACGGAAGCTCGGGATGCAGGTACATAATTCCTTGTAGTTTCCATCACCTACAGACAGGATGGTTCAAAGGCACTTAACTTACTTTCCTTCATTGCTTAGTCTTTTGTATACACTACTTCGGACGTTAAGTTTAAGTTTTTCAGGACATTGATGAGGCGTCTTCTGGAATATCATGTCCAGTTCTGGTAGCCCAGTTAGAACAACCACGGCCCGGATTCAATTTCCAGGCAGGGAAGAAATTTTCAGTATAGCAATTTAGACATGCCTGCAGCACCCTGGTAGTCTAGTGGTAAGGATTCGGCGTTTTCACTGCCGCGGCCCCGGTTCGATTCCCGTTTAGGGAAGCAGTTTTCAGGGGCTTTGTCGGCTGCACGTTCTTCTTAAATGCGCTGTACAGTTATTTATTGATCTTCGTAGTTCCTGGGTGCTGCAGTGTATAGTGGTTCGTTGAAATAGTGTCCTGATTCAGACTTGTTTGTATGTGTCGTGGTGATTGCTTCTGTAGTTAAGTTCTTTGTTCGCGTGCGTTGTTTTCCTGTAGACGCTGATTTGAATTGACCATTGACTGTTCACTCTACTGTGTCATCTAGAAATGGCACTTTGTTGTTGTTCTCCTCTTTTGTGAATTTTATGCCGGTAAGGAGATTGTTGATGGTGTTGTAGGTTTCCTCTAATTTCTTTCATTTTTTGATGACAAAAGTGTCATCGCTGTAGCGGACTCAAAGACTGGGTTGGATCGTTGGAAGGGCTGTTTGTTCGAGTCTCTGCATTATTGCTTCTGCTTGGAATCCTGATGCTGGTGGTTTCATAGGTATTTCGTTGATTTATTTGTAGGGCTTATTACTGAATATGAAGTGGGTGGTAAGGCACAGTTCCATGAGGTCGACAGCGTTATCTTTGCTGATTAGATTGTTGCTGTGTTTGTGTCTTTGGTTCTTCGAGTCGTGTCTTCAGTTTTCTTTGGCCACGTTGATGTTAATGGCCAAAGTGAACAGAACTGTTATGTTAGAGGACAACATTATTCCATCCTCTTCTATCTTAGTGTCTTTGGTGTTCAGGAATTCTTGGATGGAGTAAATGGAGTGGAGTGAATCTTCGAATTGGTGTTTTAGCCTTCAGTGGAGGCCTTTGACTAGTCTGTGTATTGGTGTTCGAAGTAGTGAGACTGTGGTCTAAGGGGGGCTCCTGGTTTGAAGAGGAGGAGAACAACAACAAAGTGACATTCCTCGATGTCACAGTAGAGCGAACAGTCAATGGGGAACTTCAAACTAGCATCTACAGAAAAAACAACACACACAAACCAAGTACTTAACTGCAGAAGCAATCATCCCAACACCCACAAACGAAGCTGCATCAGGACATTATTTCAACGAGCCACTACACACTGCAGCACAGAGGAACTACGAAAAGCACAAGATAAATACGTACGTAGTGTATTTAAGGAGAATGGCTACCCAATAAACGCAGTCCACCGATTTCTCATTGATGCTTTCAAGCTGACTCTCAAAACTTCGCTTTGTTCCTCCATTCTTTCCTTTTTTTTGTCGGTTTTGAAAGCTTTCTCAATCCTCTGAGTATTGGAGTTGGGAAGCTATGTTGTGGCTGTACAGGACATTGGTTAGACCACTTTTGGAACATTGTGTGCAATTCTTGTCTCCCTCCTATCAGAAGAATATTGTGAAATTTGAAAGGGTTCTGAAGCACCAATGGGTCCACAGAGGGGAAGAGGCCCTTCTGCTGCCCTCAGTGTGGGAAGGCCTTCAGTGATTCCTCTGCTCTGCTGACACACGAGTTGGTCCACATCGGGGAAGGCTGTTCTCCGGCCCCAAGTGCGAGATGGCCTTCAGCAGTTCTTCCCAACTGCTGAGACACCAATGGGTCCACACTGAGGAGAGGCCGTTCTTCTGCCCCGAGTGCAGGAAGGGCTTTGCTCTTTCTTCCGACCAGCTGGCCCATTGGTGGATCCACATGGGGGAGAGGTCGTTCAGTTGCCCTAAGTGCAGGAAGGCCTTCATTAATTCCTCAGCCCTGCTGATTCACAGTCCGTCCACACCGGGGAGAGGCCTTTCAGCTGGTCCGAGTGTGGGAAGAGGTTCATCTTTTCCTGCAACACCTACCAAAAGAGGGTATTTGACCCCACCCCACACAGCTCAACAATAGGATAAACAACACACTGAGGAATCTACAAAAAAACGGACAGATAACCAGGTCTGATCTACAAAGAATGAAACCTGAAAGCAACTACACCCCCAGATTCTATGGACTACCCAAAGTGCACAAACCAGACATCCCACTCAGACCCATAGTATCAGTACCATGGACACCATCACACAAACTGGCCAAAGAAGTACTGCAGAAACTGAAACACCTGATCAGCGGACAATCGACACAGGAATTCTTGGACATCATCAGAAATATACACATTGACAAAGAAGAAACTATGGTCTCATTCGATGTAACGGCACTGTTCACCTCCATCAACAAAACCCTAGCCAAAGAAACAATAGCCAAACTCCTGGACAGACATAACAGACAACAGGACGTTGAACCTATTAACAAAGATTGCATACTTAAACTACTGGACTTGTGCCTCACTACACACTTCACATTCAACAACCAAATATATGAACAGATCAACGGAACACCCATGGGCTCACCGATCTCTGGACTCAGAGCAGACGCAGTAATGCAAAAGTTAGAACAAACAATCTTACCACAAATTCAACCTAAACTCTAGGTCAGATATGTGGATGACACCTTTGTAATAATGAAAAACACAGAAATAGAGAACACACACCAGATCATTAACGCCACACTCACAGGAATCCGATTCACTAGAGAGGAAGAAAAGGACAACCAACTCCCATTCCTAGACGTGATGGTACAGAGAACACCGAAAGGAGAATTCACCACAAAGGTTTACAGGAAAGCCACACACACAGACCAAGTCCTAAACTACGAAAGCAACCACCCCAACACACACAAACGAAGTTGCATCAGGACACTATTCAAAAAGGCCACAACACACTGTAGTACACCAGAACTGCAAAAAGAGGAAGAGGAACACCTATACAAGGTATTCGCCAAAAACAGATACCCTCGCAATTTCATCAACAGATGCCTAAGGGAGAGACAACGGAACGAGGACATGCCGCAACCCAAAGGACTAGGCACACTGCCATACATCAGGAGCATTTCTGCACTGACAGCCAGACTACTGCGACCACTAGATTCATAACAGCACACAAACCAAAAGCCACGCTCAGACAACAACTCACCAGGATGAAGGACCCGATACCCAACATGAGCAAAACTAATGTAGTGTACAAAATCCCATGCAAGGACTGCACAAAACACTACATCGGAGAAACAGGAGGACAGTTAACGATCCGTATACATGAACACCAACTAGCCACGAAACAACACGAGCAGCTATCCTTAGTAGCCACACACACAGACGACAAGCAGCATGAATTCGACTGGGACAACACTTCCATTATAGGGCAAGCCAAACAGAGAACAGCCAGGGAATTCCTAGAGACATGGCACTCATGCACAGACTCTATCAACAAACACATCGACCTGGACCCAATATAACGGCCACTACAGCGGACAGCTGGAACTGACAACCGGAAGCGGCAGAGACAGGCCACTATAAATGCTGGAGGAAACAGCACAGAAGCGCTTCACAGGAGGACTCCCAAGCACTGAGGATGTCACCTAGACAGGGGACGAAACGTTTGTAAGACAAATTCCCAGCTCGGCGAACAGAACCACAACAGTACAGTGACTAATAGGGAAGGCAAAAAGGAGATTGGCCGAAAAATGGAGGATAAAAGTAGGGAGGTTCTTGTTGAGGTTTTGATTGAAAGGGCAGTGAAGATTCAACCAGCGGACAGTGGATCTGAAATCACATGTAGATCAGACCAGGTTCGGACAGCAGGAAACCAGATAAGTTTTGACAACAAACCACAACGATTTCATCATTAGACTCTTAATTCCAGATTTATATTGAATTCAGATTCCACCATCTGCTGTGGCAGGTTTTGAGCTCAAGTCTCCAGAATATTACCTGGGTGAATAGTCTGGTGATAATAAAGTCGGCGATCGCCTCCCCTGAACGCATTGGCTTATTGAGTTTAGAGATAGCAGAGGAGCAAGAGGTATAAGCAGCTGTTAAGTTGTTGATGTTACATAAGGGTACATCAGCATTCTCAATCATGGCACACAAAGAAGTCAGTGTCCTGTATCAGAGGTAAGGGCTCGGGAACCATAAGAAATAGGAACAGGAATATGCCATTCAGCCCCTTGAGCCTGCTTTTCCATTCAGTAGGATTCTGGGTGATCTGGCATTCCCCACATCCACTTTCCTGACCTTTTCCTGTAACTGTTCATCCCCCGACTGATCACGAATCTATTGATCCGAGTTTTAAATGTGACATGAAGGCTGTCAACAGAGTTACTGGGGTGGGGGGCGGGTGTAGGACGGGGGCTCAGGTCGAACATGGGGGCTAAAACAATGGCTTCACACTTCACTATATTTAACTAAGGGAATGTTTATGGTTATCCAATGCTGGAAATTGGGCAGGCATTCAAATAAAATTATTGGTAAATTATGAATGACCGAGGATCTGGGAGAGAAGTGGTGTTCAGGCACAGTTGGCTATCATCAGTATTGATGCCAACACCAGCAGCTACGGTTAAACAAATAATAACGGAAGACGCTAAAAGCAGACCCTACCAGAGGATAGAGTGATGCTGGAGAGGGTCAGTACTGTCATTAACCCTGACCAAGGCTGTCCGCAGGTCGACGAGGGAATGTTCATCCCTGTCACTGTTGCAAAGAATGTCAAACATAACCTTGAGAAGAACTGTTTCACGGGTGGAAACGAGACTAGAGGGCTTTAAACACAGAATTCTGGAAGAGATGGGAATGGCTAATTCAACAATGTTACACCCAAACCAACACTTCCATTGGTGCGATAATAATAGTGTTTTGATTTTTATTTCGAAGATTCTCAACAACACTGAGTAAGAAGCAACAAAATTAACACAAGAAATACTGCAATTGCTACAATGTGCCTGCTCCCAATAGGGGGTGTTCACTTAACTGTCTAAAAGGGGCAATATTGGAACGGAATTACCCAGTTCATAGTTATAAGAGGGGAGACACAGACTGCATGATATAAATACATAATGGGCGGGAGTAGGCCACTCGGCACTTCGAGCCTGCTGCAACATTCAATAAGATCATGGCTAATCTGAATTCAACCTCAACTCTACATTCCAACACATCCCCGACAATCTTCCATCCACTTGGTTATCAAGATCCTATCTACCTCTGCCTTAAAGATTTTGAATCCACTGCCTTTTGAGGAAGACACACAACCCTCAGAAAGAAAAGAAATCATCCTCATTTTTGTCTTCTACATTAAAAATATGACCCTGTACTTTCAGATATTAAGATTGGGATACAAGCTGCATTCAAATAATACCTGTGGTACCGTTAACTATGTCAAAGTGCTTCACATGAACATAATGAGAATTCCTTTAAAAATCACAAGTCCGGAGCACAGATTAGGACAGGTGACCAAAGACTTGATCAAAGGGGCAAGTTTAGGGCAATCTTTTAAACAGGTTCAATTTCCCAAACATTAGAGGACAAAGACGTGAACAGCAAACACAAAATAGCAAAGAATGGGAAACAACAGAGTAGACATAATGTCACAGGATGAGTAATCCAAGCAACATGAGTTCAAATCCCACCACAGCAAGAGGTGAGATGTGAATAATTCAAATCATAAATGGGGAACACAAATTTCGTATCAGTATGGTATCGATGGCACTGACGTCAATTGTCATAAACACCCATGTTCACCAATGTCTTTCAGGAGGGAAACTGCTATCCTGACCTGGTCTGACTTACATGTGACTCCAGACCCACAGCAATGTGGTTGACTGTTAAACCTCCCTCTGAATTGGCACAAGCAAGACACCTTGCACTTCGGGATGGATAACAAGCATCAACCTTGTGAAAGTGTCATAACAGAAATTGCTGGAGAAACTCAGCCAGTCTGGCAACACCGGTGGAGAAAGAGAGAAAGAAACAGAGTCAATATCCTGGCCTGAGCCCAGAACAGTTGTGAAGAAGGGTCACAGCACTTGAAATCCTAACTCTGCTTCTCTCTCCACATGTGCTGCCAGTCCTATTGAGTTTCTCCAGCATTTGATGCATTTTTGTGTTTCAGATCTCCAGCATCTGCAGTTCTTCATTACACTGACTTAGAGAAGCTCAAATCCCATAAAAGGGTAGAGCAGATGGGCTGGAATTATTCAGCAAGTCTGGCACCAGCTATGGAGATAAAAACAGTTAGTACTTCGGGTCATTGAATGATCTTACATCAGGGACAAACTTTTGGGGAAGCTGCAAGAGTAAAAGGCACTGGTGTAACTTCAACATCTGGGAGAACTCTCTCAGCCATGGGGGTCAGGCTGACTCAGTATTCTGGTCCTGCTCATTACCTGTTAGCTGCTCCATTTGTTGTTCTTGTTATATTTCTACATGGCTGACACATTCCTATATTTTAAAATGAAATTTCAAACAGACAGGAATTTTCCATGTAAGTAATCATGCATTAGGTGGTTTGGAACGTGAATGTAAATTTTAAACAGAAAGTATTTATTCATGCATGGGGTGTGGGCATCGCTGGCAATGCCAGCATTTATACCCATCCTTAACCACCCTGTGGTTGGTTGGAAAAGTGCAAGAAGGTGTCTGAGATTGTCTTGATCAGCACAGCAATCTCAAAGATGGGTGTGCTCAGGTAGAAGTACCCTCCATTCCCACAGCCATGTCTGCATTCTCTTTAATTATTGATGCCATCTAAACCTCCCAGGACAAGGACAGCATGGGATTACAATCAGAATAAAACTTCCTCGACTCTTAAATTGAAAGTGAAGCTACCTCAACACTGTCCCCAACAAACACTGCCAAGACAGAGACAGCGTTTGGTTCGATACAGAGTAAAACTTCCTCTACGCTTCCCCATTTATACTGTCCCAGGAGAAGGACAGCAAAGGGTTAAATATACAGTGCAGCTTCTTCCAATATGACTGACACTTAGTACATTCTACACCAATACTCAAGGAAAATTCGGAACTGAGACTATTATCTATTACTGAATTCACACATCCTAATGGGAATGACAGCAACAGAAAATCATGTTGTGAAACACTGATAAATCACACACAATATACAACAAAACTAGACTGTTATTGGGATCAAAGACATTTAAGTGGACAGGAGACATAGTCCCTGCAGTGATCCGAATGTGAGCTGAACAAATTTCACACTTGAACAATATTCTCTGGGAATGCATTGTCCACCTCACTGCTGTTTATTCAGTTCCTCTGCTCTCATTCAGGGCTGAGTTGCGGCTGACCACATTGTGGCGTGGGGGTCAAGAGGTTAGGCAGTTAAGGTCAACTTGGATTGCGGGCATCCTTTGTTATGCCAGTGAGGTCGAGGGTCGCTAATTTACTCAACTTATAATCAGGGAAAAGGGGATGTGAGTTGGGCTTGTATCAGTTTGAATTTAGAAGAAACAGATGATCCTATGTAGCTATATAACATCTGGAGATAACTTAATGTAAATGTAATGTCCACTCATTTCTATCCAGAGACTAGTCTCTCATTTAAGATAGGAGAGTTTTGTTTTTCACTCAAGTGTTCTCGAGTCTATGAAATTCACTTCTTTAGAGAGCAGCATGTGGTGGTGGCACGGTGGTTAGCACTGCTGCCTCACGGCATCAGTGACCTGGATTTGATCCCACCCTTGGGCCGACTGGCTGTGTGGAGTTTGCACATTCTCCCTTTGTGTCTGCGTGGGCTTCCTCTGGTGCTCTGGCCTCCTCCCACAGTCCAAAGGATGTGCAGGTGAGGGTGGATTGTCCATGGGAAATGCAGGGTTACAGGGATAGGGTAATGAAATGGGTCTGGGTGGGATGGTCAGTCAATGTTGACTCGATGGCCTGAATGGCCTACTTGCATGCAATTGACCTATATCAATCAATAGTATGCACTTGCTTTATGGTTACCGACATCAAATTACATTAGTGGTTTTGGTGATTTCATCTCTTACGTTATCGTATTCAACCAACTACAGCATCTAGAAACTTGCTTAATTACAATATCCAATATCTGCAGAGTACTTTTTCTTTTTGTCACGACCATTGTCTTGAACTCTGACGTGTGACCTCTTCATTGCTGTCAAAGTTCCTTATTTGTCGACGGTATAAAACAAAAAAAAACCGACCGACTCTCCCATTATAAGCACTGTCAGAATGTGCAGGGGTTCACTCCTCGCAGTGGCCCACTGCAGTTTCACCAGCAGAATCAGATTGTTAGGAGCACTGTTGTGCCTGCTGGCGCTTCTGCAAGGTGCAGAATGATGAGAACCTCCGCTTCCACTCTGGGCAGGTGAACGGCCTCTCCCTGGTATGGCTCCACCTGTGCCTCAGCAGTTGGGAGGAATTGCTGAATGCCTTCCCGCACTCTGGCCAGGTGAACGGCCTCTCCCCGGTATGGCCCCACCTGTGCCTCAGCAGTTGGGAGGAATTGCTGAATGCGTTCCCGCACTCTGGGCAGGTGCATGGCCTCTCCCTGGTATGGCCCCACCTGTGCCTCAGCAGTTGGGAGGAATTGCTGAAGGCCTTCCCGCACTCTGGGCAGGGGAAGGGCCTCTCCCCCGTATGGACCCGAAGTTGGGAAGCCTGGGTAAAGCCCTTCCCACACTTGAGTCAGGGGAACGGGCTCTCCCCGGTGTTGACCCGCTGTTGCCTCAGCAGGGCAGAGGTATCGTTGAAGGCCTTCCCGTACTTGGAGCAGCTGAAGAGCTTCTCTAATATGTGAACCCGGTAGTGGGTCAGTAGGACGCTGACGGCCTTCCCGCATTCGG
Organism: Chiloscyllium punctatum; assembly: GCF_047496795.1. Taxonomy (NCBI): domain Eukaryota; kingdom Metazoa; phylum Chordata; class Chondrichthyes; order Orectolobiformes; family Hemiscylliidae; genus Chiloscyllium; species Chiloscyllium punctatum. Next base: position 50,438,253 of record NC_092771.1, on the reverse strand, counting down.
GGAAGAGAATGGCGTCTCGCCTGTGTGGACCCCCTGGTGTCTCTGCAGAAAGTAGGAACTGCTGAAGGTCTTCCCGCACTCAGAACAGGAGAACAGTCTCGCCCCGGTGTTACTGCGCCCATGAGTCTCCCAGTCAGATGGGAAATGGAAGCCTTTCCCACAGTCGCCACATTTTCATGGTTTCTCCACGGGACGGGATTCCTTGGGTTTCTCCTTGACCGAAGCTTCAGCTGCAAACAAACGTGTGTACAGCACCTCCCTGCCGTGAATTCCTCTTCCCAGTCTGTATAACTTTTACTGGCTCCACAATCAGAGTGCTGCAACAGTCGGGTCTCTCTTCCAGTCTCACTGATGCTGACAACGTACTGAAAGAGGAACTAAAAAGCTTGGCTCCTTCCCACAGAATCATAGTCGAAAATTGTTATAGTCCCGATGGATTCAGTGACTGCCATGCATTGACGTGAAATTGAGAACTGGAAATGCTGGAGAGTCAGAGTCAAACCACAGCAGATCAGGCAGCATCTGAGGAGCAGCAGAGTCAATGTTTCAGGCAAAGCTCTTCATCTATTGATATTGAAACGTCCGTCTTCAGATCTTCAAATAATCCGTAAAAAGAGATTACAAAAGTCATTACTGTCAGTCCCGACTAATCCTCCCGACGGTACTGATTCAGGATCTTACACAGACCGAAAAGTGAAAACATCAAGAGAGACACCTTAGAATTTTGGATACCTCCACCTGAAAGTTAGTATCTTTCACGACATCTAGGAGTGAGTAAGTCTGATTTTGGGAAGCAAAGAAAAGTGTTAATTCAGGATGAACCTTAAATGCAGCTTCTTGAGAAACAACCACACACGAAATGGTTAACATCTGGGGAGGTGGAAGTGGGGAGATGGAGGAAATGCGATATCAAGGCACTGGCACCGACACCAGACAGACACTGAACATGCAGACATGGCAAAGATTACGGGCAAGCCAGAGTCACAGAAATACACAGCACAGAGATAGGTCCTTCAGTCCAACTCATCCGTGCCGACCAGATAGCCTAAATTAATCTCGTCTCATTTAGCAGCACTTGGCAATATCACTCTGAACTCTAACTATTCATATAACCATCCAGATGCCTTTTAAATGTTATAATTGGACCTACATCCATCACTTCCTCCGGCAGATCATTCCTTACACTTGCCTCCCTCACCTCAAACATATTATCCTACTATTCTGGACTTCTCCCATCCCAGGGAAATGACCTTGTCCATTTACTCTATCTATGCCTCTCATGATTCTATAAACGTCTGTAAGATCACCCCCCCACCCTCTGCTATACCGGGGAAAACATCTCAAGCAATGCACTGCGTTTACTTTTAGCTTCACACTCACGGAACCTTACTCCCGTTTAAAACATTTTTTTCCCTCCCCCACACTGTCCATGGGAAAAACCAAGAGTGCTGAGCTTCTGGAGTTGGGGGAATGCCACGTAGAATTCCTGCAATGTGGAAACACGCCATTCAGCCCAACAAGTCCACACCGACCATCCAAAGCGTAACCCACGTGGACACATTCCCCTATCCCATTCCACTACACTTACTGCACACTATGGGCCCATTTAGCATGGCCACTTCTCCCGACATTGCACACCTTTAGATGTTGGGAGGAAACCAGAGCACCCAGAGGAAACCCAGCAGACATGGCAGGGAGAATGTGCAAACTCCACACAGACAGTCGCCCCCAGGCTGGAATCGAAAGTGGATCACTGGCGCTGTAAGGCAGCAGTGCGAACCACTGATCCATTGTGCTGCCCATGTGTGCAGAAAGAGGTGGGGGCTGGGAACTTTGGTACTTGTACTACACCGTGGATTGTTGAGTAAGGTTAAATCTCACGGGATCCAGGGAGAGCTAACTGTCTGGGCACAACATTTAGAAGCGCGTTGTTGTGGATGCTGGCATCCTTCCTGAAAACAACAAATGCTGAAGATCGCATTGGGTCAGGCAGGGCTGTGCCAAACTATGATTGGATAGTGTGGACGTGGAGATGATGTTTCCACTTGGAGAAGGGTTGAGGATGCGAAGTCATTGAGGGCAATTAAGACAGAGATAAGTTCTTGATTAATAAGGGGTCAAGGGTTATGAGCAGAGGGCAGCAGAATGGGATAGAGAAACATATCAGCCATGATCGACTGGTGGAGCAGACTCGATGGGCCAAACGGCCTCATCCTGCTCCTGTGTATTATGGTCTTAAAGCTGGGCAGATGACTTAAGGGGTTCTCACAAACTATTTCAGAACCCTGAAGATGAGTTGTTGGACTCGAATCTTTAACTCTGCTTTCTCTCCACAGATGCTTCCAGTCCTGCTGAGTTTTTCCAGTGTTCTCAGTTTTTGTTTCAGATTTCCAGCATCCACAGTTCTTTGTCTTCTTTATCAAATTCATTTCTTGCCCTTCCCAAGTGTCTGGAACTTCATCTCCCTGATCTACAAACTGTTCACTTACCCTAGAAATGACCACTACTTCCTTATCATAGTAGACCCCTTTGTTGCAAAATGATTGTTCAATTCTGTGACCAAAATTATTGCATTCGTAATTACTTACACCAGGGACTCTCAATATCTCAGGCCAGAACACAGCTAGATTGTTTCAGACAGTACATTTATGTGATTTGATGCAATTCCCTATTCCCGACTTTACCAGCGTGTTGCTGGGAATGAAGAGTTTGAATTAAGAAGAAGCTGGGACATTTCTCCAACGGAGCCAAGCAATTTGACAGTTAACCTTATAGAGATTTTTAAAATGAGGAGGGGTATAGATAAGGTGTCATTTCCAGGAGGCTCAGAATATTTTATTGCTCCAGAAGGTGTAAAAGGGGGTCAATGCTTCAACAGGAATCGAGCAGAGCTGAGAACAGACAACATTTAACTCTGTGGGAACAGGGAGATCAGAGGACAGAAAAATCAGGACCTGAAATCCGAGCTGACACCAGACTACCATGCTGTCAGTGCTTTGATTAGCAGTGCCCACCCTCTACCTTTACTGAGCTTCTCACTCGACTTGAATGCCACGTATCCCCTCGATATTCCGGATCCAATCCTTGTCATTCTGAAGCCATATCTCTGTAAGGAGCCTCAGATCATAATTATTCTCCACAATGTGTGCAGTCAATTAATTCGCTTTTGTTACAATGCAGCACACATTCACATTCTGAGCTTTTAGTCTTATTTTTTGTGATGGTTATAATCCAGATTTGAGTGCTAGTACATTTATTCTCCTTGTCCCTTTCTATCATTCTCTAGTGTTTGGTTCCCACATCACTACATTGCTCACTGGCCTTGATTTGGATTGGCCATGCTAAATTGCCCAGTGTCCATGGATGTGCAGGTTAGGTGGGTTGGCCATGGGAAACGCAGGGTTATTGTATCAAAGTAATAGAAGGAGTAGGCCATCTGGCCCATCGACCCTGCTCTGCCAATCATTAAAATCATGGCGGATCGATCAATCGTCTCAGCTCCTCCTAATTGCATTATCCCAACTTCCCTTCATTCCCTTACCACGCAAAAAACCCATCCTACAGTGTCTTAATGAAGCTGCCTCTACTGCTTCCTTGAGCACAGAATTCCATTAATTTACCATTAACCACAATGGTCCTGCCCTGAGTTGCCTCATCAAAATGCAACAGCTCATATTTATCTAAATTAAACTCCATCCACTACTCCTTGGCCCATCGGCTCATCTGATCAATTATAATTTATATTAAACTTTCTTTCCTACCTTATTCCCTAAAACCTGAAAATCTCCATCCCACACTCTCACCCTCCATTCTCAGGTTGTTGGATCTAATCACGGATGTCCTCATCCTGAAGGGTTTGTTTCATGCTGATTAACAGGATTCAAGGGGGATCTAACTGAAACGTACAGAACATTGAACGGCCTGGACAGAGTGGACATTGGGAAGATGTTTCATTGAGAGGAGAGATTAATACCCATGGGCATAGCCTAAGCATAAAGTGAGAATGGAGATTAGGAGAAATTTCTTTACCCAGAGAGTGGTGAATCTATAGAATTAATTGTCACAGAAAGCTGTGGAGGCCAGGTCACTGAGTATGTTTAACATTGAGATAGAGATGTACAGCACAGAAACAGACTGTTTGGTCCAACTTGTCCATGCCGACCAACTATCCCAACCCAATCTAGTCCCACCTGACAGCACATGGCCGCATATCCCTCCAAACCCTTCCTATTCATACACCTACCTAAATGCCTTTTAAATGTTGCAATCGTACTAGCGTTCAACACTTCCTCTGGCAGATCATTCAATAAACGTACCAAAATCTGCGTGAAAACGTTGCCCCTTAGATATCTTTTGTATCTTTCCCCTCTAACGCGAAACCCATGCCCATCTCGGTCTGGACTCACCCACCCTAGGAAAAGATTTTGTCTATTAATCCTATCCATGCCCCTCATGATTTTATACATGTACAGTTACAACGTTTAAAAGACATTTGGATAAGTACATGAATACGAAAGTTTCGAAGGTTTATGGGCCAAACACTGGTAGGTGGGCCAAGTTTAGTTTGAGAACATACTCAGCATGGACTAGTTGGATGAAGGGTCTGTTCACTGCTGTCAGACTGTGTGACTGACCTGTACTGTCTTAAAACCATTTTCTTACCTCCCCCCATAACCATCCACTTCTTTGTTGTTCAAAACTCAGATGAACTTAGCCTTGAATATGTTCAATGACCCCACTTCTGAACTCAATTCGTCTTTGTAATATACCACCTGCCTCGCTCATTGCCCGACAACTGGCATTGACTGGTGTGGAGGGACTCTGAGACCCCTCTGTACATCCATACATCATTCCTGATGAAGGGCTTGTGCCCGAAACGTTCCCTGTCCTGCTCCTCAGATGCTGCCTGACCTGTTGTGCTTTTCCAGTGCCACATTTTTCGACTTTCACCTCTAGTCCTCACTTCCTCCGCATTCCAATATATCACCATTTAAACAATGCACTGCTTTTTTATTGAAACAGCAAAGGCTATGACTTCACATTGCGGCACTGCACGTGCCATGTGTTTGCCAATCGAGACACAGACCTTGACCAACTTTGGGAAGAGTCAAAAGACTGAGTTCTGAACAAAAACCGTAGCACACTGAAAACGTCGGTTCTGTTTACCTTTCCACAGATGTTGCTCGACCCGTTGGCTGTCTGCAGTATTCGCTGTGTTTGTTCGACACAAATGATGGTTTCCATTAAAGAACTTCAATCCCTGTCCTCTGGTAATTGACCCCAGGCAGTGGCAATACGGTCTTCTGATCATTAACCTGTCCATTTACACCACGTCCTCTCCCATCATTGACAAAAACCCCTGGAAATCTCCAGTTAACCTTCTTTGCTCCAAATAGAACATTCCCAAACTTGGGAATGTCTCCACAAAATGGAAATTGCTCATCCCTGGACATGATGCAAGTGTTACAATGGGGAAGAGGTTTTGGCAAAATATTGTCAGTTAGCAGGTGGAAAAATGTTCAGGAAGAAAAACAGAAATCCCAGTCTCCAGCTTTGTGAATCTTTAGAAACTCTTTGGGAAGTGGAATTAGAGGAGAATGAAGGATGAACTGTCTGACTGAGCAGAGATAGTCCAGACACCGTCCCCTTGTTTAAGAGGCCGGGAGATTGACTCTGATATTCTCGGGACATGAACTGACCCGAGACATTGAAAGAATTCTCTGCACTTCAGGAATTCAAACCCATTCTAGGCTCGGGGCCAATGAGAAAATTCGGGAAGAGGCAAAACGCTGAAAGGCTCGGAGGGCGATGGCCCCAGTGTAGGAGAGTTCGTTCCTCGTGACAAGGATGTGCCTGCAGATGGTGGGATCAGACTGTCCCCATGTCTCCAAAATGAATGTCCAAAGCTTTACTATGGAAAAGTAAAAATGATAGAAGACAATGGTAATTTTGGGCGGGGCGGGTTGAATTATGAATTGAATAGTAGGTTCCTCAAAGACACCGTGCGGGCGGTGCTGGGACCTGTCCCTGTGGCGCAATTGGTCAGCGCGTTCGACTGTGACCCGAAAAGTTGGTGGCTCGAGACCACCCAGGGGCAGAGCGTTTCTTGTTCTCGATCCTTCCGCTTTCTTGGCTGCGAAAGTGCATATTTTTAATGGTTTCAGGAAAATGTTTCCCAAACGGAAATCTTTTCCACTGAGGCAGCACAAAGGGGTTTCTGAATTGATTGAATTTCTAACGTAAAGGACTGCGGATGCTGAGAATCCGAGACAGAAAGCGAAACTGCTGGAAAAACTCAGCAGGTTTGGCTGTACCTGGATGAGGCAAAAAACGAGTTATGAAATGTTGTCTCTGATTCTCCTTCCACAGATGCTGCCTGACCTGCTGAGTTGCTCCTGCAATTTCTGTTTTTGTTTTTAACTGAACGTCCATTTCATCTTTCGGGATGAAACACCCAGAATCGCCATTTGCAGATATTTAAACCTTTCGAAACCTGTGAAAACTCAGCAATGATTTACTCTTTCGCAGCTCCACAGGCAAACAGACCTGGGAAATGAAGCTGTCAGTATGGTTCTGCATTGATGGGCCGAGTGGTGAATGCGATGGACTCGAAATCCATTGCAGTTCCCCGACGCAGGTGTGAACCCTGCCGACGACAATTGAGAAACGACGTCAAAAGAAAAGGGAGATTGCTCCACAGTTTTTGTTAAATGCAAATCAGTGTAGGGGTTCAAGTATTTCAATCACATTGGGACTGGTCCGGAATCTGTAGCCCACTGCCTGTCAGGGTGGAACAAGCAGATACCCACAGAGCTGCTATTGAGGCGATGAGCCAAGAGTTTGGAAATGAGACTAGAACAGTGTGGGGCGTGAAGTCGTGATCGAAGTTAAGCAGGCACCTGAGGACAAAGGTGTTTTATTTGCCAGTGAAAGATACTGCTTCACAAAGTTGGGACTATGGAAGGGAAGCAGTGACGGTGATTATCTTTGGCTGTTCCTCTTGTGAATGTTCCCATTGCTGCGCATGTCCGTGTTAATGTCAGAACTCTGCACCATGGCGGCGTCAGGTCGTCACAGTGCCAGGGGCGCAATGGATAACGCATCTGACTCCACCTACCTGTTTGAAATGTAGCTCACAACTTCTTCACACACCCCAAATAATCTTTCTCATTGTCCTGAAGCCGGCATACGGTTTGAATTACTGATCTGCAGGAACGAGACCCTTTTCACTGTCTTGCGTCAGGAAATGTCCCTGAGAACATCAGAGTCAAGTCATAGCGCTGTCAGAGGAGAGGAAGCTGAAATAGCCCCACACGCTGCTGACGGGCACATTTCACTTTCCCCAACTCACCGCCCCAACCACTGTGGTTCCTGGGAGTGGAAAGGGAAAAAACACCAAAACCCAATCTCAGCTTTGAAAATCTTCAGGAATTAAGAAAACTGTTCATCCCTTCGGGTCTTCAATCCTGGGCAGACTGCGTTGATTTTAAATGGCTGTCCAGTCAGTGCTGATTCGTTTTGGCTAAAAAACATCTTCCTTATTTCATCCCAGCATTTCTCGCCACAGAAAACTGTGAGGCAGAGTTCATGTATATATTTCCTTGTACGGTATTTTGTAAATAGCATTCGTTTGATGGTTGTTTGTATCGGGTATTTCAGGTTCATTATCCGCTATATAAGTGTGTTTGTCGGTTTGTGGGCTAACATGATGCTGAGAGGGTTGAGTTGTCTGGACATCATTTCCCAGATGTCGTTAATGTAAAGTAATGTGCAAGGGTTTCTGTAGACGTTGAGTCTACTTGTGTCAGTTTGTTGATGTGAAATCGGCACACTGGGTTTATTGGGTAGGCAAAAGGGAGGACGGCAGAGGCTGGAAACCAGAGATTAGATCAGAGTGGTGATAGAAAAGCACAGCAGGTCAGACAGCTTCCGAGGAGCAGGAAAATCGACGTTTCGTGCAAAAGGCCTTCATCAGGAATAGAGGCAGAACTCTTCCAGGGGTGGCGAGATAAATTGGGTGGTGCTGGGCCGAAGGTAGCAAAGAGTACAATAGGTGAATGGGGGTGGGGACGGAGGTGACAGATCAGAGAGGAGGGTGGAGTGGATAGGTGGGAAGGGAGATTGGCAGGTAAGACAGGTCCTGAGGACAGCGCTCAGCTGGAAGGTTGGAACTGAGGTAAGGTGGGGGGAGGGGAAATGAGGAAACTGGTGCAATCCACATTGATGTCCTGGGGTTGAATGTATCCGAGGCAGAAGTTGGGGCGTTCTTCCTCCAGGCATCGGGTGGGGAGGGAGCGGCGATGGAGGATGCCCATGTCCTGCATGTCCCTGGCAGAGTGGGAGGGGAGGTTGAAATGTTGGGCCACAGGGCGATGGGGTTGATTGTTGCGGGTGTCCTGGAGATGTTCCGTCAAGCGCTGTGACTTGACTCTGCGAGGAGGCTCCAGTCTCCCCAATGTATCGGAGACTGCATCGGGAGCAATGGACACAAGAAATGACATTGGTGTTAGCCTTCTAACTTCCGTGACCTGGTTTCGATTTCCGGGCAGTGAAGAAATTTTCAGTAGAGCTGTCACGCCTCATTTATATCTCCCTGGTGGTCTAGTGGTTAGGATTCAGCGCTTTTACCACTGCAGTCTGGGTTCAATTCCCGGTCAGGGAGGCAATTTTCAGTGTGCTTTTTGGTTACCCATTCTTCTTTAATGCGCTATACAGTTACTTATTGATCTTCGTAGTTACTGGCTGCTGCAGTGTGTAGTGGCTCGTTCAAATATTGTCCTCGTTCAGATTTGTTTGTATGTGTAGGGATAATTACTTCTGTAGCTAAGTACTTGGTTTGCGTGTGTTGCTTTCCTGCAGAGGCTGTTTTGAATTTACCATTGGCTGTTCGCTCTACTGTGACATCCAGAAATGGCACTTTGTTGTTGTTCTCCTCTTTTATGAATTTTATGCCAGTTAGGAGATTGTTGATGGTGTTGTAGGTTTCTTCTAATTTGTTTCATTTTTTGATGACAGAAGAGTTTCATGGGTATTTCCTTGATTTTTTTGTAGGGCTTGTTACTGAACATAAAGTGGGTGGTAACCACGAGGTTGACAGTGTTATCTTTGCTGATGAAGTTGGTTCTTCGAGTAGTGCCTTCAGTTTTCTTTGGCCATGTTGATGTTAATGGATATGAACAGGGCTGTTATGTCAAAGGACAACATTATTTCATCCTGTTCAATCTTAGTGTCTTTGGTGTTCAGGAATTCTTAGATGGAGTAAATGGAGTGGCATGAATCTTCGACTTGGTGTTTTAGTCCTCAGTGTAGGCCTTTGACTCGTCTGTATATTGGTGTTCCAGGTAGTGAGACTATGGCCTGAGGGGGGCTTCTGGTTTGAAAGGGAGGAGAACAACAATAAACTGCCATTCTTAGATGTCACAGTAGAGCGAACAGTCAATGGGGAACTTCAAACTAGCATCTACAGAAAAACAACACACACAAACCAAATACTTAACCACAAAAGCAATCATCCCAACACCCACAAACGAAGCTGCATCAGGACATTATTTCAACGAGCCACTACACACTGCAGCACAGAGAAACTACGAAGAGCACAAGAGGAATACGTATATAGTGTATTTAAGGAGAACGCATCCCCAATAAACCCATTCTGCCGATTTCTCAGTGATGCTTCCAAGCTCACTCTCAAAAATTTGGTTTGTCCCTCCATTCTTTGTTGTTTGTTTTTTGTGGGTTTTGAAAGCTTTCGCAATCCTCTGACTGAGTATTGGAGTTGGGAAGTTATGTTGTGGCTGTACAGGACATTGGTCAGACCACTTTTGGAATATTGTGTGCAATTCTGGTCTCCCTCCTATCAGAAGGATATTGTGAAATTTGAAAGGGGTCTGAAACACCAATGGGCCGACAGAGGGGAAGAGGCTCTTCTGTCCCCCTGAGTGTGGGAAGGCCTTCAGTGATTCCCCTGCCCTGCTGACGCACCAGTTGGTCCACACCAGGGAAGGCTGTTCTCTGGCCCCAAATGCGAGATGGCCTTCAGCAGTTCTTGCCACTTGCTGAGACACCAGTGGGTCCACACTGAGAAGCCGTTCTTCTGCCCCAACTCCAGGAAGGGCATTGCTCTTTCCTCCGACGTACTGGCCCATTGGTGTGGCCGCATGGGGGCGAGGTCGTTCAGTTGCCCTATGTGCAGGAAGGCCTTCAGCAATTGCTGTGCTCTGCTGAGGCACCAGTCCATCCACACCGGGGAGAAGCTGTTCTCCTGCCCCGAATGTGGGAAGGTCTTTACCCGCTCCTCCACACTGCTGAATCACCAGCTGGACCGCACGGGGTTGTTGGGGGGGGTCAGTGGCGGAGGTGGGGGGAGGCCATTCTGCTGCCCTAATTGCGGAAAGGCGTTCAGCAATTCCTCTGCCCTACTGAACCAGCAATGTGCCCATACCGGGGAGATGCCCTCCAGCTGGCCCGAGTGTGGGAAGAGGTTCATGTTTTCCTACAACTTGCGGAAGCACCAGCGGGGGCACCAGCTCTCCCAGCAATCAGATCCTACCAGTGATGATGCCTTCAGTCACCTTCCAGGACTGAACCTCCTGCCAGTTCTGACAGTGGGTGCAGTGGGAGAGTAGGTGGGCTGTTTTTGTTTTCTGCTGGACTGCAATTGCCTCCCCTACACACCACAACCACAATCCCATGGTGGCTCAGGGTTAGCACTGCTACCTCATGGCACCAGGAACCCAGGAATAATTCCACCCTTGGGGCTCTGTGTGCAATTTAGGGAGGGTAGGAAAATGGATCTGAGTGGGTTACTCTTCGGAAGATCAGTGCAGATCTGTTCGGCTGAAGGACCTGTTTCCACATTGTGGGAGTTCTATGATCCTATGAGCTTTGCCTTCAGTGGACATTGCTGCTCATTGAACCCGGGACTGCACATTGCCAATGAAATGTTCCAGAGAAACCTAAGACTGCACGACCATCGGAGCAGAAGTTAGTCCATTTGGCCTACTCTGCCATTCGTTAGTAACAAAAGTATTGGATGAGATTAGCTACAGTGCGGAAACAGGCCATTCGTCCCAAAAAGTCCACACCAACCCCCCGAAGAGTAACCCATCCAGACCCATTTCCCTCTGACTAATATACCTAACTCTATGGGCAATTAAGCATGGCCAATCCACATGACCTGCACATCTTTGGTTTATGGAAGAAAACAGGACCACCCAGAGAAGACTCACTCAGACATTGGGAGAAAGTGCAAATTCCTCACAGACAGCCATCCAAGGCTGGAATCAAACCTGGGTCCCTGGCGCTGTGAGGCTGCAGTGGTAATCACTGAGCCACTACATATTGCAACCCGAAGTTGGCAAGCTGGAGGTTGGGAGAATACAGCAAGCCAGGCAGCACCAGAATGTGGAGTAGTCAGCGTTTTGGGTATTAACCCTTCTTCATGACTGAAACGTTGACTTCTCCATGAGAAACGATTTACAGGAATGTTGCTTGGGGTTGGAGGGTTTGAGCTACAGGGAGAGGCTGAATAGCGTGGGGCTGTTTTTACTGGAGCATCGGAGGCAGAGAAGGGAACTAATAGCGGTTATAAATTCATGAGGGGCATGGACAGTGTAATAGACAATGTCCTTTCCTTGGGGTGGGGGAGTCCAGAACTAGAGGGCATAAGTTTTGGTAAGTGGCGAAATATATTAAAGGGACAACTTCTTCAATCAGAGGGTGGTACATATATGAAATGAGCTGCCAGAATATATCCGTCAGGTGCTGTCAAATAGGAGTAGATTAATCTGTCAAATGGGAGTCGATTAATATAGGATATCAGGTCAGCATGGACAAGTTGGACCGAAGGGTCTGTTTCCATGCTGTATGTGTCTCTGACTACTGGTCCTGATGTAAGCTTAAAATAGAGTCCAAGTAACTTTGAATAGTTCAATCTTGTTGAGCTCACCTCCTGAAAAGTTTCAGATGAATCCCTCTGAGAGATACTGTTTAAACATGCTGAGTTGGACAAAGTATCCCATCAAGTTCAACACAAACCCAGAGTTGAAGAAGTCAGAAGTCAGAACACCAAGGGGACCAAAACTGATCACAATATTCCAGGTGCAACCTCATCAACGTCCTGTATAACTGCAGCATAACTTGCCAACATCTATACTCAATTCCCTAACTGATGAAGGCCAGTGTGCTGAAACCTTTGTTCACTGCCTTATGTACCGATGTAATCAGAGATATAGGACCTACTTTAAACTGATCCACGATCCAGCTGCTGGGAGCACAGAAGTAGAGTAGTGCTGCATGAGTGTACTAGGTAGATAACCCAGAGGTCGATGGGTTCATACCATGTCATGCTATTGCTCAATGTCTCTGTAAGCTACTTTCCTATACAAAGGTTCTCTGTTCTGTATCTTGCCTTTGCATCTGCTTCTTCAGTGGAGGCGTGGCTGCTGGAGCCCAGGAGTTCAATAACCCCCCGGAGCTGGAGGAATGTCCAAGCCCCAATAAGCTGGGGGGTGGGGTTAAGGCTGGAAGCTGGATTTGCTCAAGGTTTGTATTTGTAACTCACTTAAATGGTACCTACTGTATGGGGCTATAGTTTACATTAAGACTGGAGGATCATATCAGAGTGTTTATATTTAGCAGTGGTGGTTGGTAAAATGCACTCTCTGGAGGAGCACTTTCTATGATGCTGCATTTCTTGCCCTCTGCCTTTACCCCATTTCTTTTCTCCCATCTTGATTTTTTTTTGGTCAAATTTAATTTCATATTAATCAGACTTGGTGTTTACTCACTGTGTGCTATTAATTTGTTTGTTCGAATATTGTAAGTCAAAATTAATGCTGTAATTTAATTTCTGATGTCAGAGTTTGACATTGAATGTGCAGGTGTGAAAACCAATAAGTAGTGAAAATAAATCAAGAACTTGTGGTTTTTAACAAAAAGTGCAGTTCACTGATATTCATGGCATCGTCTCATTTGGGTGTGATGATTCAAACCTGACCAACAAACCGTTTCATGCAGTCATCCAATTGAATTTAAAAAATCATTAATTTAATTAAAGAAAATAACTCTGGCAGGCTAAGATTTATGCAATCTATTTATAAGATTATGTCCATTGCTCGCAATATGGTCTCATCCACATTGAGGAAACTGGACGCCAACTAGCGGAACATTTCAGGGAACAACTCTGGGAATCTAAATCTAAACGACACACCGCCCTGTGGCGGAACACTTTAACTCCCCCCCCACCCCCCCGCCATTCCACCAAGGACATGCAAGTCCTGGGCCTCCTCCACTGCCAAATTTTTGCTACACGACACTTGTAGGAAAACACCTCAACTTCTGCTTTAGGACCCTCCAACCACATGGTATCCATGCAGATTTCATCAGTTTCCTTATTTTTCTCTCCCCCACCTTGTCCCAGATCCAACCTTCCAATTCGACACCAACTTCTTGACCTGTCATACCTGTCCACCTTGCTTCTCACCTATTTGCTCCATCCTCATCTCTGACCTATCACCATCAAGTCCTACCTCCATCTACCTATTGCACTCCCAGCTGCCTTCCCTCCAGCCCCACTTCCTTCCCATTTATCTCTCAGCCCCCTTGGACCACCCTTTATTTCTGACGAAGAGCTTATGCTCTAAACCAAGACTGTGATGAAGCAACATGCTCAACAAATAGGAAATAGTTCCCAAGTCAGATTTCATCCCCTCTTCTGTTTCCCAGTTCTTTCAGAAATAAGGAATGTCTTTTCCTTCCACTAGAAAGTGGTCTTCCCCTTTGCGCTGTCTGAAGTGTTATCCCTCACCACTCCTTCAGACACCTTTTAAAAATCCTTTCAACCTTTTTTTCTAACAATTGTGGAGGTGACCAAAAGCAAACATTTCACTTCTCCTCAATGCCCCATTTCTCCTCCTAAGGGCCATTTTGTCATGTTGTCTATGTTACAATCAGCCGAGTGCACTTGGTTTCTGAATTTAAATTTGGCCATTGAAGTGAACAGGATTAATATTTATCGATGACTAGCTGTGTTTTCACTAACTGTAATTATCCACCAATACGATGTCTTTTGTCCCACCAAAACTGGAAACATGATGTGTGTTTATATTGCAGTCGGATGTAGAAAATCGTCCCAGCGATCTTCACGTTATTATAGTTTACTGAGGCCATAACAGCATTGCGTAGCAGTTTGATGTGACTAAAACCAGGATGGCAATCTCTAGATTATGTTGTAAAAATATCGGTATAATGTTATTCACACCCCGTGGTCACCAACTGAACGAACCGGTTGTGTTTAAATCCCGTGATGAACAGTCTGTATTTTACTTCTCACATTGCGGGGAGCTGAGCATTTACCCAAACAATGGGCACACCACCTCCCTGACACAGTGTTCACAAATCAAACTGACAGCAAAGATTCACGTGTGATCGAAAGTTTCCGCAAAGAAGATTTGACACGACCGATATACGGAAAAAAAACGTACTCCTTTCTGGATTTGAAATGAAAGAAGTTGGTCATAGTGAGCCTGACGTGGTTTGAATACTCAACCGCCTGAACTGGAGTCAGCCGCGCTACCGTTGCACCACAATCTTACGGACCACAATTGTGCCAGCCTCCATTCATGCTTAAGGGAAGTGATCGCACGACAATGATTTTACGTTTATGTCTGTTCTGTTTCTCCCCCTTCTCTTCCAAGGGTTGGGCTTGTCTTTCGATTTGCAGAAGTTGAGATGCTCTGGATGCTGTGATCCAGGGCAAACACAGGCTGGAGGACCTTCGGCTCAGAAAGATGTAGCTGGAAGCCGGGCTGCAGACACGTTGGGGGAAAAGGGGAAAGTTAACTGGACACTTTATTCTGGGAGATGATCATTCCTCTACAGAAAAAGCCTTCTGACTGGGTCAGTGGACAGGGTCAGGAGGGTGTCAGCACAGGTCAGACAGACAAAGGCGATCTGAGAGAGGTCTGCACGAGCGAGGAGCTAACTGGCTGCGAGGTGGGAGTAAGAACAATGTTGGGGAGGGGGCAGTGGTGGTCAGGGAGAGAATACTGGCAGGGATTGTCACCATTCTCTGCAGTTGGCAGCAGAAGACCAGATTGCATCAGTGTCTGCCTGGTGCCAGGATTTGGGAACCGGTGTGCTCAGGGCTGGAGAAATGGAAAAGGGAAGTTGCAACAGGCGTGGTCTAACAATGTCAGGAGGAGAGAGCCTCTGCTGAAGGCTCTTGACAAATCAGAAGCTACAAAGACAAAGCAGAACTTCAAAGCTCTGGGTGGCATGGTGGCTCAGTGGTTAGCACCACTGCCTCACAGAACCACGGATCGGATTCGTTTCCACTCTCATGCAGCTCTCTGTGTGGACTTTGGCATGTTCTCACCTTTGTGTCTGCGTGGGTGAACTCTGGGTGCTCCATTTCCTCTGACAGTCAAACCATCTGAAGTTTAGGGTGGATTGGCCATGCTGAAGTGTCCAGGGATCTGAAACCTTGGGTGGGTTAACTATGGGGAACTGCGGGGACAGTGGGTGGGATGCTGTTTGGAAGGTCAGTCTGAATTTTATGGGCCGAATGGCCCGAAGGGATTATATGAATCTACCGTCTTAGCCATGTGTCTATTGAGAAATGATTGTCCCCAAGTCTGCTGTTAATGGAGTGGGTTCCAGTTCATGGAACACTGACACCATTCCTGGGTAAGGTGGGATTTGTGCAGTCACTTGCCCAACCCACTGTCCCCATGCAGTCTCTCTCTCCTCACAGTCTGCACTCACCAAATCTCTCTGCCCAGCCATTCTCTCTCTCTCCCCGTCATTTTCTGCCCCATTCTCTGTCCCCAAGTCTTTTTCCTCCCCTCCACTCTCTGTCCCCTGTCCATTTTCTCTCTCTCCCCCCTACCCTTTGTTCCCCTATCCATTCTCTCTGTCTCCCTTCTCTCTCAGCCTCTGCGCCCCTCTCCATCCCCCCCCCCCCCCCCAACCCCCATCCTTTCTCGGACCTCGAGCCCTCTTTGATTGCTGTATCAAGCCCTTCTCGGGAAAGAGAGAGAATGGATGGTGATGAATCAACCTGGAAGACAGGGGTGCACAAGAAATGGCTGATTTTAAAATTCAGAACAGCTGAAATGATGTATTCAGAAACATTTTTAATGTCTAAAAGCATAAAGCTGCAGACATGTTGCTGGAACTTGCATTGAATTCGGCGGGTAAAGTCATACAGCACAGAAACAGACTCTGCAGTCCAGCTCACCCATGCTGACTGGATACCCTAAATTAATTTCGTGAACCATTTGCCAGTATTTGACCCATATCTCTCCTAACCCTTCCAATACATATATCCAACCAGATGCCTTTTAAATGTTATAATGGTACCAGCTTCCATCACTTCCTCTGGCAGTCCATTCCACACACGCACCACCCTCTGTATGAAAAAAATTACAAATCTATGCCTTCCTCACTCCCTAGTTTTATCTGTACTGATACCTTCGGGGATCTCTGGACTTGGACAGCAAGGTTCCTTTGTTCCTCAGCACACTGTAGGGACTTATTATTTATTGATTACTTTCCTCCATTATTACATTTCCCAGAATGCCTGGAGATTAAATACCATCTCTCTACCCCATTTACCAGCTGATTGGTATCAGACATTTGCCGGAGACCATTCTCCTCACTATCAATACCACCACATTTCCAGAGTTTACTCCTAAACAGAGGGGGGAAGCACTGTCTCCAGCTAAGCAGAGGGAATTGTGTGTGCGTGCTGTGGGGGCTTAGAAACTTTGCAAGCTGCCTTTCCTTCATTTTCCTTCAAACCAATTCCATGTGGTTTGAGTTTTTATAACAGAAAACAGCACAGGGTTTAATTTTAACTTCCCACTGGCTGAAACTTTGTCCTGCCCTCTAACATCTGAGAGTAAAACACTTTACTTCCCCTCCCCCCACCCCCCTCCAAGTGTAACACAGAGTTGTGGAATTGGCACCTGTTGTTATTTTGTGATCTATTCTAAATGCAATTTTATCTTTGCGCAGGCGCAAGTGAACAGTCTGTTTTTGTGCTTTCTGTGAGATCAGGCTAGCAGCTTTTAAATCCTTATGTTAAGCAGCAGAAGCAAACAGTAGATCAGCAATTATATTTTGAGAGTGGTAATTCTAGCCCTGGTCATCCCGTTGGGTCAACAGAGAGAGAGAGGGAGAGGATGTCACATCTAAAGTGCATACAGAAGTGTTGTTCCACTTGTTCAGTCAGTTGAATTGGTTCTTCCCTCAGATGTGACTGGATATTGCTTTTCATGGATCATAATTAAACTACAATGGACCACATTAAATTCAAGGATTTAAATTGAAAGGGCAATTTGAGTGAATAAATGGAAAACTGCTTAAAGATTGGCTCCTGGTCTTTTACTTCACCAATTAGAAGTTGTTGGTTTGACAGCTCTCCTAATCATAGAAACCCTACAGTGGGGGAGCAGCCCATTTGGCCCATAGAGTCAACACTGACCCTCCAAACAGCATCCCATCCAGACTCACAAAAATATGCACCGCATGTGTGCAGAGAAAGGGATGCTGTGAGTGAGTGGGATGCTTTCACCAACACAAATTCCCTCCAAGACCCAAACATCCCCACAGCACCACCTGTCCATTCCTCCACCACCACAGAGCCTCTGGACTTAACCCCTGATAACCACAGTGCCACTGTCCATTCTCCCCGCCACCCACAACATCCCCTTATATTCTACTCGCCACCCACAGTGCCCCCTGTCCATTCTCCCCGCCACCCACAGCACCCAGGCCATTCTCCCCGCCACCCACAGCATCCCCTGACGATTCTCCTTGGCACACACAGCGCCCCTGTGCATTCTCCCCACCACACAATGCATCCCCTGCCCATTCTCCCCCACCAACCACGGCACGACCTGCCCATCCTCTCCTGTAGCACCCACAGCACCTCCATCCATTCTCCCCCGCCATTCATGGCACCGCCCTCTCCATTCTCCCGTGCCACCCACGGCACCCTTGTCTAATCCCTCGCCACCCCCGGCACACCGTCCATTCTCTCTCTCTTTCTTACTCTCACTCCCACCCTCTGCATCCCTGTCCAGTCCCTCTTCCCATCTTCTGACTCCCCATGCATTTTCTCTCTCCCCCATCCCCTCTGCTATCCATCCCTCTGTTCCCACATCTATTCTCTTTCTCAGCCCACGTTGCCGCATTTCCCAGCCTACCTAGGCAATGGCCGGGCCAGGCGGCCGTCAGCTCTGGCTATTGCAGCCCCCGACTCCTCGCAAAAGTCCGCTCACCGACACTCCACCACGTGCACGCGTCAGTGACGCTGCCGAAACGATTGCTGGTCCCGTTTCCGCCTCTGCTTTTCCTAGGGCAAAGCTGCTGCATGCCTCGTGACACTCAGCGGGCGACATGGTGGCGGTGATCCTGCCTCCGTCGCTACAGTGTGTGCTGACATGCATCGCCTCTTGGGCGCCCTTTTTTTTCCCCAATAGATGTTTTTTCCGCGGGCCGCACCAGGATGGTGCTCCCCACCGCTTCACGCCACCCTACTATGCGCGCACGCCGGCGTGCAGGTGGGTTCTGCTAAAGGTGGGGAGTGTGTGTGCGGTCCGGGTCGCTTTCCTCTGGCGAGGGAGAGAACGAAAACAAACTCAGACAACTCTTCACGGTGGATCACTCGGCCCGTGCGTCGATTAAGAACGCAGAGAACTGCGAGAATTAATGTGAATTGCAGGACACATTGATCATCGACACTTTGAACGCACTTTGCAGCCCCGGGTTCTTCCTGGGGCCACGCCTGTCTGAGGGTAATTTGGCAATCAATCGCACTCACCTTGGCTGGTGAGAGTGCGGCTGGGGTGTTGCAGAGGACCCTACCACTTTGTCCCCCTAAGTTCAGACTCCGGAACCCTCCGGCATCAGAGCACTTGGCCTTTCCCCGCACCCTGCACATTCTGTTCGTCAGGCTCGACGCCATCCCCCCGCCGGGGAACGCGGCCTGGCGTCCGTCTGTGTCGTAGCAGTGTGGCCAGCACGGCTGTCACCGGTCCCAGAATGGCTGTCGGTGGTTCACACGGCGATGTGCACTGCTTCGTCTTTGGGTCAAGGAGCTGCCTCGAAATGTTGAGCCTCCTGTGGGGTCTGCCTAAGCTCTGCACGTCCGCATTGGGTCTGTCTCTCGGTAGGCTGGCAGTGGAAAGAGTGAAGGGAGCCGCGGAGGTCCGGTGCTGGAGCGCTGCTGGCCTCACCGTGGAGCTCGCCATTCGAAACGCTGACCCGACTCCATGGTTGATCGATTGAGAGTGTTGAGAGGCACAGACCGCGTCTGGGAGCTGCAGGCCGCCCGCAGCTGCAGCCGCCCGTCTCGTGGTTCTTCCTCAGCCTAAAGTGGCCGGTGGGGCGTCTGATCCTGTCTCCCCTGCTGGCGATGAGTGCCTGGCTGAGGGAGGAGGTTTTCGTCGAAGGCTGTGACTTCGACAGTCGCACGCACGTGGATCGTTGGCTCTTGGCTCTCCGATTCAGGCAGACCTATTATGCCGCTGGCCAACCATCGGGAGGACGGCAGAACGTCGGGCTACCGGGAGCCAAGTTGCCAGAAGGCCACCGCTGTGTCTTCCGTACCCTGTCACCGTCGGCGTGCCTTCCTCAACTCGTCCGGCTCAGGGCCGCTGCGTTCAGGAGCGGCGTCGCCCACTGGCCCCACTGAAGGCCGTGCCGTTCCACGGCTGGCGATCGATGTGCGTGGCGTGCCTGCGAGACCGTTCGGCACTTGTGTCTCAGAACTTCTCTCTCCCTCTCTCTGACCGTCGGGCTGACTCTGTCGGCTGGCGCCTCGCACGTCCTGGGCGGCGAATCGTCACTGCCGTGCCCGGGCGTCTGGCAAGGCAGGAATCGGGCTGACTCTTCCGCTTGAGTAAGCTGCCGGCACTTCCGAGATTCGCCTCCCGCCGTGGATGGGGGAGAGTCTCCGGTCCCGTGAATTTGTGCCAAGCACATCCCCGCGCATCGTTGGCGGCAGCGGCGGCCACTCGTTGACACCATTGCTGGCAAGGGTGGTGAGCGACGTGCGGGTGGCTGGCTCTCTGACCATCGCGGTGTCAGCCAACCCCCCCCGTCGGCAGTGAAACGTTGCCGGCTCACTAAGAGGTGGGGGCGTGCACGCTGGCGGTTTGGCTTGGCCATCCTCTGACTCTGGGTACGACCTCAGATCAGATGCGACAACCCGCTGAATTTAAGCACATTACTAAGCGATGGAAAAGAAACTAACCCTTAGGAACTGCGAGTGAACAGGGAAGAGCCCAGCGCCGAATCCCCACTTGCCTGACGGGCGAGGGAAATGTGGCGTATAGAAGTGCTTTCTCTGATGGTGCCCAGACTCCTAAGTCCGCCTGATCGAGGCCTAGCCTGAGGACGGTGTGAGGCCAGTGGGGGTGCGAGGCTCGTCGAGATTGTGTCTTCTTGGAGTCGGGTTGCTTGTGAATGCAGCCCAAAGCGTGTAGTAAACTCCATCTAAGGCTAAATACTAGCACAAGACTGATAGTCAACAAGTACCGGAAGTGAAAATTGAAAAGAATTTTGAAGAGAGAGTTCAAGAGGGCGTGAAACCGTTAAGAGGTAAATGGGTGTGGTCCGAGCAGTCTGCCCAGAGGATTCAACTCGGCGGCTCCAGTCGGTCGTGTTGGGGTCTGGCGCATCTCCTCTGCTGGGACCGCTTCCAGCATTGGCACGGCTGTCGCCGGGCGCATTTCCTCAGCTGGTGGTGCGCCACGACTGGCTTTGGGTCAGCTGGGATGGCCGGTAGCTTTGGAAGGTGGCGCACTGCTCCGTTTGGCGAGTGTTATAGCCCCATGGCAATATCCTTCGCCGCACCCCCGGATTCGAGGGTAGCGACCGCTGCCGCGCCCTCCCGTCGCGGCCCTCCCTCCCACCTCGTGGTGTGTGTGGAACCGCGTGTGGCGAGCTCGCTCGCCATGCTCCCGGTAGGTCTGTCGACCGGGGTGTAATGTCCTCAGTGCGCCCCAACCGCGTCCTGCCGCGGAGTCGGGTCGAGCCACGCCGAGCTAGTGCCAGAGGGCCCTTCCTGTGGATCGCCCCAGCTGCCGTGCCCGTCGTCCTACCACGGCAGGCGGGTGGCTTCGGCCGGCGCCTAGGAGCTGACGTAGAACTGATGCGGTCCAGGGGAATCTGACTATTTAATTAAAACAAAGCATCGCGAAGGCCACCGGTCGGTGTTGACGCGATGTGATTTCTGCCCAGTGCTCTGAATGTCAAAGTGAAGAAATTCAATGAAGCGTGTGTAAACGGCGGGAATAAATATGACTCTCTTATCCCCTCTCTTGGGAGATGTGACTACAGTGTTTTTAAGGTTGTTGGTCTCCGA